>NC_080387.1:38568216-39235716 GCF_028751815.1 Salvia miltiorrhiza
GACTCGTATTTACCAAAAATAATATCATTTCTTTCATCAATAACCTGTACAGGTATTTTATATCATTAATCACCATATCAGTAACTCGTGCCGAGAGGGAGGCCTCCCTCTACGGACACTATGATCGGCCAACCCGCTAGATGACTCACGATCACAAGGGTGTACACTAATTCCGAAGGGATTTGCGGTCCCATCCAGAATCCGAATTCGATTAACATCAGATAGGCAATTAATAATAAAACATAAAGCATTTAGGCATTGACAATATCATTTAAATTCATAAGCATAAAGTTTTAGCAATTCTAATATATAATTTTAGTTTATACATAGAAAGCCCACCTGAATAGCAGACTCACGGTTTAGCTCTAACTCTGGTGCTTGACCTTTAATCCGAGAAAATAAAATAAGATTCTAATTCTCGAAAAATCTCAATAAATGAGGATGCGTGAAATGATTATGCATGACTCATATTCCTTTAATTAAATTATGAGATGCTAATCCTATTTAAGGAATTAAAGCTCGTCTTATGAGGTCGGATTATTAATCTTAATAATCTACTCATCTTGAATTAATCTAACTCACTTACCAACTAATAATTAGTAAGTATTAAAATTAATCACTAATTAAATATAATTAGGATTTAATAATGGGGCCTAAATTAATAAGTCTCATTGGGCTTTAACTAAATAAATTGTAGGAGCCCAATTAATAAAATTCGAAAATCATTATTATCAATTAATAGAAGCCCAATCAAAATAAATAATAGGAGCCCATTTATATAAATAATAGAGTCCAAACAATATATATATATTAGCCCAATGGAAATAAAATAAGCAAAGCCCAAATGAATTAATATCCGGCCCAAATCACTCTTGTATACTTTTCATCATCACCATTCGCCAACGACATTTCATTTTCTTCTCAGGTAATTAATGTATCTTAATTTCTTTATTTACTCAATATATATCTAATATATAATGCAGATTCATATATATATATATAATTTCTGGGAAGATTCTTTATACATAGTAAGCTTTGATCCACAGGTTTCCATCTCTCACTCATTATTCACCTTCTTGCAGGTCTCTCAGATCCAAATCTTGAAAATTTGTGCAGTTAAGGATAGATTAAAGATTAATATTTTCGAACACAAACATCTCGGTCCCTTCTCCCTCAATCTCGGTCCCTCTCTTTATTTATATAACACAAATCACTCCACTACCTCTTCCTTTATTAAAATTAAACGCCACTCAACATCATCTCTCTCTCAATCTTTATTAAAGCCAACATTCATTCTCTCAATATAATTATCGAGACTCTCTCTTTTTTTTTAAAAAGCAGAACCCACCATCTCTCTCATTCTCACAATTAAAAACGCTGCTCAACTCTCTCTCTCAAAATCACGCTGCTCACATCTCTCTTTCTCTCGCTCGATTCCGGCGTCCTTCTTCCCGGCGAGTCATCGCTGGAAACCATCTCTCTCTCCCTCGCATACATCGGTAACCACCCAAACACTCACCTCTCAATCTCTCTCGAATCTCCTCCGGCGAAGAACCACCGGTCAGTCACCTCCCTCAACGTTTCACTACAGCGCCGTTGTTCCTGCTGCTCCGGCGACTCACGACGAGGCCACCGCCGATTGCTGCTGTTTGTGGAAGCGCCGCCGGCTGCTGCTGTTCGTGGAGTCCGCCGTCGACTGCTGCTGTTCTGGAGTTGGCCGCCGACTGCTGCTGTTCTGGAGTTGGCCGCCGACTGCTGCTGTTCTGGAGTCGCGGGCTGCTGTTGCCGAGTTCCGACAGCCACCACCGTCGTCGGCTGCCGCTGCCTCGCCCAAGGCCGACTTCTGCTGCCAAGCACCGAACGCCGCTGCTGTAGGGAGGCCGTCGCCGCTCACTGCTCTCACGCACACGTTTGTGCCGACATGACGGAGGCAAGGGTCGAGCCATGATCTCTCGGCTCTATTGTTGTTGTTCGGTTAATGGCGAGAGACGGCAGCACACGTTGGCGCCGCCTCGTTCGTTCTCCTCCATTTCTAGTCATCTCTCGGCCCGACTGAATAGGGCCGCGTCCCTCGTTGTTTAAAAGCTAAGTTTTTCAAGTTTCGTTCTCCTCTTATTCTACGAATTATAGGTGTTGTTGTGCTAAGTAAAAGGCTGTGTTTGTTCTATAAGTTCTGGTGTTCCTTTCTCTATTCGCTTGTGAATACAGAGTGCCATGTAACTAATTAATCATGCTCATTATCTACTGCATTTCTAATATATGAAGCATGCTCTACTGAGATATGATATATGTATATGAAGAGAGTGAACTAAGATAGCATGAAATACCTTGAATGGTTTTGTTGGTTGGTTATTGTTTGAATGAACTGATACTTGAAAATGCTTTGGCAGAGAATGATGAAGAGCAGTGCAGTCTTTCCTCTTTTTGCTAGGAACGTTTGTGGAATGGGAATGAGGAGATTATGCTTGGTGATTTCTCGATGGAAGGAGTAGATTTGTTGCTGTGATGAAGAGGGTGAATGAGGATGGCTTTATACTGAACTTAAGGAGAGCTGATTAGTGTGAAAAGATGATGAATAGTACGGCTAAATTGTTGAGCGTGGTTGAAGAATTAATGAGGGAGCATTAATTGCTGTTGACATTCTTGAGATTAATGAGCGTGGTTGATGAATAGTACGCTCAACAATCCTAGGAGATTTGCTGAATTCTTTTTGACTATGTAGGAGTGGAAAAGAAAAGCTAAGCACGGGTGAGAATAGAGTGGCTGAGGGAGCATGGCGTGCTAAATTTAAAATACGGAATAATATCTAAATTAATAACGTAGATTTAATTCTTCACAAGCCGGAATAAATTCACGACTCAAGAAATAATAATAAAAATAGAAAAATAATTCTACTGTGATTAATAAATAACATGACTTAGCTAAGTTAGTTATGAATCTGAAATGAATAATTATTGGCTTACTCAATAATTCTCATCGCGATTTTATTTACGCGAAGCTACTGACTTGGTAATAAAATAATAATCCTGCTTAATGAATATAATCCAGTGTCATAAGCTGAATTTAAATCATAAATAATTACTGGGCTTGATTTACTGAAAGATGAAATAATAATTATCGTATTACTGGATTTAAATATAATAAAAGAGCGGGCTACTACAATACCTAAGGTCAAAGATCTTGGGTTCGAGTCCCTTGTGGCGCGACCTTTAAATTTATTTATTTAATACTGTTAATTTATAAAAAAAAGACTAAAATCAGTAAATCACACTTTAAAAAAAATAGTAGGGATAGTTTTATTAAAGCCTATTATTAAACGAGAAAATTAATAATGAATATCTCCATAAATTGGTTATGTATGCGTTCTTATAGGTTAATACACAATTCTATTCCAAATTATTATCTATATTTTAAATCTACCATGAACTATTGACTTTAACAAAATAATAATACTCAAATTATATAAAACTATATATATACCTGAAAACTATGTTCGGTCATAAATTTACATAATTTTTTGTAATTGGGTATTAATCGATAGAAGTCAATAATTTATAATAGAATGGATAACAAAGTAATGGTTTAAAATATAAAAACTATTCAGAAACGAAAAAGAGTATTTGAACATTTAAAAAATAATAATATTAAAGAAAGAAAGAAAAACATATAGACATACAGGTATAATAATACCCTACGATTGATTGGAGAGACAAAATAGAATTTGATGAAAAGAAATTGAAGAATTTAGAATGCAATGAGAAAAATTGAAATTGGAAAACGACGAAGTTGTACAGGAAAAGTTTGTGTGAAAAGAGAAGACTCTCCAACTAAGTTGAAAGCCGTGGAATCAAGTCCCCACAAATCTGGGACAAATCGCAACTAATGCGGCCATCATTTGTTTCCAATAATAATGTAATACTCATTTCGTCCAAATATTGATAATTTATACTCCTTTTTCGTCGCATTAATAATTATATATTTTTTACTTTTATCTGTTTTATTAATAATGACATAGTCTAATTACAATTTACAGAATCGATCACCTAACCACCGTGGGCATACATAATGTGCCCACCATTAATGTGACAATCTTAATTAAAGTAAGATAATTTTAATTAGAGTAAGATATGTTAATTCTCTTTCCAAATTAAAATTATCACATCAGTGATGGGCACATTATGCTTGCCCACGGTGGGTAGGTGATCGGTTCTGTTACAACTCATACCATTCCTAGATTTCTTATCCTGCTTAATTTACACCCAAACAAATAGTCTCAATTTACTTTGCACTTCCTCTTTATAAATTATCCATATTTACTTTACCAATAAATCATACAGTCACAATATGGCATCCAGAAATTAGTTCTATATGAAAATTTTTGATTTATTTAATTTATTTATTTTATTTTTAAAATAAAATACTCCATCCGTCCCGCCCAAGATGCTACATATTCCTTTTTAAGCCGTCCCAATGAAGATGCTACATTTCTATATTTGGCAAAAATAAGGAATTTTAAACACCTAATTAACACTAATTAAGTATTTTTTTATTACCTTCTCTCTCATACTTTATCACTTTATTACATTCTCTTTCTTACTTTATCACTTTATTACTTTCTCTCTCTTACTTTATCACTTTATTATTACACACTTAAAACATTAATCTACAACTCCTTAAATCCCGTGCCGAAAAGTAAATGTAGCGTCTTGGCCGGGACGGAGGGAGTATAATTTAATTATTTTTACTATATTGTCTATATGGTATCTTTTTTTTTAAAAAAAAGTATTATTTTATTTTATTATTTTTTTAAAAAAAATACTCCCTTCATCCCACTTCAAATGACCCAATTTCTATTTTGGATTGTCCCACTTCAAATGACACGACCTAAATTTAGAAATAAAATTAAATATTTAACACTACTTATTGGGTTGTTCCACCACCACTTTACACCTTTATCACACATTTCCTAATGTCTGTGCCCAATTTTTTTGGGTCATTTGAAGCGGGGGCGGAGGAGTAATAAATTACAAAAAATAACTACAATGTGGACAATACAGTAAAATAAATAATCTTTTCTTAAAAAAAAGTTAAATAAATCAAATTTTTTGCTATTTAACTAGTTTGTGAGTGGCCACAATGTGCTTGTTTAGCATCACTTTTACTTTACACCCTAAACATGTTCTCCTTAATTCTGGTGCCCATAAAAACTATCATTATCAATAGGATAAAATAATATTTTTTTGGACCGTCACATATGACATGGCCTATATTTTATTTGAACCTTATTTACTCTAAACCGTATTATATCTCTAATTTTAACTCCCACTTTCTCTTCTTTGCGCAGCCTCTCCCTTCTTCTCCTCCACTATTTTAGGCTATGTCACTCATTGCTCATCTTCTAGTCTATTTTAGGTGGCGACGATAAGATCTCAATTCCATTACACACCTTGAGTTGTGACTCTTTGGTTTTCTCTTCCACTATTTCAGGCGGCAAAACTATTTTCTCTTATCCTTCAATATCTTAGACGGGGGTGACCGTAAGACCTCGATCACATCAGGTATCTCCCAAATCGAACGATGGCGATGAGATCTTGATCATGCACCTCTCACTACACCTCTCATAATGGACTTGTTATTCGATTCGAGCGAGTTGACTCACATTCTGTCGCTACTAATGACAAGTTGCACTCTTCTATGGAAATAGCTCTCTAACCACTTCACTACTCTGGAGAAAGACCTCATCAAGAACTGTCGAGCTACATCGATCTGCAGCATCTGCCGCAATTCATGCTGCAGACGATCTCCAAGATCTTCTAGGTGCGAGCAATAGCTATGATTTGGGGTGGGCATGCATGCGTGTTGTTGCTGGAGTTGCCGATTCTGGTGATGGTGGATCTGGTGTTCAATGGAATTGTAGGATTGGTTCTGTTGTTACCTTTCACACGAAGGTCGAGGATAGTCTGCATTCTCCGCGAGGATTGATTCTTCGGAAGTTGGAGAGAAAGTCA
Organism: Salvia miltiorrhiza; assembly: GCF_028751815.1. NCBI lineage: Eukaryota > Viridiplantae > Streptophyta > Magnoliopsida > Lamiales > Lamiaceae > Salvia > Salvia miltiorrhiza. The sequence goes on from NC_080387.1 coordinate 38,574,225, forward strand.
AATAAAGCACATTTTATTTCAAAGTGTCATAGTTTAGTGGACGGAGGGAGTAATTATTGTATGAAATGTGGTGGTCTTGTTTACTCGCGTAATAAAGAAAACTTTTGATCTTTAAACAACTTCAACTTTAGTCAGATTAATGCATATCAGCTGATGAAGTCAACTAATCAAGTTGTATGTTGAATGATGACAGCTCAATAACATGTAGAATTAAATATTGAGAACTGCAAATCATGTAGAGATATTAATGTGATTCGGAGTAAACTACTCCTATGTTCACGATCCTGATTTAATATGAGGATCCAGTTAACCTTAGGATTCCTTTTTTATGGTTGCAAGTCATCCGATCAGCCAGGTAACCTTAAAGCAATCCACGGGTTCTAACAATACCATGTCCTTAAACTCTGTATGCTTTCAGACTATGAACACTTTGCAAGTTACTTGCATTCTACTTCACTAAACTAACCTAATGTCTTAGGTAAGTAGAGATGAAGAAGATAACTCCAACTCGGAGTAGTCAGTTTCAATGAAGAACAATGTTTGAGATTCGGATTACTCAGATTCTATGGTATGTTGTTCTAATATAAGACATAGGAAACTTGTGAGAAACTAAGTAGAGATTCTTGAAAATAACTTCTTAAGTGTGTGGTTTCTGAGTTATTGACGTTGGTTTGATTTCTTACGTTGAAAGCTTGGAAATATTTCTACAATGTTTTATCTCTTGTAGTGTAACCTCACTTTTATCGGAGGTGAGTCTTCGAGTATATATATAGCTTCAAGATCCGAATAGATATGTTGGAGAGATATATTCAGAACTCTTATCTTGATGTGATTGATTTATTCCCATTAAGACTTATTTTTGGTAGCTTTCGGAGCTTGTTCATTGTCGTACACTGAATTTTGAAAATGTTGTACTTTTCCTATCAAATCAGAAGATCTTGATAGATACGCCTAATTTGTCTTCAGTTGATACAAGCGTTGACTATGACTTCTAGGAGAATCATTCAATTTATTCTTCTGAATCCTTTAGTTGAAAGTGATGAGACATACTTCAAAAGCTTTGTGTCCACGGCTGATCCTTTGTCTTAACTTCAGCTGTGTATTTCATCCATCAGCTGATCATGAATCAATGAACTACTTCACTTCATGCACATTCAATAGACCTTGACAAGGTCTACTGATCCTTCAGCTGCAATGTGTAAACATAATGCACACTTACTTATAGTTGAGTTGCGTTCTACGAAGTTACATCAGTTGGTCATAATCATCAGGAGTTATGGTATCTAATTAAAACATAGAATTTTTTCAATATAATTTATTTCTTTAATTAAGTTAATTTAACCAAATTAATTAAAGGTAAAATTTATATGATATTTTCGTTGAGAGAATAGAAATACCCTTTTTTATATAAGTTTTTATTTGATAAACTTTCAAAAAACTCGACGTGGCATTAGAGAGTTTATAAGAATATGGAAAAAAATGAAATAGTTTAAGACTACATATGCCATTAAGCATCATCTCATCTACAACTTGTAAGATCATATCATTATCTAGAGCTCGAATTACCACATCTGACTTTTGAGCATCGGACTTCTAAGCATCATTTTGTTTGGTGTTTGTAAAACTAAATCTGACTTCTGAGCGTCGAACTTTTGAGCATCATCATTTGCAGTTTGAAAGACCATAACTAACTTCTAAACGTTGAATATTCGAGTCTTATCACCTCAAGCTCAAAAGATCATAAATGACTTCTAAGTATCATCTCATTTGGAGCATGAAATATCATAACTGAACTATGAGCAAAAAAATAATACGGACTAATTAAAATGTTCGATCGAGTTTAGGGGGTGTAAGTAATTCGTGCTAGTTCGCAAGTTAGTTGGGATCGACTCGAAAGTTATTCGAAATCGACTCGGTATTAGTCGAGCTCGAGCTATTCGACTAGGTATCGAGCCCGAGTTCAAGTTTCATCATACTCGACTCGTTTGGCTCGCGAGCCTAATCGAGCTTTTAAATGTATTTACGATTTTCTCCCTACACTATAACTTAATTACTAATATAGCCCATAATATATAATAGGGGAGATGACTTGATGTTGGAGCACTATTTATAAGAAGAAATGTTGCTGCAAATTTGCTTTTTATGTTACATTTCATTGAAGACTTGTTACTTTTGAATTTTTCAATGCCTTTAGACTATTTGAAAAGGCATGTTTCATGTTTTCACTGTTTCGATGCCCAAGACTTATTATAATTGATTTGGAGAAAAAGTTTTTATAAAAGAATGATTTGTAATTTTATTCATTTTGTTGAAGCATTTATGAGAGGAGCTTCAACAAGCTCGAGTCCACCTAGCTTAAAAGTGCTCAAACTCGATTAAGGGGGGTGTATTGGTTTGGGATTCTGTTGGATTTTTTTGGCCTTTAAAAAGTTCATGGATTTTCGTGGGTTTAGGAAATCCATAGACTTTATGTAGAGTTTGGCTGACTTTTTTATTGATTTTCATGAATTTCATCAACTTGATAGGAATTAGGAAGGCAGCAACCCATCGCCACTTGGAGCCCAGCTACCGTTGGAACTGAAGTAACCCAGCACCGACCGATGCCCAATGACCGCTGGAACCGGAGATGGAGCCCATCAACCGCTGAGATGCTTGATGCTCAAAGCACCAGCGCCCACTGGAGCTCACTCGGCACTAAGATGTTTGATGCTCAAAGCATCAGCGCTCGTTGGTCACGAGTGAGCGCTGGACAGAAGAGACGTGAAAGAATCCACAGAAATCTCGTGTGATGAGGTGAGATTTCTCTGTTTGTATTTTTAAGGAGAATCCATCAAAATCCATATAGTTTTAAAATTCACAAACTTTTGGATACCTAAAGATTTTTTAAGACTTTTTAAAATCCATATTAAATACCTCTAGATTTTTAAAGACTTTTAAAAGTCTGGATTGAATACCCCAAAACTTTCAAAGTCCAAAAAAATCCTATACACTCTACAACCAATACACCCCCCCTAAGATTCAACAATCGAGCCCTACCGAGTCGAGCTCAAGCTCACCGAATATGCCATCAAGTCGAACTCGAGCTCAAAAACATCAAACTCGAACGACATATAGACCGAGTTCAAGCTTGAGCGTGTCAATACTCGACTTGACTCGGTTTTGCTCATTTACACCCCTAATTGAGTTTCGTAAGAGCGACTTAATGGTAAACTTAAAAATAAAATACATAACCATGACCAAGAAATTATAGCGTGATTATGATTAGTTTCCTTGCAAAATTTTATAATAAAAATACCCAACAAAAATAAGGATTAATTTTCTATAAATACACGAAGTATACTCAAATTTCGGTTAACCAACATTATTCTTTTGGTCAATTAATACATAAACTTTGAACTTTTTGAAATTTGATCCGAATTAAAATTCCGGACACATTTAATCAAACGTGAATACCAAAATTTTCTTACACGGCATTTTTATATGAATTATTGGTCGATTAATATTCAAACTTTGATTTTTTTTTTCTCCAATTAAAATCAAAGCCACATTTAAAATTGTTTTTCCCTTTTCTTTTTCTTTATTTTTGACCCATCTTTTCTACTCTTTTTTATTTCTTTACTTTTATTTTCATTTTGGTTTTCTTCTCTCTTTTTCTGTTCCTTTTCTTATTTGTTCCTTTTTTTTCTCTTTTACACCAACGTTAATAGAACATTGATAATGTATTATAAACTAGACAAATAGAACAACAGTATATAAATTCGAAAAAATAAGAAAAAGAAAATTAATAAGAGAAGTTTGTCTTTGGAGTTCCAGTAGCTAAAAAAAGTAGAAAAGGTAAGCCAATAAAAATGTTGCAAAATTGGTGAAGGAAAATTGAAAAGGAGGCTGTGGATTACAGTGGAGTTCGCCGGAAACACCAAGAAGAAGATTGTAAAACTGGTAGAGGAAAATTGGAAAGGATTTTATTGTCAAAATTAAACGATGCAGATTGTGTCAATGAACTCTGTCTCTCGTGTCAATGAACCATACATTCTTTTTCCTAAAAACTGCTATATTTAAACTGAACCATGCTTTCATGTAAACTAAACAATGCATATTGTGTCAATAAAACTGCATATTGTATTAATAAGCTATGCATCTCATGTCAATAAACTCTGCAACAATAAAGTAGAACAATGTATATGACAAAACAGAACATTGCATATTGCACAACAAAACAATGCATACGTTGGAAAATTAATGAAATATCCTTACCCTAGTTTTGATGATACCAAAACTCTTAGTTTTTCTCTTCAGTTGACTAGAACTTTTCGAACTCAAGTGTTAGAGTTCAGTTATCAAGTTAGACTGATGATCTGAGGACTGAAGTTTGAAGATTGAAGATTGCTCGACTGAAGATCGCATTCGAAAAGTCTAAAGATAAAAACTGAAGTATTTAATGGACGAAGACTTCACTGGAGATTCAGTTATAACTGAATAACTAATGCTGGCCACGTGAATTTAGCAGACTGATACATAAGTCAAGTATCAGTTGACATTCTTTCTCAGACCGAACCTCATTAGTTAAAAGGAAGCCACGTACACACCAAGTACATCCGCATTAAATGCAGAGATATTGAAGATCGCCCTTTCCTGAGCAGAGCATTCATTTTTGGTGCTAACTTTTCAGAAGTGCCATGCTCCTACACCTAGAGACGCCATTTCTCATCAAATCAAGAACCTCGTAGATTGAAGCCTCAGCTAAAATTCAAATCTATCTTACAACGGCCGAATTATTGAAGATCATCTTGCCAACGGATCTATTCAAGACTTTGCCTATAAATAGAGCTCGAGGATCATCTTCAATCCTCATCGATTCAAACACTCGAGTTGAACCTCTGCCGAAATTGCGACTCAGCCTACTCACTGCCATCCAAAGTTTGAATCGAATAAGAGAATATCCAAAGCCCAAATCAGTTTACTGATTACATAAATTTTCTTACATCTTTAGGCAAGTTCATTGTAAAATCACTAGCCTAAGTCCCCAATTACAGAGAGCCTGTTCTTTGTAATCAAGTTGGTATTTCGAACCCCTTTTTAGTCGAGCGAAAAGAGAGTTTGAGAGATAGTTCGAAACAGTGGTCTGAACTCAAGAGTTCTTAGCCCCCGCAAGCAAGACAAGTGTAGTCTCTGCAACTGCGAGCTGAGAAGGAGACGAGAAGTTCAATCTAGAGTATTGGCACTGAAACTTTGTTTCAGTTGAAGGTTTGTTGTGCACCCATAAGCACAAGCCCAGAGTGATTGTCAGTGTGATCAATTGACCGTGGACGTAGGAACTTGTTCCGAACCACGTAAAAATCTCGTGTTGTTCGCTTTCAGTATTTACCTTTCTTACTTGTGCACAAACTCTTTATCTCACCGAAACTGATAAACTGAAAAAAGAAACCTAAAATCTGACAAAGTGCTTATCACAAAGGCTTTTTCTTAAGTTTATTTTCGGCTAATGGTGTTATTAGTCTAACTGACAAATCTTTGAATAGTCAGTAAGATTCATAACACTTACCTGATTTCAAAAATACTAGACTGAAGCCTTACGTGGATTATCAGTTAAAGCTTTATGCCTAACTGAAATCAAAATACTGAAGTCATTTCAGTATCAGTATACACCCCCGTTTTTACTGAAACTATCTTTGACTGTTGTCCTTCAGCCTAAACATTTCATTATCAGTTGATACTTTTTCAACCATACCAATTTTTTTTGAAAAATAGTCTACTTGTGTATTCCCCCCTCCCTATACACCAGTTCAGTGACCCTCCGGGACCCAACAACATATTATAAAACTGAACCATGCATATTGTGTCAATAAACCATGCATATTGTGTTAATGAACCATGCATGTTGCAGGGTTCATTTACACGAGATGCATGGTTCATTAACACAATATGCAGGGTTCATTGACACAATATACATGGTTCAGTTTAAATATTTTCTTGCAATTAATCGTGCATGGTTCTGTTTTATAATATGCATTGTTCTGTTGTACAATATGTCGTGTTCTGTTTCGTCATATGCATGGTTCTTGCAAAAATGAACCCTCCCCCAAAAGTCAAAAAAAAAAAAAAAACATTCATGTATAAAAAATAAAGATAAAACAAAAAATTATTTACATTCATTTAGCTTGATCAAATCACATTTAAGATTTATTAATTTTTAATTACAATAAACTCTTTAAAATAATATTCGATAAATCAATAAATTCTACACCTAATAAATTTCTTTGGTCCCGATTTAAGCCGCTTAGTGTCCCCTTGAGGACTAAATAACCCTTTTATAAATATATATAAATTTGGTTAATATTACAAAATAATAATTCTTAAGATATTATAATTATAAATAATATAGTAACTTGTTAAAATACTCCATGAACCTATTGTTGCATGAGTGGTTGAAATCGAAATCTATGTGAATTAATCCCTAACTTTTCTAATTGCATCTAAAAGTTATGGTGTCTGAGTTCTCGAGCTGCAATAAAAAATTGTGAAGAGTTGTTGTCGCTTTCAATAGTTATTTTTCTTGTGATTTATAGTGGTAAGTGGTGTTGAATCATCTTCAGCTAGTTCATCACTATGAAGTAATAATCCCTGAATTGATAAATACATGAATCTATTGAATTAAACATGCATTAATTTATTTGATTTAAATACTAAAATTATTACCATAAAATTTAGTATTAAAGAAATCTAAAAAGTAATGTCAAAAATCCAATCAAATAGTACTAAAATCGACAATTTAGTTGCCACGTTGCCACGTTGCTCCAATTACTTCTCCCACCCGTCACTCTCTCCACCCGCACCCACCCACCACCCACCCCCCAAAACCGCCGGCCGTGACCTAAATTTAAACGCCACCGCCACAAGTGCCAAGTCATCAATGCCACCGGAAAATTCTCTCTTGGCCCAATCCAATTCATCAAATTCTCTACGTACAAACACCATATATCCAAATCTAGTTAAATTTTTCTCCAAATTCCACCACCTAATTTCCTGCAGCTGAATTCGCTTCTCTGCCACCATCCATTGCCGCTCGCCGCCAATTTCGGGAAATGATCGGTGCAATTGCTCGGATGCATCAATCAAAATTATGCTAAAGTCAATCCGCGTGCTATGCATCCTTTCTGCTGCGTCACATCGATGAGCATCCACACCAACTCCGACTTGCCGCCGCCGCCGCCTCCTCTGCCGTCGGCGGCCGATCCGGTCATCGGCAGGAGCCTGAGTGCCGGGAGGGCTCTTTCGTCGCGTGATTCGCTGCTGGATCATGGCTATTCGTTCAATAGTAATATCTTCAGCCGTAGCCAAAGCCAGAATTACAACCACCACAGCCGTGACCTGAAGATCAATGACATAGTGGGGAATGGAATTTCGGGGATTTTGCATAAGTGGGTGAATTACGGGAAGGGATGGAGGCCGAGGTGGTTCGTTTTGCAGGATGGTGTGTTGAGTTATTATAAGATCAGCGGACCGGATAGGATTAATCCTCAGACTGAGAAAGGATCGAGAGTGATTGGGGAGGATTCGATGAAACGGTTGTCGCGTAAGTTTAGCGGTCTTCATCGCAGGACTGGGAGCTGGGGGTCCGTGAAAGGCAGGAAGCCTGTTGGAGAAGTTCATTTGAAGGTTTCATTTTCTTCCAATTGATTTGCATGAAATGTTATTACTCGCTAGCTGAATCATTTGGAACATGCGCCATTCTTGCATACGAGATAAATGATTTGTTTATTATATTTGCTGCATATGTTGGGATCTCTTTGAAGAAATGCATTTGTTGCGTTCTGTTCATTTGCAGATTAGTCTTTCGGATTTGTGGCCTCATTTTGGAAACATCCTGGCACGTTTAATTTAAGTGAAATTGATATACTGTATTTTGGTATGGCTAATCAAATTCTATTCTTTTTCTTTGTTGATTATTATTATTGTACAATTAAATAATACTGTTCCTTCTTGGTGAGAGGTTTTGTCGCATGTTCCCCGTGAGGAGTGTTACTAGTGTTAATCAATAGAAGTAAGTGCATGAAGTTTTTTCCTTCCATTTGTATGACTCGTGTGCTTGATGTGTGTATGTATTAAAATGGAAAAATGTGTTTTCTTGGTCTTCTACAATTGAGTAGCTTTCTGTAGGTATCAACAATCAGAGAAAGCCGATCAGATGATCGGAGATTCTCAATTTTTACTGGTACAAAGAGGCTCCATCTGAGGGCTGATAGTGCAGAAGACCGTGCGGCATGGCTTGAAGCTTTGGAAGCTGTGAAGGACATGTTCCCAAGGATGTCAAATAGTGAGTTAATGGCTCCTATTGACAATTTAACTGTCTCAACAGAAAGGTTGAGGCAGAAATTGTTGGAAGAAGGTTTGAGTGAGTCTGCGATTGAGGAGAGTGAGCAGATAATGAAGAGCGAATTTGCATCACTGCAAAATCAGTTCAGACTCTTAAGCCAGAAATATTGGCTCCTTACAGATACACTCCGACAGCTAGAGGTACGTGTTAATTGTGGAATAAAACTCTTACAAACCCATTCCAGAATATTCTTCAGTTTCTTTGAAGCATTGCATGGGAAATGATTTTCAGTTTCCTTGTGTGTGTAGTTTAAGAGGGCTGGAATTGAGAGTGGTTTATTCGTGGAGATAAAATTTTGATACAAGTAAACCAAAATGTTGAGAATTGATGTCTTAATATTCTCATGGAACAACAGTTAATTGTATTCTGGACTATGTAAAGTATCTTTCCTTATACAGTCATGTTTCACAAAGAGGATCCTTTATTTATTAGTTGCTTGTTTGCATTTTGCTTCATGTTCTCCAAATGGAAAATGTTCTCATTGAACTGAAAGTATCTGCATGTAAAACTTCTGGTGCTCTCTACTTGGTAGGCTAAAATGGGCCGCTACTTTGTGTAGACAGAAAAGGTAGATCTGGAGAATACGGTTGTAGACGAAAGCCAGAGACAGTTTAAGGATGTGGGAGCATCTTCAAGATCAAAAGATAAGTATAGTGGTAAGATGCCTCAGCATATGATAAATGTTTTTTGCTTACACGAATTTGGATATGAACCTGAACTCATTTGCTAATGTTTTGGCTGTTGGATTCAAATTAGTGCCTCCAATTAAGAATCTTCTTGCTTTTGACTTTTGTCAGTATTAATTTATGCAGCTTCGTGATCTAACAAGACGATTAAAGAGTAGACTAATGTGATGTGTTCTCCCTAAAACTGTGAACTATAACTCTAGGGATTATTATTCTTCAAAAGTTGGTGCTATTGTAAATAGCATATGTAGTCTGAACATTTTGTTTATTTTAGGTGCATTTTCCAGTTGGAAGAGCTCTAACATATCTAGTACTTTTTTGTTTATCTCGACCAGGAAGTGCTACTGAATCTGAAGATGAAAATGAAAGAGCAGACGTGGTCGAGGAGGACTCTGATGAAGAAGAGAATACTTTCTTTGACACCAGGGATTTTCTATCTTCTAGCTCTTTTAAAAGCAATGGGTCGGACTTTAGGACATCATCTTTTTCTTCTGATGATGACGACGAACTCAATGATTTTGAAGCCGAGGATAGTATTGAACCTGCCATTAAATCTGCTGGAACAAACTTTGCTCATGTTAAACGTCGGAAGAAATTGCCAGATCCTGTTGAGAAAGAGAAAGGAGTGAGCTTGTGGTCAATGATCAAAGATAACATTGGGAAGGATCTTACAAAAGTATGTCTTCCAGTCTACTTCAATGAGCCTCTCTCGTCTCTGCAGAAATGTTTTGAAGACCTGGAATATTCATATCTACTAGATCGGGCCAATGAATGGGGGAAAAAGGTAAGTTGGTCCTAAGAATATTAGTTGATTCAGTTTCATATGTTCTTGCATTATCTGATTTGACAGCAGCACTAGTTTGGTAAAAAGTTATTTCTTGCTGCTTTTGTCATGGTATGATGCTCTATGGTCATGTTAGCTTGAGAAATATCCGAGTTTGAGACTCTTTGTCTTTCTCAATATCTGATTATGTTGCTCACTGTGTATATTTCATCTGTGGTTCAAATTTTCTGGTGAGCAGAACAAACTTAATATCTGACCTGATGTCTTGGTTGTGGTTTTTATTTGTAGCCGCTATTTGTTTATACTCCTTTTCAGTTACTTGTTCCTACTGCATCAAACCATATCTGGAATACATTTTTTTATATAAAATATCCATGCATATTCACTAGATTTCCTGACATTGTATACATATTTTGTAAAGGAAATGTTCTTTGCTTAATTAGAAGCTGTCAATTTTAATGATGCAAAGCTTCGCAACCTTAGCATCTGATCTAAGCTTTTTAATTCTGTGTAGGGCAACAGCCTTATGAGGATTCTAAATGTAGCTGCATTTGCTGTATCTGGATATGCCTCCACTGAAGGACGAATCTGCAAACCATTTAATCCATTGTTGGGGGAGACTTACGAAGCAGATTATCCAGATAAAGGCCTCCGGTTTTTCTCAGAGAAGGTCTCTGCTTATTACCCAAATCAAATTATTTTTGTTTGCTTAAGGTTTTTTCTGCTCATGCTGTTGCTTTGTTGCTAATAAATAACATGAAACATGGAAATAGTAGAGGAAATGGAAAAGAAGAATAAATTACTTTGGCCGTAGGCATTAACCACTCTCCCGCTAGGCCAACACACACAAGATTGACATCTTTTATCTCATGTTCATATCATTTTTCATATATCCAATAATGCTAGTCTATTGCTCTGATGGTCAGTGTGCACTCTGAGCTGTCAATTGCTTGCTCATGAATTACTTGGGGAATACTTTGGTTCCTCCGCACATCTATATGATCTCTTCCTTTTAAAAAGTAGTATTAAATTATGCCTTGAGTTGCAAGATTGGCGAAACCTTATCATCCATGAGAATTGGTAAAATCGATAGGAGTTCTATTGAACAATGTCTAGATTTCCAAAACTGTTATATCTATTCTATGCAAATCATTTGTTTAGATATATGTTTAGTGTTGTACCTTTGTCTATTGACTCTTACATCTATGATGTTTGCTGATATGCTTTGACCATACTGTACTGTTTAGCTTTGATCGACTCAAGGCCCTTGAAACAATCTTTTCTTAACAGCATTTTCCTTTTTATTAGGTTAGTCACCACCCAATGGTTGTTGCTTGCCACTGCGAGGGTACTGGGTGGAGATTCTATGGCGACAGCAATCTGAGAAGCAAATTTTGGGGTCGCTCCATTCAGCTTGATCCAGAGGGTATCTTAACTCTTGAATTTGATGATGGTGAAGTTTTCCAGTGGAGCAAGGTATGACTATAAAGCATTTGAGAACCTGCAACCCCACCTCTAGTTTTAGTTTCCCTTTGAGAAACATGTGCCTTGGTATTTTGCAGGTAACAACATCTATATACAACCTTATTCTGGGAAAACTATATTGCGATCACTACGGTACTATGCGGATACAAGGAAACCGTGGTTACTCATGCAAACTGAAATTTAAGGAGCAGTCTCTAATAGATAGAAACCCCCACCAGGTAATTACCTATCTGACCTTGATGAGTTAGCAACCAAATGGTCAAGCAATGAATAAAGTCTGTGTTCTCTTTTTCTGTGCACTAGTGTTTAGCAGATGGTGAAGGAAAAGAACGAGGATCTCCTATCTAGAAAATATATCCACTAATGGGCTCTATAATCTATTTACTGTTAAGGCATTGCATTAAAACAAATTTGAAATTTCAGGTGCAGGGGGTAGTCATAGACAAGAGTGGAAAGACTGTGGCAACTTTGATTGGAAAGTGGGATGCGAGCATGCATTATGTAAATGGTGAATTCAAAGGAAAAGGCCATCATGCGTCAGAAGCTCACTTGCTCTGGAGACGTAGCAAGCCTCCACAGTTCCCTACACGTTACAATTTGACACGTTTTGCCATTACACTCAATGAACTAATTCCAGGACTGAAGGTGACTTTTCTTTAGAATGCGAACTGTTTATGTGCTGTCGACCTAAGTTAAGAACCAAATCTGCCAATGTTTTCACACTAGTCCTAGTGATCAGTTAATGTCATACTTTGGCCTAAATGTGTCGTGTTTCATAAATTATAACTTTTGTTAATATTTCCGTGACCTTGGAAGTGGTGGATGTTATATTATCAGTAACTGATTACTCTAGACAGTTCCTCCACCTTGGAATAATTGAATGAGTCTGATTCTTTGGTCCTCACTCCTCAAAACCATTTTGTTGGAACCACGAACAAGACGTGCACCAAAGATTTGAATTTGGTCGTTTTCTTATGGTATGGTCTATTCAGATATCACACTTGTTTGCAGGAAAATCTCCCTCCAACAGATTCAAGACTGAGACCTGATCAAAGGTGCTTGGAAAATGGGGAGTACGAGAAGGCAAATGCCGAAAAACTAAGGCTGGAGCAGAGGCAACGGCAGGTAAACATTCCGTGTGCCCTTCAATGTTTTGGCCCTTCAATGAAACTAGAACTGCCTATCATTGTTTGCTTCGCTTCTAACTACAAAACGTTGGATGGAAAACAGGCGAGGAAGATGCAAGAACAAGGGTGGAAACCTCGCTGGTTCGCCAAAGACTCCAACACTTATCGCTACGTTGGTGGGTACTGGGAAGCTAGGGAACAAGGCAACTGGGAAGGTTGCCCAGATATTTTCGGTCAAGTGCCTCCAGATCAGACAGTGGACGAGTAAGACACCGCTGCCTCGCCTTTTTTTGTCTTTTTTTAAAAAAAAAAATTGGTGATAGTCCCTAGGAAAACATCATCTAATGATTCATGATAGGTGTGTATAGTTCTTTCGAAATTTGAAGCTTGCAATTTAGCATTTTCTCCTCAGCTAGCCAAAGCAACCTTTGAATAGAAACTCTGAGATTTGATTTGCTTTGGTATGTAGACAGAAGCTATTCGTTTCAAATATATGGTACAGAATTTGTTTCATTTCGTCTTTCACTATTATCAATTTTCCATTGAGTCTTAGAAAATAGTAACTATGGATGAGTTCATTTGATTTCAGGTTATTGTTAATATATTTGTGCGACGATTTCACGGATCAAAATAATTATAGTATATGAGATAATCTTGTTAATATAAGTAGTTGTACGATGATTTGATTTAGTCGACGAGAACTTGTGGTTGAATTCGATTCAGTTACAACCACATAATAAAGCCTCATATTTAAAAATGAATCACCATATCTTGTGTGGTGCTGTCGAGTTATTGGGTAGACACGGTAACGCCTCCATTCATAATTATTTCCATTATTGAAGAGTATTTGGATTTGGATGCTACTTGTTTTATTTGTCCCACTATATTATTGTAATGATAATTATCTTAGAAATAAAATCTTAACTTATATTTATTATTGTTAATGGGACCTTTAAATTATTATACTACAATCACAATCGGATATAATCAAATCTCAATAATAAAAATAAGTTACATCTTGAAAATAAGTTATGGGATTTGGAGTCCACGATGTTAGAGGTACAACAAGAAAACACGTGTTGAATATACTTAAAATTTACTGAAGCATAATTCAAGTTTCAGTAACTCTTATTTAATGAGGAATAAGTACACTTTATACGAATATTTAGTGGTTGAAATTAATTTAGTCGGCCGTATATATTTAAAATTTGATACTGCAATTAAACAGCTGCTGAAAAATGAATGTGAAAGCCTGGCATAGTTTCTACCGGCCAACAGCATTAGCTAAAAAGCAAAAATAATAGTATGACATTTGAAAAACAGAAAACACTCAAAATTCTGTGTCTGAATCGACAAGTAACAAAAATGAATTTAAAAATTCTTGATAATAATGTTAATTTGAGGAATATAAGGTATGAAATGAGAAAATATTTTTCTATTATTAAACTATATTATCAGCAATTCTAACGATTATATATGCTACTCCCTCCGTCCCATGAAGCATGACCCAATTCTTTTCCATACGAGTTTTAAGAAATTGGTATTTTGTGTGTTAAGTGTAGTAGGTGTAAAGTGAAAAGGTGAATAAATGGTAAATTTTTTTTGTCATTTTTAGAAATTGGTCAAGTTTCGTGGGACAAACTAAAAAGGAAACTAGGTCATGCTTCGTGGGACGGAGGGAGTACATAACAATTAATCTATTCATACATATTATGTATATATATAATATCCTTATAAATTAAATTGGTTCGATTGAATTTAATTTTTTAGGTTCGGTTACTAATAATTTTCTAATACTACTTCTTATGTTTATTATGTGTTGGTGAAAAGAATTATACTCTCAATTCACAGAAGGCGTGATATTTATCTAATAAATTCTTTATTAAGATTAATTTTAATAAATTTTCTTATATATATATATATATATATATATATATATATATATATATATAGGGAATGGTTCCAACGAGAGATAAATATGGTGAGAAATGAGAATGAATTTAGAACGTTAGATTTTGAAATCCTATGGTTGATATTTACTTGGATGAGACAATTTTTTCCCAGTGTCTTGGAGGGAGCGAAAATTTTATTAATTAACTGAATATTGTTATTCAACACTTTATACTGTCTTATTCAACACTATATACTAGCTTATTCATTATTATAATTTTTCACAAAGGATAGCATTTTCACTAGAAGCATTTTACAAGTTTTTATAAGAAGGGGGCATTTTTCCCTATTAACACAAATTTATGCCCCAAATAACGCTGATAGCAGAAATCACTATCTATTGAATTCAAATACTTCCTCCACCCTTCCCTAAATATGATTCACTTTTCTTCGATACAAAAATTAAAAAAAAAAGTGTAAATTAAATAAAAATAATAGGATTCATAATTTTTTAAGAAAACTATTACTTTTATGAAAATAAGTTTTTTTTAGTGGGACGATCTAAATAACAAAATGAGTCAGGAGGGAGTAATTCGTGACAAATTTCCACCAGCATAAGCAAAGCTGTTATCAATGCGCCACGTGGACTGTTAGGTGGTGCCACCATATTTGATAGGCCGGTGGGCCCACCTATGCCTTAAACCCTAACGATTAACTGTTAAAAACGAATGTTTGGCTCTACTTAACCTAACTATGGCCGTTTTAATGTGAGATGGATTTAGATTTGGATTCATATCTATATTTTAACAGTAAATTTGTAATTTTAAAACCTATATTTGACATTTTTTTCAATACTTTCATATTTCTTTAATATTAATATATTCTACAGGTATGATATAACTCACGCAGGGTTTAATATTAATAAATTAATACATAACATTTCAATACTTATTTCAATAATGTTAGTATAACTTATCACGCATGGGGTGAGATGGGCTTAAGCTTAAGTCCCCACAAAACCAATCTTTTACTATTTTATACGATCTTCAAATTTTGTGCAAATTATCATGCAAAAGCACCCATCAATAAATCAAATCTCTTGAAATTGTATTTTCGAATAAAATTTATAGTAAAAACATATATAGACTCGTGAGTGATTTTTTATGCATCCATCCGTACACACGTCCGATCTAATGTGAAAATCAAATTAGCGCGTCGTGACATTATTGAAAAAAAGTATTGGAACATAAAGTATTTATTTATCTAAAAGTTTAAGAAAATATCAAATGATGCGACAAAATATGGTACTTTCTTTTATAAATATTTCTTTAGAATATAAGTTTGGATTTCAATCTTCACCCATTGATCTCAAACATATTTTCTTATGTCTACACATTATTGTAAGATTGTGAGTTTAGATTTCGTAAATATTTTTTTAATCGAGTTTGTTTTACAAAGAATGTCATGCATAGTGTTTCTCAACAGGAGATAAGATCAACTCAAAGCTCAATGGAAAATAACGACAGTGGATTTATTATTGTGAAAGGGAAAGATTAGAAGGTTAATTAAACTAATCAATTTTGAATTTAATATATGATGGGTTTATTAGGCGCGATTTCTTTGGTTGGAGAAGAGTAGTTTACACATTAATCAAAACTAATTAAATACTCATGTTTTATATGGTTGACACTAATAATTATAAACTAAAAAATGGCAAGTAATTAATTTGGCAATGCGAGGGATGCACGTCTTTGTATTAGGCGTTATCAACATCATTAGCATTTTAATTAATGTTAGTTACTTACAAACACGTTTCAATAAAATTTAATTTCAGAGTTCATTGAGGGTTCAATTATTTGACACGTTTGGTTTTACAAAGTTTTCGTTATTTATTGGTGGTTATGAATATTTGAAGCTTTAAATATCCATAAACTAACAACTTAATATTCTACAACGTATTGCCAATGAGGCATTGTTCTAGTGATAAAGCTGAGACACCCAAAAATTCTCATTTGTGAGAGTTCTTGAATTCAATCCCGCATCCGTGCAATGATGTTTTTCCACTTTAGGTAGCGTTATGTTTTCCCACCGTTTGGGTGGTGGTGAGGTCCCGCCTGCGTGCGAGTTACATAATTGATTATATTCAGATATCTAATACTCCCTCCTATCCGAAATTTTTGTCGTTTCAACATTTTAATTTATTTGTGTTTTATGTGTCGTTTTGAGAAGTTATACCAATATTAACCTTAATTAATACTATCCTGCATTAATCCCAAACAAATTGACTTTTCCTATTTCCTTCAGTTTAATTTTGTGATGGTTCGGCTCTTCTTCCACTCTATGAGGATGAGATGATTTTGCAGCTCCAACGTTTGAATATTTGTAGAACATGGAACTCACAAGTCATACAAATTTGGCTCCAAATTTTAAATTTAGGATGAAAAATTTTCTTCATAATTTGGCTCCAAAAGAGAACTATGCGAAAGATCAAGAGTCAGGCAAGCATAAGAAAAATATTTGCGGTGATTTGATATGAGAAGATAAAGAGTTAAAAAAAATCCTTCAACTAAATGGTGCGTTATTAATAGTACTAGAATAACATTAAATGAGGTTATATTGGGTATAATTTTTTTTTATTAATAAGTGTGCTTGAGCTTAGGATGACAAACAAAAAGAATAGGAGGGAGTATAATATAAGGATTTGATATTTTTTTGAGCGCAAAGGATTTGATATTTTGTTTATAACCTTCGTAGGCTTAATTAATTACTCCAACCAGCACGTTATAGTGTTCAATTAAAGAGGGAATATAAGTGGGTTTTGAATGGAAAATGACAGAAACCTTTCATTGTTACATAAAAAATGTTTAGTATTTCGATCTCCTAAAAATAAACTAGCATAATATTTCATATTTAGCAATTATATCTTATGTTCCCCACATTTAAATCAATTCATAAAAAGAGTGGAAATTTTAAATGCCCTGGAACTTAAGTTCTATGTTAAAAATATCCTATTTTGTATTAACACTTATAAAAACGGCTTAACGTAAAAATAAAAATAAAAGAATATTTTTTTCATAAATAAAATTGAAAATATGGCGCAAAACCATATTTCAAGACTTGAAAAGATGAATTGAACCATATATTGTCGAGGGCCATTTTATCAAAAAGTTGAAAATATAGCACGGGACAAAAAATTTGATGATCCAACTCATCTTTTTAAACGCTCGATTTTTGTATGGTTTCATATTTGCAACTTTTTTGAAAGATCAAGTTATTTTTATAATTATTGGCTCAAAAAAGAAGAAGTTATTTTTATAATTCGACCTAAAAATTGAAACATAGAGTGTAATCAAGCGTTTTAGTTTCCATTTATGGCAGATGACATGATACATATAGCTATCAACTTCTACTTAAACCAATAAAAATATTATTTCTTGAAATTTCACAAAAAGTAACTTAGATACTTGCTTGAATAAGGGACATTTGCAAAAATACCCACATCCTTATAAAAACTTGTAAAATTGCCCACTTTCATAAACAAAAGTGGACAATTTTACAAGTTTTTATAAGAAGGGGCATTTTTCCCTATTAACACCTTGGAATAATATCGACGGCCACGATAATAATATGTGTAATTAAATAAGAGCATAACTTCGACAATAAATTGTGCCTACCAAATTGCCAATAGGTGGTTGGGGTTCACCGCCCGCATACATTACTCATTTAATAGCTGGACCTATTTTTAAATTATGGTTGTAAATTGGGATTATAACTTATTGAGATGCTTAAATTCTTTTAGTATAAAATTAATGATAATATCAACAAACGAAATGCGACAACTCTTTCACATTTTGTGATACCTAGCTACCATACGAAGGTCATGTAGGTTGGACAGTGTTCTATTTTGAATAAAAAATTATACATAAATCACATGAGATTTAATATTAGTGTAGCTGAGAAGCCATAGCTCAAAGTCAAAATTGAAACACCAAAGACCCTCTCTTTTAAAAGGTCATTGATTCAAATTTTATCGGTAAACGTGTCGAGTGTGAATTGTATTTTGTTTGAATGTTTGAATATTTATTTTGATGTTGAGTTATATTAGTTTAAATATTTAATCTAATTTATAATAATATGATTGTTATTTTATTAATTCAACCACTTCAATTGCACCTTATAATGTTAATAAATTTGTTTGCAAAATGAATTTTAGCTGCTTTGTTTTGTCTTTTTTTCTTGGGTTAATTGCATGAAAATACATGAACTTTAGTCGCAATTTCATTTTGCACATGACTTTTGAAACTTACATTTTTAATCATGAACTTTGCATTTGTTTCAAATTTTCCTTAAAATTGAGCTCCGGCAGCCGAAAAGATGACGTGTCTTCAAACATGTCACGCGTATGTGACACGTCATTAATTCAAACGACGTCGCACAAAACGACGTCGTTTTAATATTGTGTTTATCAATTCCCAAACCGAAAACCCTAGCTCTCTTAATCTCAGCCATTAGCGGCGGCGCTCTCCGCCGTCAAAGAAGGAGAAAAGGGGAATCGACGGCGTGAACTGTGTGTCATATTAGTGTGGGCGTGTGATTTTAATTTCGAAGAGAAGTATCGCCGATTTTGATTCCGAAAATTAGAGGAGAAAATGGGGGATTGGCTGCATGAAACCTTGCCGGAAATTAGAAGGAATAGGCAAGCGCTCTGAATTTTGGGAGTGAGAGGAGTATCGCCATTCTGATTCAAAGCTCTGGCGCTGATGTTGTAGTGGTTTTCGGTTGATTTTTGGACGGTCTTAGCATTAAAATCAGTAATTGAAGCAGCAACAACAGTCTTAGCATTAAAATTCAGCCTCTTTGTTGCCGCCGCTCATTGTAATGATGTCAAGGCGGCGTGAGCCGTTTCCAGCAATTGTGGGGTAGAGGCGGTTGCGGTTTGAGAAGAGAAAAACTTCCGGCTGTTTAAATGGCGTCGTTTTACAAAACGACGTAGTTTCTATGTCTGCAAACTTCCGGCTGTTTAAATGGCACATGCCCGGCTGCCACATAGGCGCCACATCAGCCTCTCCGGTGCCGGAGCTCAATTTTAAGGAAAATTTGGAACGAATGTAAAGTTCATGATTTAAAATGTAAGTTTCAAAAGTCATGTGCAAAATGAAATTGCGACTAAAGTTCGTGTATTTTCATGCAATTAACCCTTTTTTCTTTTGCTGTCGTTTCAACTCACAACATCTCAAGAGTTATGATATACATAAAGTCTGAGTTTTGAAGTTCTATTCTTATCAAGAAAAATTTGTTATCCCCTCCGTCCCATTTTCATAGTTCCTTATTCCTTTTTGAAATGTCCTAATATATATATATATATATATATATATATATATATATATATATATATATATATATATATATAGTCCACTGTCTAAATTAAATTAGCATTAAATTTATTTTTTATTAAAATAATTTTATTTAAATATAGTCAAACATAGAATAAATAAGAGTAAAATTAAATAATTACATCTAATTTTTATTTTTTAAGCAATATTAATTATATTGTTTTAATATATATGAAAAATTAAAGTGAACTATGAAAGTGAAACGAAGAAAATATATGATTTGCTCAAATTTTGTGGATATTCTAAATTTTACGGCCACTGAATGTGATAGCCTTAAAACAAGGAAAAACATGGCTGATTAAGCCGACTCGATTAAATCTTAAAATATAAACTCAATGAGATTCGTTTCATAAAAGTGTTTATGATTATTTATGGCATATATTTTAATAAATATTAGATGAATGTATTATTAGTGAAAAAATGGATCTATTTTTATTGGTAAAAAAAGTCTAAAAAAAAAATATGTAGAACGTATCAAAATGATAAAAAGTATACGCTTTTATGGGAAGGAGAGAGAATATTATTTATGGGATAGACTATATATATGTATTGCATTGACTCCAATAATACATGACATACATGCATTTGTAGAGAATTATTATTGTGAACATATATGTACGATAACGAAATAAAATCATCTCATAATAAACGATTTTAATTAGGATCGAAGAGGGAGTCTTCTTTTTGTACCATCCAAAGAGTCGGGATTTGTCAAACGGTAGTGCATAATATGACCTATTAAATGGGCTAATAATTTTTTTTTGTCAATATGGAGTATTGAATACTCCCTTCCATTCTTTTTATATGTGATCCAAATTTCAAGCACATAAATTAATAAAATAAAAAAATAGTAAAAGTAACTATCATTAATCCTTTGGGTAAAACTCTAAATCTCCACGTGAATAGGTGGGAGTTCTCAAAATCTTCTTCCATTAAATTAATTGACGAGGTAAAAAAACCCGACATATAATTAGTACGAGAGGAAGTAGTAGTTACCGTATCACATGATATATTTTGTTAATGTAATACTCCCTCCGTCCCAGCTTTTTGTATCCACTTTTAGTAGTAAATACTACTAAAAGTGGATACAAAAAGCTGGGACGGAGGGAGTACTATATTATTAGTAAGTAGTCCGTCTAAATTTGACGAGAATTTATTATTATATAAATTTATGAAATGATTTAATGTAATTTTTTATATATGAATTCCATTTACTAATATAGAGTATTGAATGAAATAAATTTAAAATAACATTTATTTAAAATTAGTTTAATTTAGATTTTTTTTTTATATTTAAGCAGAGTAGCGATCCATAAAATTTTAAAAGAGAACCTGCAACATTTATTTGAAATTGATCTAAATTAGATGTTTGTAGCTGCTACCACTCGTATGCCTCGTTGGTAGCTCCGAGGCTGATGAAGGAAAGCCTTCGTTGGTCGGCGTGGAGAAGAGTGGGCGGCTTTGGTGCGGTTGTGATTTTGTTGCTGTTGGTTCACTCTTTGTTTCGTTTGGCCCTCGGCCTGGGGAGGTGTGAGTTGCTTCGGGGCGATGGTCAAGTCGGAGCTCTATTTGCGTTCACTCTTTCCTTGGGTCGCTGCTTTGTTTTCTTCTTTGCTGTTGTAATAAACAGACACTCTTTTTCCTTTTCGGAATTTTTCCCACTGAATTTTTCTCAGGAAGGTTTTAATGAAGCCTGACCCTCAGTTTACATTCTTGTGTACTCGATGGGTTCATCTTAGGTTTTTGCTTTCTCCTTTTTTTGCCAATAAAATTTTATTTAGCAGTAGCTGCAACCACTCATTGAAAGAAAAAATATACATATATATAGATATATCAATAATGACTTCAACTTACAAAGTCTGAATAAATTATTAAATTAGTAATTACTCCATAATTTATCGAAAATTTCATCATACACCACGTTAGTTTTTGTGTCATGCGTATGACCACTCTCATTACATACTAAAATATTTAGACTTATTTTTCTAGTGACTCTTAAGATTGTTACGTACAATTATTCATGACTAAATACAGATTTTGATAGGTATAATCTTGCATTCGAAATAGGCTGCCTTGACTCTTGTTTATTGTCATAGCAAAACAGACACTCATAGGAAATTGTGTTATCTGGAACCGAATAGAAAATTTAGTGAAATTCGATGGACTCGTAATTATTCTGCCATAAAAAACTTTTTGCCCGTATTTTTTTTCCTGAAATTAGTTTGCCTTCAATTAAGCGTTCCCCAAGTTGAGATGCTATCAGCCTAGCATCATTGTAACACTCATTAAATAGATCAATATTTCTGAAAAGCATGCTAGGAAAATTGATTAAACCGATGAAATTAGCAACAAGCAACTTCTCAATTTCAATCAAAATTAATTTTTTTAATTGATCATCTGTCAACTGTAAATCTGTTGAAAAATAGGTCATTTGTAACACCCCAATTTTCATAAACTTTTCTATATAAAATCTTTGAAAAACTAATAGATAAAAATAAAATTCATTGACTATCAAAATTTAAACTAATTTAAAATCAACTTGCTAAAACTAAAGTAGTAACATGAAAAAAAAAAAAAACAATAAATTAAAACTTAACAAGTTCAACTTAAATTTCTATGGAAATACTAAATCTCTAGTAATTCTCGACTTCCATGGCCACCTCAACTGCATAACTGCAAAACTGAGAAGATAAGGGGTGAGCATATTGAAAATATACTCAGTGAGAAGTCATGCACATATTCACATACGCTTAAACATGCAAATAATTCACATTGTCATACACATATACTGATAATCTGATGGACGAACTGAAAGCCCCTGAACATGTATTTCAACATGGCTAAATTTCTGAACGTGTATTTCTACATGGCTGAACATATATTTCAACATGGCTGATATTCTGAACATGTATTTCTACATGGCTGAACATGTATTCCTACATGGCTGAGCAAGTATAATCAAACATGAAATAAGAGCATATAAAAACATACATGAATATAACCACAAGCATCTAATCCCTCACCTTAAAACTTGCTTTGAAAATATTTTTGACGAAACATAAATACGTTGATTCCTGATCAAAAAGTTAAACTCCTCTATCCGAAAAGAAAAAGAAGAAGAAAAAGTATATCTGTATATACACTTCGCGTTTAATGCGTATGTGACCCTCTATATATATAAGTTTTTAGGAAAACTCTTTGATAAGCATGAATCAGATTTTGAATATATCACTTTGGTCTCTCACGTATACACACGTATTTATATATAATAAATCGCAAATTCTCCTGTGCGACGGTCGCACAGGAGTGCGACGGGTTGACCCGGCCCAAACCCGCCCTCCTGACCCGGAACCCGCCCAAACCCGGAACCCGCCCAAACTCCTAATTATTACATTTGTGCATAACAATTGTTACTTTTCATAAACATAATATATACATTTGTTCATATAAATGTATATTGATATGTATAATGTTTTATATTGAATGAAGGTAAATATTTATATTAATATAAGTATACATTTGTGCGACCAAATGTATATCTTATGCTTAGGGTTTAGTTTTCACCTATTAGGGTTTAGTTTTCACCTATTAGGGTTTAGTGTTCACGCTTAGGGTTTAGTTTACAGGGTTTAGGGTTTAGTTTATAGAATTTAGGGTTTAGAAAATATAATACTGTATATTAAATGAAGGAAAATACTATAAATATACATTTGTGCGAACAAATGTATATATCATGCTTATTAAAAGTAACAATTGTTATACACAAATGTAATAATTAGGAGTTTGGGCGGGTTCCGGGTTTGGGCGGGTTCCGGGTCAGGAGGGCGGGTTTGGGCCGGGTCAACCCGTCGCACTCCTGTGCGACCGTCGCACAGGAGACCAGCCCATAATAAATTTGTTTAGCCAAATATTACTCAACAATTTTGAGCTCTATCCCAAGTACGAATTAATTCAACTAACAAGACTAATCATAATAAAATAAGAGTTCACTAACTACTTAAAATAGCTTCCAATTATTCGGTCAAATAAAACAGTATTTAAAAAAATTGACCACAATTGAAAAATTAATCCAAAAACTAATTTTCTTTCATTCAACTCCTACATTCTAAATTGTAAGTCTAACTTCCGAAAAAAACTAATGCTCCACCGAATTTAAAGAAATAGTAGCATTTGTTGAAAAATAAATAAATAAATAAATAACAAGTTTAACTCAAACTTCTATTAGGCATCATAAATATAAATAATAATTATAGTCTAGATAAAATTAATGATACATGTCTGTATGTATCATGTAATTATCTAAAAAAAATAATAAGCTATATCAGAAAATATTAATAATTAAACCTATATAATAATCTAATTATTTGGGGTGTTACATCATTTCATCAATACATGCTCATAACTAACAAATGAAATGTACATGCAAAAAGGTTGACACTTTATTCGATTAAAGACATAAAAAAGAAAAGCATTTTTTTGTTAGTTAATCTGTATATCTCAAATTACAATTTTTCTTTTGCAAAAGTAATATATGCTAATCTCTTTTGCATTAATTCAATATTATTAAATATTACTCCATTCGTCTCATTAAAAATATCTCATTATTTTTTGGCACGAAAATTAAGAATATTCTCCCGTCCTATTACAAATGTCCCACTTTCCATAATGAAACGTCTCATAACAAATGTCTCATTCCATTTTTGACAATATATTATCTTTATATACCTAATATTTAAATAATTTTCATCAACCCACTTTATCTACTTTTTACATATTTTTTAATTTTTGTGTCCAAAAGTAACGGGACATTAGTAATGGAACGGAGGGAGTATGTAATTAATTAGTAGATAAAATGGGTTGGTAAAAATTATTTAAATAGTATTAGATATAAGAAGAGAATATATTGCCCAAAAAGGGAAGAGATATTTATAATAGGACATCCCATTATAAAAAGTGAGATATTTGTAATAGAACAGAGGGAGTAATAAATATATTTATTTGTTTCATAAATCAAATTACCTGACTTTGAAGAATTTTTTGCTTTGTGTGCTTCTATATATTTTCCTTTGCACCGATGAGTTGATTTTGATTCTAGATAATAAATAAATCTAAAGCTTGAATATCTAGATGTTTTTATAGATTGAATATAAGATGGTTTGTTAATAAGGTGTGTTCTCTTTGATTGATAAACTTATAATGAGAAAATAAAGGATATCGATAAATTTGTCATTTTAAATGTTTTTTTTTTCCTTATTTTCTACAAAAGAGAATTTATTCATTTCTCATTCATTCTTTTTACTTCAAAAAGGGATATTATTATCCCTTCATTTTGTGTGATAAAATTATTCCTCTTTGAGGTGAGAAATTATGAAATTTTCTTTTATAGAGAATGGGGAAAAGAAAAAAGACATTTAAAGGAAGATTTTTTGTTATCCTTTCTTTTCTCATAATAAATTTATCAATTAAAGAGAACACAAGAAATTCTTCTTTCAATATGATTTTACTACAAATTTTAGGATTTCAATGAAAGTAGAAAGAATATTTTGGGTTCAATCCTGCCTGCGAGCGTTGTAATTTTCCAACTTTGTGGTGTAATGGTATAATTTTCGTACATCTTTGTGTGATGTAATGGTCCCATCTTTATACGGTGTAGAAATTTATCACTTTTGTATGATGCACAAATCCTGCCAGCATACAGTGTAATGACTTATTGTTTACATTTGATTATATAACCTCTTGCAATTTAAAAAAAAAATATGAAAGTGTGGCCAACTCATTGCTTTAGTCATACCTTTCATCTATATCTTCTATGTTTTTAAATTTGATCTATTAATAATTCTTTCTTTGATAGGATTTGTTAAATTTAGTCAAAGTAAACCTATTCTTTTCACGTGTATTCATACTTCCTTCGTCCGTCAAAAGTGGAACACTTTGGTTAGGCACGATATTTAATAAAATTGGTGATGATTTTGATGTAGTGGAGAAAGAGTCCCACCACTTTATGAGATAATGTGTGGTTGAGATTGAATTTGGGGTGATTTTTTTGTAAATAAAGAGTGTTTGTAGGGATAAAAGATTAAAGTGGATAGTGAGACCATTTCTATAAAAGAAAAGTGATACACTTTTTGCGGACGCCCGATATAGTAAAAATGTTTTACTTTTGGCGGACGGAAGAAGTATTTATTAATGAGAAACAAATTAAATTGTCTAAAACTAATAAATAACATATCCAATTTTTTCACTTGAGAACCTCTAACACTTTTTGGTGTCTCAATTTGTACATGTTCCAATACAAATATTTTTTAGTTTGATTTAAGTTTTTTGTTAATCTATAGTGCTTTGGTTTAATTTTGTTGGGACACAAATAGATATCCAACTAGTTTTGATAATACCAAAATCATTAGAATGTTTCGCTTGTCTTTACTTCTCTTGTAGGTTCAAATATGTTGGTCCTTACAAGCCTTGACTGAAGCTGCAAAGACTAAAGATCAGTTGGTCAAGAAACAGAAGACTAAAGATCAAAGACAGCACAACTAAAGCACACTTAGCTGAACGAACAGAAGGACGCACCATGACTGGAAGTCATCAGTCATCGGTCGAAGATGTTCACACAAATCAATATTAGCATTGAACCGAAGACTAAATCAAGTACCAGTCGACATTCTGCATCTGAATGAAGAGAAGAGTACCAGACACGCCGCATTAAATGCTCAAGTACAACAGCATTAAATGTCGAAGATTTGAAGATCGTCCTTGCAAGTACCTGAGCTTTCCTTTGCGTGTAAAGATGCAGAAACATCATACTCCGAGGACAAGACAATTCAAAATTCTGTCAAATGGAGTATTCGAAGATTGCCACCTCAGCCCAAGAAGCGACATCCTCTCACAACGGCAAAAATCCTAAAGACCATCTCTCTAACGAATCTATTCAAAACTTCGCCTATAAATAGAGCTCGAGGAACAACTGCAATTTCGCCGATTCAAAGACATACGCTGAAGCTCTGTCGAATTAGAGAGCCATCATTTCCTTAGATAGATATATTTCGAATCTAAGAAGAGAGTATTCAACGTTGTAAAATCAGTCTACTTGATTACCTAAACTCTCTTATTAGACTAGGCACATCTTGTTTTATCTTAAGCCTAGAATGGATTACTTGAGAGCCTGTTCTCAGTAATCTTAGTTGGAAGAGTCCAAACCCCTTTTCAACCGAGAGAAAAGTGAGTTTGAGTAGTTGTTGTTTAGTACCAATAAACTAAACAGTTCGGTCCCTTGGCACCTGGTAAGCCAAGTGGTTGTTGTTTAGTACCAGAAAACTAAACTAGACGGTTACCTTGGTACCAGTTAAACTAAGAGGGTGTTCAGATTAAAGGTTCTGGCTCCAATTACCTTAGCATTAGCTGATTGGACACGACAGTGTCAGGGCGTGCTAAGTGTTAAATCCAATTCAGAGTGGATTGGTAGGTTTGATGTGCACCTTTAAGCATAAGCCCAGAGAGTTTGTCAGACAAATAATCTGGTTGTGGATGTAGGAAAGATGTTTCCGAACCATGTTAAAAATCCTTGTGTTCTTATATGCTTTCAGTTATTTTTTTGTTTGTGCTAAACTATTTTCAACCGAAATGGATTAACTGAAAAGTATAACTAAGAATTTTACTAGTGACAAACTCTTTCCTAAAAGCTATTCGCATTAAGTTTAATTTCCTCTGCTGAGTTATTAATCCTACTGGCGACTCAATATATAGTCAGAGAGATAAATAACTCTCCTCTGTTTTACAAACTAGACTAAAGCCTTACTTGGATATCAGTTAAGCCCAGTGCTCGACTGATGTCAATCTACTGAAGTATTTTCAGTATCAGTCTACAACCTATTTCGAATTGAAATTTGGTTAAGTTTGTTTTGTTTGCGAAAAATAGCCCACAAGTGTATTTCCCCCTCCCCCATACACGTGTCAGTCAACCCTCCGGGACCCCAACAAATTTGAAGTTATTAATTAGGATTCACTAATCATGATTCCCGAGTAATGTAATTAGTTTATATTTTTTATTAATATTTTGTTTGCATTTTTTAGTTATTAATTAATTAATTAATATTATTATTCCATAATTAGGGTATATAATTTTGTAAACTCCAAATTTTAGTAATAAACATTCATTATAATTAATTAATTATATATATATATATAGGGGGCCGCTCCAATGAGACCCCCTAATTTTAGTGAGATCTAGGGCACGATCTGATGCGTTTATTTTATCAATCCTATGGCTGATATTGTATTTGGAGGGTGATTTTTTTTCGCAGGGTTCGAATCCTGGAGGGAGCAGAATATTTTAAATTTTGTTATTCATCAGTAAATATTGCATTGTTCATCAGTATATACGGCCTTGTTCATCAGTATATATGTCTTATTCATTACGAATTTTTAAATTTTATTTTTCATCAGTATATACATCTTGTTCATTAGATATACGTTATGTTCATTAGTATTATATGTCTTATTCATTGTACTCATGTTACACGAAAAATAGGGGGTCTCACTGGAGCGCGCCCCTATATATATATATATATATATATATATATATATATATATATATATATATATATATATATATATATATATATATATAGGTTGGTTATAGTGAAAATCACAATTTAAAATGAGAACTGAGAACACTGCACTAACATGTAAAGTTACTGCATTCACTGTACAATTAACTGCATTCGGGAAGAATGAAAAAATAAATAAAATTTCGCTCCATGCAGGATTCGAACCCAGATGATGCATTCATCCATCAAAATGTTGCATCCACCGTTAATATTCATGATCCAAGGATTGAGGATGATTCTCCGTTCTCATTTTGAATCTCGGTTCTTATTTGAACCTCCCTATATATAAAGAGATTACTCAACTCACACGATCTGACATGATAATATTTTGGATTCAGATCCGTAACTAATTAACAATAGTGTTACATAATGATTTGATCCGAACCATAACCTATTTAACGTATCTTGACCCGTAGAACCAAACCAAATTACATATGACTCCTCTATTGAATAAACGATGTTACATCGATAAAATTAATATTTTATACAATATCAAATCACAATGCAGCATCTTAAAACAAAATCATGGATATGAAAATGATTCCATCCCGTTTGCATTACATCTCAATAGAGTGATTTAGGCGAACATCATAGTGTTAGAATGATAATTTGCCATGCCATTTTCATAAATTTCTAGCAAATCCTTTCAAGAAGAAAAAAATTGGTGAGAAAATGATATGACTGTGATAATGATCATGAAATTAGAATAAAATTACCTCAAAAATGGCCATCAAGACTGGCACGAAAGAAAGGATTAATTTTTCTTAACTCCCAATTAGTTATTAGGTTAAGAAATTTGTGGATGATCGATGACTACTACTCCAAGAAAACACCTCGGATTAAGATGTTTAATTATCTTTAAATGGAAAATTAAATGATGATAATGACAATTACTCATATGAAAATTGTAATCTAATTGGTGGGATGCTAACTAGGCAAACCACTATGTGAATGGCCAATTAAGGTAGGCCCACATCTAGGTTTTTACCTAGGTTTTCATGGCTTTACATTTCATCATCCACCACCATTTCCAACGTTTGAGTTATTTTTTCAAGGGAATGATGAAATTATTTTTGTATTCATTGTAAATCAAGAAAGAAATTGAGGGTGCAAACAATATTGTGGTGAGAAGGAAAAATATTTGATTGACTTGATTTGGAAGTTAAGCTTGCTCCTAATCCATCTAAAGTGATAGATTAATGATGGCTAACAGCCTGGAATTTGTTGGAATATTTTCATAATAGGGTTATAGTATTTATATTATATATTATATTGTCATGTTGTATTTTCTTTTAGGTTCTATTGATAAATTTATTTTTCGTAAGAACTGAGAATAATGAACAAATCAATAAATTCTACAAATAAATTAATATAATTGATGAACAAATGCATCTATTTAATTCCCTCTGCCCCTCAAATAACTTTTTATATTTTCTTTTTGGGACGTCCTCAAATAACTTTCTATCCATTTTGAGACATTACCCCACCACTAACAATACTTTATTTATTTTTATTTTTCAACCTTTCACCATTCTCAATATTAATTATAACACATTTTCACTATTTTCAATACTAATTATAACACTTTTTCTCCACAGACTCCACTACCAATACACTTAACAACTTTTCCTTAAAACTTGTGTCGTCCCCTACTAAGAAGTTATTTGGCGGACGAAGGGAGTATGTTGAAAATTTCGGCCTTCTACGATTCTAATCCCAAACTAATATGTTTGTTCATAAAAATTATTGATTTATTCATAATAATTATTGATCTGTTCACGCCTTCTCAATTTTGTTAAAATATTTACTCTCTCTCTCTCTCTCTCTCTCTCTCTCTCTCTCTCTCCTCTACCTATGAAATTCGAACTCAGGACCATCAATTCATCTAACAAGATGATGAATCAACCGTAGATCTTGATGATCTAACGGGCTTAAAATGGTTTCTATTTTATATTTTAAGAGGTGGTTTTTATTTTAGCTCACCCCTATATATAGGGAGGGCTAATAAACACTTCTTAACATACAAAATACGAACTAGCTAAAATGTATGAATTCTATGTAGAACACGTATGAATTCGCTATGCAAATGTATGAATTGCGAAAATTAAATTTTTTGCTACCTATGGAATTCGAATTCACGATCATGAATTCATCCAACAAGGTGATGAATCAACCGTAAATCTTGATGATTTAAGGGCTGAAAATGGTTCATATTTTATATTTTAAAAGGTGTTCTTATTATTATTATTATTATTATTATTATTATTATTATTATTATTATTATTATTATTATTATTATTATTATTATTATTATTATTATTATTATTATATACTATTTATTTATTTATTTATGATGTCCTCTAATTGAATATTGTCATGTTAATGGTTAGTTTGCTATGTAATAATGATAAAAACATGATATATTTGACTAATACATTATATGTATTTTCCTTTTTTAGAAAACTCCCTTATACTTTGAATCCCATCTACAATCAAAATTTATAAAATATCCATCATTTACTTTTATAATTTGGTGGGCTCAATACTTTTATTTAACATTAAAAATCACATCTTCCAACTTTTTTATTAAAACTCGTGTCTTTCATTCCACCACATACTCTTTGTGGACGAAATGAAGTATTTAATATTATATATTAGAATATGTACACCATATAATTCATTATATGATATGATGAAGTATCGTGTATTAGCTTTTAATTTCTAAACTATTGTTATAATTCTAAAATTTAATTGATGTGATATTAAGGTTAATTTAGCATAATACTAAGTTAATATGGGTTCCACATTCACTATCAATTCCATCCAGTGGTGGTATATAAAATCATATAAAAATATTTAAGGCTCGTTTAACATAGTGATTAGGATATATATATACATATGACACTCTAATATTTTGTTTGGTACAAAATACAAGGTTCTGTATAAATCAAAAGTCCGAAAACAAGATACAAATCATAGTTAATTATTACTAACTCTATACAAATCATAATTAGGATGTATATATATAAGATACTAGATTAATATGGGTTCCACGCAAATATGCATGTTCTTAATATCTTATCCTAATTTATTATTTATATTCTCTTTCCCATGTAATCTATTCATCTGATATGGTTATTGTTGTTGTATCTGAGTGCAGAGGATATAAGGGGGTAAAAGTGGTGGCGTGGTGCTGCTGATGTCGACCGAAGCACAAATTTTACTTGCACGATTTTAAGTTATCCAATCATAAACCCTAAATTTAAACATACTCTTTCTCTATCTTTATCACAAAACGATATTGTTCTTTATCTTTTTCTATCACAAATTGGTGGCGCGCGGCTAAGTTAACCATTGTTTCGAGCTGTTCGCCATAGAATAGAGACAAGGAGCAGGTGGTGTTGGGCCTAGATCTAGATCTGATATCTCTCTCTCTTTCCCCCTCTCTCCAAAAAATCAACTTCGTTCTTTTTATTTTTCTATCAAAAATCGGCGGCGGCGCGCGACTAAGTTAGTTGTTGGCGCAAGTTGTTCGACGGATAATAGAGATGAGGAGCATGTGGCAGCGTCCACACAGGTGGCGAGCGTACCTTATTCGTGCGTTCTGCGCTAGTGGCCATCCCAAAAAATTAAAATATGTTTTACGTAAAAGTTGTTTGAACACATAATTAAACACAAATATTGATGTGGATAATACTATGCACCTCTCTTTGCATTAAGCCTAATGGATAAAGATTACGGATTAAAAAGAAGTATCAAACTTGGTAGAAGGAAGAAGATAGTCAAAGTTGATTTCATTCGTTCAAAGATGGAAGAATAAGACAAAAAAAAAGAGTTTCAACTCCGCTAACCTTGGCAGTCAACCTTCCCACAACCTTGATAATCAGCTTCGCCACCTCCGCCAGTCATTAACCTTGGCGGTTAGCTCCGCCGGATGTCAATTACGCCAAACGTCAATCTTAGCTATCACTTACGTTATACATCAATCTTAGCGATCAGCTTCGCCGGACGTCAATCATGGCGGTCACTTCCACCAGATGTCAATCTTGACGGTCAGCTCCGCTGGACGCCAACCTTGGAGATCACCTCTGCCAAACGTCAACATTGGCTCAATAGATTTGCCAAACTTCAATCTTGGCGATCAAACCACCAAACATCAACGTTGACAGTCAGCTCCCACAACTTTGGTGATCAACCCTGCCAAAACCTTAGGGCTTAGCTCCACCTCAACCTCAGCACTTCAGCTCAGCCGAATCAACCTTGGCAGCCTCCCTTGCCAAATGTCAACCTTTAGACAGCTTCGCCAACCCTGTATGACAACTCTGTTAGCTTTGATGATCCACTCCAATATAAAATTATTATAACGAGCCTTGGACACAATTGCCTCAATTAATGGGACTTAGTGCTAGATTTGCTTTGTAATCTATAAATAATATTTTTATATGTAAATTATCAAGTCATTCATTACTCATCAATTGAAAATAAAAAACATTATCTATTTCTCTCTCTATGCATTCAAAACATATATTCTTCATATTTCTCAATGTTCTTACTTGGTTCATATATTCTACCTTTTCTATATTAGCTATTGAGATTCAAACTCAATTCAATAAATATGCATATAATTAAATACAAATATGCATAAGTTCGGTTCTGCGTTAATTTAATGAAACACAACTACACATTTTTTTGCTTGAGAAAATGCGAAAAGTCCTAATTTGCTAAATTTTTAAGGGACAATAATATACCTTTTTTTTTCTTGGAAGATCTTTACCACATGTCGCATTATTAGGTGTCCACATGAATACAATGTATGGACTACATTTTGATCTATATACTACCGAAGGGAAGATGATCTACATGATTTAGTTCTAATATACTCCATCCGTCCCATATGGATAGGTTGATTGAGATTTTCACAAAGATTAAAAAAAATCATTAAAAATGAAAATATATAAGTAAAATTCCTAGTATGCCCATATTTATTATTTAATGATGTATTAAAGTGGGAGTAAATTAAAGAATTAAATAGGGATATAATAATAAATGAGTAAAAAAAAACATTACTTTTTATGGAAACAAGCCTATATAAATGGGACATTCAAAAAAGGAAAACAAATCTAAGCATATGAGACGGAAGGAGTACATATATAATATAAATATATAATATAAACATCAATACTTCAAAAATGGTCATGATGATATGAATATCATTAAGTAAATGAGTTTTAGTATAGTTGTACATCAAAATTGAGAGTTGAAGGATTTTTAGAACATTAACTTAGATTGATTATAAAATTAGGACATAAAGTTTAAGGCTTGGAAAAGTATGATACTAATTAGTAATGCACTCACAGGACAATTTTTAATCCATTTTAAAAATTTCAGGTTTACTTGCACAGACCGAGCATGTAACTATACATACAACAATCAAAGTAAAACCCCAAACTCGTCAAATAGGTTGAAAGTTACCATACGGGTGCATTAATTAATTAATTATTAATTATTAATTATTAATTAGTGCCCTATTTTTACATTTTCAAAAATTTTATTATATTTTCTAAATCTGTAAAAATTATTATCCTAAAAAACACTATAACCCTCAAAACTAATTATATGGCAACTCGTAATAGAATTGTCGTAATAAAATAATAGAGTATTTGTTGAATACAATTTTTTTTTTGATACATTGTCACGTATGTGTTTGAATTGTGGTAAAATATTGTAAGACAGCAAAGTAAGACAACAATTTATCTGGTAAAATATTGTAAGACAGCAAAGTAAGATAACAATTTATTTTTTCAGTTTTCAACATGATCAACATATTGCTGCAAACATGAGATAATAATTTAAATATCATTAATATATCAATGTGAAATTCCTAAGCATAAATATGTTACACCCGTGTCATTTTTATGTCAACAATTGTCAGTTATTAACCCTACTCTAATTGCACCCATGTCTTCTCACAATATAGTTGCTTCAATTATTTAAACCAACAATAAGTGAAGAGTTTCAAAAAGAGTAATGCTAAACAGCCACATTGTGGGCACCCACAATTTACTTAAGTAGAAAATAATTTAATTTATTTAATTTATTTTTTAAAATAAAAATAAGATTTAGTTATTTTATCATATTCTCTACACAATAGTTATTTTTTTGCAATTTTTTGGTAACTTTTTTATTTTTATTAAAAAATAAATTAAAAATAAAAAATGCAAAAAAAAATTTAAAAAATAAGTACAATGTAGAGAATATAATAAAATAACTAAATCCTATTTTTATTTAAAAAAATAAATTAAATAAATCAAAATTGTCCTTATTATATTAGTGTGTGGGTGGCCACAATGTGGCTACATAGATTTATTGTTTCAAAAAACCTTCATACCCACACAAACAATTTTCAGACATAAAAATAACTCGTCATCAACTTCAACAACTGATGATTAGAACTTTCGAAAATCTTAATTATTGTAGACGTTGCGCCCTTGTCTCAACAAATTAGCTCAATACGACAATATTAAGAGCTTTAATTAGTATCGAAGTTATGTTAATTAATAAAACGTAAATCTATTTGGATCGAATCAATGAGGAGAAAATAATTACAATATTAAAAATAAAAATATATTTTTACCTTAAATACCCATAGTAAAAGATTACCAACTTTTTCTCTAAAAAAAAAGAAGATTACCAACTTTTTTATAAATACTCCCTCCATCTTTAAATAAGTGTCATATGACACAAAATTACACATACGAAGGAGGAGTATAATTTTACATGCATACCATTAATTATATTTTCTAACTTCAAGATTTTGTTTAATTATAATTGTTGGGAAAATAATAGAAATATTATATCCTCGATGATCCCAAAACACTTAGTTTATCTTCACTAGACTAGAGTATTTCTGAACTCAAGTGTTAGAGTCCATGTTTTTAGCTAGACTGAAGACTGAAGAGGCAAAGACTGAAGACTGAAGTATTAAAGACTGAATATTGAAGTACCAAAGACTGAAGGCTAAAGTACTGAGGACTGAAGTTCTGAAGACTAAAGACTGAAGTATTGAAAACTGAAAACCAAAGAACATAAGACTGCTAACTCGCACTAAACGACGCGTGCACTGAAGTATCAGTGTTAGGGAAACACTGATACATGCCACGTCGGATAAAGCAAGACTGATACTGAAGTAAAGTATCAGCTAAAACCTCGAACTTATTCTATGTCCCAAATTGATTCTCAGTTTGAGGTTGTCTCATTCATTTCAAATTAAGCCACGTGGAAAGTCAACAAGGATAATTGCATTTAATGCACAAATCTGCAGAATCGCCCTTCAGAATACGGAGTTTCCCTTTACGTGCTGCTTTATTCTTTCAGATTAGGAGAACAAAGAGTGAGGACATTAGCCCAGATTCAAATCTGAGTCACAACGACAGAAATCTCAAGACACACCTCCTCCAACAAATCTATTCTCAAGATGATGCCTATAAATAGAGCACAATGATCAACCTCATTCTTCACCGATTCAATGCACAAAGCTGAAACTCTGTCGAACTCAAGAGCCAACTAACTCACTGCTATCAAGTTTGAATCGAATAAGAGAATACCCATTGCTGTAATATCAGTCTAAACTGATAGCAAAAATTCTCTTAGGTCTTCTAGGCATATACACTCTCATCCTTAGCCTAGAAACTGATTACTGAGATTCTGTTCTCAGTAATCCTAGTTGGAAATTCGAACCTTTTTCAAGAGAGAGAAAAGAGCGTTTGAGAGACTGTTCGAGGCAGTTGTCTGAACACTAGGTTGTTTAGCACCCGCAAGCTAGACGTGTGGTTTACTTAGCACCAGTAAGCTAAGGAAGAGAAGTCCAATAGGTGTTGGCACTGAAAGGAATCTTTTAGTTGTAAGGTTTGGTGTGCACCCGTAAGCACGACCCTAATCGATTGTCAGTGTGATCTACTGACCGTGGACGTAGTAGGAATCAGAATTGCTAACCACGTAAAATCCTGCACACTCATTCTGACATACACTGAAAACTGATAACCTAAAGGATAAACCCTAAAACTGACAATATTTTCACTAAATGCTATTTCATAAATCGCTTCCGTCAAAAGTGTTATCAGTCTAACTGACAAGTCTTCTGACAGTCAGTAAGATTTCTAACATTACTATGATTTCAAAATTGAAAAGGCTGCACCCTCAACTGAACTTCAGTTTGACGACTAGTTCTTCACACTGAAGTTAATTGAATGAAAAATATATATTTAATTAAAATAAATTACCAATTTTTTAAAATAAAAATATCCTTATAATAATGATTTTTAAAGTAAATTTAATGATGAATCATTATTCAATTAATAACTATATATAAATATTAATATAATAAGTCAATTTTTTTATTTATTGAAAATACAAATATTTGATGAATTTTTTGTTTCCAATATATACGTATTCTGATAACAGATCCGATCACCTACCCACCGTGGGCAGGTATAATGTGCCCACTACTGATGTGACAATCTTAATTAGAGTAAGATAATTTTAATTAGAGTAAGATATGTTAATTCTCTTTCCAATTTAAAATTGCCACATCAACACATTATACTTGTCCATAGTAGGTAAGTGATAGGTTCTGATATATATAATTATTATAATAAAATTATGTAATGAAAAAGTATATTAAGGGTAAGAATATTTTCTTACATTGAAAATTGAATAGTTATTGTGTTTGATCCGGATCAAATTGATCCAAATAACATCACCCAATAATAAATTATTCCTAAGTTGACAAATATTTATTACAGATGGCAAAATGCTAGTTAATCCCATTCTTTTAAAATTGGAATTTGATTGCATTATCTCACTGTTCACCAACCATTTCAAATTTGATCTATACATATATAAACCCAATAATTGCATGATATATTCTCCTAATCAGTGACTAATCAAATAATTATTGCTAAGCATTTCGTACATGTGTATGGGGTGCCATATTTGAACTAGGTTTATATATGACTTAAGCTAAGTTGTTTAGCTGCTTATAAATTTTTAAAAGGTATTGATAAAATAAGTATTTAAATAGTTTAAGCTGTAAAAATAAGTTTTAGGTGTTTATAAATTTAATTTCTCAAAAAAAAAAAAAAATCTCAACCACAACTTTTTCTCATTATTTTATATTATCTGCCCATTACAAATGTCTCATTACTTTTGGATACAGAGATTAAGAAATGTGTAATTAGTAAATAAAATGAATTGATGAAGATTATTTAAATATTATTTTAAAAGTTAATAT
Organism: Salvia miltiorrhiza; assembly: GCF_028751815.1. NCBI lineage: Eukaryota > Viridiplantae > Streptophyta > Magnoliopsida > Lamiales > Lamiaceae > Salvia > Salvia miltiorrhiza. The sequence goes on from NC_080387.1 coordinate 38,611,859, forward strand.
GGAGTGAGAATATGATGGGTGGATCCATTAAATTCCTTTAATTATTTGTCAAAAAAGAATGAGACATTTGTAATGGAACATCCTATTATGAAAAGTGAGATATATATTTGTAATGGGATGTAGAGAGTAACAAACAATTATTTTACAAAAATAAATAAACTATTCTTTATTATTTTTATCACATCTATATATCCTTTCAATTTCATCTATATAATTAATTTTTTTTCTTTCTATCTCATAATTTACTTTCTAACTGATAAACTCAATTATCTAAATATAATTTATGCAAAATAAAGAAAAAATGACAAATCATTTTTTAACAGAATACACACTACTTATATTTTTTATATGGCATATAGGTAGAAATAGAATGAGATACGATACAAATAAAAACTATAATAAGGACTAATTATTTCTAGTTACCATAATAAGTTGCTCATAGCCAATAAAGTATAGTTCAAGTGTCAAAACACAGGCACCTAAAAATTCTTTTTTGTGAGAGGTTTTGAGTTCAATCTCGTTTACGCACGAAAATTTATTTTTAAGGGGATAGTTGAAAAATGATTTAAAAATCGAAGCTATTAAGAATCCTTATGGTTCACCTAGATGTGAACCACCATATAAAAAAGCTCATTATCAAATTAAACCATAAACTATTTGTTTATCTTAAAAATGTCTTCAACTTTCAAATAATATCAATCAAATACTCAAATTAACTGTTGATATTGTACCAAAGTGTTATTATTAACCTTTTTGGTTGATCAATCACTAAAACTATAGTAGGACACTCATAAGTGTCCTATTATGTGACACTAAATTTAAATTATTAATAAAATAAATTAATGTTACGAATATGTAATTTAAATTTCATGTCAAAATAAATAAATGTTACGAAAAAAAATTAGTGAAATTTATAATTTAATTTATAGAAATTTTCATATTAAATCTTAAATAATATAACATTAAATTTGAAAATTTGGGATTTAACATTAATTTATTTTGAGATGGGCTGATTGATTAAAACACTTCATTGAAACACACCTAAGTAAATTAAGGGTTAATATTAACCAATGCATTTAATATGTGTTCGAAAGAAGTGACTTGTCTCCCAGCGAGTCAATGTTAAAATAAATTAATGTTAAACTCTATTTTCTTAACATTAATTAATCGCCCTATAAAAAATTCCCAAGATTTTAAGTAAATGGTATAATGGTAATTTAAGACATATGTTGAGGGTATTTTTGTATATTGACACGACACAGCCTGCCCTTTTTCTTTTGTTAATGTTGTCAATTCTCGATGAAAATAAGGTATGGATATTCCCATTGTTGTGAACGTTTTGCATTTATATTTTAGGGAATCCATTTTTAGCTCAATTTAAAATTAAGTTGATTTGTTAATGATCTTTCAAATTACAATTTTAAAACATAATAAAAGAATGATCTTTCAAACACATTATAAATGTGGCACGATATAAAATTTTGACATCGAAAAGATGAGTATGACTATTTTATCAAAAAAAATAAAAATACTCCATGTCATAAGACACATTTTTATAATTCTTAAATTGAACCAAATAAGCTGAAACTTTATAAGTTGAAGTCAAGTGAAATGATATTTAGATGGGTAATGGTAGAAACAAACAAAATGTATTACTCCAATTTTCACACTATTTTCGAAAATTTGTAATTACATCATCAAATTATTTTGTGCAATTATAACATCATCGAATTTTCGTCGAAGTTTGTTTGATATGCACCAAAAAATGACATCATTTTACAAAAAAAAAAAAAACCACATACATTTATTACTAGTAATCTGGGAATGCCGAAAATTTAAAGATGGTGTCAAAATTAATGTTGTAAAAATCTGTTAAAATGTAAACCTTGTATAAAAAGTAGAATGAAATATTTTCTATATATCGAAAATAAACTAAAACTTTTATAGTTTTATATGTGCAACTAAAAAAAAACAAATAAACTCGTAACTTAACTCCATTAATTAGGTCATTATGCGTCTTTAACGAGTTCTTGTATAATTAATATGAATATTTTTAGACGAAAGAGAAGTTAGATATTATTCCGAGTCCGAATCTATAATAATAAGAAGATAGGACAAGCCGAGCTTACGTTATTACATCCATAGAAATAACAACAAAAATAGCTAAACAAGGAGTATTTTTTTAAAAAATATTTTAATCGAGCAAAATTAAATTGAATTCATAAATTCGTTTTTTTTTTTTTTTTCGAATGGACAACACGTCACCACCAACATAGGTTGAAGCACGTTTATCATATATTTACTGAATAATTTTATATGGATGGAATATGAATTGAAAATAAGAAAAAGCCTTAAATAAAAAGAAAAAAAAAATGTGTGACTTCCAATTCCAGCTACAATGCTACATTTTGCAGAAGGGTACCTTTGTCATATTACTGCACACATACGTACAGGGACGATTCAGTGTGTGTGTATGTATAGGTTTACAGTGCGACGCCGGCTGACGCAGCGAGCTTATTATTACTATCTCTCTCTCTCTCTCACGCACTCACCTTTCTCTCTCTAACCCATCTTTTCTTTTCTCTTTCTTTTCCCATCTCTGCTTTTTCAGTTTCCTTGTTTTCTCATTCCATTTCCATCCCATCTCACCCTCTCTCTCTCTCTCTATAACTTTCTCTCTAGACTACTTCCACTTCACAAGCCACCGGGAAACCAATCCGCCGCTCATCCTCCGGCAATAATCGACCGCAATACACGCCGGAAATGCTACGTAAGCTGGATTCCCCAGCTATTCCGCGCCAATTTCTCCGGCCGTTGTGAGTTAATCGAACCCAGCAAAAAAGATAGAGAGAGAAATTGGAGAAATTGTTCAATTTCCAGCTGAAAAAGGGGGGAAAATGCCAGAGACGCTGCTATGCGTGAAGCCAGCCGAGAACGAGCGCAGAAAGCCAAGCAGCGAGAATTCCGGCGACAAATCCCTAGATAATGCTGCAGCCACCACCACCACCACCACGCCGAGATCAGTGATAATAGTGCCGCGCAGTAAATCTCAGGCGACCTGCCGGCGCGTGACGCCGGCGTCGATTCCCGACGGTGGACCCGGCGTCATCGAGAAGCGCCTCCCCAACGGCGATCTGTACATCGGGACATTCTCGAGCAACACACCCCACGGATCGGGGAAGTATCTGTGGAAGGACGGGTGCATGTATGAGGGAGATTGGAAGAAGGGAAAGGCGAGCGGCAGGGGGAAATTCTCATGGCCGTCGGGGGCGACGTTCGAGGGCGAATTCAAATCGGGTCGGATGGAGGGAACCGGCACGTTCATTGGGTCCGATGGGGATATGTACCGCGGCTCGTGGTCCGGGGATCGGAAGCACGGCTACGGGATTAAGCATTACAGCAATGGAGATTACTACGAGGGGCAGTGGAGGAGGAATTTGCAGGACGGACAGGGGAGGTATCTGTGGAGGAACGGGAATGAGTATATTGGGGAGTGGAAGAGTGGGGTGATTCATGGAAGGGGGGTTTTGGTGTGGAACAATGGGAATCGGTATGATGGGAATTGGGAGAATGGAAGCCCTAAAGGGCAAGGTGTTTTCACTTGGCCGGATGGGAGCTGTTACATGGGGAGTTGGACGAATGATTCTCCCAAGAATGGGAATCGGAATCCGAATCAGACGTTGAATGGGACTTTTTACCCTGCTCACAATGGCAAGAATGGTGGTGGTGTTGCTAACAATGGGGAAGTGAGGAATTTTGGGTGTAAATTGTCGGCGCCCTTGCTGGTTGTGGGGGAGGAGAGTATGGATATGATGGCGGGGGGAGGTGCGGGAAAGAAGAGGTCGTCTGTTGGGGCGGATAGGGCGTTCCCGAGGATATGCATTTGGGAGTCGGATGGAGAGGAGGGGGATATAACGTGTGACATTATTGATAATGTGGAGGCGTCTATGTTGTATAGAGATGGCTTTGTGTTTGATAGGGATGCTATCAAGCAGTTCAGGAAGAACCCTTGCTTCCTCAGTGGGGAGGCGAAGAAGCCGGGGGTGACCATTTCGAAGGGGCATAAAAATTATGAGCTGATGCTAAATCTCCAGTTGGGAATTAGGTAACAATAATGGTGATCCTAGTTGTAATGTTAATCTGTTTATGCTTCTCATTTGTATTGAGATGTTTCTATTATTGTGTTTGTTAATTAGGTATTCAATAGGGAAGCATGGTTCCATGTCGCGTAATCTTAAGCTCAGTGATTTTGATCCTAAAGAAAAGTTTTGGACAAGGTTTCCACCCGAGGGATCAAAGCTTACACCACCTCATCAATCCATTGACTTCCGTTGGAAGGACTATTGTCCTGTGGTTTTTAGGTAACTGATCTTGTTTGATCAAATAACTTTAGTATGTGCAGTTGCTAGTATGGCATGTGAGAAAGATTATATTACTTTTTGAACATATTTACTGCTGGATTTTGCTTAGATTTTGATTTCTTTATCTGCGTGTTCAGACATTTAAGGGAGCTATTTCAAGTTGATCCCGCGGATTACATGTTAGCCATTTGTGGGAATGATGCTTTGAGAGAGCTTTCGTCTCCCGGGAAGAGTGGAAGTTTCTTTTACTTGACACAGGATGATAGATTCATGATCAAGACAGTCAAGAAATCAGAAGTCAAGGTTTGTTGTCTAATTCTTTGACTTAAGAGAAGAAAAAAAAAATTATATGATTATGAAAATGTCGCATTGTTGGTAATCAACATTTACTGCTTATATCATCTTTCTGTATTGGTGGACTGGTTCAACTTGGATTGGACCACTTTGTTCTTGATAATTGTCATTGATATTGAAGTTTGGTGAATTATTTTTTCAGGTGCTTACTAAGATGCTTCCAAGTTATTACCAGCACGTCTGCCGATATGAAAATACCCTTGTAACTAAGTTCTATGGTGTCCATTGTGTCAAACCAGTCGGGGGCGTCAAGGTAAATAGTCGTTGCTATTATTTCAGTTCTCTGATAATGTTATGATCTTCTGCGAGATAGCTAATTAGAAATACATTTTTGAACAATAGACGCGTTTCATTGTGATGGGAAACATGTTCTGCTCAGACTACCGAATTCATCGAAGGTTTGATTTGAAAGGATCATCCCATGGACGGACAACCGATAAACCCGAGGGAGAGATTGATGAAACTACAACTCTCAAGGACCTTGACCTGAACTTTGTATTTCGGCTGCAGACCAATTGGTATCAAGAACTTATCAAGTTAGTGCTTCGATGCTTCCTGTTTATCTTTGGAATTTTCAATTTTAGATGATGGCTTTGTTCTAATCCGCTTAAGCACCTATACAGGCAAATTGATCGCGACTGTGAGTTCTTGGAGGCAGAGAGAATTATGGATTACAGTCTCTTAGTAGGTCTTCATTTCCGCGATGATAGCACTCGAGACAAAATGGGTTTGTCGCCATTTCTATTGCGTACAGGTAATTATAATTATCATCATAAGTGTTTGGTAATTAGTTTGTGGCACTGGGAGATTGCTTATATTAAACTCTTGCTTATCAGGAAAGAGCGATTCATTTCAGAATGAAAAGTTCATGCGTGGCTGTCGCTTCCTTGAAGCAGAGCTGCAGGACATGGATCGAGTTCTAGCTGGCAGGTAAAATTTTCAACCCACAGATTATGCTCTCTTTTTATGGATTGCTCTATAATTTTTTCAGAGAAATAAGTAGAAATTTTCAGCATGTAGTGTTTGATTTCTTTCGGGTTAGGTTTAGATTAATTACTTTTTATATAGTATTTGAATATGGTAGTTGAATAATTCAAAGAGCCTTTTGGATGGGGGTGGCTATGTAGTTTAGGCAGTTTATTAGAAGACAGTTGTTAGTGGGGTATAGGTTTTATTCTTCTTTTTCTTGCAATGCTGTTCTTAACATTATTTGGCAATCTATATCATTTAATGACAAAGTTGACATGCTGGTTTTGTTTCCTCTCTTAGCAAAAATGAATCTGTGGGTTCAAGAACTCAAATTCAACCTTATTTGGGATCTAGATTTATATAGATGTATATACCTTCTTAAATCTTATAGCAAATACTGTTCAAATTCTGAGTTTTGTTTCTTGTATTTGTTCATGATCAGGAAACCACTGATCAGACTAGGTGCCAACATGCCCGCACGAGCCGAGCGCGTGGCTAGGAGGAGTGATTTTGACAAGTATTCCAGTGGAGGAGTTAGCAATTTAAGACCCTCACGCAGTGGTGAAGTATATGAAGTAGTTCTCTACTTTGGGATCATTGACATTTTACAAGATTATGATATCAGCAAGAAGCTCGAACACGCATACAAATCATTGCAAGTTGATCCAACCTCGATCTCAGCCGTGGATCCGAAACTATATTCCAAAAGATTTCGAGATTTTGTTGGGAGAATATTTATAGAGGACAGGTGAAGCCAATGTTGGTGTGTGTTCTTAGGAAAATCTGGAACCCCTGGCTAGAATGCCAACGTGCTACACTCCTGAGTTGAGGCTGCAGAGTATATTATGTGCACGACCAGCCAATGATGGGTTCAACCGAGCCAAGGGAGGGGCGGATTGCGCGCGCGGTGCTATGTTTTTGCAGGATCAGCCGTGGCTGGCAACTTGTAAGTTTGTTTTGTACATTCAAATGTGGGAGGGAACATTTTGGGATTTTTTGGGTTCTTTTTTGTTAGTAAATGTAAGATTTGTGGAAATAGGAAAAAAGAAAAGGGAACTGAGCGTTTCCCCCAAAAAAAATATTCAAAAATATGGGAGATGGGATTTGAATAATGGCATTGTACAGCATACATGAAAAAGAGTTGGATAGAATTATTAAATTATTGAAGAAATTTTTGTTGAGATTTCAAAGCTTCTCTCTTTGATATGAAACCCCACCCATTTCTTCAGTGTTCTTTTAATGTGTGTGTGTAAGAGAGAGAGAGAGAACATTTGCTTTTTCTTTTGATTGCTGCAGTGAAAGAGAGAGGGGGCCTTGGGCCTTTGGCCTTTGGGACAGAGGAAAGAGATATAATAATACATGAAAAGGAGAGAAAGCAAAGGGGAGAAAAAGATGTGTTTGTTACACTTTTGTCTACTCGTTTCCTCCTTTTTAGTGTACCTGATTACACATTCTAATCCCAATATTTTGTTTATAAACAAGAAAAATATATATTTCGATCCCTCCACCAAGAAACTGTCATAGCATTTTGACTCATAATCTGGTCCCCCCTTCTTAAATTTCAAGGAACAAACTAACATGACACCTTTCAAAAGCCCAAATAAGTAATTTTGCAATCATAATTGCTTCATTCGATGGAATATATACAACGATTCTATACTAGTATTTTCATTTCCAAATTAGTGTTGTACTCCCCACGTCCCACGAATCTTGACACGTTTTCTTTTTTGAACAGTCCCACGAATCTTGACAAGTTTCCACTTTGGGTAATAATTATTACCTTCTCTCTCCTACTTTATCACTTTTATATTTTATTAACTACACACTTAAAATACTAATCTACAATTCCTTAATTCTCGTGCTGAATCCAAACGTGTCAAGATTCGTGGGACGGAGGGAGTACTTTAGAATTCTATACAAAGATAATTTCGAACTATCGAATTTAACCTAGTTTAGTTCTCCTTCTCTGATACTACTATAACTTTCCACACTTATCATATTCCCCACAGTAATCATGGGTAGAAGCATAAGTAAATTTCTCCAATTTCTTGGTTGCATTTTTTACGGCTACAAATTATTTGAAGCGAGGAGAGGAAATAATAGACAATGGGTGATAAAATAAAATGTAACCATTAATTTGTGTTTGTGAGGTTCAAATTGGTGATCGTGGAAAGCATGACAAAATTCAACCCTCTTTGTTGTTTCTTGGGAATGTGGAAGGCATTTTGGTCAATTTGATGCAATGATATAGAGATGCATATGGTTTTGTGTAATGTGTTAGCTAGGGTTTTATTATAAGTGGGTCAAAGTTATTGGAAGTGGGGCCCATAGGGTTTGTCATCTCTTGAGTGTGTCTCCTCTTTTTGACCTTGTTATCTTTTTCTTAGGATCTTCCCTTGTCTAATACCTCAGATCCCTTCTTCATCTCTCTCTCTCTCTCTCTCTCGCTAATATAAGTTTAAATACGAGCTTAACTTTAAAATATGAATATACAAATTATTTTTAGTTCTTTAGTCTCTAAATCTATAGTGAATACATTAAAATAATGAATGAATGCAAATATCTATATTTGAATTTTTTGAGTGGTGAAATTTTATTTATTTTTATCTCATTTTTTCCAAATACTACAATTTATTCACAGTGAATATAGTAATTTTATAAATTTGATGCAGTATTTTCAGTTCTCCCGATAATATAATTTTCACAATAATCAACTCATATATATGTAGGATTGAGATTTCATAGAACCCTTCCCTTAGATAATATATAGATTCAAATCTGGACAATTAATTGAAAAAGACGAACTGCACAGATGAATGATACATGACGCTAACATTAAAAGATTTCATTCTTAAAAAAATGCGGAGGGACAAAACATTCATTTTTTTATTTCTTGCAAAAACCATACATATGACAAAACAGAACACTGTATTTTACAAAACTGAATAATTTATGTTATAAAACAAAACCATGCACGACTAATTGCAAGAAAATATTTAAACTGAATTATGCATTCATATAAACTGAACCATGCATATTGTGTCAATGAACCGTACATCTCGTATCAGTGAACCATGCATCTCGCGTCAATGAACCCTACAGCATAAATGGTTCATTAACACAATATGAAGGGTTCATTGACATAATATGCACGGTTCAGTTTTATAATATTCATTGTTCTGTTGTGCAATATTTCTATCAAACGTTGTGCATATTTGTGTTTACCTTTATACATATTCATGTCCAATTATATGCATAACTATGACGGCGACGAGCAACGGCAAGAGGCATTAGAGGAGTCGCATAGTGATACTTTCTCATGCATATTTTTATCCAACGTTATGCAAATTTGTGTTTATGTTTATACATATTTGTGTTCAATTATGTTCATAATTTTGACGGCGGCTATGCCAAAAAAAATGAATTTTCGACAAAAAAAAATTAAAAAAATACTCCTCCGTGCACCAATTCGTGTTCCAATTTGTCATTTTTGTCCGTCCACCACTTTGTGTCCTACTTATTTTTAGTAACTATTTTCTTAACAAATAAATTAATTTTTTTTCTTAAAAGTCGTGCCCCTTCTCCACTCAATAAATAACAATACACTTTTTCTTAAAAATTGTGTCCCTTTCCCCTAGGACACGAATTGGTGGACGGAGGGAGTATTTTTTTTTAATTTTCAAAAATTTTATTCATATTTTACCCTTGCGTGTATTGTGCCTTGTAAGCCATTAGAAGGCAGCGTGCCACATACTCATATTGTGTGGCTCAAATTTGAATCTATATGCCACCGAAGAGAAAAGGTTCTATGTGATCCATTCCCTATATATGAAAACACTTCTTAAAATAAAAATAAAAATATTTTTCAATGTACAAATTTTATGTAGAATACGTATGAATTCATCCAACATGATTACGAATTGTGAAAAATAAATTTTTGTTACCTTTGGGATTCGAACCCAGGACCACGAATTCATCCAACATGGTTACGAATCAACCATAGATCTTGATAATCTAGTGAGAACCATAATTTTCGTGAGAACATGAGAACTATTAAAATTATTGCATCTGCTATACAAATTAATGCATCCACTATTAAATTTACTGCATTCGAAAAAAATAAAATGTTTGCTCCCTTCAGGATTCGAACTCATGTTTTGCATTCATCCAACAAGATGATGCATCCACCGTAGATCTTGATGATCGAATGACTCAAAATGGTTCTTCGTTCTTATTTTATTTAGTAGTTCTTATTTGAACCTCTCCCTATATAGGGTGATATATATATATATATATATATATATATATATATATATATATATATATATATATATGAGACCCCCTATTTTTCGTGTAACATGAGTACAATGAATAAGACACATAATACTAATGAACAAGATGTATATACTGATGAAACAATGCAGTATATATTGATGAATAACAAAATTTAAAATCTTCTGCTCCCTCCAGGATTCGAACCCTGTGAAAAAAAATCACCCTCCAGATACAATATCAGCCATAGGATTGATAAAATAAACGCACCAGATCGTGCCCTAGATCTCACTAAAATATATATATATATATATATATATATATATATATATATATATAGGCCAATGTTCAATGAAGAAGGCCTAAATGTAAGAAAGAAGAGAGAAGTAATCTCATCCGTTGATCTTATCTAATCTAACGGACATGATTTGTTCACGCCATGTTCAACGGATTTTTTCGTTGAACATGTGGGGGGTCGAAACCCAGAACCCCCAAAAATATTGTATATGTTCACGAATGTTCAACGAAAAAATCCGTTGAACATGGCGTGAACAAATCATGTCCGTTAGATTAGACAAGATCAACGGATGAGATTACTTCTCTCTTCTTTCTTACATTTAGGCTTTTTTCATTGAACCTAACCCTATATATATATATATATATATATATATATATATATATATATATATATATAGGGAGAGGTTCAAATAAGAACCACTAAATAAAATTAGAACGGAGAACCATTTTAAGCCATTCGATCATCAAGATCTACGGTGGATGCATCATCTTGGTGGATGAATGCAGATCCTGGGTTCGAATCCTGAAGGGAGCAAAATTTTTATTATTTTCGGATGCATTAAATTTAATAGCGAATGCATTAATTTATATAGCAGATGCATTAATTTTAATGGTTCTTATGTTCTCACGATAAGTGTGGTTCTCATTATAACCACACCATATATATATATATATATATATATATATATATAGGGGGCGGTTATTCAATATACCATCCTTATTTTAAGAATTACGAACCAGCAAAAATGCATGAATTTTATGTATAACACGCATGAATAAACTGTATAAAGGCATGAATTGCGAAAAATAATTTTTTGCTACCTTTGGGATTCGAACTCAGGACCATGAATTTATCCAACAAGGTGATGAATCAACCGTAGATCTTGATGATCTAAGGGCTGAAAATGGTTCCTAATTTATATTTTAAGAAGCGTTCTTATTTTAGCCTTCCCCTATATATATATATATATATATATATATATAGAAGATCGAATGAGAAATAAGAATGAATATGTAACGTCATATTTTCAAATCCTATGGCTGATATTTATCTAAAGGGGACAAATTTTGACCTGGGTTCAAATTTTGTAGGGGGCAAAAATTTTATTGATTAATTGAATTTTGTTATCCAATCACATTATAAGAGCATCCACATTGGTTGAATCAAGTCTTGGCTCATCCATGCACCGGAACCACTTATAAGTCAAGTGTTGCATTGGCTTGACATATCCTACTGACACATATGAATTAGTTTTGATTTTGACCTTTTGATTTAATTTAAATGACACAAATTTAAATAACACAATTTCTTGAATTAAAAATACATTAATTTAAATTACTAAATTTAAAATACCTAAAATTTAAAAAATTAAACATAAATTAAAATAAACATATAAATAACTATTCCAGCCCTAGAGGTCCGAAACGTACTCAAATCGGTGATGGATATTTTCGTTCCTACAACATATATATTCATTTGTGCGGCGGACTCAAAGGAGTGAGGTGACAGTGTTGAAATTTTCGGCCAAGAACCGTTTTAATGCAACGGTTACTAGTGAGTGAGACGTTCGTGCAAAACTTTTCGACGGAGATCGACATTCGAACAATAATTTAGAAGGTATGCAACGAGTGTGCCACTCTTTTCTAGGGATAGGGGAGGATGCAACTCATAATCATTTATCATGTAACTCTCAACAATCCCAATTTATGAGCATTTCAAATAAGTGTTCTGTGCAATTCGATTTTACGCAAATTGCAACAACCACACCTTATACAAAGAAATAAATCAGAAATTTAATTGGTTTATTCTATTCAACTCGTATTACTAGGTTATGCTACATAAAAATAAGCAAAACATCAAACTAAATGCAACTCGTAAATGGTCATTATGCAATTCGAACTTTCCCCAAATGCAGCAATCAAAGCTTACGTTAGTATTCTTATACAAAGAAATAAACGAAAAATCCAATTGATTTACTCCGTGCAACTCTTATTACTATGTTATGCTACAAAGAAATAAGCGAAACATCAAAGAAATAAGCGAAACACAAATATACATAAAGGTAAATATAAATATATACATAACGTTGAAAAGAAAGAATAACTGTATTGTCCCTCCGTATTTTTTTAAGAATAAATTTTTTTTTAATGTCAGCGTCGTATGTCATTCATCTGTGCAGTCAACCTTTTTCAATCAATGGTCCAGATTTGGATCTATATATTACCTACTACCTAAGTGAAAGGTTCTATAAGATCCAACCATATATATATATATATAGGGTGTGGTTTTAGAGAGAACTACATTATTTGTGAGAACGTGAGAACTATCAAATCTAATGCATTCACTGTAAAAATTAATGCATTCGTTGTTAAAATTAATGCACTCAAAAAAATAAAAAAAATTGCTCCCTTCAGGATTCGAACCCAGGATCTGCATTCATCCAACAAGATGATACATCCACCGTCGCTCTTGATAATCGAATGGTTGAAAATGGTTCTCCGTTCTTTTTTTATTTATGGTTCTTTCTTGAACCTCTCCCTATATATATATATATATATATATAGGAATTGGTTCAATTGAGATTTATATATATTTTGAGATTTGAGATTAAATCTCATCCCTTTGATCTCCCTGATCCGACGAACACAACTGAACCTGCATTTGAGCATTAGTTAATTAACGAAGGGTACTATTGTATTTCAACAAAATTCGCAAACGGTTATACTCCTCAAATTACGGAAAGTAAATATGTATATACTTGGTAATGTTTTCGGATTACCCATATTAATTAATAATATGTCTACTTGTGATGAACATAATTATCACTATTTGTGATGAACATATTGATTAATTTATAGAACATTATAGACCAAATATATGTTTTCAAACAATCATTATCCAGTTCATGAGCCCCTTCTTCTGCACCAGTGTTTTCCAAATTTTCGTGGTTCTTATCTTATGCTTCTACACTTGTATCTGTAAATAAAGTGATGAACATCAAAATTGGATTTATAGAACTACTTTTCATAAAGTGATGAACTTGTTGAATTTTATTAACATACGTAATGAACCTTGTTGTTTATACGTTGAACATCTGCATATTTAAATTGAACTTGAAGAAACGACAGAGATAACAAGGTGTAAGGGAAGGTAAACAAAGTGACCAAAATTATAATTACAGAAGAATTAACATCCTTTGGCCAATACCAAATTAGCACAACAATAGAGTAGACAGCAATGTAGTGATGAATAAAGGCTTTACTCAAATGATTTTGGAGATTTTCTACAAGTTCCAACGGCACGACGGCGCGTCGAACCAAAGTCGTAGTTGCTTCGCTGATTTTGGGAACGCCAGCGGTAGCAGATGAATTCCAGGCGCGTCGATCTCGCCTGAAATCGAACGCAGTGGCTGTGATTTTGTTTTGAGGGACAAAGGAGAGAAGAAGAAGGGTGGAACGACATTCGCCTCGCCGGCCCCTCAACAGCAGCGGCGACAATTTCCTCGAACCAATTTAGACACCGCCGCAGAGCTTCTTCCTCGAACTAGTTTGGACGCCGATAAGTTTTTTAACAATAAATTATTGTTCTCATAATAAGCAAATATTTGCCAAATCGATACTCTATTTCAGTTGGAAAGGAGAAATTACCGGGATTTGATTTGTTCGGGATTCTGGCAGAAGGAAAATTTGACTAATGTAGCCTTCTTGTTCAGAAAATTGTAATTACATTATAAAATACAAATTAAAAGAACGATACTCGATAATGATCTGAACCGTTAGATCTGTTAAATTGGAAGGACATGATTTTATCTTAAATCTAACTCTAAGGTGAAATCTCAATGGATGCTGACCCTATATATATATATATATATATATATATATATATATATATAGAGAGAGAGAGAGAGAGAGAGAGAGAGAGAGAGAGAGAGAGGTTGACTAAAATAAAAACACCTTTTAGAATATAAAATATGAACTATTTTCAGCTTTAGATCATCAAGATCTACAGTTAATTCATAACCTTGTTGGATGAATTCATGGTTCCGAGTTCGAATTTATATAGCAAAAAAATTATTTTCTGCAATTCATATAGTTATACGGTGAATTCATACATGTTCTACATAGAATTCATACATATTAGTCAATTCATATTTTATATGTTAAGAAGTGTTCATACCCTAGATCTCGGTGATTTTTTTTAAATGTGACAGTAAGAATAATTTTCACTCATTTTTTTTTTTTATCAGGCAAGAGAAGCATATTATAAAACCAGGTACCAGAAGTACCAAAAAGAGAGAACAAAGTCAAAGAGACAAACAAGAAAAACAAGAAACGGGAGGATAAAAATCCTCTAAAACCAAACTCGAAGCAAAAACAACTAAACTGGAAAACGTGCAGCCAAGAACCAACTTCTAAAATCCTGCGCCTGGACAAACTGATTTGAGGCAGCTCTCCAACCCCACAAACTGGACTTAATGTCAGCCACCATTCTTTCCTTATTCCAACTCCCCTTATTAAAAATGTAGTTGTTTCGACACTTCCAAATGCTCCAAGTAACGCAGATCCATACTTCAAGGAAAGAGATAATCTCCTTTTTGCTCCCAATATTCACAAAAGCATTGAAATGAGTTTTAGTTTTATTGTGAAGAACTGATTGTTTACCAATCCAACTCAAGATCTCCTTCCAAATTCCATCTATTTTTCGGCATGAGAAGAAAAGATGCTCGATGGATTCTTCTTTCTCTTGGCACAGGGCGCACAGATCAGCCGATTGCACCACCACTTGTCTCTTCCGGAGATTGTCCACAGTTGGAAGTCTCCCTTTAAGAATTTTCCATGCCGTGGCGATGGCCTTGGCCGGAGCTTTCGCTTTCCAGATCAGGGCATCGCTAAGATTTATGATATATCAAATGCATCATCTTAATATATGAATATAGCACCCAGGTTCAAATTTCATAGAAGACGATTTTTTTTAATAAATAAAATTAATTTCACGAGAAATATAATAACTTTATACATTTAATATAATATTTTCAATTTTTACGATAAAATAAGTAAAACATAAATTATAGTAGTACTAAATTTCAAGAATCGAAATCTATGTGGAATAATATCTAGCTGATAGGAATACTGGAGCTACCAGGCGATCAAATATTTGGAAATTAGCCAGACTATAATAAACCACAATAAAAATAAAATTGTTTTAATAGTCTAGAAATATCACCGTCCAAAATCTAAAAAATGTGAATATTTGAGTTAGTGACCACATATTGATATAGTGGACGTTACGTTACTGTCTGTGTGTTCTGAACTTTATATAATTTGATGCTCCCATGTGAATTAAAATATGGTTTTCGGCCATATTCGGAAAAGCAATATCACCTGAAAATGATGTTTTTCTTTAGTAACAGTTGGGAACTTAATGAGATATCCTAGTCTTAGTTTTGATGATACTAAAATCCTAAGATTTTCTTTGTAATAGATTAGAATTTTTTGAACTCAAGTGTTGAAGTTCATTTTTTAATTTATCTAGTGTTCTGAAGACTGATGACCGAAGACTGACGACCTCAACTGAAGTTAGCTGTGAAAAAGCTAAGTCAAATACTGATGTTTTGACTGAAAGAGTTGCTTACTAAAGAATCAATTATGGCTTAAGTAAAAATGCAGGCTACGTGGATTTAGCGGACTGATACTCAAGTCAAGTATCAGTTGACATTCTTCCTCGGACTGAAACTGCTGAGTATAAAGGAAGCCACGTACCCTCAAGTACAGCCGCATTAAATGCAGAGATATTCAAGATCGTCTTTTCTCTGCAGAGTATTCCTTTTTGGTGATAACTTTTCAGAGGCGCCTTACCTCTTGTAACTGAGACGCCGTTCTTCACCAAATTTAGGAACCTTAAAGATTGAAGCCTCAGCCAAATTCAAATTACTCTCACAACGGATGAATTCTTGAAGACCATCTCAGCCAACGGATCTATTCAAGACTTCTCCTATAAATAGAGCTCAAGGAACACTACAATTTTCACCGATTCAAACGCACAAGCTGAAACTCTGCCAAAATCGCAACTCAGCCATTCACTGCCTTCAAAGTTTTGAATCGAAGAAGAGAATTCCCAAAGCCAAAATCAGTTCTCTGATTTCATACATTCTCTTAGTTCCTTAGGCAAATTCTTTGTAATATCCAAAGCCTAAGTTTCCGATTACAGAGAGCATATTCTCTATAATCTAGTTGGTACTTCAAACCCCTTTTTCACCCGAGTGAAAAGAGAGTTTGAGTAGAGATGAGTTCACACCAGTGTTCTGACTCCAAGAGATCTTAGCAACCCGCTGGAAAAGGCACTTGTGTCTTAGTGTGCTAAGAATGAGCGAAAAATTCAACCCAGAGTGTTGGTACTGAAAATTGTATTTTCAGTCTAAGGTTTGCTGTGCACCCGTAAGCACAAGTCCAGAGTGATTGTCATTGTGTTTAACTGACTCTGGACGTAGGAACTTGTTCCGAACCACGTAAAAATCATTTGTTGTTTTTCTCTTTCAATTTTACTTTCTTATCTGTGCACAAACTTCTTTTTAACTGAAACTGGTTAATTGCAAAGTGAAACCAAACTCCTGACAACGTGCTAATCACAAAGGCTATTTCTTAAGTTTAAGTTTTTTCACTGCCAATGTTATTAGTCTAACTGATAAATCTTTGGATAATCGGTAAGATTCATAGCACTCCTCTGTTTCAAAACCTGACTGAAGTCCCTTTTTGGATATCAGTCAAAGTTCTGTTGTTTAACTGAAACTGTTTAACCGCTCTTCTCTGTCAAGCTCTTTCTATTTTTCATAAAAATATATATATAAATTTCATATTGATAAATTCATTGAAAATCGTGAAATGACCATAGAAAAATAAATACAATGATATAAATTCCATCACATACAAAATTTAAAGAAAAATATACTCGCATGACTATTTTGAAGGAAAAAATATAATATTTGGCCATTAATTGAAAAAATACAAAATTTGACAACTTTTTACATTTTAGGATTGTTTTGCCCTTTATTAAGACGAACCAGATTCGCCCAGATTCGGGTCAAATTCGGGTTTGAACGCGGGTTAGACACTCATGACACTATTAATTAGTGTCATATACTCAGTGTTGCACGAATGATAGTTATGACCATATTAGTGTCATTAGTGCCATATACCTATGTGCTGATATTATTTAGATGAGTACAGTTATATGACCATTTTGAACACTTCCCAGCAGGGTTTAGATCACCCATTTAGCGTTTAGATTATCATTTAGGATTTAGATTAATCATTTAGGGTTTAGATTATTCATTTAGGGTTTAGATTCTCCATTTAGTGTGTTGCACGGATGATACGTATATATTAGTGTCATTAGTGTCATATACTCTCTTATGTAGTGTTGCACGAATGGTACTTATAAATATATTAGTGTTATTAGTGCCATATACTTAGATTTTTTTTTTTTGTCATATGTGCCTAACCCGCGCGTAAACCCAAATTCGACCTGAATTCGGTCCGCCCTAATTAAGGGCAAAACAGTCTTTACACATAATAAATGACCAGATTTTGTGTTTTTTTAATTAGTGGCCAAATATTGTGTTTCCTTCTTTAAAATGGCTATTTCAAAAGCGCTTTCAAATTTAAAAAGTAGATTTATGTAGTGTTCTACTTTGAAAATATAAGATTGAAGTTTTTTAGGGTTAATTATAGTTTATTTTAATTTTTAGCAAATTTTAATTTACAACCTTAATTTTAATTTATATTTTATATAGCTTGAACTTTGAGAAATTGTTTAATTATAATATAATTTTACTTAATTGAAAAGCTGTACATATATTATTTATATACACACACCTTCTTTTTATATTTTCAAGGTATACATTTTATATTGTAATGAAAATTTTAAGTTGTAGGAGTATTATTAAGTTCACATATCTATTAATTATAAAACTGAAATATAACATACTACTAATAATTTTCCTCCTAATTAACAAATGTCTTGGTTACTTTAGAAATGGCGTTTTAAATACATTTGCATATTGAGTGTAACTTCTTATGACTAAGTTTTATAATATTTTTTGTTCAAAAGTAACTTACCGTTTTGTATGTATCTAATTAAGTAACTTTAATAAAGTTGCAATAATGCTACTCTATTGCATTGAGAATTTTTGATTCTCTATTATAATTTTAATTTAGGGAAAAGGTGCAGATGCACCATTGTAGTGGTAGCCCCTATAGCGTATAACTCCTCTTACTCACTCTTTGTGCAAATAAGCCCCCGAAATCTTAAAAATCGCTCAATTAAACCCCTTCGACCAAACGCCGTTTTCCTCCGTTAGTCAACTTTTTTTTTTTTTTAAATTAAAATGGGCGGCCCACATTTCTCTCTGATGGCTTCATCTTTGCCGGAGTTGCTGCACGAGATCTACACTCACCTCCACACCAGCACCATCGCCACCACCATCCCACTCCACTCATTATCATGCCACCAATCCGCCACCTCTTCCTCCTCCACGCACTACCATCCACACCGCCAACTAACTTCCCTACCTTCCCCTTCGAATAATGAAAGAGAGCCTCCCAAAGAACTGCATTTGACCTTTAAAGTACTTCAGTGGTCTTGAGTTCGATATATATAGGAATTGGTTAGGTTGTAAACCAGGATCAAATTTACACCATTGTTATATCCATAATCTAAGGTTGGAATTTAATCTTTGGACAATCGTTGTTTAATTTTCGAATACTCTTTGAATTTGTTGTGTAAATGTCTGAATTTTAAAATTTAAATTTTCGCTCCCTATGAGATTCAAACTCATGAGCTTGAATTCATCTAACAAAGTGATGAATCAATCGTAGATCTTGATGATTTAAGGGCCGAAAATAATTTATATTTTATATTTTAAAATAAGTTTTTAATTTTAACACATCCATATATATATATATATTGTATAAAATAAGAAATATATTTAACTCTTAGATCGTGAAAATCTATGGTGAATTCATAACGTTGTTAAATAAATTTTTTGTCTAGGGTTCTTGAAAATTTTATTTTTTAAAATATATATTTTTTTCACAGAAAATTTAGAATATTTTATAGTGAATTCGGAACGGATTTACTCAAGTGTTGAAATAGAAATTTTATTAAAAAAGGAAAAGAAAAAAAAGAAACAGGACCTATAAACCCAAGAGAGCACAGACGCATAAGGGTCGGGTCACAAATGATCCGTCTAAAGGCAAAACAAAATAAGACGAAAAACACCCGCAAGAAACCATGGGTAACCGAAAAATAAACAAAACCAAGACTAAGAGTCGTTCTCGTCCAAAGAATCTTCGTCGTCTAACATATCTTTTCATCTTTTAGAAACCACAGCCGACATAGATCGAGTTGCATCGGAAGAAGAATGAATCACAAAATTTTGCAGAATCGCACCTCCACCCTGAGCCTGTTGCACTTTATTCAAAAACTCCACTGGCGACGAAGTGTCAAGAATAGCGCCCTAAAAAACGGCCCCAGCAGCACGGCCCGTTGCTTTTTGGATCTTACTCGTATCCGAAGACATATCATTCTTGATCATATGCCGGAGTCGGTGCTTTATAGAGGAATCAGAAATCTTCTCCTTCATGGTAGCACCCTTCGGACGCCCTTGGCCGCGAGTTATGGGAGGATCCTCAATCACCGCATTTCCTGGCAGGGTGAAAACAGCCTCATTATCAATCTGCATATTAGGCACATTAGAAGCCAAGTCTGAAGCTGGATGATCAATCGTCGAAGGGGGCGTCCCATCCGATGACTCGTGCCGACTCGGCTCAGAAGCAGCCGCCGATTGCGGGACCTAATGTAAAGCACCCACGGCGGTAGAAGTAGATAACGGAGAATGTGGCGTGACAATATCCCTATCATCTCCATTAGTCGCCAGAATGGCGAAGGGATCCGAAGTATCAACCGAGGCCAAAGCGGAAGACGGCTGATTAGGTGGCCGTCCTGGCTAAGAAGGAGAGGCTAAAAGCAGCTCATGTATCCCTACGGCCGCGGCGCCAGAAGAATGCAGCTTAAGCGTGATAATATCCATATCCTCCGCCTCACCCGCTAGAATGGCAAAAGAATTAGAGGTCATGGCCTCGGCGACGAGAGACGAAGGCGATCGACGTGAAAGTCCCCCCTCAGGAACTTTTCTCATGCCAGTGTCAGGGTCATGATTACCCCGAAGAGGGGCAGAATCCTCAGCAGCCCTGGGAACTTTATGCCAAACATCAAAAGAACGATCCTGCCCTATTTTTTAGCTTTTTTACTTTTAGGCTCAGCGGCCGGGAAAGAAGGTTCCATCTCATTACGGTTCTTCCTGCAATCGTTAGTAGCATGGCCAACAACAGAGCAAATCCAACAAAAATATGGGAGATTTTCATAGCCAAATTCAATTTCATAGACATCATCACCACATTTCACATCCAAAAAATCAGGAATCTCAACAACAACGTTCATTTCAACAAGCACACGAGAAAATAACCAACAGAAGCTCTAGCAGAACAACAATCAATAATAATAGGAGTTCCCACGTGCGTAGCAATACCAGTAAGGACCTCAGGATGCCAATAATCATGAGGAAGATTGAAAATACGGATCCAAACCTGAGCAAGAGTAGACGCGGCCTTATTGGGATTGAACTTGGGAACCCAAGCTTGAAGATGGAGAATTCCAGTACGCAGGCGCCAAGAAGCCTTAGAGAAAGTGATAGCATAATCATCCGATGAAGATAATTTCAAGGTGAAAAAACCCTTTCCAAGAGGAATGACTTCCTAAGGGTGCGACGGCTTCCAGAGAACATTGAGCTCATTATAGATATCGGCAGCGAACGGGGAGCATTCCCCTTGCGTAGAAACAGCCGACCATGCACAGCAAATTGGAACGAGCGGAGTTGTCGCTGATGAAAATCTGGTGAGAGGGTGAGGCAAGGACGGCCCCTCCATCGATGGCTTGAGAACCGCGAAGTCGTGAGCCGGCACATAGGCAGGCCGACCCGAGTTTGTCTTGATCGTGTTCACAAAGGACTTAGCATGTTGGTGAGGCCGCTTATCTGTCGGACCAGGTGGAGGGCACACACCGATCTTCGGGAAACGAACATCAAAGGAGCGAGCATTGGTCCGATCAGCGGAGAAAGGCTGAATGAAGGCGAGCTTTGAACCTGATCCTTCACCCACTCCAACCAGCCCATTCGGCAGAAAAGTCGTAGCATAAAGAACCATCGCCGAATTATTGGCAATAAAAGAGGACTCGTCGGTGGAACACCTAGCATGGGAACCATGGGATTCGTTCGAGCGAATAAGAACCAAGGGAGCCCTATTATCCGACGGGGCCACAACCGAAGAAAGGACCAAAGCTGAAGGGTCCGGCGACATAAGAGATTGCTGACCCGACAGGGAGAATGGAACGGACTGAGATAGGTCCTCAACAACACATCCACCAGGCGTATAATCCTCCGCCGCCAATGCAGAGGCCGAAACCCTAGTATCGAGAGGAGGCGACATTGCCTTCGAACGTGGGCATGGAATAGAAAGACAGCTGAGAAACCCTAAAAGGGTTAGGGCGGAGTGGTGGCGCCCCAATATCCAGGAATCAAACGTTGTCAAAGGCAACTGGAAGGCGGGCACCATCATGGAGTAGGTCCGCGTGATCGACGGCAAATCCGGTGACTAGACTTGGAGGCATGGAAGGAAACGAAGGCCGAGAATTGGCCTGGAGCAGAGGGAAATCGGAGAGCAATGAAGGAGGGATCATGCCGGGCCGGAGAATACCAATAGCTGGCCGGAAACAGACGAGCAGAATGGCAGCCGCGAACTAGGGTTAGCGGCGGTGCAATACAGATGTGCGAGAGAGGGAGAGCGTCATCGATATTTCATTCAAAACACATTTACATGCAAAAAAGAAAATAATCTAAAAAAAATCATAATTTATCACATCCTAACTGCTGATTTGATAAGTGAATTCATTTGTTCTTTTTCAATTTTGAAATTAACATGAATTTAGTTTGAACATTAATGCTTAAACTATCGTTATAGAAGACACACTCATAGATAATACATCTCATTACGGTTCAGGATAATCGTTATGTATTCATGCTCAAAGAGAAAATATATACTTAAAGAAGAAGAAAAAATATATATATATATATATATATATATATATATATATATATATATATAGGGGAGGGCTACGGTATAAACACTTCTGTATAACATGTCCAATCCTTAGAATATATATATATATATATATATATATATATATATATATATATATATAGGGAGAAAATGTCAAAAATAAAAAGGAAAATAAAAGGAGAAAATATATACTTAAAGAAAAATGCACACATGTCAAATCCTTAGAATATATATATATATATATATATATATATATATATATAGTGAATGCACTATATATATATATATATATATATATATATATATATATATAGGGTGTGGTTCTAGAGAGAGCTATATTATTTGTGAGAACGTGAGAACCATCAAATCTAGTGCATTCACTGTAAAAATTAATGCATTCGCTGTTAAAATTAATGCACTCAAAAAGATAAAAAAAAATTGCTCCCTTCAGAATTCGAACCCAGGATCTGCATTCATCCAACAAGATGATACATCCACCGTAGATCTTGATAATCGAATGGCTGAAAATGGTTCTCCGTTCTTTTTTTATTTATGGTTCTTTCTTGAACCTCTCCCTATATATATATATATATATATATATATAGGGGAGGGCTAAAATAAAAACACTTCTTAAAATATAAAATATAAACAATTTTCAGCCCTTAGATCATCAAGATCTACAGTTGATTCGTAACCTTGTTGGATGAATTCGTGGTCCTGGGTTCGAATTCCAAAGGTAACAAAAATTTATTTTTCAGAATTCGTAACCATGTTGGATAAATTCGTACATTAAAAAACGTTTATATTTATATTTTAAGAAGTGTTTTCACTGTAGCCCTCTCATATATATATATATATATATATATATATACACGATATAAATAATTCTGGAAGGAAATATACTTTTTGAAGGAAAATATCATTGTAAATATCATTGTTTATAAATATAAATTATTTTATGGTTAATTACGCCAAAAACCATGAACTATACCCCAATTTCCAAATTTACCATGAACTTTGATTTTTATCAAATTTTCCCTAAACTTAAGGGCGTGATCAATTTTTCCATGATTTTCGAAAATCCCCAATTTGACTGCTGACTTGGCACCATTTAAGTCACCTGAAAGCTGACTTGGCACCGGCGACGATGTGAAGAAACGACGTCGTCCTATTTAAATTTCCAATTTTTAGATCGGGATTTGGGGCGGCGGATCTGCGAGGGGTGGAGGTGACTGGCGCGGCGGCGGCAGGGGCGCCGGATCTGGTACGGGTGCCGGAGGCAGAGCAAAGCCAGAGCTGTTCTCGGCCAGAGCAGAGGGGGTGGTGGAATTCGCCGGAAATCGAGCAGCAGCAGTCGAGCCCAAACCCCACTGCTGCATCTGGGAGGCGGCGGATCTGTAGAGATGGTTGGTGGGGGCGGATCTGGTTTTGCGAAGGTGGGGGAAGGTGGTGCGTGGTGGAGAGAGAATGGAGCGGCGGCGGTGAACCTGTCGTCGTCTCCGATCTGCCAAAGAGGGAAAAAAATAAGAAGATGAGAAAAAGAAAAAAAAGGGGGAAATAGAGGAGGAGTTAGGGTTTACCGATTTCGGGCGGCGGCGCGGCTTACGCCATGTCCGTGCGCGTGTGAGAGTGTGACAGAGGGAATGAGAGAAGAGGAGGGAGTAGGAGACGGCGGCCGTGTGGCCGGAGAGGAGGAACAGGCGGCGGCGCACCGCGTTAGTGGTGTCTGCTGTCCTGTTTCCGGCAGAGTGAGCGAGAGGGATAGATGCGAGAGGGTGAGAGAGGAGAGTTCAGGGAAGGAGAGAGATGGAGCAGCCGCGCCGCTCGCCGGCAGCGGCGGCCGCGGACAGAGGGACCGAGAGAGAGAGATGAGTGTGTTTGGGGAAGAAGAAGAACGATCCACGTAGGAGCCGAGAGAGAGAGAGAGATGAGTGTGTTTGGGGAAGAGAGAGAGAGAGCCGAGCCACGTAGGCGCCTTGTCAGCTCGGTATTGCCACGTAGGAGCCAGCTCAGACCGGAGTATTACCGGAGGTCAAAATCATGGAAAAATTGATCACGCCCTTAAGTTCAGGGAAAATTTGATAAAAAACAAAGTTCATGGAAAATTTGGAAATGGGCCCAAAGTTCATGGTTTTTGGCGTAATTAACCCATTATTTTATGCATTACAACTTTAAATTATCATAACTTGCTTATTTTAAATTTAATTTTTACACACACATACATACATACATACACATATATATATATATATATGTGTGTGTGTGTGTGTGTGTAGATATCAAATTTTAAGTCATTTCATGAGCTTTCATTCAATATGTACATTACAGATTTTATCAAACACAAAATTATTTGAAAATGAAGAAATGAGTTCTATTTATAAAATAAGAAAATAAATAAATAAAAGATTTTTAATAATATGCTACACAACAAACTATTTTGGCGGTTTTGTAATCCTAATTAGAGGTCGGCAGTTTCTTTTTCTTTTTTGCTTAAATGTAGTGAATATATTGAATTTTATTTTTAAGGGATAATTGCGTGAAAATACACCAACTTTGCCAAAAATTCATATTTGACGCGAAGTTAGGATTTTACATTTTAATACATCAACTTTCGTTGTTGTCCAAATTTGACACGACTTAATTCTTAAAAATTCAAAAAACAACCCTTTTTGTAAATAATTATACAAAGACCCACTTATGTTATTATTTGGGACATTTAAACCAAAACAAGATATTTCCTTATGATGTTTTCTTTTAATCTTTGATCCGCGCAAAGAAAACATCATAAGTAAATATTTTGTTTTGGTTTAAATGTCCCAAATTATAACATAAGTGGGTCTTTGTATAATTATTTACAAAAAGATGTTGTTTTTTGAATTTTTAAGAATTAAGTTGTGTCAAATTTGGACAACAACGAAAGTTGGTGTATTAAAATGTAAAATCCTAACTTCGCGTCAAATATGGATTTTTGGCAAAGTTTGTGTATTTAGATGCAATTTTCCCTATTTTTAACTACTCATTTTTTTCAATTCCAAATTTACCCTTCAAATTGAATTTATTGACATTTACTTCTCTTATATATATAAATTAAAATAAATATCAGTTTGTTTGTTTGGTTTTTAAAATTAGTAATTTGAATATGTTGTGGTAGTCCTTTTAAAAAATTACAAAAAAGTGCATATGTTCATCTTCCAATGGAGAAACCACTGTGAGGTTGGGGAGAGAAAGAGAGAGGAATATAATTAGTTGAAAAGGTGGGAAAGTTCCTATTAGAATATATAGACAACATTGTTTGTATTGGAACTCGACTTCCCATGTTTTATGCCGTGGAGTTTAGTGGAACTCATTAGTGCCTAACCAATCTTATCCCTTTCGAATATACACCAGGTGCGGAGCTACAGCTTAGGGTAGTGGGGCAATTGCCCCTCCTAAAAAAATTAATAGTAACTAGTACCATGTATATATATGTATACTTATAAAAATAATATATCTTTGCCCCACCAAAAAATTGAGCAAAAAGGGGCAACCACGTCCACGTGACATTGCAGATGAGACTTAATCAAATTTGATTTTTTTTTTTCTTATATACCTTATATATGGATTGGAGAGAGAAGATAAAAAAAAAAGATATATAGGAAAGATAAATCATTGTTATCTTTTTCCACAAGTTTCCTTGTATCAAAAGGAAATATCAAACAGTTTCTCTCCCTATGAATTACCGTATTTTTAGTTTTTCACTCTCAATTTTGTTCCGTCTCTGTCATCTGTCTTTTGCTGTCTGCTGAACGAAAAAAATATATTCATCATCAAATTGAGAATTCTTCTATCTGCCATCTTCACAATTGATTTTTCAACTTGAGGATTACAAGGTATACAAAATCAACTATTTTAAATACTTTTTTTTTTGTTATTATATAGTATTGTTAATGAGCTGATATTACGTCGCTTTCAAAATATAAGTAATCGTAGGGAATTATTGTAAAAATATTTTATTATATAATTTTTATAAAAGTTTTTTTTTATCATGTTTTGCCCCCCCTGTCTTTAGGGGCCTGGCTCCGCCCCTGATATACACCCCCATACACATATATAATATTCAACGAGAATAAACAAAATAATAACTTACGGATAATCACATTAATTAAGTTAATATGGTTATTAATGTGCTATATTTATTTATTTATAAATTTTGTTGATTTATTCACGAATTTTATGAATTTATGAACATGCAATTCTCACTTAATCCTAATCTTATATAATATAATACAAAGATTAGATATTTAACACAAGATTACATGTCTAATTGTAGTGAACGCGTGTGACGTATCTTTTTGCATTGGCTAGGTTTGATTTCAAGAAATTATGCAAATTAATCACTTTATTAATTTTTCATAAAAACTTGGGTATAACTAGTTGTACCACACTCTGACCTACATCCTAATCCGCATCTTGATTCGAATCTGCATCTTAACCCAAACTGTGCAAATGACACTATTTGGTTATACAAATGACATTACCTATAATTGACACTATTCAGTTATACAAATGACACTGTCTATAATTTACATTATTCGGTTATACAAACGACACTATGACATTTTAAAATGTTTTAGTGTCATTTGTATAACCGAATAGTATCAATTATAGGCAATGTCATTTGTATAACAGAATAGTGTCATTTGTATAATCGAATAATGTCAATTATAAACAGTGTCATTTATAATGTTGTAGTGTCATTTATACAACTGAATAGTATCAATAACAGACAATGTCATTTGTATAATCGAATAGTGTCATTTACACGATTCGGATCAGGATACAGTTATGACACACTCTTAAGGCACATGGAGAAGAATCATCCCACCGAGTTTGGAATCCATACAACTCAAACTCAACTACGTCCCCAACAAGGTAATCAACAATCATGTATGAGTTCTAGTATTTTATGGCAATATGATCATTTAAATGGTCAAGAAATAATAGCTCGTTTTATTGCTATGGAGCATTTGCCTTTTCAATTTGCCGATAAAATGACTTTTAAACATTTTATAAAAAATGTTTATAATCCCACTGCTAATAAAATAAGTAGAACTACAATGATTAGGAGAGTTAGAAGACAAGCCGATGAAAAAAAGCATGATTTAGTGAAGTATTTTAGCATGTTAAATCAAAATATTTTTATATGTTCCGCTATATGGACCAATGCTTTTGGAAAAATGCTTATATGGATGTTACTTGTCATTGAATAGATGAATGTGACGGTCTTTGCAAAAACGTTTAATTGCATTTAGAGAGTTTAATGAAATACATAATGCTACTAATACTGCTCAAATGCTAATTTCCGCTTTAAATGAATATCGTTTGTTAAATAAAATATTTTCTATTGGTTTTGATAATGCGGCTGCCAACACCGCCTCCATTCCCAAATTAGTTGCCGAATGCTCACTTGTTTTTAATGGTAAGTATTTTCATGCTAGATGTATGTTATATCTTAAATAGATGTTTACAAGATGCTTACAAACTTATTAATGATTATGTTGATCCCATTAGAAATGATGTTAAAATTTTACATCAAAAATGAATATTGGAAAAAAAATGACAAAAATATTGTCGTCATAAAAAATTTGTTATACCAATTTTGTTAAAAACGTTTTAACATGTTGGAATTCAACTTATGCCATGCTTGCATCTACAATGGACCATCGAGAATATTTATAGGATTTTTTTAAACATTTTCTGAGGTTAATATGACTTTGTTGTCTTCTTATTGGGAAAATGCCATGATTTATTTCAACTTTTAAAGGTTTTTGAAAACGCAACAACTGATTTATCGAGTGTTTATTATTGCACTAGTGTTAAAATTTTAGAACATTGCATATATCACTATTGCTTTAAATGCTTGTAGTAAAAAATTAATATTTATATAATGTATTATATAAAATGGTGCTTAAGTGGCTTAAATACTTTATGCGAATTCCGGATGTTTTTTTAGTTGCTAAGGTTTTAGATCCTCAAAATGAAACTTGCCTGTGTTAATCGCATGTTAGAAATCCATTATGATGTCTTTTGAAATATGCCTTATTCTGAGAAGAGATTACCAAGTGGGGAAGAAATAGAATGGTTCCTTCCCGACGTAAATGATATTATGTTTAGAATAGACCAAACATTGAGGGCCTTATTTAATGAATATGGACAAAAAATATTTTTAATCAAACCCATCTTCAACAAATGTAGGTAGTAATACTAGTAGCCAATCTTATACAACCCCCATAGGTGCTTGGAATTCGAACCCTTTCGCTCAAGCCGCCGCTTTATTGTTCCAATCCCATGTGAACTGAACTACTAATGAATTAGATATATATTTGTCTAGTACTTCTGTTTTCAAATACACAGAAGATGGTTAATTGATGCATTCAAAATAAATGATGTCATAAATCAAGCAAATCAAGTAGAGCAAGTTGGGAGTGATTGAAGACAAATGACAGTCAAAGGATTTGATTGAAGCTATCTTTAGAATATTGCATCTTTCCTTTTATTTTGAAATATTGTATTTCTTTTTTTATGTTGAGTGCTATAGATCTGTAAAGCCTATTTAAAGGCTGGAGAATTATAGAGAAAGACACGCAAGTTTGAAGCAATAACATTCTTAGGGAGTTTGTGGAATTCTCAATAAAAAATTCCTACTTCTTTCTATGCAAGTTTGCAGACCTATATCTACCTCCTCATCCGCAATCATAGCTAAGTCATCTCACTCCCAATCATCCCTTTCTCACGTTCGCATGCCCGTGACACGATCTTGCACAATAGCATCCAATATCATTGGTTTCGTTGTCGGCGTCATGGGCGGCTCATTTGCATCAAAATATAAGGTTTCTACTCTCAAAGAATTCATCAGCCGTTGGAAAAGTTGGTGGAACAACTGGTGGTCGACAAAGGCAAGTCTCCAACCGATGAATCTAGCTCTGCGACCAGGAGATCCCAACCCTGCACAACTATGGGAATGGTGTGCCCCCAGATCCAGGGCCACGATTCGAATTTCCTCACTTCTCTGGGGTTGAGGACCCACTTAGTTGGTTATACCGATACAAGCTATTTTTTATGAATCAAAATGCCACACCAGCAAAACGAGTCGCAATTTCTGCCTACTATCTCACAGCAGATGCTCAACTATGGTATCACCACTTACGCCAAGATCAACCTCACATTTCTTGGGAATCTTTTCGGGATTATTTCCTGCAGCGCTTTGGACCTCTAGGTGGTGTAAAACCATTAGGTGATTTATCCAATCTCAAGCAGCACAGCCGCCCAGTTGAGGACTACATTAAGGATTTTCAAAATCACCTAGCCTGTGTTCCACCGTTACATATGGAGTATCAGGTTTGGATCTTCATAGCTGGGCTCGATGAAGTTTTGCGCCTAGACGTTGAACATCAAAAGCCATTAAATCTGACTATGGCCATCAGCGTTGCGCGCCTATTTGCCAGGAAACTAGAACTATAGACTTCCACTTCATCTCGACAACTCCGTTTGCCTCCCAAAGTCACTATTACACTGTCGGCGCCCACTACTTCCCTTACATCAGCTTTGAATCCTTCGTCAACATGCCCAACATTATCCCCGCTTATCAAGCGACTGTACAAATCTGAAGCTGCTGAAAGACGCGCTAAACGGTTGTGCTACAACTGTGGCGAAACCTACGTATCGGGTTATCAATGCAAACGATTATTCTGCCTTTGGTTAGAGGAGGATCCAACAAAAGAAGAATATGACAGTCACACCATGTAACACCCCGAATATTTAGATTTTTAATAAGTTTAATTACTAATTGTTAGGTCCGGGGGGTCTCGAATAGGTGTACGGAGGGGGGGAATACACCTATAGGCTATTTTTACAACAATCTACTGACCTCAATCAGAGGGATCTCAGTCAGAGATCAAAACGAAACTTTACACGCAAACAAGGACTCCTGTTTTACTGAAATCAGTTTTGACCAACAGGGTTGACGACTGATACTGAAAGCTCTTCAGTAAAGAGTTATCAGTTAAGTTGCTGGAACTTAACTGATCCAAGTAAGGGCTTCAGTCGTGTTTGCTAAGATAGAGATGATATCACTCTTCCTTACTTTCAGAGGATAGTTCAGTCAGATAGATATCATACGCAGCGGAAATTAAACTTCGTTTTGTAATAGCCTCGGTGGAGCAGATAGTTGGATTAAGGTTTCTCTTTGCTGTTAGTCAGTGTTCAGTTTTATCAATGGAAATAGCACAAGTAAGAATGTAAAACTGAAAGCTGTAAACAACACAGAGACTTTTACGTGGTTCGGAAAAACCCTTTCCTACATCCACTGCTGGTTGATCAGACCAACAATCCACTCCGCAAGTGCTTCACTGGTGCACTGCAAACCGTACCCGTGTGCTTGCCTGGTGCACACAACCGTAAACTGAAGAAAACCCTTCTTCAGCACCCACACACCTCGCGTAGGATTTCCCTGCTAAGCACACCTCGTGCTCAGACTTTTCACTCAGAGTTCAGAGTACCTTCCTGAACTCCGAACCACTCAAACACTCTTATGGGGGAGAGGTTTGAACGAGCGCCAACTATACTTACAAAGAACAAGTTCTTTGAAGCAAGTTTGACCTTTGGCTTCTGGGTAAACAGATATATGCCTAGGGTCTAAGAGAATGTATGTAATCAGCAGTGACTGATTTTGGCTTTGGAATTCTCTTCTTCGATTCAAGCTTTGGGGCGGTTAAGCTTTGGGCTGAGTAGCAATTTCGGCAGAGCTTCAGCTTATGTCGTTGAATCGATGAAGGTTGAAGTGATCCTCGAGCGCTATTTGTAGGAGAACTCTTGAATAGATCCGTTGGCGTAAATCGTCCTCAAGATTTCTTCCGTTGGAGAGCAATTCGAATTTGGGCTGAGGCTTCAATCTTCGAGGTTCCTTGTCTGTGTGGAAACGGCTCTCTTTGATGGACAGGAGATGTGACATCTCTGAAAAGTAACCACCAGATAGGAATGACCTCTGCAGAGATAAGATATTCTGAGATCTCTGCATTTAATGCGGCTGTACTTGTGCGTACGTGGTTTCCTCTGAACGTTGGAAGATCAGTCCTAGGAGGAATGTTCAACTGATACTTGACTTTAGTATCAGTCCTTTGAGCGCATTAAATAATCAGTCTTCAACTGATTCTTCAACTGATACTTCAGTTGGTATCTGCAGTCTTCAGTCTTCGTTCTTCAGTCTTCAGTCTTCAGTCTTCAGTCTTCGACACCGCAACTAAACTAGAAACGAACTCTAACACTTGAGTTCAAAACGATTCTAGTCTATTACATATAAGTCCTATGAATTTTGGTATCATCAAAACAAGGGTTAGGATATTCCACAAGGTTCCCAACAATTTCCCCCTTTTTGATGATGCCAAAACCACACAGCAGTTCTAGACAGCAAAAAGACTGAACTCATAGTACAAGTTCTAAACAAGGGGTGAAAACAGTTCCCCCTTAACAATAGAACCTAAAAACTTGTACTTAGAGTAAGAACAAAAACAGTTCTAAAAACAGAACAGAAAGAAGACAGAAAAACCATAATCAGAGCCTGGACAAAGAGTCATTGTCTTCAGGTTGAGATCAATAAGAAGTTCATTTCATTAAAAATGACTGATAAGCCATCAGTCGAGGTACAGAGCAAGACTTACATTGGAGTAAAAAAGAAAACAAAAACAACATGGGAAACCTATGGACTCCAGCAGTCTGCTTGGCTGCGCCTTGAACTTCTTGATCTTCATCTTCTGTCTTCGTGTCTTCATGTTCCTAAGCTTGTTCCACTCTCACTTGTTTTCCGTTGAATTGAGGTCTTTTCCTCTGGTTAATCTTCCTCATGATCATCCTGAAGAAATAGGATGATCATTTTGCTTGATCGTCTTCAGTCTTTTGAGAATAAGTCTCTTAAGAATTTCCCCCTTTTTGGCAACATCAAAAGGTGGGAATTTGACTGAGGGATGAAGCTAAGACCACTGCGTGGAAACAGAATCGCAGAATGGTCCAGAGAAAGATGCTGAGGGTCAGAGGTAGACGGAGAACGCGAAGGGTTTAGAAAAGAAAAAATGAAGAGTGAGAAGAGGAGGGATGAAGGAGGCGGAGAACGGGGTGGGATCAGGTTTGCATGGCTCTCGAGATGTTGAATAAGAGAGCAGCAATCATGCAAACCAAAGGAGGTTGAGGAGAGGGTTGATGGTGAAGAGAACGAGGCATCAAAGGAGAAGTGTGTGGAGGAGAAAAATCGACTGAGTGGCTATCGTGATGATAGACACTGTCGATGTTGCACCGGTTGACAACGAGCTCCTGCTCATTGTTGTTGCTTGGCATCGAAGCTTCACAGTGAACGAGAGGTCTGTTTGTGAAGACGATGAAGTCTGTATTATTTCAGACAGATACTTCAATCCGATGCACCGGGCATGAGGATGGAAGACGCTCGCTTCGCTGGATACAAGTGAGGGTAGAGCAAACTTTGACGTCGGAGAGACGTTGAGATCCAGTGGAAGGGTCCGGTGAAGACCAAGTGTGTGAGCGTCATTCTTCCACTCCATGACTTTGCAGTCATAGATTTCTCCTTTAGTCGGAACAAATTTTCTCTGCAACTTTTGAAATAATTGAAACTTTTTTCTCACAGTGAAGGCTGTGGAGAGTTGGTAGTTGGTGCAGAAAAATATTGAAGACAACATGGTAGTCCACTGCGAGGGACTGCGTCTTCAAAAAGTTGAAAGGCATCATTACATACTATCATGTCAATGAGCTTTTCAAGAAATTTTATTGCAGAGGCACAAAGGTTGGAAAGATTTTTGGCAAAAAGATCAGGACAAGTTCAATCAAAACAGATTTTTACTTTATAAAAATCTTGTCCTTCTCGGATATTCCATTTTCCAACAATTCCAACAATCAGTTAAAGTTTTTGAAAGAAACTGATCAGTTAGAGAAAAGATTTTGAACTAAAAACTTAAAGCTCATAACTGAAACAACTGATTTTGAAAGAGCAAGTATTTAAAATACTAACTGATCAACTGAACATCGTAGTCAGTTGATACCACGTGATCCTGGTTGATTCATCAGGATGATTTCTTCTTCAGATGAGCATTCGGACTTCATTGCTTTCCACATGGGCGAACGTAGAAGCAGCAGTTGGTTGACCACCAGTCAGCATGACTGTTTGAGAAAATCTTCAAACACAGCATCACTCTTCAGGGTTGATGAGGCCGATCTTTGCAGATAGATCATTAAACCTCTCTTCTGGAAGAGCCTTGGTCAGCAGGTCCGCTCTCTGAATAGCAGTGGGAATCCATTCCACAGAGACATTCTTCTTTTCGACATGATCACGAATGAAGTGATGTCGAATTTCAATATGCTTCACTCTGGTGTGATAAACTAGATTCTGGGAGATTGCAATAGCACTGGAGCTGTCGCAATAGATAGGAACTTCCTTTTCGTCGATCCCATAGTCCTTTAGTTGATGGACTAACCACAGGATTTGTGAGCAGCAGCTTCCGGCAGCAACATATTCAGCTTCAGTTGTAGAGGTGGCGACTGAAGTCTGTTTCTTTGAAAACCAAGAAATGAGCTTGTTGCCTAGGAATTGACATGTTCCGGAGGTTGATTTGCGATCAAGCTTACATCCACCGAAGTCTGAGTCTGAATATCTGGTGAGCTTGATGTCGTCGTCTGCTGGATACCACAATCCTAAATTGGGCGTGCCTTTAAGATATCTCAGAATCCGCTTTGCTGCATCCAAATGAGCATCCTTAGGATCTGATTGATATCTTGCACATACCCCGACTGCAAATGCGATATCTGGTCTGCTCGCAGTCAAATACAGCAAAGATCCAATGATTTCTCTGTACTTCTTCGAAGAGACAGAGTTTCCTTCTGAACCTGGATCAACTTTCCAGTTTGTGTTCATTGGGATCTTGACTGACTTCATGTGCTGAATACCGAACTTAGCTATCAGCTCCTTGGCATACTTGGACTGGCTGATCAGTATTCCTTCGTTGGTCTGCTTGACTTGCAATCCGAGAAAGAAATTCATTTCTCCCATCATGGACATTTGAAACTTGTTGGTCATGATGTCAGCAAACTTCTTGCACATGCGTTCGGATTTGGATCCGAAGATTATGTCATCGACATAAATCTGAACAAGCAAGAGATCTTCTCCTTCTTTGAGAGTGAACAGAGTTCTGTCCACAGATCCCTTTTTGAAACCTTGTTCAACCAGATACTCCGAGAGAGTATCATACCACGCTCTTGGTGCTTGCTTCAACCCATAGAGCGCTTTCTTCAGCTTGTACACCTTATCTGGTCCAGCAACCTCAAACCCTGGAGGTTGTTCCACATAGACTTCATCTGTGAGCACTCCATTGAGAAATGTGCACTTGACATCCATTTGGTGTACCTTGAAACCTTTGTGAGCTGCGAAGGCTAAGAAGAGTCTGACTGCCTCCAATTTGGCAACTAGAGCGAACGTCTCGTCGTAGTCGATTCCTTCTTCTTGACTGTATCCTTTAGCCACTAGCCTTGCTTTGTTTCTCACAACGTTTTCTTCTTCATCTTCCTTGTTCTTGAAAATCCATTTCAAGCCAATCACCTTTGCATCGTCTGGTCGATCCACAAGCTCCCAAACTGAATTCCGGTTGAATTCATTGAGTTCTTCTAGCATTGCGATGACCCACTGAGTAGACTTCAGAGCTTCTTCAATATCCTTGGGCTCTGTAGTTGATAAGAAACAGCTGAAATTCTTATCTTCATTGATGCAGTTCTGATTGATGTCGAAGACGAGGTTGCACTTTGATCTCCGAGTCTTGACGCCATCTGATGGTTCTCCAATGATATTCTCCTTTGAGTGGAGTTCAAACCATCTTCGATACTTCTTGATTTCTTCTGGAGATGGTGGGGTTTCTTCGGTCAGAATGGTTCTGAGGTGTTGAGCACCTTCTAGAGCAGGGGAGAGTTGAGCTGGGGCGGCTTCTGCGCGTTCAACTCGAACTTCAGCAACTGGAGTTCCCCATTGACTGATGCCGTCTGCATTGGCTCCAGTCTGAACTTCAGACCTTTGGTTGATCTTCTGATACTGAAGCATCTCAGCATCTTCATCTTTGCCAGGCCCCCACGCCAAGACAGTAGAGGGCTCGATGTTGTGGATTTCAGCTTTGGAACCTTCAACGATCTGAACATTCTTTTCAGCATCTTATTCCCTGAAACCATCTGTAGACTCATCAAAGATCACATGAGGTGTTTCTTCAACACAAAGAGTTTGAGTATTAAACACTCGATAGGCTTTGCTTGAACGTTCTGTTCCAGAGTATCCAAGGAAGATTCCTGGATCAGCCTTGCTATCGAAAGTGTTCAACCTCTTCTTATCATTGTTGTGTACGAAACACTTAGAACCGAAAGCATGAAAGTAGGCAATCGATGGCTTTCTGTTCTTCCATAACTCGTATGGAGTTCTTCCATGTCTCTGAGTGGGGAAGGAGCGATTCTGCGTCTAGCATGCGTTGTTGACTGCTTCGGCCCAAAACTTCAAGGGGAGTTTTGACTCGGCTAGCATCGTCCTTGCTGCTTCCTTTAGAGACCGGTTTCTTCTTTCTGCAACTCCGTTCTGCTGTGGAGTTCTTGCTGCAGAAGTTTGATGACTGATTCCTTGTTCATCACAATACTTACGAATGACAGTATTGAGGAACTCAGTCCCACGATCTGATCTGATGCTGATGATGTTGACTTCTTTTTCAACACACAGTCTTCTCAGCAGCTTTGGCAGTTCCTCCAGTGTTTCTTTCTTCTTGAAGAGAAAGATAACCCAAGTATATCGTGAATAATCATCCACAACTACTAAGGTGTACTTCCTACCGTTGTAGCTTCTTGGAGTGATCGGGCCAAACAGATCCATGTGAAGTAGATGCAGAATCCTTCCAGAGGAGTGTCCTGACTTTGACTTGAATGACTTCCGCGTCTGCTTTTCTCTGAGGCATGCTTCACATTCTTGCTTCTTCTGGAACACAATAGAAATAAGACCTTCTACCAGTTGATGTTTAGCAAGTTTGTTGATCGTCTTGAAGTTGAGATGGTTGAGTCTCTTGTGCCATAGCCAATTGAGCTCCGAGCTGCTCTTGCTGATGAGGCACGTTTCTGGTGGGCTGTCTTCCCAAGAAACGACGTAGAGACTTCCTTGTCTGAATCCTTTCAGAACCACCTTCTTTTGATTGTTTCTAACAGTGAATTCATCCTTCTTGATCTTCACTGTGAAACCACTGTCACAAAATTGACTCACAGACAACAGATTATGTTTAAGACCAGAAACAAAGCTAACATTACTGATACTGTCGTTACCCATGTTGAGCACACCATAGCCTTTTGTTTCTTCGATTGAGTTGTCTCCGAATGCAACTTTGGATCCAGCTTTCTCAACATACTGAGATAGATATTCTTTGTAGCCCGTCATGTGCTTCGAACAGCCACTGCCCAGATACCACGTTCTGATTGAAGCTTTGGCCTCTTCCTTCTTTTTGTGTTTCCTGATATTGACCTGCAAGGAAGAGTTGCTTCAGGCACCCAATCAAGCTTTGGGTCCTTCGATGTTAGCTCGAGTTCCCTTTGGAACCCATATCTGCTTCAGAGTTGGTCTGGCTGATCTCTTGCGCTTGGTTGAATGTCTGATTGACGTCGTTGGCGCTTCAGGTGGCACATGAGCATTCTTTTGTTGAGAAATCCTTTTGAAGGCCTCACTTTTGTAGCAGTTCTGTCTGATGAGTGGTTGAGGTCTTCTTTGCTCGGCGAAGTATCTTTCCTGAGATACTTGAGTCTTTGCAGACTTTTGGAGACTTGGCTGATGTCTAGTAGCTTGTTGTCGAGGATGACTCTTGGCTCGTCTGGACTCAGCATTGCTTGGTCTCCATGGATGTTGTTCCTTCTGAAACTGAACTGAGGAAGTCAGTTTCTGACTGATGTGACTTTTCTTCCCCCTGGATGGGTGAGGAAGATTCTTCTTGACTCCTGATGTTCCTTCCCGGATCTTTGACTGAAATCTGCTTTCCAGCCTTTTCAATAGAATGATCTGGTTGGGGGCCTCCTTAGCTCGTCTGTAGTTTCTCGGAGGTGGAACATTTGATCTAGCCATCAGTCTGCGCTTGCGAACTTCATCCATATTATGATCTCTTGATTCTTCTGAGGTTGTGATTTCAGAAGGATCGTCCTTTGAGATGATCATGATATCCTTTCCTTTGACAGCTGCAACCTTTCCTCCGATGCTGTTGACCAGTCCTTTCGATGGAAAGTTGCTCATCATGGGAGACTGCATCATGCAGATCTTGACTGTTTCTTCCAGCTTGTGATTGAGCCTCTTGATTTCATGAGATGCTCTTTCACATTCTGAGTTGGAGATTCTGAGCTCTTCTTCCAGTCGGCTGTTCTCCATGATTAGCTGATCAAGACAAATTTCATCCGGAAAGTAGATGATTGTCTGATTCTTAGCTCGTTCATCATTGATCTCCTTGTCCATTTTCTGATTCTGCTTGAGGAGATCTTCGAACATTTTCCTCAGCTGACAGTGATCAGTTATGAGCTGATCAAACTCGTCAGTTTCATCGGATGAGCTATCTCCAGATTCTGAGTGGTCTCCTGAAAGCATCAGGAAGTTATCAGTAAATGGAGTTTTTGAGTGAGAGTTTACCTCTGAGCCATTCATTCCATTGTCGTAGCTGTTGTCAGCCACGCTTTCTGATTCATTGGCCATTAGGGCTCGGCTCTCATCATCTGAGCTGGAACTGTCGAAGTCGGATGATTCTGATGTGTCTTTGGAAGAGTCAGCATCATCAGCAACCATCGCTTTCTTCTTCGAAAAGCTACGATCTTTCTTAGCTTTCAGTTCCCTGCGCTCAACTGGAGTCAGATCAGGGCATTCATGTCGAAAGTGCCCTTTCTTTCTGCATGCAAAGCATTCCATATCTTTGATGTCGTAAGCGGCTGACTTCCTTTCTCCGCTTCGATCTGTGGAATGTCTGGAGTTGCTTTCTCTTTCTTTTCCTTTGTAGTGCTGCTTGGACTCCATCTTGTTGAATCTTTCAGTCAACAAGGCATATTGACTGAAGAAGTCCTCTGGGTTGAGTTCCGTTGGTTCCTTGATCTGCTTCTTGCCTTCTCTGTTTGAGGCCTTCAGTGCAACTCCTCTTGAGGTTGATGGACCATCTTCGTCTGATCCTCCAGCCTTCTTGTTACCAAGATTTCTCAGAAGGTCAAACTCATTTGCCATGAGATCGGAGAAAAGCTTGTTTGTCGGGAGCTGACTGAATCCTGGCTTATGTTGATGAGCGACTGAGTAGATCTGCCATTCTCCACGTGGCAGTGCTCGAAGAATCTTCAGGTTTATTTCTCGTTGTGTGTATTTGTCTTTGGAAATGGATTGAACTTCATTCAAGATGAGATTGAATCTTTGTTCCATTTCCTCGACAGATTCATTTTTGAGCATGAGGAAGGAGTCGAACTTCTGGCAAGCTACGCACATTCTTTCCAGAATGTCCCACATCTCCTTTGCTGTTCCACACTTGATGATCTTCATGACATGCTTGTCAGGAACGGTGCCGGAGATGATGCTTTTGGCGAGGTTGTCTAACTCATCTTGCTTCCTTTCTTCTGTGGTGAAGTCTGCCTTTGACTTGGGCTGGACCTCATCGTAAGGATCCTGATGGAGATCATTAGGAATCCTTTTGACAGTTTCGGTGATGGTGATTGGTCCGCTGGTGATGACTTCCCACATTCGGCAATGTTGGGCGGTGAGGAAGCTTTCAAGCCGAAACTTCCATATGTCGTATTTTTCAATACTAAACATAGGTAGAGAAGATAATCTGCTGTGGTTAGTCTCCATCAAAAAAGAGAGAACAGATAACAGCAGATAGAGCAAATAGCAAGCACAAAAAGAAAGAGTAAAACTTTTTCGAGACCTTTAAGAAAAAGGATCTAGTTCAAATAGAACCTTGTCAGATGCAGATAGTTCTTACGAACAACCTGCTCTGATACCAATTGTTAGGTCCGAGGGGTCTCGAATAGGTGTATGGAGGGGGGGAATACACCTATAGGCTATTTTTACAACAATCTACTGACCTCAATCAGAGGGATCTCAGTCAGAGATCAAAACGAAACTTTACACGCAAACAAGGACTCCTGTTTTACTGAAATCAATTTTGACCAACAGGGTTGACGACTGATACTGAAAGCTCTTCAGTAAAGAGTTATCAGTTAAGTTGCTGGAACTTAACTGATCCAAGTAAGGGCTTCAGTCGTGTTTGCTAAGATAGAGATGATATCACTCTTCCTTACTATCAGAGGATAGTTCAGTCAGATAGATATCATACGCAGCGGAAATTAAACTTCGTTTTGTAATAGCCTCGGTGGAGCAGATAGTTGGATTAAGGTTTCTCTTTGCTGTTAGTCAGTGTTCAGTTTTATCAATGGAAATAGCATAAGTAAGAATGTAAAACTGAAAGCTGTAAACAACACAGAGACTTTTATGTGGTTCGGAAAAACCCTTTCCTACATCCACGGCTGGTTGATCAGACCAACAATCCACTCCGCAAGTGCTTCACTGGTGCACTGCAAACCGTACCCGTGTGCTTGCCTGGTGCACACAACCGTAAACTGAAGAAAACCCTTCTTCAGCACCCACACACCTCGCGTAGGATTTCCCTGCTAAGCACACCTCGTGCTCAGACTTTTCACTCAGAGTTCAGAGTACCTTCCTGAACTCCGAACCACTCAAACACTCTTATGGGGGAGAGGTTTGAACGAGCGCCAACTATACTTACAAAGAACAAGTTCTTTGAAGCAAGTTTGACCTTTGGCTTCTGGGTAAACAGATATATGCCTAGGGTCTAAGAGAATGTATGTAATCAGCAGTGACTGATTTTGGCTTTGGAATTCTCTTCTTCGATTCAAGCTTTGGGGCGGTTAAGCTTTGGGCTGAGTAGCAATTTCGGCAGAGCTTCAGCTTATGTCGTTGAATCGATGAAGGTTGAAGTGATCCTCGAGCGCTATTTGTAGGAGAACTCTTGAATAGATCCGTTGGCGTAAATCGTCCTCAAGATTTCTTCCGTTGGAGAGCAATTCGAATTTGGGCTGAGGCTTCAATCTTCGAGGTTCCTTGTCTGTGTGGAAACGGCTCTCTTTGATGGACAGGAGATGTGACATCTCTGAAAAGTAACCACCAGATAGGAATGACCTCTGCAGAGATAAGATATTCTGAGATCTCTGCATTTAATGCGGCTGTACTTGTGCGTACGTGGTTTCCTCTGAACGTTGGAAGATCAGTCCTAGGAGGAATGTTCAACTGATACTTGACTTTAGTATCAGTCCTTTGAGCGCATTAAATAATCAGTCTTCAACTGATTCTTCAACTGATACTTCAGTTGGTATCTGCAGTCTTCAGTCTTCGTTCTTCAGTCTTCAGTCTTCAGTCTTCAGTCTTCGACACCGCAACTAAACTAGAAACGAACTCTAACACTTGAGTTCAAAACGATTCTAGTCTATTACATATAAGTCCTATGAATTTTGGTATCATCAAAACAAGGGTTAGGATATTCCACAAGGTTCCCAACAATTTCCCCCTTTTTGATGATGCCAAAACCACACAGCAGTTCTAGACAGCAAAAAGACTGAACTCATAGTACAAGTTCTAAACAAGGGGTGAAAACAGTTCCCCCTTAACAATAGAACCTAAAAACTTGTACTTAGAGTAAGAACAAAAACAGTTCTAAAAACAGAACAGAAAGAAGACAGAAAAACCATAATCAGAGCCTGGACAAAGAGTCATTGTCTTCAGGTTGAGATCAATAAGAAGTTCATTTCATTAAAAATGACTGATAAGCCATCAGTCGAGGTACAGAGCAAGACTTACATTGGAGTAAAAAAGAAAACAAAAACAACATGGGAAACCTATGGACTCCAGCAGTCTGCTTGGCTGCGCCTTGAACTTCTTGATCTTCATCTTCTGTCTTCGTGTCTTCATGTTCCTAAGCTTGTTCCACTCTCACTTGTTTTCCGTTGAATTGAGGTCTCTTCCTCTGGTTAATCTTCCTCATGATCTTCCTCAAGTGGCGGATACATATGTGCTGGCAATGATTGATTCTGGGAGCACTCAAAATTTCAACAATACCCAAACCGCTCTCTCACTCGGGATACCAATCACACCTTGCGAGGACTTCCGAGTGGTAGTGGCGAACGGCAAAAAACTCCTTAGCACCGACGTTTGAGAACAAGTGGACTCAGTAAGGATGGTATCACTTTTTTTATTAATCTTTTTATCTTACCATTTACTGATTTTGATATCATCCTTGGCGTCAAATGTCTGGAAGAATTGGGTAATATTATGTGTAACTTTTGCGAGCAGCGAGTTAGTTTTACTTTGCAGTGGAGAACTGTAACATGGACGGTGATACACCCTCCGTGATGATATCTTGTATTGTATGCACCCTATCCTCTCCAATGAACGGGCAATGGCGGAGATTTTGAACTCCTTCAGCACCATTTTTGCTCAACCTACATTACTCACTCTGCCAAGAAAGTGTGATCACCACATCATTTTAAAATCCAGCGCATACCCCGTAGTAGTAAGGCCATATCGCTACCCACAACTACAAATGGATGAAATTGAGAAACAATGTTCCGAGATGCTCCCGAAGGTAGAAATTCAGCCGAGTAGAAGCCTGTTTTCCTCTCCTGTATTGTTGGTCACAAAGAGTGACAACTCTTGGCGATTTTGCGTCGACTATAGAGAGTCAAATGCTCAGACCATCAATGAAAAATTTCCCATCCCAATCATTGATGAAATATTAGATGAAATTCATGGGTCACGATTTTTTACAAAGTTAGATTTACGCTCGGGGTATCACCAAGTCAGGATGAGCCCAGAAAATGTGGAGAAAACAACGTTTCGCACTCACCACGGCCATATTGAGTCCCTCGTAATGCCGTTTGGCTTGTGCAACGCCCCATCAACCTTCCAAGAATTTATGAATGAGGTATTTGGACCTCATCTGCGTCAGTTCGTCTTGGTATTTTTTGATGATATCTTAATCTATAGTCATACTTGGGTGGAACATTTGCAACACATCAAAATTATTTTCGGGTTACTCCAACTCCACACTTTATTTTTTAAACGTCCGAAATGCATTTTCGGAGTGTTTGATGTTGCTTATCTCGGCCATGTGATTAATGCCCATGGCGTAGCAGCAGATAACTCAAAGATTCAAGCGGTTCTCGATTGGCCAGTACCCAACACCATCACTGCTCTACGAGGATTCCTCGGCCTAACTAGTTTCTATCAATGCTTCATCCAAAAATTTGGCGTGCATGCAACACCTCTAACCTCCCTCATTCGACGAAATTTCTTTCGCTGGTCTAGTGAGGTTCAGAAGGCATTTGACGAACTCAAGAATGCCCTAGCACCTGTATTGAAATTGCCTGATTTCTCCAAACCATTCTTGCCTGATTGGTGCAGTGCGGCAACAAGATGGCCACCCTATTGCTTTCTTTAGAAAGAACCTAGCTGACTGCCACAATAAGCTTCTGGCTTATGAGCGAGAATTAATTGGTTTGGTGCAAGCTATAAGGAATTGGAGGCACTATCTTTAGGGTCTTTCATTCGTTATTCGCACGGACCATTATAGCCTCAAATACTTGTTGCCACAACGACTAACAACCTCTCCACAACAACATTGGATCAGTACACTGTTGGTTTTTTATTTTATAATGGAATATAAACCCGGCAAATTGAACAAAGTAGCAGATGCTCTATCTTGTCGTGATACCGAGTACGCATCCCTCATGACTACCAAAATTCCATGGAGGGGCGCTCTGTTCTCGCACAAGAAACTGAAGGAGATAATCCCAATTGGATAGTATGCGATGACCTTGTTTATTACAAATCCAAAATTTATGTACAGCCTGACTCGGATTATATTCCAACCATTTTATCTGCCATCCAAAATGCTACACATGAAGGGATTCAAAAGACTCTGCAACGCCTGAAACGTAAATTCTTTTGGGAAGATATGGCTGCACGAGAGAGGGACTTTGTCACCAACTGTGCGATTTGTCAAACAAAAAAATGGGAAAACCTGCATCCTGTTGGTTTATTACAGCCCCTGCCAATTCTCGAACACATTTGGTCTTATATTTCAATGGACTTTATCGACGGACTACCCAAAGTGAGAGGGAAATTAATAATCTATGTAGTGGTCGTTCGCTTTTCTAAATATGCTCACTTCATGGCACTCTCACATCTTTACTCAGCTACGTCCGTGGCTCATTCATTCTTCTCTAATATTGTCAAGTTACATGGGTTGCCGGAATCCATTGTGAGTGATAGGGATGCTGTTTTTACAAGCTCATTTTGGAAAGAACTCTTTCAGTTATGTGGCACAAAATTGGCTTTTTCTTCATCGTACCACCCGCAAACCGATGGTCAGACGGAAGTGGTGAACCGAACGCTTGAAATGTATCTCAGATGTATACTTGGTTACCTTGGGTGGAATTCTGTTACAACACATCTTATCACTCAGCTTTAGGCACTTCTCCATGTAAGGTGGTGTATGGGCGTGAGCCACCGAGACTTGTCTCATATGACCCAGGTTCATCCAAGATTGAGGCTGTCGATGCAGCCTTAAAAAGCCGAGATGAAATCTTGCGCGATGCTCAGACTCACCTCACTCGGGCGCAAGAGAGAATGCAGGCTGCATATGACAATCACCACCGCTATGTTACTTTGGCAGAAGACCAGTGGGTTTGGCTTCTCCTACAACCGTATCGCCAGTTCTACGTTGCTAAAAGCGCATCAGCTAAGCTATCGTCACGGTATTTTGGCCCATTCAAAATCCTACAACGGATCGGTAACGTGGCGTACCGATTAGCCTTTCCGAAAGGAAGCAAAATCCATGATGTTGTTCACATTTCGATGCTTAAGGTGTTTAAGGGGGCACCACCATCAGCCATAGCCACGTTGCCAACTTTATATGATTGGAAATTCATGCCACAACCACAGGAAGTGTTACAAGTCCGCCTTAACCGAGGAGTGAAATAAGTAATGGTAGTGTGGGCAGGCATGCCTAAGGAGGAGGCCACTTGGAAAAATTTTGATGACTTCTGCTCTCATTTTCCTACTTTCAAGCTTGAGGACAACGGAGGGAGTAATGATGCATTCATAGGACAACAATTTTACCGCAAAATAAAGGATGCCATAAATCAAGCAAATCGAGTAGAACTAGTTGGGAGTGATTGAAGACAAATGACAATCAAAGG
The DNA here is from genome assembly GCF_028751815.1 of Salvia miltiorrhiza. NCBI lineage: Eukaryota > Viridiplantae > Streptophyta > Magnoliopsida > Lamiales > Lamiaceae > Salvia > Salvia miltiorrhiza. Next base: position 38,656,609 of record NC_080387.1, read on the forward strand.
ATTTGATTGAAGCTATCTTTAGAAGACTGCATCTTTCCTTTTATTTTGAAATATTGTATTTCATTTTTTATGTTGAGTGCTACAGATCTGTAAAGCCTATTTAAAGGCTGGAGAATTAAGGAGAAAGGCACGCAAGTTTGAAGCAAGAACATTCTCAGGGAGATTGTGGAATTCTCAATAAAAAATTCGTACTTCTTGCTATACAAGTTTGCAGACCTATATCTACCCCCCCATCCGCAATCATAACTAAGTCATCTCACCCCCAATCATTCATTTCTTACGTTCGCAGGCCCATGACATGATATTGCACAAGAGCAGCCCGTATCATCGATTCGACGTCTTGTAGTGGTGGTCCTTGCACGAGAAGGAGTTTTCCATTCTCGCCACGATGGAGAATGAGTCATTTGCGGTTCCGGCCTCCACGGTCTCCGTTGAGCAAGCATTTAGCCTTGGTGGTCTTGTCTTGGACGAAAGAAGAAGCAACATGGATCCTCGAAACATGGAGACCATCATGTTCCTTGCCGATTGGTCCAAAGCTGAGTTAAGAGCGCAAGAGAACCAATGAGATCAAGCCGACGAGAACCAAAACGATGAAATCAACCAAATCTGAGAGATTCGATGCCGAGACATTCGACTAGGTAAGTTAATGTAAGAAAACTACGTAGGCTTTGATTCTTCATTATTCAATGAAGATACGTAGACCTTTATATTAAAATTCAACTTAAGCCCTTTATTCATCCCCCCCCGGTAATAATATTTTATTTTGAAATTAGTATAGTTAATTAGTTAGTTAACTTAGTTTACTTATTCAATGTTGTAATTTAAATTTCGAAGATTGTAATTTGTTTTTGAGTGGATTTTGAAAATAGCCACTTTTATATAGTAAAAATAAATTTTACCTACTAATATAAAAACTTTAAAAAATACCCACATTTACCATTTTACCCTTACATATAAAATTTTACAAATACCCAATGTTCATTGGTTGTGAATTCAACTCGAATTCACAACTAAATTCAAGTATTAGTTGTGAATAACAAGTGTTGGTTGTGAATTCGCGTGAATTCACAACCAACATTATTTCGAGTTGTGAATTCACAACCGATAAAACTTGAATTCACAACCAACATTATTTCAAATTGTGAATTCACAACCAATGTAACTTGAATTCACAACCAACACTATTTCAATTGTGAATTCACAACCAACGCTGATAATTCAGTTGTGAATTCATAAACCTGGTTGTGAATTCAAGAACATTTGTACAAAATTGCGCGATTTTCATCAATTTCTTCGTTGCTTATATGTTTTTTCAATTACGTTCAATTGAATTAGGGAGAAATTTATCCAATCTGCAGAAATTCATTCCAATCATTCTCATCGGCAATCATTCTCATCGGCATCAAAATTCATCCCTAAATTCAAAATTCATTCTAGAACAAAGCTTCATCAAAATTCAAACATGAGGAGATTTGCAGTGATGGAGAGGAGCAGAGATTTACGAAGAGAGAGAGAGAGAGATGCGATGCAATTTTCAGAGAGGGAAGAATGGAAATAGGGCAGCGGTACCCAGCGAAACCAGTGGCGGAGGCATCGGACCTTCGCCGGTCCAAGGCGGCGGCGACAGAACAGATCGAGAGGGAGAGAAGATCTGCGATGAGAGAGAGAGAGCGAGAGGAGAGAGAGAGAGAGAGCGGCGGCGGCTGCATCAGACCTTCGTTGATACAAGGCGGCAGCCCCCGCGGAAGAAGGGACAACGGCCACCCCCACACATCTCCCTTCCCCTCGCTCGTCTCTTTCCCGCTCCGATCTGAACGATGGTAGGGCCGCCGCCGCCAAACCCTAGGCTCCCAAATCCGGTCTCCTCTCAAATCCCGATGACCACAGTACAACCAAACCCTAGCCGCCACTTCATCCGCCTCATCTACGACACGCAGTCGCCGCTGCCATAGATCTAGCAGATAGAGAGAAAAAGAGGAGTGCGAGCACAGAGAAAGAGAGATGAGAGACAGAGAGCGAAGAGAAGAAGAAGAGAGACACGCCGAGATTGGAGATGAGGAGAGGAACGCGCGGCGGAAACGCCGATGTCGCCATCGGCCGCCACCGCCGTGCTCCAGTCGATCCGCCGCCTCCAATCGATCTGCCACCTTAATCGTCTCTGTGTGTGTGTGTGAGAGAGAGAGAGAGAGAGAGAGGGAGCGCGGGTGGGGGGAGGAATGAGAGAGAGAGTGGCGAGAATTGCAAATATTTAAGGAGGGGTATTTTAGTCTTTTCGTTCAAAAAGTGGGTAAAATTTTATGTTTTTATCCTAGTGGGTAAAATTTGTTTTTGCTATATGAAAGTGGGTATTTTTATATATTGACACTTTGTTTTTGTACATAAATGATGTCAATTGACAATTGTAAATTTGTAATTTTTTTTAATTTGGATTCAATAAAAATACAAAATTATATTATATTTTGATTGTAAATGTATTAGAATTTTTTTTCGTTTATTTTATTTTATCTTGAATTAAATAATTTCAACACATGTAATGTAATTTCATAAAAAAAACATACATAATACATAAGTCGTAAGATATATATATATATATATATATATATATATATATATAACGTCGATTTGGATTGAAAATCGCTGGTGTCGGCCTGGCCCTGAATCGCCAGTTCAAGGCCAAAAATCGACCCGCCGGTTCAGGCCCGGAACCTGCGGTTTCCGACCCGTGGACAACACTATCATCAGTATTCTATCTAACCCAACCACACCAATATTTTATGATTTATCAGTGACCACTTCAACCACAACATTTTATATAATTATTTTCTTATTATTTTTAATTATGTTAAAAATAAATTTCAATAACAAAAAATTATAAAAATTCTAAAAAGAATAAAACAATAAAAATTCAAACATTACAAACTAAGAATACAAATTACATCAATCAGAAAACAAAATATAGATCCAATACAAAAAAAAGGCTGTAAACTTTAGTAATTTGGTGTATAATAAAGCAAATAATAAAGAAGAAAAAAAACAATAATTAAAAAGAATAAAACAATTGGGGGGAGGAGGAAGAGTTTGAGGAAGGAATGAGAATGTGGAACTTCGAAAAGAATCTCGGTCTTACTAGCAATCTACAGGACAGGGAAATGGCGGCTGTCTTCACAAAGCAAGTTGGGGCCCTAAAAATCAGCAGAGAGCTAGGAGGAGAAACTGAAGGTAAATTATGATTTTTTTGACATACAATGTAAGAGGGCTGGGGAGTAGTTTTAAGCAAAGAGATGTTGGGGACATTATCAGAAAAGAAAAGGTTGATCTTTGCTTTGTCCAAGAATCCAAGCTTGAGGCTTTCTCGGGTAGTGTCTGTAGCACTTGGTGGGGGAATAATAATGCTGAGTTTGTGGTCAGAAATGCTGAAGGTAGAGCAGGTGGGATTGCAACAGTGTGGAATAAAGAGGTGTTCGTCGCCTCAAGCAGCTGGAATTTTAAAGGGGCGACAGTTGTCAACGGAAGATGGAAACAAGGTTACACTGCTTGCTGCCTGGTGAATGTCTACGCTCCAATGGATAGCAAGGAAAAGGAACTTCTGTGGGAGAGACTTGGCGGTATTGCTGAGCAAAATAAAGACGTGTGTCTTTGTATTGCGGGAGATTTCAACACCATTAGAGAGCCGGGGGAGAGGGTGGGCAGAAGTGGAAGCTATGGGATTCAGGACTCAAGGAAGTTTGATACCTTCATACGGGAAAATGACTTGGTTGAAATTCGATGTATTGGGAGAAAGTTCACATGGTATCAGCCTTGTGGGGGGAGCAAAAGTAAGCTCGATAGGTTCCTGGTTAACCAAGAATGGATCAAGACCTGGCCATCTTCTTTCGGAAGAGGGTTGCAACGATCCATGTCGGATCATTGTCCATTACTCCTCAGCACCATTTATAGGGATTGGGGGCCAAAGCCTTTTAGGTTCATCAACGCTTGGATCTCACACCCTGATTTCAAGAATTTGGTACAGGAAGTGTGGGAGGATTCTTCGGTTAGAGGGTGGAGCTGTTTTGTGTTCAAAGAAAAATTGAAGCTTCTTAAAGCAGCCCTCAAAGAATGGAATAAAAAGTCCTTCGGCATGATGGAAAATACGATCATAGATTTGAAAGAAGAACTTCAGAAATTGGACACGATCGATGACGCCTTTGGACTGGAGGTGAATGATTACATCCGAAGGAATGAGATCAGGGCGAATATTATTCTTCAAACGAAAAATAAGATTAGCCTCCTCCATCAGAAAGCAAATGTTCGGTGGATCAAGGAAGGTGATCTCAACTCAGGGTTTTACCACAGAACAATCGCCGGGCGAAGGAAAAAGAATGAGCTTGGCGGACTCCGGGTAAACAATCAGTGGATTGATGAGCCGACTGCTGTTAAAAAAGAGGTGAAGAGTTTGAGAAGTCTTACAGGAAAATGAGCAGAGTCCTTCCCAGTCTTCCTCAGAATTTCGTCACAAGGAAACTGTCCGAGGAAGATCGAAGTGGAATGATTCATCCTTTTTGCGAGGAAGAGATTAAGGAAGCTATCTGGAGTTGTGATGGTAACAAAAGCCCGGGTCCGGACGGGTTCAACATTAACTTCTGGAAATCTTCTTGGGACACCATCAAGAAGGATTTCCTCCAAGTTATGAAGGAGTTCCACGATCACGGGAAGATACCAAGGGGGTGCAACTCCTCTTTCATAGTGCTTATCCCTAAAAAGGAAGAGGCGGGGGCCTTGGAAGATTTCCGGCCAATTTCGTTGATTAGTAGCCTTTACAAGATTATTGCAAAGATCCTCGCGGGAAGAATGAGGAAGGTTATGGACTCAATCATTTCTGAAAATCAGAGCGCATTCATCAGTGACAGATTTATTTTGGACGGGGTGGTGATTCTCAATGAAGCAGTTGCCGAGGCCAAGAGAAAAAAAAGGGGCAGAATTCTTTTCAAAATCGATTTTGCCAAGGCATACGACTCCGTCGAGTGGGATTTCCTCGATACTATGATGGAGCATTTCAATTTTGATCCGACCTGGAGGAAGTGGATTTCTGGGTGCCTTCAAACTGCCTCGGCGAACGTGCTCATCAACGGGTCCCCGTCGGGGGAATTCTATCTTCAGAGAGGCCTCAGACAGGGGGACCCATTGTCCCCTTTTCTCTTCCTCATTGTGGCTGAAGGCCTTCACTTTCTCATGGAAAGAGCTGTGGAGAAAAATCTGGTTATTCCTGCAGAGATAGGCGCCGATAAGATCCAAATCTCACACCTTCAGTACGCGGATGACACCATCTTCATTTTGGAGGACAAGGAATGTAATGCAAAAGCTATGAGGTATGTACTGGGTATTTTTCAAGTACTTTCGGGCCTTGCTGTGAATTTTGACAAAAGTAGTTTGATTGGCGTGGAGGTGGAATGTTCGATTGTTGAGAGGATGGCTTCGGAACTTGGCTGCAAGGTTGGAGTTTCCCCCTTCAGTTACCTTGGTTTAAAAGTGGGCAGTGGCATTAACAAAGTGGTCAACTGGAACTTTCTTGTGGAAAAAGTGAAGAAGCGAGTGGACGGTTGGAAGTCTAGGAAGATTTCTCTTGCCGGTCGTGTCACTTTGGTTAAGTCCGTTCTTATGGCAATCCCGGTCTTCCAACTATCTTTTACAAGAATCCCAAAGGCAACTATTAAATCCTTAAATTCTCTTCTCTGCAAATTCCTTTGGGGAGGAAGAGCTAATGCGGGGTCGATCTCGTGGGTAAAATGGAGTGAGCTGTACAATGATTTTAAGGATGGTGGACTGGGGCTGAGGAATCTGGAATGGTTTAATGTCGCACTTGTGTCGAAATGGGTGTGGAGGTATTTGGTGGGGAGGGAAAGGTTGTGGGCGAGAATTGTGAGGTCGATCCATGGTGATCTTAAGTGGGAGGGAGAAGGGCGGGAAGGGTTATCTCTGGGTAGAAGTAGAACTGGGTGGTGGCCTAGAGTCTTAGCAACTGTGGGAGAACAAGCGGGGAGTTGGTTCGTGAATTCGCTGTCGAGGGTGGTGGGAAACGGTAGGAACACAAGCTTTTGGGAGCATTTTTGGGCTGATTCGGGAAGCTTAAAGACTGCTTTTCCCAGACTTTTTCAGCTGTGTGAAAACAAAAAAGCTGTGGTTAGTGATCAGGGGGAGTGGAAGGAAGGGGGCTGGGAATGGAATTTCAAATGGAGGCGACCATTCCGGGACAGTGAGCTTGGGATGACTAATGATCTGTTGGCTGCTATCTCCTCTGTTACTTTGAACGCAGGTACTTAAGACTATTGGCGTTGGAAGGCTACAAAAGAGGGCTCTTTCTCTTCTAAGTCAGCTTATGATTTAATCAAAAGCTCAAGGATCCCGGGTTCACAAGTGAGCTTCGACAAAGAGACGATGGAACAAGTGTGGGACACACCGGCCCCACAGAAAGCAAGATTAGTCACCTGGAGAATTCTGAGGAAAAGACTCCCAACGTGCGACAACCTTAGAAGAAGGAACATCCACCTCGGAGAAGAAGAGAGCATGTGTAATGCATGTTGCCATAAAGCCGAGACTATTAATCACTTGTTCCTGGAATGCCCAAAGACGACGGCGCTCTGGAATGGTATTTTGAACTGGCTGGGGATCAATGGCCCTTGGCCAAGTGATGTCGAAGAACACTTCAAAGCTTTCGTCAACATGGGGAAGTCTAAGAGCCGAAAATTTCTTGCAGCACTTTTGATGTGCGTTATCTGGATACTGTGGAAGAGCCGGAATGATAGCCGATTCGAGGGGAAACCATGGGATATTCAGAGTGTGTTACGCGATATCAAAGTTAGACTGTGGAGTTGGAACAAGATTTTTAACCTTTCCAATTACGAGCTCAGTTTTTCCGCTTGGATGACTGAGAAGGTGACTTGTGCTTTTTTGTAACTTTGCTGTTGGATGACTAGTTGATCTAGTCTGCACCTTGATTTTTGTTGTTGGTACTTCTGGTACCGCTTCCTTTTCTATAAAATTTCCTCTTTTCTGATAAAAAAAAAACAATTAGAAATAATTAAAAAAATAACAAATAGAAATATCAGAAAAGTAATAAAAACACAAATAAATGTGAAAGTTGGGGTCGTTAGTTGCTGGCCATGGCCCATGAGCTGATTTTTTTTTTTTCTTTTCATAAAATCTATGACGTGGCAGCCGACCACTGTTCCTTCTGGGTGCGGTTAGGGATGATCTTAAATAGGCTATTTATTCCACTTCAAGAAATCGGGGTCAATATTAACTAATGACCATTTCATATTTAAACAGGTAATTTAAGAAAGTTCTTTTTTATGAATCAAAATTTTAAATTATTCGACACATCGATTTTCCTATCCTTCACAAAACTGTAACTATTCAGCATAAAAAAGCATGCACAAGAAATTGTACCAAATATAATGATTTTGATACAAAAATGTGTTAAATCTAAAGTAGTTTGCACCTGAGGAATTATTTACACCAAAATAATCACAAACTTTTTTCCTTAAATATTTATGCAAGTACAGCCGTGAATGGCAGGCAAGAATTTCGGAAATCCTACTGCATAAATTAATTAGTCTACAATTTTGGAGCTAGCCTAGAAAGATTTTTATTGATTTGGTGATTGTACCTTTAGCATTGAGTCTTGTGCTGTCGGATCATTTTGGTCAATTGTCAGATAATTCCACCCCATTTTAATAAAGGTTTTTAGATTATTTAAATAATATTACAAATTACTCCCTCCGTCCCACTGCAAGTGAGACTCTTTCTATTTTGGGTGTCCATCATAAATGAGACTTTTTCCTTTTTCAGTAAAAATTTTATCCTTTAAACACTTTTCATTTTTTCATCTACACATAAAATACATATTTCTTAATTCTTGTGCCCAAAAAAAAGGTCTAACTTATAATAGGACGTAGGGAGTAAATACATATTGATCCATTATTTCTTAAATCGACTCTTTCGTGATTCACCCAAACTGAACCATAAATTGTAACCCTAGTATTAATTTCAGGAGGAACGCAGAAAAACAATTTAGGAGGACACTAAAATTGAAAATATTCGAGGGTGAAAAGTGTTATAATTAAAAAAAAATGACGAAATAACAATTATAAGGTTGACTTTTTTTTACTTTTTTAAAAAAAAATACTTGTTTGGAGGTTACCAAACTTAACTCTTCCAAGTTTTATACTCCTAGAAAGACTCACTATAGGAGTGGTTTATACTTTTGTTTAGCCACTCTTCTTCATCACGCTTCACTTATTTAAATTTCTCTGTTAAGTTGTAGCTTACATCATAAGCTTAATTTTTCCCTTTGACACCAAATCAAGTGACAAAGTTGAAACATAAAAAAACTCTCCTTTATGACAGATATTGAGTTTAATTTTACTGGTGTGTTGTATAGTAATTTTCCATCTTTGTATAACATAGAGGTCCTGCCTATTTACGTGCGATGTTGTATATTTCTCATTTTTATGTGATGTAGAATCTACACTGTAAATGTTCAATTGTGTAGTGTAGAGATCCTACTTATGTGCGGTGTTGTATATTTCTCATTTTATATGGTATAGAATCTACAGTTTAGATGTTTCGCTTGTGTACAATATAGTGATTTATTTGATGATGAGGATGATAGAGAAGGGCTAAAATAAGTACATTTCTTAAGATATAAAATAATAATCATTTTCAGTCCTTAGATCATCAAGATCTACGGTTGATTCATCGTCATGTTGGATGAATTCATGGTCCTGAGTTCGAATCCCAAAGGTAGCAAAAAATTATTTTTCGCAATTCATACATTTATACAACGAATTCATACGTACATAATTTTTTTTCCTAGTTCTTATTTCTTATTTCTTATTTTAAGAGGTGCTCTCACGGTAGTCCTCCCCGAGGATGATATACTTATAGGGTTGGGTTAAAATAAAAATCATCCTTAAGATAAGAACGTAGAACTAATCTATACCATCTATTTAATAAAATGAACTGTTCTGATTTCTTTAAGATTTGATGTGGATTGAGGATTAGTTGTGGTGTAGTATTTTTTAAAAAAATAAATATTAAGGGTAAATAAGTAAACACATTTTCTACATATTCGCCATATCCTCTGAACATATCACAAATTGAGGATTTATATTTGGGTTAATTGCATCAAAATATCTGACATTTTCCCAAAATTTGGTTTTTTTGACAAATTTTTTAATTGTAGCAAAATTTTTACCTACATTTCAATTTATTGTAATGTCCGTCCCGCATATATTTCCGGCAAAATCCATTCATTTCCGACCAATTTATTTTAGCTATGTTTCAATTTATTGCATTGGATTTGAGACAACAATGTTTCATTATCCAGCACGACATGCCACCTAAGCTTTACGGAGATCCACCTCAGCATGGATTTGGCCGAAAATATACGCGGGACGAACATTGCAATAAATTGAAACGTAGCTAAAATTTTTGCTACAATTAAAAAGTTTGTCAAAAAACTAAATTTTGGAAAAAGGTCAGGTATTTTGATACAATTAACCCATTTATATTTTGAAATTTTTGAATTTACTCATCCAACAACTGCATACAAACAACTGTCTGCATAACCAAAAATGATTCTCAACATAATAGTTTTCATCGTGCTACTTTACAATCCAACTGTTCTTGGCAGAATTCCCAATTTTTTTTGTACACGCGCTTGTGTGTTTTAAAGATAATTGATATGCATTTTATCTTTTCAAATATGCACTTTCATAGATTTTACTTTGCATTGAGTTATCATCTTTCATATACTTATATCTTTAAAAGATAATTGAATTGCATTCTATCTTTTCATGCATGCATTTCTATAAATTTTAATTTGCAATTTGGTATATGAACTTCTATATGAAATTTTATTGAACTGCATTTTATCTTTTTGTAAATGCTCTTCTATTGATTTTAATTTGCATCGAACTTCTATTGTTGAAACTAAAAAATGAACTATAATTTATCTTTTCGTACATGCATCTCTATAGATTTTAATTTGCACCGAGTTATATATTTTCCCACGTCTACTTATATATTTGAAAAATAATTAAATTGCATTTTATCTTTTTTATATATGCACTTCTATATATTTTAATTTGCACGGACTATTTTTGCATAAGAACGACATATAAATTCAAAAGTAACAAAATTAATAATATAAATAAATAAATATCTAAATAAATTAAACATATGTGTAGAATCCATGAAAATATAACCAAAAACGGCGAGATTAAAAAAACAAACTTTTTTTTGACTTGGGGGAGTTGGGGAGGGGGAGCAGTGAGGTTTGAACCCGGGACCTCACTGTTCACACACAGGAGATCGCATCGCTTGATGTCCTGGGGACAAAAAAAAAAGACTTAAGACTTTTGTTTTCCACATGCTTCCATAATTGATAGTATAAAAGAATCCCATAAAAAGATGATGTTGCAGACTTGCAGTTAAGGAAAATAATACTACATTAATACCCTTAATTAAATTGCTGCGAATTTTTTTAAGGTTAAAATTATTAGATTGATCTTATTCGTTCATCTCCAACAATATATGGCCAAGATCAGTTCTTAATTTTCACGATAAAAAGAGTTTTTATTTGAACTCCTCCCTATATTATATTAGTTCTAGTGAGATTCCTATTTTTCGTAAGAGTTTAGATTAATAAATAAGCCAGTGTATAGTGATGAATAAGGCAGTATACTGTGTTAAATAACGTTATTAAAAAAATTAGTAAAATTTTCGCTCCCTCCAATATTCGAACCCAGATAAAATATTTCTCTCTCTAGATAAATATCAGCCATAGAATTCATTAAATCAACACCTACAAATCAATCTAAAATCTCAAAGTATATATACTGGATCTCATTGAAAGCAATTCCTTATATATATATATATATATATATATATATATATATATAGAGAGAGAGAGAGAGAGAGAGAAAGGTTCAACAGAGAATGCTAAATATTTAGAGAATAGAGAATTCGTGAAACAAAAACAAACAGATTTATAATTTTGATAAACAAATCAATGTACCACATGAACAACAATTTGCTCCGGGTTCGAATCATGTTGGTGGCGAGTTTTTCTCTATTTTTACTAAATACGTCTGTTCATTACTTATGTTGATCTATTCGTAAATGTATACATATGTTCATGATGAACAAAAAGATAATTCTCTATGGAACTCAACCCTATATATATATATATATATATATATAGGAGCGCTCCAGTGAGACCCTTTATTTTTAGTGAGACCTAAGACATGATCAATCCTATGGCTGATATTGTATCTAGAGGGAGATTTTTTTTTTCTCAGGGTTCGAATTCTGGAGGGAGCGAAATATTTTAAATTTCGTTATTCATTGATATATACTGCATTGTTAATCGGTATATAATGTCTTGTTCATCAGTTTATATGTCTTATTCATTACTAATTTTTTAAATTTCGTTATTCATCGGTATATACTGCCTTGGGGCCCTTGTTCATCAGTATATATGTCTTATTCATTGTACTTAGTGTCTCACAAAAAATAGGGGGTCTCACTGGAGCACGCCCCTATATATATATATATATATATATATATATATAGGGGAAGGCTAAAATAAGAACGCTTCTTAAAATATAAATTATGAACCATTTTCAGCCCTTAGATCATCAAGATCTACGGTTGATTCATCACCTTGTTGGATAAATTCATGGTCCTGAGTTCGAATCCCAAAGGTAGCAAAAAATTATTTTTCGCAATTCATGCCTTTATACAGTTTATTCATGCGTGTTATACATAAAATTCATGCATTTTTGCTGGTTCGTAATTCTTAAAATAAGGATGGTATATTGAATAACCGCCCCCTATATATATATATATATATATATATATATATAGGGGAGGGCTACAGTAAAAACACTTCTTAAAATATAAATATAAACGTTTTTTAATGTACGAATTTTATCCAACAGGATTACGAATTCATCCAACATGGTTACGAATTATGAAAAATAAATTTTTGCTACCTCTGGGATTCGAACCCAGGACCACGAATTCATCCAAAAGGGTTACGAATCAACCGTAGATCTTAATCATCTAAGGGCTAAAAATCATTTATATTTTATACACTTAAGAGTGTTTTTATTCTAGCTCTCCCCTATATATATATATATATATATATATATATATATATATATATATATATATATATAGGGGGCCGCTCCAATGAGACCCCCTAATTTTAGTGAGATCTAGGGCAGGATCTGGTGCGTTTATTTTATCAATCCTATGGCTCATATTGTATCTGGATGATGATTTTTTTTTCGCAAGGTTCGAATCCTGGAGGGAGCAGAATATTTTAAATTTTGTTATTCATCAGTATATACTGCATTGTTCATCAGTATATAATGTCTTGTTCATCAGTATATATGTCTTATTCATTACTAATTTTTAAAATTTTATTTTTTATCAGTACATATATCTTGTTCATTAGATATACGTCTTGTTCATTAGTATTATATGTCTTATTCATTGTCCTCGTGTTACACGAAAAATAGGGTGTCTCAGTGGAGCGCGCCCCTATATATATATAGTATATATATATATAAAAGGTTGGATTGGGTTAACATAAAAACCAACATTATTGTGAAAATGAGAACTAAATGTCGTAAATGCATAATAGCATAATTATTGTTGCAGTTTACAATATATGGTTGTATTTGTGTTTTTACATTTCTCATCTTCCTATATTAGTTAAAGATCAAGTTGTTGAAATCGTACAATATAATATATGAAGACGGGAAATATAAGAATGTAAACACAATTATTGCAAAATACAATAAAAAAATATGTTATTGTGCATTTACAAAATTTGATTATCATTTTTAACAATAATTTTAACTTTTAGTAAAACTTACATATATATATATATATATATATATATATATATATAATAGTGTTTTTCGTGATTATTCATTTATAACGGTTAAAGGTGATTGCAAAAAGTCTTTTTTTGGTCATGCGATTTATTCATGCAAAAGTTTAAAAGGTACTTTGAAGCAATGTTTAAGAAAAAATGGACCATTTAACCAATTTAGTTGAGAAACTGATTTGGTTGGTGTTCCATTCTTTTGTGAAAATGAGATATTGGTACGCAAATATACAAATTTTTAGTTAATTCATGAATTGTATATGAATTTTAATTTTTAAAAGGGTAAATAGCCGGAAAATACACGAACTATTTTCAAATTTGCATATTGTACATCACCTTTAAAATTAGCGTCAGAATACATAACCTTTTAATTTAGTTGTAAATTGCACACGGCGAAAATTCCGGCAACTCTTAAGTTTGACCGACGATGACATGGACAGCCACGTGGCTTTTTTACACGCTGTCAAGCCACGTGGGCAAAACGACGTCGTTTTGATATTTTGAAGAATTAAAAAAAAATAAAAATCCGCTGTCAGTCATGGATGGATCCGGAAGAGCAACTTCACCGGCGAGAAACCTCCAGTAGCAATCGCTATCTCAGAATTCCGACAAGCACCGCCGTCAGGCATGGATCCATACTCTTACCGCTGCTCTCTCTCTCACGGATCCGGATTGGATCCTTCTCACTTCCCAGCGAAATTTCCCCAAATTCCCATCAGATAATTCCTCAAAAAATCCGATCATTAGCCCCAAAATCTAAATCGGTGGCTAGAGACAAGGCCGCGCTGTGCGGCTGGCCTGAGCGGTGGTGGCAGAACCCGGTGGAGGCGGTCAGCGTTTTACAGAAGAAGAAGAAGAGCCTTGTTGTGGAGGAGCAGCGAAAGACGAGGCTGGCGGCGCTGAGGAGAGATCTGTGTTTCCGTTGAAGGATGAAGCCGAGAATTTAACTAGGGGTTGGAGAAGAGATCGACGACGGCGAGGCGAGGCGAGAGGAAGAGGGGGTGGGCCGGAGAAGTTGTCGCGCCGCCTCCACCCAGTTCAGTCGAACTGAACCCTAGTTCGCGCCGCCTCCACCCAGTTCGCACCGCCTCACCTCCACCATAACCACCGCCACAGATCTAGGTCTTTTTTTTTGCAGATTTGCAAATCTCCAGATTTCCAAATAACCACCACCACCGTCCACCATAACCACCGTTGTGAGGCCATCTGCGTAGAGAGAGAGAGCAGAAAAGGCCGGTGAGGAAGAATTGGAAAAGATTTCTCTCTTTTTTTGTTTTTTTTAATTTTTTTATTTATACTCACTCAAAACGACGTCGTTTTGAATGTCGGTGAGTCCACGTCTGAAAATTCCGAGCGCCACGTCAACACCGATCAAGGTAGTGGCCAACGCATGTGCAAATTGCAACTAAATTAAAATGTGGTGTATTCTGGAGCTAATTTTAAAGGTGATGTGCAATATGCAAATTTGAAAATAGTTCATGTATTTTCCGGCTATTGTGTGTAAATAAGTTTTATTTTTTCGAATGTTTTTCATGACTTTTAAATTTTGTATAGTACTCCCTTCGTTCCATTGATAATAATTCATTTGATTTGGGTACGAAAATTAAGGAGAAGGTGTTTTATAGCATAAAATGAGTAGAGAGTCTAGAGATCATATGTAAAAATGAGGTGTAAAGTAAGTTTGTATATAAAGTAAATATTATTTTTGGATTAGGCCATTAACAATGGGACAGACAAAAAAGGAAAATGAGCCAGACGAAGGGAGTAATCTACAATCTGTAAGTTTCTTTTTAATGTTTATGCGATGACAAAATCCGGTCTAATTACATGGCAATCACTTCACGATTGGACCTTCACTTCTTCTGCAGCAAAAGGTAATCTTATTAAATTGCGATTTTATTAAAGAAAGAAAGAAAAAACCTAAGAACCCTTGAAAGCACAAGAGAGCAGACTAAGGGCCGAGCCTCATTAAAACCACTCTAAAGAAAACCCAAAGGGAAAAACCTTAGAGAGGAAAAAGAGTACTCGTCTAAGACGAAACCAATAAGAGGGAAACAAGCGGAAATGGAACCGCTTCCAGAACTCCGGCCTAACCATCGTCCTGAAGCAGCCCCGGCTTGTTTCCCCAACCAAAAAACGTAGACCAGAGTCACAAAGAGCAAAGAAGAAAAAACCATCTCAAGAAAGAGAAGAAAAAACAAGCACCGAAAAACGAAGACGAAAAGATTCAACAAAAAAAGAAAACAGCAGCAAAACAAACCAAAAGACAGCTCCACCATCAGCAACGAAGGACACGGCAGAAGCAAAGACCAAACCAAGATCTTGCCAGAAAACTCCTGTCGCTGTCTAAAACACGACGCAACCAACGGAATCCGACTCCATATGGCCCAGTATCTAGCGCACCAGAAAACTGAAAAAGACCATATGGAACATTCCCACAACCAACCACCAACGCAAGCCATCAGCGCATACGAGTATGACTGTGAGTTGCCATATCAAGCCGCACAGCTTCCTTAATCTCCTCAATAGCATAAGGCTATCAGCCTTCATCTCTACTATAGTTAGCCATAATATCAGCAACTTTGTTTCCTTCTCGATAAATGTGAGAAATCTGAAGATTAAACTCAGGAAGGATACAAAGAACCTTACGCCATAACGCAATGAAACGCCAAGGCACCGCAGTAGAACGCTCGCCAAGCAGATGAACAATGTACATAGAATCAGACTCAACCCATAAATGAAGCCATCCCCGATCATGAGCAATGAGAATAGCTTTGATGACCGCAAGAAGCTCCGCTTCAAAGGCAAAACCAACTCCACCCTTATAATGAAAACAACCACGGACCCAATTAAAGTTATCACGGAAGACTCCACCAGCCGCAATTTTTCCCGGAGCTCCCATCGCAGAGCCGTCCGTGTTAACTTTAATCTAAGGGGACGCAGGAGGCCACCAGTGCACGTCGATGAAATCCGGAGGAGGAGCAGCACGTGTAGCAACACCTATCGATCTGAGAATGGTATAATCTTTCCAAGAATTATTCATATGGCCAAGACTAAAATTATTCTCCATCTCCTTAAAAGCGACTTTGACAACATGTATGATCCGCCTTTGTTCAAACCGTTTGTTATCAAAGATGCAAGTGTTCCTCTGAGTCCAAATCGCCCAAAGAATAGTGATAATGCCAGCACGCCAGAAACTGTCCAGCTGAGAACTCAACTTGTACCCCCAGGCCCTAACCAAGAAACTATGCAAATTAGCAGCATCAACAGCCTCAGATAAATGAAACCAACTCAAGAACTCGATCCAAATAGGTCTAACGCAGCCACAAGACCATAAAACATGATCCATAGTTTCACCCGAGGAAAAACAAAGAACACAGTGATTGGGCATGATCATGCCATATCTAATCAGGCGATCATAGGTAGGAAGATGATCATGGAGAATCCGCCAGCAGACTAAAGAACGTCTAACTGGAATATAATTCTTCCAAATCCAAGAACCCCAGCTAACACGAGGAAAACGATGACATTGATTAGAAAACGCAAGGGCAGCAGTGACCGTGCCATGCATAGAAGGCTTCCAGTAACGAGTGTCAGAATCCTCTCCAATAGGAAGCACCAAAATATCACCAACAATCTCAGGGAAAGCATTAATAAAATCCTGGGTGAAATGCCACACCCCATCATAGTAGTAGTCGGCAACAGAATGTCTTAGCAAATCTTGGACATAATGAGGAACCCTGCATTTCTCAAAGATTCTGTAACCCAGCCAGTCATCGCACCAGAAGTTCGTGGCCGTGCCATCACCAATATAGCTGTAGGAATTCTCAACCAAGTCACTCACCTCTTCCTTGAGACCAAGCCAAACAGACGACGAGATCGAGTCACATCTCACCTGTCTGAAATTGTCCAAGTACCTCTCCTGCAAAATCGAGAACTCGAAGCTCTTGCCACAAATAAGCTTCCACTCCATCTTCATCAAGAAACACTTGTTTATTAATGAGAAGGACCGGATACCAAGCCCTCCCTCCTCCTTGATGGCACAAACACGGTTCCAGCTCACCGAATAAGAAGGTGTCTTTCTAACATCACCCGTCCAGATAAAATTGCAGCAATTCTCATCCAACTCTTTCAACAAGGATCTGGGCCATTTATACACCATCATAGAGTGCGTGATAGAACTCTGAATGACCGACTTAACCAGACAAAGACGACCAGCCATAGAAAGAAGACGCCCACGCCATCTGGAAAACTTTGCTAAAATCCGGTCATGAATCGGTCTGAAATAAGAAGCACGGACACGCCCATCAAAGATCGGAACCCCCAGATAAGTAAAAGGAGCCACTCCCTTCACAAAGTTCAAATCTCTCAGAACTGAACGCTGAGTCACAGCATGAACTTTAGCAGAAAAGTACATATGAGACTTTTCACTGCTACAAGTTTGCCCAGAAATCCAACTATTGTAGTCAAGAATCTTCTTAATCGTCCTCGCATTCCGAATAGAGGCTTTACAGAAGACCAGAATATCATCCGCGTACAGAAGATGTGTGGGAAAAGGCTGCGAACGAGTCATATACATGGGAGTAAGATGGCCAGAGGTAACACAGTTGCGAAAAAGAGCACTAAGAACATCCTCAGCAATCCCAAAAAGAATAGGAGAGAGAGGGTCCCCCTGTCTCACACCGCGCGAACAACCAAAGTAACCATAAAGCTTCCCATTATAAAGAATGGAGAGCCGGGCAGAAGTAAGAATGATCTTGATCCAATCAATAAAGCGCACATCAAACCCCATAACTTTAAGAACATTCAACAGAAAACCCCAACGAAGAGTATCAAAGGCTTTGCGAATGTCAATTTTGCAGGACATATTCTGCCCTCTGCCCGTACGTTTCAAACAGTTAAAACCTTCAGATCTCATCAGAATGCAATCATGAATCGAACAACCACTAATAAACCCAAACTGATTCTGAGAAACATAAAGCGCTGCAATCCCGCTGATCCTTGTTGCCAACACCTTCGAAATGATCTTGAACAAGAAATTGGAAATAACAATAGGCCTAAAGTCAGAAACAGAAATGACGTTCTCTTTCTTCGGAATGAGAATGAGAGTGCTGGAATTGCATCCCGACGGAAGATAAGACCTCAGAAAAAAAGTACGAACCGCCGCCCAAACATCATGCTTAATAATAGCCCAACAAACCTGATAAAACTTCCCAGAAAAACCATCAGGTCCAGGCGAGCTATCAGCATCCATGCTAAAAACAGCAGTTGTAATCTCCTCGTCCGAAGGAGAAGCCGAGAGAACTGCATTATGATCATCAGAAATAACCGGGTCAATAACAGCCTCAATCGCCTCAATACCAACATCAGAGCCACTATCCTCAGTAAAAAGAGTGGTGAAATAATCCACAATATGCCCACCGATTCTGTCCTGGTTCGATTCTCTGGTTCCATCAATCATAAGCTGTGATATCTCCCTGGGCTTGTGTTTATAGCGGAGCGTAGCATGAAAAAAAGCAGTGTTCCTGTCCCCATCCGTGAGCCACGAAATGCGACTTTTTTGCTGTAGCAAACAATTTTTGCGAGACAAGGCTACATTAATTTTAGCCTGGGCTTGAACCTACTTGTCAAACAGCTCATCCGTATAACCATGAAGCGAAATACTCGTCTGGATATCCATCAAATCCCTCTGAGTGTCGTCCACCAGTGCATCAACGTTACCAAACACGTTCTTGTTCCAATTCTTCAGCTCCTTCTTAAGCCGTTTAAGCTTAAACATAACCTTATAAATCGGACATCTCGTCTCCAAGAATCCTCCACTAAAGCATGAAAATTCGGATGCATCGCCCACATGTTTAAAAATCTGAAAAATCTATGTCTGGTCTAGGGCGGTAAACTACACTGAAACACAATCAGAGAGTGATCAGAAGTCAATCTAGCCAAGTTCAGAGTATGAACATAATGCCACAAAGAAGAGAACAACTCCGAGTATAAAGCACGGTCAAGAAAAGACTCCACATGTCGAGGCATAAAACACCGACCAGACCAAGTAAACCGAAGCCCAGAAGTAGCCGACTCAATAAAACCAGTGTCATCGATAAAGTCACAGAACTCTCTGCAAGAAGTCTGACTAGGCATACAACTACTGATCCTCTCGTGGGCACCTTTAACAGCATTAAAATCCCCTAAAATCACCATACTGTCAGCAATAAAGTTAATGAGATCAGCCCACAAAGACCTCCTCTCGGTATAAGTAGAGGCACCGTGAACAATCGCCACCCGGAAATCAAAAGAGTTCCAGTGACAATCTGCAATGACCGTCTGCTCCGAAGAAAAAACCAATCTGAACGCCACGTCAGGATGATGTAAAACCCAAATGTTCGAACACCTGTCCTGCCGCTCATTTTGAAAAGCAGGGATCAAATTAAGAGAAGACCAATAAGTTTGGTTAGAATTTCTGAGATTCGACTTCGGCTCAATAATACCAACAACAATAGGAGAGAAAGTACGACAATGCTCCCAAAGGATGCGCTTAGACTCGTCCGTCAGACCCCGGACGTTCCAAGCAATAACATTCATGAGGTTAAGGAAAGAAGGCGGGGTTATTCCCCGCTTCCACTTCATCCGCCCAGCTTTGCGAAGCGATGTTACTCATGGATCTAGCACTGGATGATCCGCTTCTATCCACCACATAATCTCTAGGATTATTGTCGGCATCAAAGGAAGCTTTGAGCTTATTTTGAATAATCTGTTCCGATCTGGCATTGGGCACCTCCGGAGGCTTCCTTAAACGTCCTTTAATACTATTCTCCGCACAAGGCTTACGAATTTGCTCCGACTTAGGAGGTCTTCCTCTCGGCCTCTTAGTTTGCTCCGAAGAATTTTGCAAAACCGAAGAGGCAACTCTCTGAACTTTTATTTGATTTTCAAGAGCCAAAACCTTCGTTCGCCGACTATTCGATATCGTCCCCTGATCCTGTTATCTAGCAGCTACATTCTGATCATCGAAAACGTTCTGACCATCGAACTGATTTTGAGGCTGCTGATCGGAAGTCACTTGTTGCTGCTGCTCGGACGTCACCTGCTGCTGCTGATCAGAAAACATCACCTGTTGTTGCTGCATCTCCATGCTCGGCTGCTGCTTATCCAAGGGAGAATTAATGTTGTTCACATGAGTCCGCTGCCTCTCCTCCCTCGGTTGTTGCCTATCATGATTCCTCTCGCTGGTAAGCACAAGTTGCTAGGCTTGAACGTCAATGTCCTGGTGTAAAGTGCAGGTAATCTAATGAACTCTAATCTATTAATCGATTGTTGTAGATTCTTTTTTACTTATATTTGTAATCTTGCAGGATTCTTTTTTACAAGTAGTAGATTACTAAAATTAAAAAGTCGTGGGAAACATTAGAAAATAAAACTTCGTGAATTTACAGAAAATTAATCCTAATTTTTATATGGCAATACATAAATTTTTAATTTATTACAGTATTTTATCTTATTTTAACTTGAATTTGTGCTGTATTTTAGACTATTTCTTCAAACTTTTTAAAGCCGTGAATTTTTAGCATGCTTTTTTTAAACTTGATTGACACTTAAATGGATTTAAAGCCGTGAATTTTTAGCATGCTTTTTTTATTTTGGATCAACATGAAAATTACTCTCTCCGTTACGTTTACCATGAAACCTCTTTTTGGGCACGAGAATTAAAAAAAATAGTGTTTTGTATATAGGTGAAAACATAAAAAAAGTGAATAAAAAATAAAAATTTTGTTAACTAAAAAAATGTCTCAAGATAGGTGAGACGGGAGTATTATAAAGATATCAAGGATAAAGTCAATTTATGATATATCAGCTTCATTTCTAATTTTAAATTGCTCTTTCCGCTCAAAATAAATACACACACTGTTTCATTGCTTTCAAATAGAATATCGACTATTCATTTTTGCCGCAGAATTTAATTTGAAAAGGCCTACTCAAATCATATTTCATTTTTGATCTTATGAGAATTCTGAATTCAATTTCAGCCAGGAATTTTGGGCCCTAAAATCTTATTCCTCATTATTTTATTTTTATAGAAAAAAAAAATCATCTATCGAATTAAATCGTGGCATTTCTCAGTATATTCAAGAAAAATTAATATACAATCGAAAAATTATTGTTGCAGTTTATGTTTGTAGGCTTCCTCACATTTCTAAAACTGCGATTGAAATATTAACTTCTTTTACTATTGAATGGATCAAATTAACCATACAAAACTTGAATTGTGTAGATCAAATTTTATTCGAATTTTGAATAATTTTATTTACGAGTTTTTTGAATTACACGAGGTATAGATATATAATCAACTAAGTCATTGCATCGTATCCAGATGGGATCTGTACATCTTTACACCTCTACACTACATAAAGATGAGAAACTACATCGCACACACATTTACAGCTCTATACCACACAAAGGTGAAAAACTACATCGCACGCAGACGGGACCTATATTATACACCACGCAAACAGAATTGGACCTATGACCTTGCATCACACGAGGCATAAATATATAATCAAATAAGTCATTACACTGCACGCAGGCGGGACCTCTACACCACACAAATGTGGGAAACTACATCGTATGCACCTCTACACCACAAAAAAACTATATTGCACGCAGCTGAGACCTCTACACTACTATACCGCATGACGTAAGTGGAATTGAACCCAAAACCGTAAATTTCATGAGGTATAGATATATAAATCAAATAAGTTACTACCCGCAAGCAAGCAAGCAAGCAAGACCTCTATACCACTACATCTCTACATTACTATATGACATGAACATAATTAAACTCAGTACTTTTTATAAAAAAGAATATTTAAGTATCTAAACTTTATTATTTGAACTAGTTCTCAATGACGTTTTCTTTAAAGTCAATCCTGCTTTTGTACTGTTATGCACAAACCAAATGAGCGTAAGAACATTGTGAAATTTGAAGTTTTGACTCATGTGTTGGCCAAGTAATAAGGAATTAATGTGTAAGTTTAAAAGTTTTGGGTTCGAGTTCTTTGTGGAGCGACCTTTTAATTTCTTTATTTAATATTGTAAATTTATATATAAAAAAAAATGTGGTCACGAATTTCTTTTTTGGTGTGAAGAAGTAAACGCGCGCGGTCGTTCTCGCACATAATGATGTATAATTTTACGGGGAAAAAATCGCAAACGTGTCTACATATTTATGGTATCAAAAAATTCAATAAATTTCCATTAACTATCAATCCTTTTCCATAGACTTATACAGTAGTATAGTATCATTAAATTTGGTGAGACCATATGTTGGGTAGAATAGTGAGCATTTCCAACATAAGGCTTGTCCAAAATCCGACAAGGCCACCCTCAATACACTTTATGACATTTCAGCAATTATTAATTCCACCTTAATTTTTATAAAATACTAACATAAAAAAAGATTGTGTAAAATAAAATCAATCCATGTACCTAATTATTGGGCCTTTTGGGTTTACATGATGATCCGGTATCAATAAAATATATTTCGTCTAGACAGTGTAGGTACTATATCAGAGTTCAAAATTTTTGTAGGCCACTAAATTAGGGCATTTTGTAAAATTAGATCAAATTTTTTCGGACTTGCAAATTTGGGTCATTTATTATTAATTTTGGCGTAAGTGGGCCGATTGGACTATAATGTGGCTCACTTACGCCAAAATTAATAATAAAATGGCCCAAATTTGCAAGCCCGAAAAAAGGTAGCATAATTTTGCAAAGCACCCTAATTTAGTGGCCTACAAAAAAATTTGAACTCAATTAAATTGGTGGCTAACATTTGATTTTCACTATTCATTTAGCATATTTCGCACCATTAACACATTTGAGAATGTATATAATGAGAATGGGTGTAAATAAAAGAAATTTGAGAAAGAAAAAAAATCAAATAGTGAGATTTTAGATTGTCATGTAGAAGAGAAAATTAATATTTTCCTATTATATAGTATAAGATGTCTTTTTATAAATAAATAAATAATTATTCATGTTATCTTGAGGAACATATATACTATGTATTATATTTTTTTTTATACGGTGCATTAGGATATCTTAAGGAACATATATACATTCCTACAATTTAATTTCGACCCTCCGATGTGTCGTCAGGTAAAGACAATTATTTGTGTATTTTTAAAACATTTTTTTAATTCATTTTTTATTTATGTTTTTGAATTATGTGTTATTTTATGATTTATTTTTACATGTATATAAATATGCCAAATAAAAGAATGAAATAAAACTCCACATCAGCGTTCGGGCTCTAGCTGTGATGTCACGCACGTCTCACGTGCAAAATAGTCCGATCGGGTCCAAATGTGGCTCACTTACGCCGAAATTAATAATAATTGGCCCAAATTTGCAAGCTCGGAAAAATGTGGCTTAGTTTTGCAAAGCGTCATAAGTTAGTGGCCTACAAAATTTTTGCACTCTATTATATCATATCGTAAGAGGGTAACACTGCACCAAATTGATGATCAATTGAGGGAGCTTTTGAAAAAGTAGGGAGCTTTTGTCCCCCACGCGAAAAATGAAAGCACAAGCTTTTTGACCAACTGTGCGTGTGCGGCGCCACGCCGGTGCCATCTCCCCCTCCCCGGCTTCTCCTTGGCCGTTGCTTCACCGACGACGCGGCCCTCCTCGCAGCAGCAGCAGACCCTCCTCGCAGCAGCAACAGATCGGCCATCCGCTCCTCGCAGCAGCAGCAGAACCGACGACGCTGCCTCCTCGCAGCTGCAGCAGACCTCCGCTCTCGCTTCGCTCGACGCCGCGCTCTCGCCGCTCGCCGTCGGGAGCCACGCCGAGAAGACGGACGCGCTGCTCAAGCGGGCCCAGCTGCAGGCCGCCGGAGGGCCGCATGAAAACTGCAGCTTGAGAAACCTCACCGCAGCTTGAGAGCAGCGACGCCATCGACGTCGCGCGGCCTCGACGTTCGCGGCTCAAAGCTGCGTCGAAGGAAAGCGGCGACGTCGTCACAGATTGCCTCCGTTTGTGAGAAATGGCATCGCTCCAGCCTCCCCTCCAAAATTACCCGATTGTGTCTAATAACTTTGCTCCTGTCAGTCGATCATCATCGCCACTCCACAGTTCTACTAGGGATTTCACCACTACTGATCAGACGACAATGAACTCTACGACAGTAATGACGGCGCTTCTCTTCCCCGAGTCTGGGATCACGATGCCTCCGAGCATCACTGTCACAGATAGTTCGGCGGAGAATGCTAGAGCTACTGATGATGTTTCGTTCCCAAAAATCGCTGCGGTGATGACTGCCCATACTGTCGGTGTCTCTACTCCGGCCGATGGTCCTAAGGGCCTGATCCCACCTCGCTCGATCGGGACTGCCCATCCGAATGTGGTCAGTCCACCGTCTGCTTCGAAGGTGTCGCCGGTCTCTTTTGCAGATAAACTGAAAGCTAGGGATGGCAGTCCGACAGAGCAAGTTTCCAAGCCTAGGGACGTCCCCGCTCATGACTTTACAATCCTCCGGCCAGAGTTGGTGGATCTCAAACGTTGCCTGTTTTAGAGCCTTCTTTCCACCAACGACAAGTCCGGCGTTTCGCCCATGCGGTTCACGGCCGGCTGATCCTCCGCAAAGGTGAGTCACCTCGGTTTGCAGCGGATCTTTGGCAGGAACTTCAGCAGCTTTGGAAACCGTCTGTTGGTTGGTCGATTCATCCTCTCGGAAAAGGTTACTTCACTTTTAATTTCGCCACCGACGAGGATAGGGCAGCGGCCTTCGCTAAAATGACTTGGCGTCTACGCTCAGGTATACTCCATCTCCAGGCCTGGGTGCCGAATTTTGATCCCTACAAAGCGAATTCAACCCTTGTTCACGTATGGATTAGAATCTTTAACTTGCCACATGAATATTGGCACCCAGAGGTTCTTTCCGAGGTCGCACGAGAAGTGGGTACGCCTATCTTGATTGATGGTCAGTCTGCACAGGCTCATGTGGGTCACTTTGCTAGAATTCTTGTTGAGTTAGATGTTTCGGCTGATATTCCTGAGGCTTTAGATATTAAGTGTGGCGACATTGATTTTACTGTCAAGTTTGTATATGAGAATTTGCCTTATTACTGCTCGGTTTGCAAGGTTGTGGGACATATTTCTAACGAATGCAGAAGGAGGAAAACAAACACGACAGAGGAGGGCTTTACGGAACATCAGGGCCGGGAACGTGGTCAGTCCAAGGTAGATGACCACAGGGTTCATCCTCGTCCCTACACCGGAAATCAGGAATCTCCAGCAAGGGCTGGAAAGGCTTTTGCTGAGGTTGGACAGAAACTGAACTCTTCTTCAGACTCTCCTACCTCATCCAATCCCTTTGCTGTGTTGGTTTCTCTAGAGTTGCAAGATGAACATAGACTTGTTTGTGATGATAACATGGAAAAGCCGCCATCTGATGGAGGCCGAGCTTCAGATGCTTGCATCTATCAGGACAATCAGGATAGAAAGGATATGGAACAGCTTGAGTCAGATGACGAAAAGAGCCAAATTGAGGTAGTGGACCAGGAACACGAGAGGACTTCTGCACCTTTGGTTGTTCAGCCGCTTGCTGTGATGACTGACAACAACGATTTGCTAACTTTGACTGGGACGACAGGACCCAGTTCTCGTAGACGAGGGCGTCCGAAAGGGGCTATCAACAAGAAGGGGAGAGTTTCTGATTCTTCTATCAAGCACAGGCTCCGTCGTATCATAATGAATGGCATGTCCTCGGATTTCCAAAACTCAGCACGCCGTGATGATATGCAGGGCCCTGGTCTTGACACTTCTTCGCCTGTGGAGTTCCTGAATAAAGTGAAGTATGCTCAGTCTAGAGGACAGATTCTGCAAAACTTTGTGATCAACTCCTCTAACTCTACCGATGCAGCCCATGCTATGTCGGTTGTGGCCTCTAAAAAATGGGGCGATATGTTGGACGATGAAGATGACGATGTTTTAGACGAGGACGACCCTCTTAAAATGTTCTCTTAGTCTTGGTTTCTTTTTTTGGTTACCCGGGGTTTCTTGCGGGTGCTTTTGCTTGTTTCCTTTGTCTCTGGTCTCTCTTTTTTCTTTTCTTTTTAATAAAATTTCTATTTCAGACAAGAGGGTAACATGACATTTATTTTTAAATTAAATATGATATTAAACCTCAAATTATACTCACTTTATTAAAAATATTCTAAATTATAAGAAATATTTTTAAAAATTCTAAACTATTAGGTTTGTATCGAAAATATCCCGCATCCATTTTTTCGTTCACTGAAATCGTGATGTGGTTCATCGGATGTCACTGTATATTTTATATCTTATTTTTGTAAATGACATAGCATAAAATCACGTTATTTTATGTCATATCATTTAAAAAAATTAAATCGATGTTGGATAAACTGACCTTCAACGCGATTTGGGTCAACAGACGTGACACAAAATAATATCATGTCATTTAAAACAATAAAATATAAATTATATGGTGGCATTCGGCGAATCACGTCATGATTTAGGAGACCGAAAAATAGACGCAAGACATCTTTGATACAAACCTAATAATTTGAAATTTTTAAAAACATTTCTTAAAGTTTAGGACATTTTTGATAAAAATGAATATAATTTAAAATTTAATATAATATTTACCCTTATTTTTATACTATACTCGCTTATTATATGTAAAATGATAACTGTCTAATTTATATGGTTATAATATTATAGTGCAATTGTATTTCAAGAATTAATTTGTGGGTTATCTTAGAAAATATTTGTGGGGCGGCCAACATGATGGGTTGGGGATGGTGTGGATTTTGGTCCTAATATGTTTGATGGGTACTGGATTTTGACAAGCACAAACTATACACATATTGTTAGAATAACATTTTTTAAAGAAATAAATAATGTATAACTATACTATATTAAAAAAGTAACTTTTAATTGGAAATCAATGTCAAAATTAGGTGGCAATTTTGTAGTTATAATAAAATTAAAAGTTTATTTGTAAACTATATTTTTCTTTTTATTTTCTTTTCTTTGTCTTTTTTTGTTTCGTTTTATTTCTTTCTAAAATTATGAAATTCGACTAATTATAAAATATTTAATATGCATATCAAATTAATTATTACAATAAGAACTTTAATTTGATATATTTTATGTAAATGTTTGATTTAAAATGTAAAACTTGTATTTATTTAAAGATCAAAATTTTAAAACATTATTTTTTTTACCTTTTCATAATATCAATTTTTATTATTGTGATTTTTTCTTAATATTTTTAAACTTTCAATATTCAACTCAAATATATTTAATTAAAATTAATTTTATTACATTTATAAATATGATAATTGGGTCCTTATCAATTTTATATAAATATAGAATAAAAAAATATTTTTCGTGTATTACACTGGATGCAAATGCTACTTCAATGAAAATACCAAATGTACTAAACTTCTATGTTAAATGTCACAATACCCTAACGTTATTCTAATAATCAATGCCAAAAACAGATGTATCTAATTGTCTCTTGTGGTGAATTAAAATGTTAGTTTTTATGAATAAAATGTGACGGATTTAAATTTCACCAATGCATTCTAGAGCAAGATATTATATGATATTTACACCCACGATTTGGACTTTGGAGCTCCAACTATCCAAAAAAATAGTAACAACTAATTAATGGAGAATTAATTTAATCAAAATTCACATCCTCAAAAGTTGGAAAGATCTATATCATTATGGCCTTCTCTAAGTTGGCCATAAAGCAATAGTAATAACACTTATCTTCCACTTGTGATGATTATGAAAAAACTCTTTAATTTTACTCTTTGCTTTTTAGTGAATTTAAATTTATGGTAGCTTTGGGCCACTAATCCTTATTCTATTTTGTAATGTAAATTCACAACAAGGTATACCATACACACACCATACTCATAATTGATATAAAATAAATGTTTTAGAATTATATTATGGGCTACCATGTCTTTTATATGTGGATGTGCATTCTTGGAATTGCCCATTGTGGACCGTATATGTCAACCACTAACTCTATAACCATAATTCTTGGGACCTCCATATTTAAAGTTGATCAATTATAAAAATTATTTAATTATAATTAGGACCTATCAATTTAAAAAATATTGTACCTTTATTTATTCACATGTCGAATTCAAAAAAAAAATGACAAAGATGATACTTGTATAGTCGTATTTGAATTCAAATACCAGAAAAATTATAAGGTTATCATAAACGTCTATATTCGGATATAAGTATTATCTTTTGATTAAATACGAGATGTCCTCACACAATATTTTGTTACCAAATACTCGAATTTAATCAAATTTCAAATTCTAGTCTCAATTGACTCAAGACTTTCAACTTCTGCAGAATGAAATTTCGTAGTAACATCACCATCACCTCAAATTGTCTAAAAATCGAATTTTGAAAAATTGACATTTGGTTATTTATTTGATTTTGTGTGTGAGAATAGATCAATGCTCATTGACAATGCAACAACGTCATAAGCTAATGTCTTAATGAGTTACAAATTTTAAGACATGATCACGTTAGGAGTAGGTACAACACATTCAACTTTACAACCACCTTACGAAATTTACACATTAAAAGGTAATGTTGTTAGGACATGCATATAGATGTGCCTCCAAATTCAAAATTTATTCTGTAAAAAAATCTCTAATACTCCTTGATGTGTGGTTAGATCTAGCGTATACTTGCTTTGTGACTATCTCACATTCCATTTTGTTTTTTAAGAAAACACATTCCAAATTTACTAGTGTGCATATCAAACTAATGATAAATTAATGGGAAAATATAGGATATTGTCCCAACAGTTGAGACATTTATCATAATTATCCTAATGTTTAAATCGCAACATATTTTTAAAAATAGATTCATATTTTAATTTCTTACATGTGCTATTTATAAGTTTTTTTTTTCTTTTTTTTGGAATTAGAGTTGCAAGACGTATCTAAATATAATCAAATAAGCAACTCGCACGTAGACGGAACCACTAGTCACACAAAAGTGGAAAAACTATACCGCTTGCAGACGGAATTGAACCCAAAATCTCTCACAAAGCCTTCGAGTGCCTCAACTTTATCGCTTGAGCTAGACTTCATTGGCTAAATAAAAATCTATTAAGAAACAACATTTAGATAATGTCACAAAAATGTCTCGAGTCACAATTTTTTTTGTCTCGAAATATCAATGTGTCGCATCTGTAAGATCGTAAGTGTTGTTACAATGAGACCATATCATATATTTTCCTTAAAACATAAGTAAAGTATAAATATTTGTAGACGAATGTCATTTTACGCATCAAGCGAGAGTACTGGTTGATGTTAATTGTTTATAAATTATTGAATTTTTTAATAAATTTTTATTTTGCACATAAATTTAAAATTTTTATTAAATTATTTAATTATTAATTTTTTTCTTATTTTACATACTCGTCCAATTTTTCGTCGTGGTGATAGGGTATAAATATACTCGTGTGGTATAATATGACCGCATGAAAAAGTAGAATCAACGTTGTATTGTATAGTTTGATGGAAACGACGTCGTTTCGGGTCTAGAGTTTGACCGAAAAATAAATGAGTATGCAAAATAAGAATAATATAATAATTGAATAATTTTAATAAAAAAATTAAAATTTATATCCAAAATAAATTTTTTTGAATGTTCAAAAATTTATATCCAATTAACCTTTAGAGACGGTGACTCATAATTCCATAAACAACCAATTATTGTATTAAAAAGGTAGAAGAATGATCTAAACCCAATATTGATGGGTACATACATGATACATGACTAGAGGTTCAAAGTAATTTTGAGAATATATTTTGGATATTTAGATGGACAAAACACGTCCTTTAAACTGTGCCGATCCAGTTAAGCTGAATTTGGGCCTACTCGTTCTTTAATCAGTATGGCCCACATAGACATGAAAAGCCCAATTAGTGAACAAATTGGCCCAACATAATAAGTAAAAGATTCATCCACAATTCGTTCATTTGTTATATTCTTTGGGGGCTGAAATAAGGTTAAAATTTAAATGAACAAGAAATTTTATATTGAGCACACGTCTGAAAAATTCAAGAAAAATAATACCCAGAGGTTAAAATTTAAATGAACAAGAAATTTTATATTGAGCACACGTCTGAAAAATTCAAGAAAAATAATACCCAGAGGTTAAAATTTAAATGAACAAGTAATTTTATATTGATCACACGTGTGAAAAATTCCGGGAAAATAATACCCAGAGGTTCAAGAAGTTCCTTCCATGTCTATATACAAATACGTGAGTGAAAATTTATACTCCCTTTGTTCATAAAATGTTGTCCTACGAGAGGGAGGCACGAGTCATTTAAGAAAATTTGTATTGTTTATTTAGTTAGTTGAGAAAGAGACCCACAAATAAAGAAAAGTGAAAAAAGTTAATTAAATTAGTGAATTGAAGAATGAGGTCCACATGTTAGTGAGTGGAGAAATGGATCCACAAATTTTACTAAAAATAGATTAGAAAAATATTTTATGGACAAATCAAAATGATAAATTAGGACAATATTTCGTAGACTAAGGGAGTAGTATAATACTCTCTCTCTCTCTCAAATTTTCCAGAAATTTTCTCTTTTTTTCAATATCATTTTCTAAAGATTGTCAAAGTTAATTCATGAAAACATATTCAGTATGCATCTTAAATTTAAATTCGTGACAAGATCTTTAATATAGGATAAAAAAATTAAAAAAATAAATTTAAAACAAATAACGAACAAAAATAATTAAAATATTTTATTTTCTATCTCTTCATTAAAATTCTAAAAACCTTTTATTTTCTTCATCATTCTTTGAAGATCCAATTCTTTTCTCTCATTTTCTTTTTTATATTAATTATATTTCATTTTCTATATTTTTATTAGATATCATTTTTTGTTTTTTTATTTATATATATTTTAATTATAATAATATTTGAATGCAACTAAGAAGAGATATTACAATTATTTATTTTCGGACTCTTTAATTTAAACATAACATTTGAAAATGTAGAATTTATATTAATTTTAATATAATTTATAGATGAATAATTAGTTATATATATATATATATATATATATATATATAATGAATAGAATTTCTTATGGTTTAATTTTTTTTTTCTTGTAGTTATGTTTATCTATAATTTTTTTATATAAACTTATTTGCTATTATATTTTCTCAATTAAATTTAATTTAGATGGAGATTTATATATATTAGAAATGAAATATGTTCTACCTTTTATTTATGATTTAATTATTATTGTACTATACTCATTAAATTTAATATTGTAGCATACTAACTATGTTGATAATCTATATCTATATCATGACAAGATCTTTGATTTGATGTAAAAAATTATATAAAATGAATTTCAAACAAATAAGTTATGATTGTTCAAAATGTCACTTTTTTTCTCTCATATATATCTAATGTTAACATTATGTTCTTTTTGATGTTATTATACTCGTTGAGTTATAATATTGTTATTATATACTATTTCAAATCAAATATTAATATTTAAATTAACATAAATTATTTTTTCTTATCAATTAATCCAACTCAAAAATGATGATATTTTGACATTTTTACATAATTTTAAAATTGATATGTTGTGACTCGTGCATCACACAAAAAGTCGTACTAATAATTAATAAAAAACTAAAAACCACTTACAAGTATTGGTAATTGAGGTCCCTTAGAAACCCCTTATAGGTATCGGTAATTGAGGTCCCTTTATTTTCATGTGCACACAAAACAACTTTATATTAATTTCATGTGAAAATATATACAAATAAATTTGTAATGGTTAAAATAATTAGAAATGAACAAGATACATTTATATTAATTTCATATGTGTATATGATTTTCTCATCGAATGTCCGATTCTGAAATTTTTAATTATATTAAGGGGACCTTGTATCCCTTCCGCTTGGTGCATTGTGCTCAAAGTTTTAATTCCCTTTTTCCGAAGGTGAAGTTGAGGGACAATTACTAAATTACAGATTATCTTGAAGATGGAGCATCACTCATTTGTTCTTTATGAAAATAATATTATTTTCTTGAAAGTCGGGAAAAATAGAACAAAGATGATCAAAAGGGTGTCGATACATACGAAAAGGTTTGGGGGCAGCGTATAAACTTCGACAAATCGACCATCTATTTTAGCACTAGTACAAAGGTTGTGATGCGTACCTTGCTCTAAGAGGATAATAGAATGGGTCGCAAATGTATCTAGGCTTGCCGACCTTCTCCATGAGAAAAAAGCGTATCCAAATCGGGTACATTAAAGAAAGAGTTCAAAACAAGATTTTGGGATATAATCTAAAGGATTTTTTAGTGGGAGGTAAAGAAGTCCTTATTGAGACGGTCATCCAAGCTATCCTGACCTAAGTTTCAAACTCCTAGATTCTATATATGAGGACATTCGTGAGCTGTATGCAGGATTTTGGTGGGGTGATAAAGAAAATAAGTGAAGTATGCATTGGGCAAAATGGCAAGCCTTATGTAAGACAAAAGATGAAGAAGGAATGGGTTTTAGCGATATAAGATCTTTAACCAACTCGTGAGCATAATTAAGAATCCTAATGCGTTGGTTTCCTATGCATTCAGAGCTAAATATTTCAAAGATGAATATATTTTAGGGACAATGCTAAAACCTGGATGCTTATTCGTGTGGAGGTCGATTGTTGGAAGTTCCTTACTGCAAAAGGGTGCGAGATGGAGAGTATGAGATGGTAGTTCCATAATGTGGTTGGTGATAAATGGGTGATGGGGTTGAAAGAAGGGAGAGTCTTCGAAAAAGTCAAATAAAAGATGAAAAATATGAAGATAAGTGAACTGATTGCTGAAGACTGCTCATGGGACGAGCCTAAAATTCGACCACTATTTCTTTCTTTTAAGTGTGATGGAATACTCACCTCACCTATAAGGGATAAAGGACAACATTTTGATGGGGACTGAAACCAAAAGGCTCATTCACTATCGAAACAACTCACTTACTTGCTGTGGGATATTTTGACCCTCACGATGCATTTAGTTTTGGGTTATTAGCATCTAAATACACCAACTTTGGGGGTAGTTTAGTTTTGCACATGAACTCTGAAATGAGTAAAAAAAATACATGAACATTAATATTGTAGTAATTTTACCATGTTTAGAGTTTCACCAAAATTTAAGAGTCTTCGTGTATTCACCGGAGCTTAAGAAACGGTGTCGCATAAGAATTCTCAAAAACAATGTCGTTTTGAGAAGATTAGCAAAACACTAAACCTAAAAATCGTATAAAGGTTTCTGGAGGGTTGAATGTCGTCTTCTTCTTGATCTTTAGTTTGATCTTCTTCTTCCATTAAACTGAAGATCGTATGATTTACGGTTTAGTTCCAATGTCGTATTCCTGTTAAGTCCGTTTCTTGTTGAGGTTCGAATATGGATGTGGTTTGTAACCATAGGTGGCAAGCCGAGATGTTGACGTCGAAGTCCAATGCTAATCCTGGATAGCGGTACTATCATTGTCCAAATTGGAAGGCATGATGATTTTCGTATAATTGAACTTTGTATGAGTTGATTTTATAGTTATTTTGTGTGGATTAATTTGTGTGAGGTCGTTTGAATTTCGTATGGGTTACTTACAATTCCCTCTACATCATTCTGCTTTAATTTTTAAAAAAAAATGAGAAGAGAGTGATTTTGGACGTATGAATCATCTAGTGAAATTTATGAGGGAATTTGAAGATCTATTGTTCAAAATAATTTAACTAATTAGAATGTGTCAACGAATTCAAATGGAATTTGAAGATTTCTCACTTTGAGGTTCAAGATTACCTTTTCTAATCCTTGATCTATGTACGATAATGATTTTTGATAGATTAAGATGAATAATTCGCCCCAATTTCGTGAATTTGCGGTTATTTCAAATCATGATCAGATCTTGATTTTGAAAGGTGAATGTATTAGTAATTATTTTTCCATGTGGAACCTTGTGACAGAAACCTCATTAATTGCATCAATAACTAAATTTTTTGTGCAAACTTGAAATCTATTGTAATGGAATTTGATTATTTTTTGTTGTTGATTTGTAGTTTGATGATTGCAAATTCTTTGATGGACTGATCTGAGTCTATCTCCAAACCTGTTTGTTTTCAGAAGTTAAAGATTGAAAGAGACAACTATGAAGAACAACTAAAATTCAAAAGAATGATGGAGGGTGTTCTCAATGAAAAACTTAGATTGAAGAAGCACATATTCATAGGAGTGAGTATTCGGTTTTTCCGGTCGATTTTGACTCGGGAAAAAATCGAACCGAAATAACCAAAAGTATTAAATTTCAACCGAACCAAACCGATTTACCGTTAAAATCAAAAATCGAAACATCCGAAATAACCAATTTATTAATTCGGTTTTTATGGTTTTTTCGAATTTTTTTTAAAATTCAATCCAAAATATATATTTCAAAAACTAACCACTAATCTGTTATTCCTAATCAATTTACATAAAATAAATTTCGCAGCAAAACCAATATAAAAAAAAAAACAAAAACAGTAGAAATAAACTGAATCAGTTTCATATAAACTTAGACATTTCAATCTTCAGGAAATTGTTAAAGATCACTAAACAAATATCAATAGAAATAGACAAAAATGCTTCAATTGTTCACAACAATTTAGGATAAACAAATTCTTGCAGCAACGAGCTATTCCAATTTCCAAGCAACAAGAATAGCAGCAAAATCTGAAAATGAACAACAACAAAAACAGCAGCAACAGGAACAGCAGCAAAATCTGAACAGCAACAACAAGAACAGCAGCAACACTTAAAGAACAACAGCAACACTTTTCGAATGTTCCCATTAAATGAATAAGTGTGGTGTTAAAATACAAATAATATATAATACATAAATATATAAATATATATTTCAATTTTTTCGGTCGGTTCGGTTTTAAAAAAACCAAACCGACCGAAAACCGAATTTTTGAAATTTGTTCCCAGAAAACCGAATAGTCCAAAAAAACCGAATTATCCGAATCATTTTAACCGAAATATTTTCGGTTCGGTTCGGTCTTCGATTTTTCTGAAAATCTGCTCACCCCTACATATTCACGCTGAGGAATTACAATTAGTTATTAAGAATGTAAACAAAAAAAACATGGTGATGAAATTTGTAGTTTTGTGCACTGCAATTGGAGTTGATATGCTTGTGTAGTGTATGTTAAGTTGGATGATGTTGGTGTTCGGATGAAGTTCTAAGATAAGTATCTTCTAATTATTTTTATTTCGATATTAATCTTGACATTGTTCTCTAGATTTATGAGGTGGTTAGCTAATGAATGAATGACGGTTAATGAAGCTCTATGCTTATGAGTGCATCTACATGTTTAGTATTATGTTTATGCATCAGCAACATGTTGTTATAGATCTATGCTTTCAATGATGTAACAGTAGTAGATCGGCTAATTTAATGTAATAAAAAAGTAATCTTGATGAAGAAAGAATTAGAGGGAGAAAAAGATGAGATGAGAGAGAGATACGAGAGGGAGTTGGAGAATAATAAACTTCATTGCTAGGGTTTACTTGCATGGCCAACCATTATATACTATGGTCCCATTCCTTACAGTAAAAGTAAAAAGCATTAAGTAAATAACTACACTCCAAATAAAGGTAACAGTAAAAAGTGCAAAACACCATCTGCACTCCTATATGCCTTCAACAACTGAAATCTCCTCCTTTAGCCACGTGTAAAAGCAACCCCACTTTCTCCTCCTTCTCCACCGATCCCCTTTGAACAGTCAACCAACATTTCTTCAGCTAAGTTTCTTTCATTCCCCACCTTAATCTCTGCTCCAACCTCTATCTTTTCCTGATTATCCATCGCAGTAGCAATATTCATGACAATACCCTTCCCATTTTCAGATCCTTGTCCGCAAGGATCTAACTCAAATTTCTTCTTGAACGTCTTCACGTCTTCCCAACTCGAGATATGCTCATCATCTCTAGCCCACTGGACCAAGATTTGCGGAACTTCAGTACCATTCCTCGCAATAACGCGCTGCTGAAGGATGGAAAAAGGAGTAATCTTGAAGTGCCCCTCCACATCAACCTCTGGTAGCTCTGCAGATGGCACAATCCGCTTTCCTAAGCACTTCTTAAGGAGGGAGACATGAAAAACAGGATGGATCCGCGACCCTTCTGGCAAAGACAGCTTGTAGGCAACAACTCCTACTTTCTCCAAGATCTCATAAGGTCCGTAGTAACGAGAGGCGAGCTTCTGGTTTCGTCGGAGAGAAACTGAATTCTGACGGAAAGGTTGCAATTTCAGGTAAACATACTCACCCACCTCAAAAGACCGCTCACTACGGTTCTGATTAGCATAAAATTCCATTCTTGCTTGAGCTATTTGAAGATTTTCCTTTAAAATTCTGGTTGCTTCTTGCCGCTGATGCATCCAGTCTTTAACCTCTTGATTAGTGGTGTGGATATAGGAACTCAGACCTGTGTGGGGTGGAGAGATCCCATAAAGAGCCTGAAATGGAGTACACTTGAGCCCAGTGTGATAGTTGGTATTATACCAATACTCCGCTAATGGTAACCAACTATCCCATTTCTTAGGAGCAGCACCGGCCATACATCGTAGGTAGGCTTCCACACACTGATTAACCCTCTCAGTTTGCCCATCAGTTTGAGGGTGATAGGCCGACGACATGTCTAGTTTAGTGCCTATCATCTTAAAGAGCTCCTTCCAGAATAAGCTGGTGAATACCTTGTCCCTGTCTGAAACGATACTCACAGGCGGTCCATGCAGCTTATAGATGTTGTCAAGGAATAATTTAGCCACCGATTGAGCCGTGAAAGGGTGAGACATAGCTATGAAGTGACTGTACTTACTAAATCGATCCACAACAACTAGGATCACATTCTTTCCTGCAGATTTTGGTAGCCCTTCAACGAAATCCATAGATATATGCGTCCACGCCTTATCAGGAATGGGTAGAGGTTGTAGTATCCCCGGATAAGGTTGGTGCTCTGTTTTATTCCTTTGGCAAATATCACATATTTTTATCATCTCTTCAATATCTTTCTTCATATGAGGCCAATAGAAAAATGATTTTAGTCGGGAGTAGGTAGCTTGTACCCCAGAATGACCACCAAAGGATGTCTCATGAACTTCTTGCAATATTTCTTCTCGCAGATTATTAGCTGCTCCAACTGTAACTCTCCCTTTGTACTTCAAAATTCCAGAGATAACTTGGTAATCTGGATATTGGGAAGGATCAACAGCCTTTGTAGTAAGAATTTGAGTGAAATGGGTATCCCCGACATAACTAGATTGTACCTTCTGCATCCAAATAGGCACAACAGTGGTCAGCCCAAAACAGATATTGTCCTCCTCATTACACCTGGACAAAGCATCAGCTGCCCTATTCTCAGCCCCACTCTTATACTGGATCTCATAGTTGAGCCCTAAGAGCTTGGTTATCCATTTTTGTTGTACCGGATTCATCGCCTTCTGATCCAAGAGGTGTCATAGAGCCTGTTGATCAGTTTTTATCACAAACTTGTGCCCTTGCAAATAGGACCTCCATTTTTCAACTGCCATAATTACAGCCATGAACTCCCTTTCATACACTGATAAGGCTTGATTTCTCGGACATAGCACCTTGCTCATGAAGGCTATAGGTTTCTGATTCTGCATTAGCACTGCACCTACTCCAGTTCCACTAGCATCTGTTTCCAGTACAAAAGGTTTAGAAAAGTCTGGTAGGGCAAGTACTGGAGCTGTAGTCATCGCTGTTTTGAGCTCAGAAAATGCTCTGTCAGCTTCTTCAGTCCATTTGAAATTATCTTTCTTTAACAAGGCAGTGAGAGGTTGGCTAATAGCCCCATAACCTTGTATAAATTTCCTGTAATATCCAGTCAAGCCCAGAAATCCCCTTAGTTGTTTCACTGTTTTAGGTGTTGGCCAATTCCTCATGCAAGTGATCTTTTCCGGATCAGTAGCTACTCCTTCCTGTGATATGATATGCCCCAGATATTCAACCTTTTCCCTCCCAAACTGACACTTGCTTCTTTTAGCATACAACACCTGTTCTCTCATTGTTAGTAACACTTGCCTCAGTTGCAAAACATGCTCATCCCAAGTTTTGCTATAGACTAAGATATCATCAAAAAAAACCAGCACAAACTTCCTTAAGTAAGGTTTGAATACCTGGTTCATGAGTGACTGGAATGTGGCTGGAGCATTACACAACCCGAATGGCATCACCAGGTATTCAAAGTGACCATGGTGGGTACTAAATGCAGTCAAGTACCTGTCTTCTGCCTTCATAAGGATTTGAAAATAGCCAGATCTCAAATCCATCTTCGAGAAATATCTAGCCCCAAATAGCTCATCTAGCAACTCATCAATCAGGGGAATCGGGTAGTCATGCTTAACTGTGAGAGAGTTAAGATACCTGTAATCCACACACATCCTCCACCCACCATCCTTCTTTTTTACTAGTAGAACCGGTGAAGCAAAAGGACTCTTGCTGTGTTGTATTATGCCAGAATCAAACAACTCCTGCACTATTTTCTCTATTGTATCCTTGTTGTTATGAGTAGTTCGGTATGGATACTGA
Source organism: Salvia miltiorrhiza (assembly GCF_028751815.1). Taxonomy (NCBI): domain Eukaryota; kingdom Viridiplantae; phylum Streptophyta; class Magnoliopsida; order Lamiales; family Lamiaceae; genus Salvia; species Salvia miltiorrhiza. The sequence continues at coordinate 38,695,232 of NC_080387.1, forward strand.
TACTTTGGAACACTGCCCGGTTTGAGAATAATTTGGTGTTCAACACCTCTTGCAGGTGGCAGTCCAGTAGGCTCAGCAAAAATATCATGGAACTCATCCAAAAGATTCCTGAGCTCTGAGTTAAGGACTTCAGGATCTGATGGAATATTGGAGCTCAACAGGTAAATTTCTTCAATGTTGTTCTCATCACAATGAATCAGATGAAATAATTCTTGAGCAGTAATCATCTGAAATTCAGTGTTGTCTGTAACTGCCTTTAACTTCACTTTCCTGCCCTCCACACTTACTGTGAACACCATCTTTTTGTAGTCTAGTGTAATAGGTGAGCAGTTTTCCAACCAGTCGCTGCCTAAAATCAGGTCATACCCATCATTGTTGAGAATTCTTGGGGAAAATGTGAATGAGTGACCTTGTATTGACCAGGAGAGGTTAGGTGCTGATTTAGTACTCACCAGCTTGTGTCCATTAGCAACTCTAATGAGTAATGGCCTATCCTTCTCAACTTCTACCCCCAACTCTTCAGCCATCTTTTCTTGTAGGAAGCTAAGGGTGCTACCTGTATCTAGGAGAATCCTCAGTTTTCTATCACCATACTCTCCAATTACCCTCATGGTTCTTGAGCTAGAGTTGCCCAATATAGCATGTGTTGTCATATGCACCTCTTCCATGGTTTCAGTATCCTCAAGCAGCACCTCAAACCTTTCATCCACCTGCTGAATGTGTGCCAACTCCTGTTCCTCTGTCATTTCCATAAAAAATACCCTGTGCTTACACTTGTGTCCTGGTACAAATGACTCATCACAGTTATAACAAAGACCTTTTTCCCTTCTAGCTGCCATCTCTGCCGCAGTGAGTAGTTTGATAGGTGTCCTAGTAGCATTAGGGGTATTTGGTTTGTGCACAGCCACCCCCTCAGGTCTCTTGTAGCTTTGGTTTTGGGATGGTTTAAACATTGGCTTCATCCTTTTAGATAATGCCTCAAGTGTAGATATCTGCCTCTGTCCAATTTCTATAGCTTCTTGTATTGTCTTGGGTTTAAACAATAGCATAAACCCTTGCATTTCCTCACTCAGCCCACTAATAAAGCTGGCGATGAAATACTCCTCTGTATAGTCCATGTTACTACTGAGTAGCAGACAACCTCTCAGCTCCTCAAACTTATCTACATAATCAGGATAAGCCCCATTTTGCCTCAAATTTTTGAATTCCATAATAATCTTTCCCTCATTCAAGTCATCAAATCTAGTGGCCACCACTTGCAGAAACTGTTCCCAAGTTATTTCCAAAACACTCTCATCAGCAAAGTTTTGTATCCACTGTAGAGCCCTTCCCTCAAAATGCTAACTGCACCATATGCTCATCGGACATAGCAGAGGTTAATCTGAAATAACTGTTACATTTAAGGATCCATGCCCTAGGATTTGTGCCGTTGAATTTAGGAAAATCCACCTTATGCAACGAGTTATTCCCACTGGATTGACTAGAAGAGTAATCGGTTTTAAATTTGGAACTGAATGGCATGCGTTTACTTGCTTCAGGTTTCTCAACAAACGGAGTTTCACCAAGGACAGAGTTCTTACCTCCAGTTTTTCCCATGTTAAGCAGCTGGAGTTGGATGTTTGCCAAGGTTTTGGTAAGATGATCACACTTCTTATCGATTCCCTCCATTTTCTGATCCACCTTTTTATCAATTCCGATGATCTGTTCGTTCAATCTCTCCTCCGCCGCAGTGTGCTTAAGAGTAGCAGCCTGAAGGAACTGATCCAGCTTCTTCTGGGCTTCCAGAAGATCGTGCAAACGAGTGCCGTCTGCCATGTTCCCAGATTTTGCCAAATAAAAGCAAGAACCTAGGCTCTGATATACCAAATGTTATAGATCTATGCTTTCAATGATGTAACAGTAGTAGATCGGCTAATTTAATGTAATAAAAAAGTAATCTTGATGAAGAAAGAATTAGAGGGAGAAAAAGATGAGATGAGAGAGAGATACGAGAGGGAGTTGGAGAATAATAAACTTCATTGCTAGGGTTTACTTGCATGGCCAACCATTATATACTATGGTCCCATTCCTTACAGTAAAAGTAAAAAGCATTAAGTAAATAACTACACTCCAAATAAAGGTAACAGTAAAAAGTGCAAAACACCATCTGCACTCCTATATGCCTTCAACAACTGAAATCTCCTCCTTTAGCCACGTGTAAAAGCAACCCCACTTTCTCCTCCTTCTCCACCGATCCCCTTTGAACAGTCAACCAACATTTCTTCAGCTAAGTTTCTTTCATTCCCCACCTTAATCTCTGCTCCAACCTCTATCTTCTCCTGATTATCCATCGCAGTAGCAATATTCATGACACATGTCGTATACAGTCTCCACCTAGGCACGATAAGCCATTTGAATGTAATCCACAACTTCTTGGATTACATTAAAATGACAACACAAGCAGGTAATCGAGCATCACCTATTCTGGTGGAACCATTTTACAACATAAACATGAGACCAACAAATTATCCGAGCATGTATAAACCAAACAGGTTCCAGACCAACAAAATTTATTAAAGAGAGATTGCAAATTCGAGTCATGACTGCTAAAATGACATATGAAGAAAAAAGAGATCGATGGAAATCCAAAACTACATTAACTCACAAAAATATCTTTGTCACAGTAGCATACAAAATTGATTAGTTTAACAATGATAAAAGTTCAAGCTCATATCGATAAGCAGCTTATCAACAAAAAAGTGAATATTTTGCTTCATCAATTTTGACTCTCTTGAGTTGCCACAAAGCTTTTGGAACTTGAACCTACGTTGATGTTGGGAACCTTGTGGAATATCCTAACCCTTGTTTTGATGATACCAAAATTCATAGGACTTATATGTAATAGACTAGAATCGTTTTGAACTCAAGTGTTAGAGTTCGTTTCTAGTTTAGTTGCGGTGTCGAAGACCGAAGACTGAAGACTGAAGATTGAAGACTGAAGACTGAAGACTGCAGTTACCAACTGAAGTATCAGTTGAAGAATCAGTTGAAGACTGATTATTTAATGCGCGCAAAGGACTGATACTAAAGTCAAGTATCAGTTGAACATTCCTCCTAGGACTGGTCTTCCAACGTTCAGAGGAATCCACGTACGCACAAGTACAACCGCATTAAATGCAGAGATCTCAGAATATCTTATCTCTGCAGAGGTCATTCCTATCTGGTGGTTACTTTTCAGAGATGTCACATCTCCTGTCCATCAAAGAGAGCCGTTTTCACACAGACAAGGAACCTCGAAGATTGAAGTCTCAGCCCAAATTCGAATTGCTCTCCAACGGAAGAAATCTTGAGGACGATTTACGCCAACGGATCTATTCAAGAGTTCTCCTACAAATAGCGCTCGAGGATCACTTCAATCTTCACCGATTCAACGACATAAGCTCAAGCTCTGCCGAAATTGCTACTCAGCCTAAAGCTTAAACGCCCAAAGCTTGAATCGAAGAAGAGAATTCCAAAGCCAAAATCAGTCACTGCTGATTACATACATTCTCTTAGACCCTAGGCATTTATCTGTTTACCCAGAAGCCAAAGGTCAAACTTGCTTCAAAGAACTTGTTCTTTGTAAGTATAGTTGGCACTCGTTTAAACCTCTCCCCCATAAGAGTGTTTGAGTGATTCAGAGTTCAGGAAGGTACTCTGAACTCTGAGTGAAAAGTCTGAGCACGAGGTGTGCTTAGCAGGGAAATCCTACGCGAGGTGTGTGGGTGCTGAAGAGGGGTTATCTTTAGTTTACGGTTGTGTGCACCAGGCAAGCACACGGGTACAGTTTGCAGTGCACCAGTGAAGCACTTGCGGAGTGGATTGTTGGTCTGATCAACCAGCCGTGGATGTAGGAAAGGGTTTTTCCGAACCACGTAAAAGTCTCTGTGTTATTTACAGCTTTCAGTTTTATATTCTTACTTGTGCTATTTCAATTGATAAAACTGAACACTGACTAACAGCAAAGAGAAACCTTAATCCAACAACCTGCTCCACCGAGGCTATTACGAAACTAAGTTTAATTTCCGTTGCGTATGATATCAATCTGACTGAACTATCCTCTGATAGTAAGGAAGAGTGATATCATCTCTATCTTAGCAAACACGACTGAAGCCCTTACTTGGATCAGTTAAGTTCCAGCAACTTAACTGATAACTCATTACTGAAGAGCTTTCAGTATCAGTCGTCAACCCTGTTGGTCAAAACTATTTTTAGTAAAAACAGGAGTCCTTGTTTGCGTGCAAAGTTTCGTTTCAATCTCTGACTGAGACCCCTCTGATTGAGGTCAGTAGATTGTGGTAAAAATAGCCTATAGGTGTATTCCCTCCCCCCCCATACACCTATTCGAAACCCCCCGGACCTAACAATTCGTATCAGAGCAGGTTGTTCGCAAGAACTATCTGCCTCTGACTAGATTCTATTTGAACTAGATCCTTTGTCTTAAAGGTCTCGAAAAAGTTTTACTCTTTCTTTTTGTGCTTGCTAATTGCTCTATCTGTTGTTATCTGTTCTCTCTTTTTTGATGGAGACTAACCACAGCAGATTATCTTCTCTACCTATGTTTAGTATTGAAAAATACGACATATGGAAGTTTCGGCTTGAAAGCTTCCTCACCGCCCAACATTGCCGAATGTGGGAAGTCATCACCAGCGGACCAATCACCATCACCGAAACGATCAAAAGGGTTCCTGCTGATCTCCGACAGGATCCTTACGATGAGGTCCAGCCCAAGTCAAAGGCAGACTTCACCACAGAAGAAAGGAAGCAAGATGAGTTAGACAACCTCGCCAAAAGCATCATCTCCGGCACCGTTCCTGACAAGCATGTCATGAAGATCATCAAGTGTGGAACAGCAAAGGAGATGTCGGACATTCTGGAAAGAATGTGCGTAGGTTCTGAGGAAATCAAGGAGAATAAGCTATCCATAGCTTATTCTCCTTGATTTCCTCAGATAGCTTGCCAGAAATTCGACTCCTTCCTCATGCTCAAGAATGAATCTGTCGAGGAAATGGAACAAAGATTCAATCTCATCTTGAATGAAGTTCAATCCATTTCCAAAGACAAATACACTCAACGAGAAATCAACCTGAAGATTCTTCGAGCACTGCCACGTGGAGAATGGCAGATCTACTCAGTCGCTCATCAACATAAGCCAGGATTCAGTCAGCTCCCGACAAACAAGCTTTTCTCCGATCTCATGGCAAATGAGTTCGACCTTCTGAGAAATCTTGGTAACAAGAAGGCTGGAGGATCAGACGAAGATGGTCCATCAACCTCAAGAGGAGTTGCACTGAAGGCCTCAACCAGAGAAGGCAAGAAGCAGATCAAGGAGCCAACGGAACTCAATCCAGAGGACTTCTTCAGTCAATATGCCTTGTTGACTGAAAGATTCAACAAGATGGAGTCCAAGTTCCGAAAGTATAGAAGGTTCCACAAGCAGCACTACAAAGGAAAAGAAAGAGAAGGGAACTCCAGACATTCCACAGATCGAAGCGGAGAAAGGAAGTCAGCCGCTTACGACATCAAAGATATGGAATGCTTTGGATGTAGAAAGAAAGGGCACTTTCGACATGAATGCCCTGATCTGACTCAAGCCGAGCGCAGAGAACTGAAAGCTAAGAAAGATCGTAGCTTTTCAAAGAAGAAAGCGATGGTTGCTGACGATGCTGACTCTTCCAAAGACACATCAGAATCATCCGACTTCGACAGTTCCAGCTCAGATGATGAGAGTCGAGCCCTGATGGCCAATGAATCAGAAAGCGTGGCTGACAACAGCTACGACAATGGAATGAATGGCTCAGAGGTCAATGTCAGGAAACATAAAAAGAAAGAAGAGGCCAAAGCTTCAATCAGAACGTGGTATCTGGACAGTGGCTGTTCGAAGCACATGACGGGCTACAAAGAATATCTATCTCAGTATGTTGAGAAAGCTGGATCCAAAGTTGCATTCGGAGACAACTCAATCGGAGAAACAAAAGGCTACGGTGTGCTCAACATGGGTAACGCCAGTATCAGTAATGTTAGCTTTGTTTCTGGTCTTAAACATAATCTGTTGTCTGTGAGTCAATTTTGCGACAGTGGTTTCACAGTGAAGATCAAGAAGGATGAATTCACTGTTAGAAACAATCAGAAGAAGGTGGTTCTGAAAGGATTCAGACAAGGAAGTCTCTACGTCGTTTCTTAGGAAGATAGCCCACCAGAAACATGCCTCATCAGCAAGAGCAGCTCGGAGCTCAATTGGCTATGGCACAAGAGACTCAACCATCTCAACTTCAAGACGATCAACAAACTTGCTAAACATCAACTGGTAGAAGGCCTTTCTTCTATTGTGTTCCAAAAGAAGCAAGAATGTGAAGCATGCCTCAGAGGAAAGCAAACGCGGATGTCATTCAAGTCAAAGTCAGGACACTCCTCTGAAAGGATTCTGCATCTACTTCACATGGATCTGTTTGGCCCGATCACTCCAAGAAGCTACAATGGTAGGAAGTATACCTTAGTAGTCGTTGATGATTATTCACGATATACTTGGGTTATATTTCTTTTCAAGAAGAAAGAGACACTGGAGGAACTGCCAAAGCTGCTGAGAAGACTGAGCGTTGAAAAGGAAGTCAACATCATCAGCATCAGATCAGATCGTGGGACTGAGTTCCTCAATACTGTCATTCGTAAGTATTGTGATGAACAAGGAATCAGTCATCAAACTTCTGCAGCAAGAACTCCACAGCAGAACGGAGTTGCAGAAAGAAGAAACCGGTCTCTAAAGGAAGCAGCAAGGACGATGCTAGTCGAGTCAAAACTCCCCTTGAAGTTTTGGGCCGAAGCAGTCAACAACGCATGCTACACGCAGAATCGCTCCTTCCTCACTCAAAGACATGGAAGAACTCCATACGAGTTATGGAAGAACAGAAAGCCATCGATTGCCTACTTTCATGCTTTCGGTTCTAAGTGTTTCATACACAACAATGATAAGAAGAGGTTGAACACTTTCGATAGCAAGGCAGATCCAGGAGTCTTTCTTGGATACTCTGGAACAGAACGTTCAAGCAAAGCCTATCGAGTGTTTAATACTCAAACTCTTTGTGTTGAAGGAACACCTCATGTGGTTTTTGATGAGTCTACAGATGGGTTCAGGGAACAAGAAGCTGAAAAGTATGTTCAGATCGCTGAAGGTTCCAAAGCTGAAATCCACAACACCGAGCCCTCTACTGTCTTGATATGGGGACCAGTCAAAGATGAAGATGCTGAGATGCTTCAGTATCAGAAGATCAATCAAAGGTCTGAAGTTCAGACTGGAGCCAATGAAGACGGCATCAGTCAAAGGGGAACTCCAGTTACTGAAGTTCGAGTTGAACGCGCAGAAGCCGCTCCAGCTCAACTCTCCCCTGCTCCAGAAGGTGCTCAACACCCCAGAGTAATTCTGACCGAAGAAGCCCCACCTTCCCCTGAAGAGATCAAGAAGTATCAAAGATGGTTTGAACTCCACTCAAAGGAAAACATCATTGGAGAACCATCAGATGACGTCAAGACTCGGAGATCAATGTGCAACCTCGTCTTCGACATCAATCAGAACTGCATCAACGAAGATAAGAATTTCAGCTGTTTCTTATCAACTACAAAGCCCAAGGATATTGAAGAAGCTCTGAAGTCTACTCAGTGGGTCATCGCAATGCTAGAAGAACTCAATGAATTCAACCGGAATTCAGTTTGGGAGCTTGTGGATTGACCAGACGATGCAAAGGTGATTGGCTTGAAATGGATTTTCAAGAACAAGGAAGACGAAAAAGGAAACGTTGTGAGAAACAAAGCAAGGCTAGTGGCTAAAGGATACAGTCAAGAAGAAGGAATCGACTACGACGAGACGTTCGCCCCAGTTGCCAGATTGGAAGCTGTCAGACTCTTCTTAGCCTTCGCAGCTCACAAAGGTTTCAAGGTACACCAAATGGATGTCAAGTGTGCATTTCTCAATGGAGTGCTCACAGATGAAGTCTATGTGGAACAACCTCCAGGGTTTGAGGTTGCTGGACCAGAAAAGGTGTACAAGCTGAAGAAAGCGCTCTATGGGTTGAAGCAAGCACCAAGAGCGTGGTATGATACTCTCTCGGAGTATCTGATTGAACAAGGCTTCAAAAAGGGATCTGTGGACAGAACTCTGTTCACTCTCAAAGAAGGAGAAGATCTCTTGCTTGTTCAGATTTATGTCGATGACATAATCTTCGGATCCAAATCCGAACGCATGTGCAAGAAGTTTGCTGACATCATGACCAACAAGTTTCAAATGTCCATGATGGGAGAAATGAATTTCTTTCTCGGATTGCAAGTCAAGCAGACCAACGAATGAATACTGATCAGTCAGTCCAAGTATGCCAAGGAGCTGATAGCTAAGTTCGGTATTCAGCACATGAAGTCAGTCAAGATCCCAATGAACACAAACTGGAAAGTTGATCCAGGTTCAGAAGGAAACTCTGTTTCTTCGAAGAAGTACAGAGAAATCATAGGATCTTTGCTGTATTTGACTGCGAGCAGACCAGATATCGCATTTGCAGTCGGGGTATGTGCAAGATATCAATCAGATCCTAAGGACGCTCATTTGGATGCAGCTAAGCGGATTCTGAGATATCTCAAAGGCACGCCCAACTTAGGATTGTGGTATCCAGCAGACAACGACATCAAGTTCACCGGATATTCAGATTCAGACTTCGGTGGATGCAAGCTTGATCGCAAATCAACCTCCGGAACATGTCAATTCCTAGGCAACAAGCTCATCTCTTGGTTTTCAAAGAAGCAGACTTCAGTCGCCACCTCTACAACTGAAGCTGAATACGTTGCTGCCGGAAGCTGCTGCTCACAAATCCTGTGGTTAGTCCATCAACTAAAGGACTATGGGATCGACGAAAAGGAAGTTCCTATCTATTGCGACAGCTCCAGTGCTATTGCAATCTCCCAGAATCCAGTTCACCACACCAGAGTAAAGCATATTGAAATTCGACATCACTTCATTCGTGATCATGTCGAAAAGAAGAATGTCTCTGTGGAATGGATTCCCACTGCTATTCAGAGAGCGGACCTGCTGACCAAGGCTCTTCCAGAAGAGAGGTTCAATGATCTATGTGCAAAGATCGACCTCATCAACCCTGAAGAGTGATGTTGTGTTTGAAAATCTTCTCAAACAGTCATACTGACTGATGGTCAACCAACTGCTGCTTCTACGATCGCCGACGTGGAATGCAATAAGTCTGAATGCTCATCTGAAGAAGAAGTCATCCTGATGATTCAACCAGGATCACGTGGTATCAACTGACTACGATGTTCAGTTGATCAGTAAGTATTTTAAATGCTTACCTTTCAAAATTAGTTATTTCAGTTATGAGCTTTAAGTTTTTAGTTCAAAATCTTTTCTCTAACTGATCAGTTTCTTTCAAAAACTTTAACTGATTGTTGGAATTGTTGAATAATGGAATATCCGAGAAGGACAAGATTTTTATAAAGTGAAAATCTGTTTTGATTGAACTTGTCCTGATCTTATTGCCAAAAATCCTTCCAACCTTTTTGCCTCTGCAATAAAATTTCTTGAAAAGCTCATTGACATGACAGAATGCAATGATGCCTTTCAACTTTTTAGAAAACATAGTCCCTCGCAGTGACGGCGGACACACATTTTCTCTTCAATTGCATTTTAGGCACAGTTTTCGAAAAACCTTTTCATCTTCTTACATGGTTCAAATCTTGTCTATTTATACCATGCTGTCTTCACAGTTTTTCTGCATCAACTAACAACTCTCCACAGCCTTCACTGTGAGAAAAATTTTCAATTGTTTCAAAAGTTGCAGAGAAAATTTGTTCCGACTAAAGGAGAAATCTATGACTGCAAAGTCATGGAGTGGAAGAATGACGCTCACATTCTTGGTCTTCACCGGACCCTTCCACTGGATCTCAACGTCTCTCCGGCGTCAAAGTTTGCTCTACCCTCACTTGTATCCAGCGAAGCGAGCGTCTTCCATCCTCATGCCCGGTGCATTGGTTTGTAGTACCTGTCTGAAAAAGGACAGACTTCATCAAAAGGCCTCTCGCCTTTTGTGAAGCTTCAATGCGGAGCAACAACAATGAGCAGGAACTCATTGTCAACCGGCGCTATGTCAACAGTGAGACCCTCACAATCTCCATTGAATTGACAACCCCTCACCTCTCAAACCCTCTGCTTCTCTTCTTTTTCCTCGTCATCTGTTTCTTCTTCCTAACCTCCTTCTAAGCCTTCGCCTTCTTCATTCCCCATGACCCCAATATCTTCCTCCAGCGAACTTACCTTCGCATGGTCTTCGCTTCCTTCTTAGGTTCGTCCTTCTTTTTGATGTTGCCAAAAAGGGGGAAAGTTGCACAATCTTATGAACTTAAGTCGGTCAAGCAACATGATCATCCTTTCATCCGATGATCATGAGGAAGATTAATCAGAAGGATGACGTTTCAGATAAGACCTCAATTCAACGGAACACAAGTGAGAGTGGAACAAGCTTAGGAACATGAAGACACGAAGACAGAAGATGAAGATCAAGAAGTTCAAGGCGCAGCCAAGCAGACTGCTGGAGTCCATGGGTTTTCCATGATGTTTTTGTTTTTCTTTTTACTCCAATGTAAGTCTTGCTCTGTACCTCGACTGATGGCTTATCAGTCTTTATTAATGAAATGAACTTCTTATTGATCTCAACCTGAAGACAATGACTCTTTGTCCAGGCTCTGATTATGGTTTTTCTGTCTTCTTTTAGTTCTGTTTTTTTTAGAACTGTTTTCGTTCTTGCTCTAAGTACAAGTTTTTAGGATCTATTGTTAAGGGGGAACTGCTTTCACCCCTTGTTTAGAACTTGTACTGTGAGTTCAGTCTTTTTGCTGTCTAGAACTGCTGTGTGGTTTTGGCATCATCAAAAAGGGGGAAATTGTTGGGAACCTTGTGGAATATCCTAACCCTTGTTTTGATGATACCAAAATTCATAGGACTTATATGTAATAGACTAGAATCGTTTTGAACTCAAGTGTTAGAGTTCGTTTCTAGTTTAGTTGCGGTGTCGAAGACCAAAGACTGAAGACTGAAGAACGAAGACTGAAGACTGAAGACTGCAGTTACCAACTGAAATATCAGTTGAAGAATCATTATTTAATGCGCGCAAAGGACTGATACTAAAGTCAAGTATCAGTTGAACATTCCTCCTAGGACTGATCTTCCAACGTTCAGAGGAATCCACGTACGCACAAGTACAGCCGCATTAAATGCAGAGATCTCAGAATATCTTATCTCTGCAGAGGTCATTCCTATCTGGTGGTTACTTTTCAGAGATGTCACATCTCATGTCCATCAAAGAGAGTCGTTTTCACACAGACAAGGAACCTCGAAGATTGAAGTCTCAGCCCAAATTCGAATTGCTCTCCAACGGAAGAAATCTTGAGGACGATTTACGCCAACGGATCTATTCAAGAGTTCTCCTACAAATAGCGCTCGAGGATCACTTCAATCTTCACCGATTCAACGACATAAGCTGAAGCTCTGCCGAAATTGCTACTCAGCCTAAAGCTTAAACGCCCAAAGCTTGAATCGAAGAAGAGAATTCCAAAGCCAAAATCAGTCACTGCTGATTACATACATTCTCTTAGACCCTAGGCATATATCTGTTTACCCAGAAGCCAAAGGTCAAACTTGCTTCAAAGAACTTGTTCTTTGTAAGTATAGTTGGCACTCGTTTAAACCTCTCCCCCATAAGAGTGTTTGAGTGATTCAGAGTTCAGGAAGGTACTCTGAACTCTGAGTGAAAAGTCTGAGCACGAGGTGTGCTTAGCAGGGAAATCCTACGCGAGGTGTGTGGGTGCTGAAGAGGGGTTATCTTCAGTTTACGGTTGTGTGCACCAGGCAAGCACACGGGTACGGTTTGCAGTGCACCAGTGAAGCACTTGCGGAGTGGATTGTTGGTCTGATCAACCAGCCGTGGATGTAGGAAAGGGTTTTTCCGAACCACGTAAAAGTCTCTGTGTTATTTATAGCTTTCAGTTTTATATTCTTACTTCTGCTATTTCAATTGATAAAACTGAACACTGACTAACAGCAAAGAGAAACCTTAATCCAACAACCTGCTCCACCGAGTCTATTACGAAACTAAGTTTAATTTCCGCTGCGTATGATATCAATCTGACTGAACTATCATCTGATAGTAAGGAAGAGTGATATCATCTCTATCTTAGCAAACACGACTGAAGCCCTTACTTGGATCAGTTAAGTTCCAGCAACTTAACTGATAACTCATTACTGAAGAGCTTTCAGTATCAGTCGTCAACCCTGTTGGTCAAAACTGTTTTCAGTAAAAACAGGAGTCCTTGTTTGCGTGCAAAGTTTCGTTTCAATCTCTGACTGAGACCCCTCTGATTGAGGTCAGTAGATTGTGGTAAAAATAGCCTATAGGTGTATTCTCCCCCCTCCCCCACATACACCTATTCGAGACCCCCCGGACCTAACAGTTGACAAGTTTATTCTTTTCTTGTGTATGTTGATTCACAAGTGAAGGATTTTCTTTGGACGACATCCTCATGTATATGTTTTCAGTCTCGCACATTATGACACCAACTCATTTACTATTAGTGACTCGTTCTTGTCTGAGGGCTTCTCTAGTTCATGGCATCGAACTTGATGAGGTCATCCTCTTTTTCCCTAAGATAAAATAGTTAAAATGTTTTAGTTCATACTAATGTAACTAAATAAATAAGAATTGAAAAAATTGAAATAACTTGTATTTTAGGAGGTTTATTAACAGGAGCATTTTTACATCCTCTGATATTATGCCCCTGCTGCCCACATCGTTGGCATGTCATGTAAACAACTTTTTTGAGCTTGGGCCTACCTGGGAATCTTCTTCATTGAAGATGGTTTAACTGGAAAATCACCTACTATAGGCCACGTCAACTCACCATTCAATGGTGGGATCCCAAATCTATAAGCATTTTTATACTTAGCCATAGAGTAGTATCATCAAATTTGGCTACGTCTTCTTTCAGAAAATTAATTACAGCACATCCATGAACTGGATTCATGTTATATCCCACTGCCTACAACCACACGACCTACTACTAACATCAATCAAAAAGCAATCTGCAAACTTTGCAACCTCAAATTTACCCCCTAATGCAGGATGTGTGATGCAACGTTGACTATCATAATTCAACTTTTCAAGTTTAGTTCTAATACTTGGACACAAGGTATCTCATATTTGTATTACCCTTAACCTCCTCGCATTTTCTATGTTGTATCTCCATAAGAGATGTTCTAATCTTTTCCAACATATAGATCACGTGTTTACCTCTTGCATTGAGTAAATAACTATTAAAGGTTTCACTCACATTGTTAAGAATCATATCACAAACTGAATCAGGAGTAATGAAGGCCTTATAAATTTTTTGGGGATCCCTATCCATGAAGTCTACATACACTGCTGCATCTTCTTTCTCCATATCTTGTAATGCTAGTTTAAACTCATCCATGTATGTGTTCCTAACTACTTTTCAAAAAAAAAAAAAGTTCTTTAATGTAGCACCTTTGTGTGATTTTTTTCAATTGCAATAAACATGCCTTGCACAGATTTTGTGCTAAAAATAATTTCCCTTACTGCTAGTTTATATGGCAAGATGAGTTAATTCCCTTACTACATTCAAAAGTCTACAAACACATATGGAATCGAACACAAATTTTCAGTCATGAAAATAAAAATATCGAAACAAAAAAGAGCACAATAGAGATAATTGTACCTTTTGTTGATCACTTATAAATGTTGTTCCAAAATCATTTCTCAACTCCAACTCTTCAACGAGAATACCTAAAAATCATTTTCAACACTGCTCATTCTCCACTTGAACTACCAGCTAAGCAATTGGGAACATTTGATTGTTCCCATCCTTTCCCACAACACATAATAAACACCTCCTAGATATGTCTTCAGGAATGCTCCATCAAGTCCAACGTTTTGAACCATTTTTAAGAGCAGTAAATCCAATATATATGCCTTTGAAAATAACCCCAACTTCAACATTAAGTTCAAACTTGCCATGTCTGTCAACTCTAAGTAATTCAAGAACGTAACTCCTAAGCTTCGCATAATGCTCATCCACTAAACCCACCAACTAAGTAATAGTTTTATCTTTTTCTTTTTACAGTTTCCATCTACTCACATGACAAGCATACCACTCTAGTATGTCATGTCTTCACTCTTTAACTATGAGCTCTGGTCTCAATCTAAGGACATTTAGATACTTTTTTGCTATCCAAGTAGAGGTCAATTGATTGTTTCTCATTGCCCTAGGACATGTATGCACCCCCTCTAAAACTTTAATAAGAAAATATTCATTGGAATTCACCACACTTCCATAACATCTCCATTTGCATGGAAGTGAACATCAAGCTTCCGTCTGATGCCCGCTAACCCTTCTAAAATGAATTTCCCACCTATTCTCTATTGCATTATGTTTCAGGGCCTCTTTAGCCTGGTACCCATTTGTAAATTTCATACTCATAAAACTTGAAATTGTTTATGATCACACATAGGGTCATAAACAATTCTCTTAATTCTTTCTCTAACCTTGTTTGTTTCATCATCAGTTAATGAGGAATACACATCATCATGTAAATCTTTATAGCCTGAGAAACCCCCAGCCCCTTCACAAAACAGACATAGGCCCATTTCTGTGCGATCTTGTAAACTTTTCTTAGCTTCGATATACTCTTCATCCTTATAACACAATTCTTCAACAGGCATTTCATCATCAGTATAATCTTCCCCGAAAAATAGGTGTTGGGAACTTAATGAAATATCCTAGCCCTAGTTTTGATGATACCAAAATCCTTAGGTTTTCTTTGTAATAGACTAGAACTTTCTGAACTCAAGTGTTGGAGTTCATTTTCTAGTTTATCTAGTGTTCTGAAGACTGAAGACTATAGGACTGAGGACTGAAGACCTCAACTGAAGTTAGCTGTGAAAAGGCCAAGTCAAATACTAACGTTTTGACTGAAAGAGTTGCTTACTGAAGAATCAGTTATGGCTTAAGTAATAATGTAGGCCACATGGATTTAGCGGACTGATACTCAAGTCCAATATCAGTTGTCATTCTTCATCGGACTGAAACTCCTGAGCATAAAGAAAGCCACGTACCCTCAAGTACATCCGCATTAAACGCAGAGATATTGAAGATCGTCCTTTCTCTACAGAGTATTCCTTTTTGGTGATAACTTATCAGAGGCGCCTTACCTCTTGTACCTGAGACGCCATTCTTCACCAAATTAAGGAACCTCGAAGATTGAAGCCTCTGCCAAATTCAAATTATTCTCACAACAGATGAATTCTTGAAGACCATCTCAGCCAATGGATCTATTCAAGACTTCTTCTATAAATAGAGCTTAAGGAACACTACAATCTTCACCGATTCAAACGCACAAGCTGAAACTCTGCCAAAATCGCAACTCAGTCATTCACTGCCTTCAAAGTTTTGAATCAAATAAGAGAATTCCCAAAGCCAAAATCAGTTCTCTGATTTCATACATTCTCTTAGTTCCTTAGGCAAATTCTTTGTAATATCCAAAGCCTAAGTTTTCGATTACAGAGAGCCTTTTCTCTGTAATCTAGTTGGTACTTCAAACCCCTTTTTCACCTGAGAGAAAAGAGAGTTTGAGTATAGAGGAGTTCAGACCAGTGCTCTGACTCCAAGAGATCTTAGCCACCCGCTGGAAAAGGCACTTGTGTCTTAGCGTGCTAAGAGTGAGCGAGAAATCCAACCCAGAGTGTTGGTACTGAAAATTGTATAGTCAGTCTATGGTTTGCTGTGCACCCGTAAGCACAAGCCCAGAGTAATTGTCAGTGTGTTTAACTGACTGTGGACGTAGGAACTTGTTCCGAACCACGTAAAAATCATTTGTTGTTTTTCTCTTTCAGTTTTACTTTCTTATCTGTGCACAAACTTCTTCTTAACTGAAACTGATTAATTACAAAGGAAACTAAACTCCTGACAACGTGCTAATCACAAAGGCTATTTCTTAAGTTTAAGTTTTTCCGTTGCCAGTGTTATTGTCTAACTGATAAATCTTTGGACAATCAGTAAGATTCATAACACTCATCTGTTTCAAAACTTGATTGAAGTCTCTTTTTGGATATCAGTCAAAGTTCTGTTGTTTAACTGAAACTGTTTAACTGCTCCTCTCTATCAAGCTCTTTCAGTATCAGTTGATACTATTTCAGTTAACATCAAAAGATTTTCAAAAAATAGCCTACAGGTGTATTCCCTCCCCCCATACACCTGTTCAGCAACCCTCCGGGACCCAACAATAGGAAATACTCTAAATCTTCTTATAACTATCATCATCTCCTCTTTTCTTAGACTCATTAATGTTTATTTCCTTATCAAACTCATTTCTTTTATTCTCACCCTCGAACTTTTCATCATGCATGTCTATACCCTCACATTTATCAACTTCTACTTTATCATTTACAGTACCCTCACCAGTCTTCTTTCCACCATCAATATATATGTTAAGCACTCCGCATCTTCTAGATAAATCAGATTGAGTTTTTAGTTTTTGTTTTTTGAAATGTGTAACTCTCTTCGTCCCACCGAAATTGTGTCGTTTCTTTTTTTGAAAAAATTAGGCAATTTAAAGCTCTAATTAACAAAACTAACCACATCCATTATTTTTGTTAATCAACCTAATTAATCAATTGGGTTCCTCTTCCTAAGTCTTAACCCATTGTTCACTCTCACTTTCTTTCTCTCCATCTCTCTAACCTATTATTTGCAGTAAACGGTGTTTGCGGTGGCGGTGGCGGTGGCTGGGGCGAGAGGGCGGTAGCCTTGAGGGAGTTGAGAGGGTGGTGGCTGCTTGAGGGAGGCGAAAGGGTGAACGACCCATATGCTGTTTGTAGATGAAGATGGCCGGAGTTGATTTTTCTTATTTTTTATCAATAGATCTATTTTTTTCATTAAAGATTCTAGGTTTTTTGTTACTCTTTGTAGATTTAGATGTCTGAAGTTGTAGGAATAGAGAGAGAGAGAGAGGGAAATGAAGACGACGAAGGCAGGATAGAGGGTCGTTGACTCAGGCGGAGGTGTGTGGTTGAAGAAATTGAAGGTTTTTTTGAACGTATTCTGAAATTGGGGTTTTTGAATGAGTTGAATAAATGACGGCGATTGCTTGACAGAGGCGACAATGACGACGGTTGTGGAGAGATGAAGACCGCGGCGACGCTAAGGTTGTTAGGAATTTGGAGAGGGAGGTGGGAGAGGAAGACGAGTTGACCGGGGGCTTGTTTTTGAATTAAAAAAAATCAAATTAATTAATTTAAATTTTATGCTTAGAAATAATTCAAAATTACTAATTACTTCCTCCGTCCCCCAAATAACTTACTATCTTTCTTTTTTTGGTCCTCTAAATAATTTTCTATTCATTTTGGGACACTACCTCACCACTAATAAAATTTATTCTTACATTTCACATTTTTCACCACTCTCAATACTGATTATAATACTTTTTCACCACTTTCAATACTAATTATAACATTTTTTTCATCACTTTCAATATAATCAACAACTTTGTATTAAAACTCGTGCCCCTTTCTTCTAGGAAATTATTTGGAGGACGAATGAAATATATAAATAATTCAATAATGCTATTTAAACAAAATATGTCCGGAGAAAATATGATTAAATACTTTCTAAAATAAATTTATTTAAAATTTTTGGTTTAAAATAAAAACGAATTTAGCTAGATTTATTGTTTTCTCCATATTGTAATTTTTTATTAATCTTTTAAATTTTTATTATTTTTACAAAAACTACAAAAAAAAATACTAAAAAAATGTTAAAAAATTACAAAAAACTACAATATGGAGAAAATAATAAAACTAACTAAATCCTTTTTAAATTTGAACCAAAATTTTTAAATAAATTAATTTTGAAAAGAAAATAATTTATTTTGATCCGGACAAATTTTTTCCAAATAGCACTACTCTAAATAATTACTTAACCACAAATTTACAAACATAATTAAATAACTAAACAATAGCTCTTTAATTCTTGTGCTCAAAAGAAACGCCTCAATTTTGACGCAACTCGTCCCATTAAGAATAAAATTATCTTTAAACCCAGAATTAGTTATTTTTGTTATAATTTTTATATTTCTGAGTTTATATTTTTTACAGCTTATTTTATGGGCTACGTTTGTATTTTCCCCAAGAAAGTATTGTATACGAAGATTGTGGAGTAAAGTTCAAGAGAGCGAGAATTTAGTGCTCCATGTCCATATCCAACTTTCAAATCCATGCAGATTATGTTTCATCATTCATATACAACAAAACCCGCCCAATTGATACAATGTCAAATCGATATTGCAATTATTTTTTATTTTTTAAACATAAAATAACACGCCCTCGTGATATAACACCAATGATACAACTTCCAAAATTTCATTTGAATTATTTTAAAACTTCTTTTTACTAGTACTCTTTTTATTTCTCAGATAACTTCATAGTAATTTTTATTTTCAGTTTGACCCTAAAAAAAATTCTTTCCATTTTTAAATTTTATTTATTTATTTTTACTTTTCATCTTTTCATTATTCTCAATACCTCACTTGCTCTTAATCTTCACATTTTCACATATTTATCTTAAAACTTGTGTCCCTCCCTCCTAAAAAGTTATTTGAGAATGAAGAATGTATTATTTAATATTTATAAAGATATATAAAAATTAATATTTTATCCATTCACAAAATATTTTTTTATTTTTTTTATTTTCATCTGTTCAAAAAATACTATCCTAGTTTATTTTGGAAATAATTATACTGTCAACTTTATAATTTTCACATATTGTTATTAATGGACTCATCATTTTTTAAAATAATCTGATTAACTATCATCACTCTTTTCTAATTAGTATAACCTTTTTACTACTTACTAAGTATCACATACGTCTCACTGTCCTTACTTAAGATTTTAGGTTGTTTCATATTATTATCTTATTTTCATAAAAAATACTTAATCTTTCAAAATTAAGATGTTAATTCTTTTTTTTTTTTATCAATTTACACTTTTTAATTTTCGTATTAAAAAAATTTAGGACGATAATAATAGGATGAAAGGAATACATAATTTGCTTTTATTAAACTATGTGTTCACTTCCTTAAAGAGATATTTTACAGACGCATGAAATAAAAGTAAATAAGAATAAAATAAAATAATTATATATATAAAATATACATTTTTTTTAAAATGATACTATACCCATTCTTGCAAACGATTCCCATATTAAATAGTTACTGAAAAAAAACAGACAATTGTCCCCTAAAAAGATAAAAAAGACAATTAGTTTTTTTTTTAAACGAAGACAATTATTTCTAATGATTTCACTTTTTGAAAATGACAAATAGGTTATACGCTAGAGCATAGGCTGTTGGAAATTGAAAAAGACTGATTGTTTTGCTTCAAGAGAAACAAATGAATGACCTCACTTCCCCTTTAGTATTATCCTATCTATGAAAATTTGAATAATGATCCGTCTCAAAAAAAAAAAAAAAATTGAATAATGATATTTAGATAGAATATGTCCTGACAAATATGATTAAATATGTTATAAAATAAATTTATTTTAAATTTTTAGCTTAAAATAAAAAAATAATTAATTTTATTATTTTCTGCATATTATAATTTTTTAATAACCATTTTAATTTTTATTCTTTTTAAAGTACAAAAATTATAAATATAATAATAAAAATAAAAAAATGTTAGAAATTACAAAAAAAAACTACAATATGGAGAAAATAATAAAATTAACTAAATCCTTTCTAAATCTAAACCAAAATTTTTAAATAAATAAATTCATTTTTTAATAAAATTAATCTTTTTTTGTTCCGATAAATTTTGTGCACATAGTCCTACTCTTAAAATTTATATTTTCTTTTGTTTAAAATTTGTTTCATCAATCAAACTATTTTGTCGTAGAGCTACACATACAAGGTAACTTTTGACGAAAAGAAAACTGAGTTTTACGATTATATTAAAATATGACATTCCAATTTTGTATTAAAAGTGGTGCAAAATTTTCCTAAAAAAAAAGTGGTGCAAAAATTATAAATTCGGATAATGTTGTGATGTTTTCTATAATTAAAAATTATAAATTCGAATAATATTGTGATGTTTTCTATAATTAAAAATTATAAATTCGAATAATATTGTGATGTTTTTTATAACTAATTATTTTGCTAGTAGCATAAATGAATATACTCATTTCATCTCAAAAAAATATATTCATAAGTGATATGAATTTTAAGAAATGTTATACTCCCATCCTCGTCGACCGTCGTCGCCGTCGAACCGCACCCAGCGCCAGCGGTCAAGAGCTTCGCTGCCCTAGCTCAATCGCTCCCACCGCGACGCCATCGAAGCTCAAAGCCGTTGTGATCTTGTAGAGTTGTCGTTCCACAGCCAAGCGCACCCCGCCTGGCCCGCCCACCCTCTTCTCCTGCAGCAACAGCACCGCGCCGCGCCACCTTTGAGCTCCGACAACAATCGGCAGTTATCGACTAGAATTTTTATTTTATTTTATTGGCCAATGGAGAAGTCGATCTGCCAAAGTTAGGGCAAATTGTGTTCAATAGGTAATGTTTATGTTGTTAGCACATGGGTTATCTGATAATTTAACCATCTCATGATTTATGTTGAACCAAATTGTCTGCATTTAGCATTATGTTACATATTCTACCTGAGTGCTATGTGAAAGCACTCAAATACTCATTTGTACAAAGTGATCAGGTAATTCAGATACTCGAATATCCTATTTATCCGAATTGGCAGTTTGATGAAATTTGGCAATTGACCGGATAATTAAGGTACTCGAATACCCGACTCGGGTACCTGAGTCTGGTATTAGGGTACCTGATTTTAGAATCAAGTTTGGTATCGGGTAGAGAATTTGGATGAATTTTGGGTTCGGTTTCGAACCCGACCCGATTGTCATCCCTAAGAGTAATGTACAACAATATAAATGTTTATGTTTTTGTGAAACGATCCAAAATGATAAAAATAATTATGTTTTTGTGAGACGGAAAAAGTAATTTTTAAGATAATATTCACTTTGTCCAAAAACATTCCTCTTTTTTTTTAATCTATTTTGATCTGTTTCCAAAATATAATTTTTAATTATTTTTAAAATAATTTTATAAACTATTATTCTCATAATTTTCATTATTTAAGAGATTCATTCTCCATTTATTAAATACACAATTAACTTTTTTTTTTTTTAAATTTTGTGTCATTTTTTTAAGAAGATATTTGAGGAAAGAGAAGAATATTTTATAATCAAGTTTGCACAATTTTAAATGTAATTATTTTTCTGCCTGATTTTCCAACAATCACCCTAATCAGAATATATTACCTACGAGGAAAAGAAAATATATACTCCTTTTACGGACCCAATTAAAGTACTCCCTCCGTCCACGAATTAAAGCCTCATTTGAGGGTGGGCACGGAGACTAAGAAAGCTGAAAAAGATGTTGTGGATGAAATATAAGGGTAGTTGACTAAAGTGATAAAGTAGTTGACTAAAGTGTTAAAGGTGTTGTGTGGTGGGTCCATTAGTGATAAAGTGTAATAAATATAGAATATAAAAATGATAAAGTTGTTGTAAGGTGGGTCCATTAGTGGCAAAGGGTAGTAAATCTAGGAAAAGAAGAAGAGTAAAAAGGTACATAAAGTACAATAGGGCTTTCATTGGTGGACAAAAATTTAAGTGCAAGTAGGACTTTAATTCGTGGACGGAGGGAGTATCACATTTCAAAAGTATGAAAAATGATACTTCAAATTTAATTCTATCCAATTTTTGAATATCATTATAGTTTTGTAGAGTGTTTATATATGTAGGAGTAAATAATTATTATTGGAGAGCAAATGGAGTGTATTTATTCTGTTACAGCAAAGTGTGTGTTTATCACTATCAAATTGGATGGGGTTTCGTGTATTGTGCCGTAAAGACTGTGTTATGTAAAGTGGGATGTTTGGGCCGCCAAATCTCAAATCACATTTGTCACATCCCAAACATTTAATGAAGGCCATCATTTGATTTGATTGTAATCCCAATTTCTATCATTCTCGATCTCTTTACCTCTTTCTTCCTATATAGCATGCTGTTTACCTGCTTTTTTATATATATATATATATCAGAAAAAGCAGTTTGCTTAATCTATTCACTAAATCTTTCAGATCTCACATAAATTATTTATGTTAAGTTTTATCCGAAAATAATTATTGGTGTATTTTGAAGATTGAATTTATATATATTTTTAGAAGTGTTTATAAGAAAAGGGCATTTTTACCTATTAACACTTTATATATATGTCACGTAGTAGTGATATGTGAATAACATAGAACTTTACCATCGTCCAAATTTAAGTATATGTTTTTTTTTTTTTTTAGAGGAAAGAAATACTCTTATTACTCCATAGCAGAAACAACAATATTTGAAAGTTAAGTAGGGAAACTTGACTTTCAAATCATTACATTAGGTAAAGAAATAGCGAAATTTGCCAACTCATGCGCGGTCCTATTAGCCTCACGACAAGCATGAAAAAACTCTAAAATCACAGTTGAACGAGCATGAGCAAACGCATCAAACAAGTCATCACACAACGAATCAGACTCATGCCAAGTATCATGAAGCAAATGGATCGCTAAAAACGAATCCGAGTAAGTAACCACCGGACCATAATCGTGTGCCAAGAAAAAACCCACAACCTCAAGCACCGCATGAAACTCTCCAAGCAAAATTGTCTCCGTGTATCTGATAGGCTTCGCCCTAGCAGCAACAATTGCACCTTCAGAATCTCGCAATATGAAACCAACTCCAAGTCGTCGATCGTTCGTATTATGCTGAAATAATCTATTTTTAACTGTTTAAAAAAGAAAAAGAAAAAGATATAATATGTTTTTAATAAATAAGTTGGCGTATTTTTTAGTTTTTGAGAAATAATTTGAATTAAAATAAGTTGGGGCATTTTTCAGTTTTTTGAAAATAATTTCTAAGCTTAAAAATAGATGCTCAGCTTATCATGCATTTCATATTACACACTTTGTCAGGTAAAAAATAGTTTTTGGTGAAAATATTACTTGTTCTGTTCCATCTCAATACATAATAAATATTTTTACATTACTTATTATTTACACTACACAAAATCTCCTGTACACCCGAGTGTACCATACATCGGGTTGAAGGAATTTGGGAATGGAAACTGGAGTGAGTTAGAGATTTGAGGGAAAGAGATATCTATCATATATGTAAATGAGTTGTTTTCTTTAATCAACAATGTCTCTTTGATACCAGGTAAGAGTGACGGGTGGAAGTGGAAAGCGTCCCCAAATGGTTCATTCTATGTCAATTCCGCATATAAAGCAATGTGCAAGGACCCAAGGTCAAACACACAGTCAAACAAAGGACCGGAATTCCGAAACATTTGGAAAGCAGCAACTCCTCACAAGGCAAAATTTACGGCATAGAGAATTCTTGAAAACTTGATTAGAAGACAGGTGGTTATCCCAAATGCGAAAGCTGTTTGTGTGCTTTATATGGTGTAGAGATCTCACCTGCGTATGAATTGTTTATTTGATTATATATTAGATAATAAAAATAAAATTCTATGTAATAAGAAACATCATCACCTTGCACATGCATAAACTCCTTTAACGGAAGCACGAGATCTACTTCCACAAGTAACCGAGCAAAATGCCCAACATCCGCATACGCCGAGACTCCATCAATTTTAATCGTTGTTCCCACAACGTTGTCGATAGTCGTGAGAACTTCTGGGTGCCAAAACTCCACAGGAAGATAATAAACCCGAACCCAAACGTGACAAAGTGAAGAAATTTCCTTGTAAGGATTGAAACCTTTAACCCCCTCTCTCATACGGAGAGATCCATGCGACAAATCCCAAAGGTTCCGAGCTTTCACAGTCTTCTTGTCCTCCATAGTCTGAAACTTGGGGATGTAAAACCCTTTGCACATCGGTATTAATTTCCAAGCCGAAGGAATTTTTCATAATCCTTGAAGTTCCTGTTTCAAATCCATCGTAGATCGCGGTTTGTCTCCTTTCCGAAGAAGCAACCTTCCAATAATAGAGAACTTGTACTCATCCACACGAGTTTTGCAGAATTCAGCAGGCAAATTTAAAGTAAAACCCTGACCAGAGTCATGGGCACGAAAAGCAATGAAACTGTGAGCAAAAACATAAGGTCGCCTCACCGGTTTAGGAGCAGTAGCCAACGCACAATAAATCTTATTCTCCTCGGTCGATTTTCCAATATAGTTATCTTGAAGGTTTATATCGCCTTTAACTAAAGCAGTACCAGCGTGAAAAGTCTCAACGCACGATGCCGGAACAGTAACACCATCACTAATTGCAACGGCAGCATCGTCTTCAACCAATGTCACAGTGGGAACCTGCAAATTTGGGGCAGCGGAAAACCCTGAGAGTCGGCCCTAGGGTGAGGAACCCCCTCACACTGCGAAGCAAGATGAGGGAAATTCAGAAGGTCTAGCGAAGAGTGCTGGAGAGACGTCCCCGTCGTCCGAGGGGGCGCAACGGCACCTGAAAACTCTTCCGGCAGCAGTATATATAGCGGTCGAACAAGGGCCAGGGTTTTCATTGGGGAGAGGTCATGCTTTTTTTTTGTTTCTCTAAAAGAAAAAAGAATCCGCCTTCGTCTCTATTAATTTGATCAATATTTTTTTAAAATTATTTTAGTTAAATTAATTAATTTATTATATAAAATTAATATAAATAAAAAATATTTAATTATTTATTCCCTTTTTTATTAAACACACTTGAAATATTAATTTTTTAAATCTCATGACTAAAAGTAATTGGTAAACTTAGATGAAAATGATGCAGGGTGTACTTATTATCTTAAAACTCATAGTAAAATATAGTAGCACTGAATTTCAACAATGCAGTAACGTATATACTCCACTATAAATTTTGCACTTATTAATTATTCAACTTTTTTACTTTTAACATTCCATCAGACGAGTGATTTTAATCTTTTTTCTATTAGTAATTTTTTTATGACTATTAGTACAAATCATACAAAAATCAACAATTAAAAAAATAATTAATTTTTATTTAACTAAATACTCAATTTTTATTTTGATCCTCATCCTCTATATGTAGGCACTGATGAGTAGTGACTACTGCAAAATCAAAAACCTTGTCTTCTCTAAAACATCATATGATGTGTAAGAATTCTCCATTCTTGAAGAAGTCTGCAACACCACTAAACCCTAGTGCCCAAGAATGGCGCCCACCTAAACTCAACCGCTTTCCCGCCCCTCACAAGCTGCTTTGCCAATGGCAATGGCCTCTTCCCTACCATCCCATGCCTTACCTTCACATCGTCTACCACTCTACTCCCTTCTCTTTTCCGCCGCCGCCGCCGCTTCCCCTCCACGGCGAGGAGAAGGTGGAGACTCCGATCATTGAAGGCGGATCAAAATTAGTTGTGCCGGAAAAGTTGAGAGCGCCGCCGCGACGGTGGGAGTGGAAGCCGAGGAAGGCAGTGGGTGGCGCCGCCGCCTCACCTATGATTGAAGAGGTTTCATACTCATCAAGAACGACAGTTATGGTGAAAAACATTCCAAATCAAATAAGGTATTTAATATTCTATAATTCTCCTCATTTTTTAGTTTGTATAAATAAATTAGCTTCAAGCCTATTTAAGTGAGTGTATGATATTCCAAAAGCGATTCTAGTGAGATTAGTTGTGAAGGAGGAGTATGATTTTTTCTAAATTTTATGATGCATGTGTGACCCTTTATAGGGACAAGAGTTTAATTTCTGTAAGAGGTGGAGTAACATATTTTTGGCTCTATTTGTTCCATATAAAGCAAACTTTTGGGTTTTACAGATTTCCAAATCAGTATATGTATATTAACTACTACTATGTGCTTGTTTGGGGAAAAAAATGTTTCACAAAATTAGTTTCAAGGTATTGGTTGCCATAAAATTGTTGAAATGCCCACAGGGAATATCTGCTTAATTAATGAAAAGAGGAACAATTTTGGTTGAATTAATTAAGCTAAAAACAGATAATCTGTTTAGTTAATTTTTTCAAAATACCCACGGCCCTTCATCTCCAATCACATAAAACTTCATTATTAATTGAGTGATTTAACATGTCATTTAATATCTTCATAATAATAAATGTTCATTATAGTATATGGGAGATCGTGTCTCTTCACTTCCAGTTCTATGCCACCTGTCATATATGTTCCACACTTTCTTTTCATGCATCGTCTGAATTTTAGCTCTATGTAACACAAGAAAGGCCAAGTGATTTCCTCAACAAAGTATTTCTTTATTTCCTTTTTGTGGCCATTTCGTCCGAGTTCACCTGTTTTCTTTTTGAATAATAAATTTTCAAACAATAGATATGAATTCATATATTTTATATTATAATCTTATTTTTCTTAATAATCGTATCAAAAAAAAAAATTAGACCAAGTGATTGAGAGGAGAGAGCAAAAAGAAAGCTAAGTGATTTGGACTAATCACTAGTGATTTAGTGACTTCTAGCTTTCCACAGTATCAACATTGCGGAAATCAAATTTTAAATTTCGTATTTCATGATATTATTAATACACAATACACTAGCTACAAATTGGAATTTGATAATAAATTCTTTGATTGTTGTAAATGTGTTAGGAGGGACTTCATGATGGAATTTCTGGATAGCTACTGCAATGCACACTCATTGGAGTACGATTTCATGTATCTGCCTATGGATTTCAGGTAACTAAACTAATTATGGTTAATTGCTGATAATGAAATTATTTGTGAAATGTGACTATAATAATCCCACTTTTAATTTTGTTGTAGTGATTTCGACACCTTCAACTTCAATTATTTCTTGGATAGATTTGTCTATGAAACCTCGTTTAATTTAGGGATGTTGAAACTTCTACACGTGAGAGGATAGAATCATTATTAAAACATTTTGAAGTTGTCTCACTTGTATAAAATTTAACACTATGCTATAAAATTTATCAGAAACCAAAATCTGAACAAAGTTTGTGATTTTTTTTTTTTGCATTAACTCTATTGTGTTATTGCTATTATTTCGTTGCTATTTGTTATTAATTGTTATTATTATTATTATTATTCACGAGCTTGTAAATTATAGGTCCAAGGACAATTTAGGGTATGCATTTGTGAACTTCACAAATGGTAGAAATGCTTCGAAATTCAGGAAAATAGTTGACGGATACAAGTGGGGAACTATAGAAACGGCAAAGGGCTTCTACAACTCCAAGAAAATCTGTGCCATTACATGGGCAAGAATTCAGGTATTCATTAGAATTTTAATTTGTTGATTACCAATTTTGATACGATTATTGAGTCCAAGTTTACCAAATTGTGCATATGATTTTGCTAGGGGAAAGAGAAGCTCGTGAAAAGATTCGAGAACAGCATCTTTGGCTGCGACGACCCTGACTTTTTGCCGGTGGTGTTCCATCCACCGCGTGGTGGATCGAACACCACTTCTCCGGTGGTCGTCGGAATGACGATGTAAGTAGTTCAGTTGGGGTTTCTCTCACTCTCTCTAATTAATCTCTCTCCCATGATGGGGATTAGGTGATGTAGGTAAACTGTGCCTGTAAAGTATGGGGTTTGCTTGTAGGAAAATGTTGGATGATTTGGTTAAGTAGGATCATAGCTAGGGATCTTGTCTACTAGCGATTTGACAAGGCTTTGTTTTCATAATCTCCCCAAAATTTTGAAATAAATTTGTGGGGTGATATGGAAACATGCATGTGTGTGTTTTACTTGTTTTAATTTCTGGCTAGAAATCACCCTACCCTTGTAGTATTAGAATCTGTGATGTATTTTTTATGTCAATGTTTCTATGTGTCAGATCGTTTTAAATTCTTTGTGACATCTTCGTATTATCATTAACACTTGTGAATGGTTTTGGTGATATAATTTACTCTCTAGAATATCAGAATTTTAATAAAAAGTGGTTGATAATCAAAAAAAGGTTTCACGTTGATAATATTGATAGTGGAGAAAATGTGTTAATTGAAAATGATTAAGAAAGTTCTGAGTGTGTATTTATAATAAATAAAAAGTATTGATAATGGAATAAAAGTTTCACATTGAGAACATTGATAGTAGAGAAATGATCATAGGACAAAATTATTAAATTATGTGTGCAATAATATTCAAAAATAAAAATGACATATATTTGGGGATGCATAAAAATGAAGTAAATACAATATAATTTTAAGAACATGTAAAGTATATTTGTCGTTAAGAATTAAAATATCAATTTTAGGTAAATTTGTATGCTTCAAGATTAATGAATGGGATTAAAAGGTTATTTGGCTATGTTATTTGGAAGAGTTTATATAAGACATTTTAAATGTTTTTAAGATCTAAGATTTTATTTTAGGTAAGTTTGTAAACTTTAAGATTAATATATAAGTTTTAATAGTCTATAAGATATTTTATAAACTTTTTAAGATGTAATATGGATAAGTTTATTTCAAAGAACTTATAAACTCTAGTTGTCTAAGAGATATTTTAAAAGATTTTAAGATAGTACTAAGTACCCCTCCGTCCACGAATTAAAAGTCCTACTTGCCTTTAAATTTTTGTCCACCAAATAAAGTCCTATTGTATTTTTTGTAGTACTTTTTTACTCTCTTTTCCTAAGAATTAAAAATTCTACTTGTCCTTAATTTTTTGTCCATTAAATAAAATCTTATTGTACTTTTTTACTCTCTTTCTTTTCCTATATTTACTACCATTCGCCACTAATGAACCCATCTTATAAGACTTCTATCACTTTCATATTTTATATTTACTACACTTTACCACTAGTGGACCCACGTCATCCATCTCACAATATCTTTATCACTTTAGTCAATTACCCTTTTATTTCACTCACAACACCTTTATCAGCTTTCTTAGTTTCCGTGACGAGCGTGAAATGAGATTTTAATTCGTGGACGGAGTAATATTTTAAAAGTTTATAATTTATTAAAATGTTTGGAGACTTAAACTTATAAGTTTGAGATAAATAATTTTAATTATATAGAGAAAACCGAAGATAAATGGATCAAATTGGAAGAGTATTTTATAGAAATAAAAATTATAATATGATTAAATCGTTGTTGTTTATAAGTTTATGTGAAAAAATTTGAGATTAAAGAATTTATTTTTAGGGAGCTTATGTGTTCAATAGGTTATTTTGTCAAATATTATATAAAAGTTTATAAATTTTTATAAATTGTTTTAAGAAGTTTATAAAGCGTAAAAATAAACTTTTAAAGAGGCTCATAAACTATTAAATAATTTATAAGTTGCTTGAAGAGGCTAATAAAATTCAGCCAAACACTCTTTAAATTTAGTTCTGATCGCCTCATCTTGTTCAAAAAATTTATCTGCATATCAATTTCTCTCTATATCTTATCTGCCTCTTTAGGAGGGAGTGATAATCAAATTTCGAAAACTAATCAAATAAGAGGGGCGTTTAGAATACGCTAGATAGATACAAATAATAAAAATTGGCGAATACGCCTCGATGAATACAAATAATATAAATTAGCGAATATTCTATTGTGTACTAATATAGATCGAAACTTTTGAATATTCGAAGGTGTTGATAATTTGATTTGATTTATATCTTACAAAAATTTAGGCAATCATACAATCTTATAACAGATGATGAACGTGACGTTGCATCATAACCATATGCCTCTCATACTAGTTTTACTTATTCATTACAAACACAAGTAATACTCACATATAGCAAAGAAAATTGAAACCTAAGCCTAAACAAGACAATTGAGTATGAGATTGAGTTCATCAACACTTATAGCTCCATCTCCATCACCATCCATGGAGGCCACAATTTGTTGGCAATCATCCAAAGACAACTCAACGCCCAAATTGCCAACAGCTCGACGGAGCTCCTCCCCGGTCAAGACGTCGTGTTGGTGGAGCTCCAGTGCTTGGATTGCCGTTTTGAGGGCGCTGAGACCGCTGAGTTGGAGATTCTCGGTGTTGATGTCTATGAAGTCGGGCAGGCTGAGCAGCTGCCCGTCGCCCTTGTGCATCATGGCTTGTACGTCCTGCTCGGTCACGTTGTACCCGAGCGACGACATGATCCCTCCGAGCTCTTGGACGTTGATACAGCCATCGTTGTCGGAGTCGAAGGCTCGGAAGGCCTCCACCAGCCCTAGGATATGGTTGAGTGTCTCAACGTCCACAGAGATGGAACCCATGATGCCTAAGGCCTACAATTAATGCATATGTATATATATACAAGAGAGAGGAGAGGAATATATGCTGCCACTTTGAGATAGTTGAGTATAGATGCTTATGCTATGGATATCTCTATTCCAGCTTTAGTGGAGAAGGTATATAATGTGTGGCCAACTTTCACTTGATTTCTCCACAAGACTTAATACAATGGTAACGGCCGTCGTTTTCAGTAGCCAAAGAAGAGTTAAGAAGATCGATATAGATAAGAAGCAAACGACAATCAGTTTATTCATGTCTGAAGCAGTACATCAAATGGTAGTTTTATGGCATCGTTAAACATTTTCTAAAATTGGAAGGCATCCATGTTTGGAGATGGGACGAGTATGTACACCACGAGAGACTAAGCAAAAAAAAGGAATACAACAATCATTAGTTAAAGAGAGAAGAAATTCTTCTTCATGTGCGCCGGTAATCCGGATTGAACGCCAGCGCCTCCTGGTAGATCAGCTCCCTCATCTGATCCTCTGTGAGCGCGTGCTGCTCGAAGTCAAAGCTGAAAGGGGTCGAGCAGGTGGGCTCATCGCTGATGTCGTGCAGCGAGTTCAGGTACGGATGGGCCAATGCGCCTTCCACTTCACCACAAACGCCAAGAAATAGATTAGACCATCACGCCAGCTCAGAATTGTTCAATCTATCTAAAGCTATCATGCAAAGTAAATGTTCCCTTTAAAGATTATTAATGCAGCTTCCATGACTCGTACATCATAGGAAACTGAGGTTTCTAACCTGTGATCCGTTGCCTAGGATCGAATGTCAGCATCTTCTCGACAAGATCAACAGCAAGAGGGTGCACCTGAGGGAATTTTTCGGTGAATGACTGTCGACGGTAAGGAGGGAGTTGCCGGATGTAGCGTTTTGCGTTTTCATTCAGAAGACCTAACTCCGCCTCTGATGGGGTACCAATCAGCTGCAAGGCAAGCAAATAAGATCACTCGAAACGAATTTTATAAGTACGTCGTGAAGGCAGTGATACAGCATCGACTATGTCTTGTAGCCATCTGGACGAAAAAGTATGATCTATCAACTTTTTCACCACTTAATGTGGCCCTTCCCTGATATGGTTTTAAATGAGTCGCAGTTCTAATTTTCCAAGAGACTACGATCAATGCGTTTCCATAAGTGCATACCAAAATCGTGTATAACGAATATATATAGGTGACAATCAAATGAATTCGTTCAAACAAATAAGCAAGTATAGACAAGCATAATGTGTGTCCCCAAAATGAGGCCGAACACATTACATGCCTAAATAACGTTCACTAATTCAAAACAGATGAAAAATGCAATGACAATGACAAGAGACATGCAACACAAGGCAGACTATTATTGAACAAATTCACTTCGAGGAAGAGTGACTGCGATTGAGGTAACCTTAATTAAGAAAATCAACAAATGATGAGGCAAGTTTCTTTTGCAAGATGATTAACAGAATCAACTCAATATATTCTCTCCGTTTTTTTTTCTTTTCTTTTTTTCATTTATTTCATTATTTCAATGGAAGATGCCAAATGTAAGACATATAGGCAGTTTTCTGAAGATTAAACTGTCAAATGATGGCTTATTTACAAAAGAAAGATAGTTATACTTTCAGCAACGAATAAAAGGCAACTATGCTATGGAAAGGAATGAATTACAACTGTAAATTAACCAAAGTAAATTTGACCTTATCTTAAATTAGATAATAGATACACAGAGAGATACCTCTATGAGCAGGCGTAACTGGTGCACATGATCTCTACCTGGAAACAATGGCTTCCGGTCCATCAATTCCATAAAAATGCATCCTACTGACCATATATCGATAGCTGCAGTGTAATCAGATGAATTTAACAGAAGTTCTGGTGGCCGATACCACCTTGTGACGACATATTCAGTCATAAAATCAGTTTCAGAAGTGACTCGTGCCAATCCAAAATCACATATCTTTAGGTCACAATTTGCATTCAGAAGAAGATTGCTTGGCTTTAAATCCCTGTGCAGAACATTTGCTGAATGTATGTACTTTAACCCACGGAGGATTTGATACAAAAAATACTGCAAAAATGACGATATCAGTTATTTTGCCATCAGATTTCTAACAATGAATGCTGAAATCTCTTCCTCAAAAAGTAAGTGCAAGATTGATAAAGAGATAAACACGAACAGGTCTGCCACCCCAGCCAGCCACAGGTCAGCCCCTAACTTTTCTTGAATCCTGGTCCCTAAACCCTTAACTTACATGAAAATATAATGTATACACAAATTGTCAAATACAGCTTTGATTTAAATATATATGCACACACCAACTTATTCACACACACATATATATACAACTACGGTATATTGTTGGGGAAGGGGCTTGCACGGCGGCTAAGTTTTCCAACTGGGTTATGGAGAATCTTTGATCCTTCTTTTAACCACAAAAATTATGGACTGCAAGATGATTATGAGAAGATCAACCACAATAAAAAAGTTTGATAGAATGAAAGGGAAGTTATCAATTTCAAATTCCTAGTTATTAGTATTTTAAATTTAAAACATAAAAAGGTGGAAGGTTGAAGGTGAAATGTGAAATATGCCTTCACACATTTTCATTAGTTTGAGAGGAGGATTATATTAACTTAAACACACATGTGAAATTGCCTTCACACATTTTCATTGGTATGTATGGTCACCCAAAATGATACCTCTTAATGCTCTCACAAGCCAATTATTCGGACATATACTCCAATACTACCAGAGAACGCAAGAGAAAGGAACAACCCATTCATCAACCTTATTTGTCTTTTGTCACAATGTACCAGATTGAGCTTGACCTTTCATAGCGAAAACTTTGGAAAAGGCTCCGAAATTAGTAAGAAAATGAGAATATTCTATTATTGTAATCAAAGCCAATATTATTCACACTTTCTGGTTCAACTAGTTTAAGTGGACAAAAAGTACACTTCCAAATCAGTTTAGCTAAAGTCAAGCTAACAAGCAGGTATAAGTAGTCTAACGAAAGTTAAACTAATGATGCCTTGTTAACAAATTGCCCTGTCAATAAATTGTATGGCTAAATGAGGAAAATAGAGATAAAGTAAAACAGCTAATGATGGCATGACTTAGAACTGCATATATTTTTGAAGATAATGCTAAAATAGAACCTGACAGTGCTCCTCTGACAAGGGTTGATTAGACCGGATAATTTGATGGAGATCAGTATCCATAAGCTCATATGCAATGTAAACATCATTAAAAGCTTCCCTTTGCGGCGGTGGAATTACATCTCTGATTGAAATAATCTGCGCCATACAAGATTTGCACAACATTATTAAATGAATAAAATCATGCCTACAAAAAATGCTTCATAGTTCAAGACCCCCCCCCCCTGCCTTTAACGGTAAGCTTGATAGCGAGGAAACTTGATTTCCAGCTGATTATACATTATGAAGATTCCGTAATACTACATGATTGTGCCAGATATGCAACACTAGACCTTTATTAAATGTATTGACGAATAAAATTAAGCCCACGAAAGTATGACATATAGAAGTTGCCAAACAGCTTAGCAATTTAAAGTCTAGCACTAAATGACAAAAAGTGGATAAATAAGACTGTTAAGTGATAGGAACACATGTTTTTGCATAGCAAAAAGACCTCACTAACACAAGCATAAATGTAATTGACTTTTGAAGCAGCAAATGCAGAATAGGTAGCTATGGCGACATTACAACCCAATGAATGAAAGAATTAGGATTTTTCTACATACCATCCTAGATAAATTTTTTAAAGAATCAGTATATATGATGTTGCTGGATAACATGCCAGCATGCCAACTAATACAACAGCATTAATCGTATATATGGGACCAATTTGCCCGAGGTAACAGAAACCTCATAATTAATAGGATACTCAAACACTATCTTTTTTAGGGGGATACTCAAACACTATTAGGTTGATTATTTCTGCAATTGCTGATTAGAAGAATTTGACTCTTTAAGGGTTTAGTCCAGGCTTGCTCAGACTGTAAACTTGACCCTAAATTTCCTAAGGATCATTTCGAGGTAACAAGAAGACACTGAGAAAGTACGCATTACAATGTTTACAAGTGGCAAATATGAAAAAGGATAATACTTACAGAAGCCCTTTTGTTGGAATTAATTTCTTGAGCTGAATATCCTAATTTCAGAAGAATTATTCAAATGGAAAACAAAATTGATTATTTCTGATGTAACACTCTCTTAAATTCCTTACTAAGCAGGAAATACTCTTATAAGAAAAAAATCATAATATACATGGCTCAATCACATCAGCACTTCAGTAACATGCGCAAGAACGTAAAAAGCCACCTCTCCTTCCCGTACCTAGCAAACACTCAAATAAATATAAAAGTGAAAAGTTCAATATATATGATAATGTAACTGCAAGATACACTAAACATACTAACAATTAGTAACTCAAAAAAATAGTCCTCTCATACTCCCACATGTTGATCATTTATGCAAAAGTAATCAAATTAGTATTTAGTAACACTACTACTTGGGATTGAACTTCCCTATTTAAATTGGCACCAAGCAAAACAAGGAATAGAGAGTATAGGTAATCGGAGTGGTTTTAGTTTCTAGCTACAACAGTAAGAGAAAAAACTAATAGCTTTACCATATGATGTACTACTATATCCTAATGACTTCCCCCTTTTGAAATAAGATCATTTGTTGCAGAATAATTGCATAAATCTATACAGAAAGAAAACAAAAGGGTAAAAGAGTTACTATAAAGGGCGTCTTTCTAAAAAAAGTCACTAAAGCTTAACTGTATCTCTTATCATGAATCAAAAGAAAAGCCAAAAACTTACTATACACATATTAAAGTTCATACAAGATTTATTCTAATCAGCTAATCAGCCATCCATGTCACACTCCCAAGTTCACACTTACGTTTGTGGTTCATATTCCAACTTTTTCACACATTAAAAGGCAAAAAATTGCTTGCTTATGCTCACCACAGGTCAGTAGCCGTCAAATTAGGAAGGCTATGCATAATTACAGAACATAAATTAGAATGAAATTATGATCCTTTCTGAAAACAGAACCAACTCTTAACCTTTCCAAAAAAAGCACTATTTCTCCAGCAATAATAATCTTGATTAGGAAATTAATCATCAGCTACTAAATCAAACTCATACATCGAACTGCAGCAGAATCACCCAAATCATGATATAAGAGGCAATTTCCCCATTTTAAAACGAAGAATCAAACACAAAATGTACCTTGTAAACTACCTTCCACAACCCACAAATACTCAGAAAACAAATAAAACTCATACAAAAGTAACAATCACATGTGATAACAGAAGCTCCCAAAGACAAAAGGATGAAAAGAAAAGAAAAGAAAAAAAGAACTAACATTTTCATGATCCATGTGACGCAAAAGCTTGATTTCACGCAGAGTCCTCTTGGCATCGATTTTATTATCAAAAGCATTTGCTATCTTCTTTATCGCCACATGCTCACTCGTCTCCGAATTCACAGCCGAGCTACCCAAAAAACACAAGAAAATTCGTAAAATTAAAATTGAAATTCATCGCAGCTGCTACGTAAAGAGGCAGGATTGTTGGTTACCAAACGATGCCGTATGCGCCTTTTCCGATTGGCATGATTGGGGGTTTGTATCTAGAGGTGACCTCGAATACGTTGCCGAAGATGTTGTACTGGATGAAGCGGCCGCCGTGGCTGAGCGTGGCGGGTATTTGATCTGTGGGCGTGGGCGGCGCCGGGTGCTGCTGCGGCTCCGCCTCCGACATCTCGTCGTCGGCCGGCTGATCCCCGTCCACCATTTCTGAGTGTATTGTCAGTTGCACAAAAAAAGATGCCTACTCTAAAAGGGGAACACAACAAATATATATAATATTGTTTGTATGTATATTCGTGATAGGAGGAGAAGTTCGCAGCTGCTAATGCTATTCCTATATAGCCACCCTCCACCTAAGAACCTCTTAATCATATTTCAATTCATAATCTTTCATTCTAAAACTACTAGTAATTTTTTTGCATGACCTTATTTTATTATTTATTTATCTTCAATTATATATTGAGTTTATATATATTATTATTATGCATTTTTATGTCGAAAAAAAGTACATAATTGTTATGTCGAGATACACTCGACTTAACAAGGTGTTAGTGGTATTTGCATTTGTAATCTTTGATCATAAAAGTATGCTTTGAAAATGTATGTGTATATATTGGACAAGAGTAAATTTGAAGTTGGTCTTGATTTAAGGTGTTAATGATATTTGAAATCGTATTGTAAGTTATGATCGCACAAATAATATTTTTACATAAATTTATTTAACATTGATGGTATTTTGAAAGTTTATTTGAGCTCGATTGAAGAAAGTACTGTAAAATCAATTTATGTCTAATAAAAAAGCAGCAAATTATTAGGTGTTTTTACCCCTTATTGAAGATGGAAGTGTGTTTAGGGTTATAACTAAAGGAAGTCTATGATTTAATGAAGTTCTAAAATAATCAAGTGTTCGATTCCACTTGTTTCAATCAATGCCGCTAATATATTTATTGATCAATTAATTTGTTTTGTCATTATTAAAGGAGATTATACACCAAACACTTTATAATTAAATAAGTAAATAAATTGCTGTTCCGAACTGGCTAATAAACTCCAACTAAAGTTTGTTTTAATTAATATAGTTAATCAAAGCTCAACCACAGCGTGTGAAAGGGAGAATGAAACAGCCGAGCATTTCTTCTTCACCTGTCAGAAATCTCAAGAATTGTGGGATGCAATCCTCGACTGGATCGGGGTGGAAGCTGCCCTCAACTGCAAGGCCACCAACCATTGTAATGCTTTCCGTCACCTTGGAGAGAAACAGAACACGCCTCTGCTCACGGTGATCTGGATTTGCACTGTCTGGACCTTGTGGAAAGAGCGCAACAACTGTAGATTCAACGGTGGTAAATGGAACAATGAAAAATTGCTGGCGGAAATCAAGTCAAGAATTTGGGGTTGGCAAGCGGCTTTCCTCCCGACGCCTAGAAATATGGAGTTCAGGAGCTGGTTCTCGTGCTCAAACCTTCTAGCCCTCACATCGTAGTCTCAGCTGCTCCTGCTCTGGGTACACTCATTTTGCTTTCTTGATGCTCTCGGATAGTCTTTTTCTTTCTTTCGCCCATTGTTGGGGTGGGGTTTTTCTTTTGGTACCCTTATTCCTCACTGCTCGTGAGCTTTGCTTTCTTTTATAAAAGTTCTATTTTCTGATCAAAAAAAAAAAAGCT
Source organism: Salvia miltiorrhiza (assembly GCF_028751815.1). Lineage (NCBI taxonomy): Eukaryota > Viridiplantae > Streptophyta > Magnoliopsida > Lamiales > Lamiaceae > Salvia > Salvia miltiorrhiza. The sequence continues at coordinate 38,732,881 of NC_080387.1, forward strand.
CAACCACAGCTTAATAAAGCCTAATAATAGTTCATACAATACGAATACTCAAATAGTAGAAAAAAGTCCGACTAGACTTGGCTCAATTATTTTTAGGGCATTTTTTTCATTTCATTTAATATATTTGAATAAAACATGTCTTTAATGAAAGATCATAAAATGACATTTAATTGATATATAAATTGATTTAAAATGAACAAGTTGCGATTATTTAAAGTTTTAACATATTAAGTAATTTATAATTTTATGTATTCCTTGAAACTAAAAAAAATATTTTAAACATTTTAATTTTTCTTTTTTTCTTTATTTTAATCTTTTAATTTTTAAATTATGTATTTTTATTTATTTTATATATGAATAATTATTTATAGGGCATTATATAATTATTATAGAATAATAGCATATTATATATTATAATTTATTTTAAGAAACACTAAATCAATATATGATCTCATCTAATATATTTAGATTTTTTTAAAAGCAGTTACATGTAAGGGGGTGGTGGATAGAAGGAGAAAGCACCTCATTCTAATATAAGGAAAGAAAGAAATTTAAAGATTGTGTGACGAAGTATTCGAACCAGGGTTTTAGGTCTTGCGCATTAATCTTCTATCATTAGGCCAACATACACACAAGAGTGAGAAATCATCTCATCCGGATAATTGATATAGTACTCCCTCCGTCTAATTGATAATGATTAATTATTGTTCGGCACTATTATTAAGAAGAGTGATTAAAGAATAAAAAATGATAGAAAGTTGTGGAATCCCGTAATTTTTTGTGGGAGAATATGGTTTCATTTTTTGGAACGAATCATTATTAATGGAACAGACGAAAAAAGAAAGTGAGTCATTATCAATGGAATGAGGGAGTATAAGATAAATTATAGACCATGGTCACTGATATCTATATTCTAGATTTAACAACTTACAATAAATAAAATAAGGGCTAATTGCTCATAAAATACTGAACTTTCATCCAATTCTGATTTTGCACACAAACTTTGAACTGTGGCGTGATAATTACTAAACTTTTGATTTTATCTGATTTTGCTACTAATCCAAATTCCGGCCAAATAACAAGCTAATATATAATATGGTGTGTCAATTTTGATGTGACATATTTATTATTGCGTGACAATTAATTGACAAAATAATATTTTTTATTTAATTTCTTATCAATAAAAAAAGAACACAAAACAAACAACTCAAATTGTCAATAATTTAATATATCAAATCAAATAATAGTATTTTTTTAGTTGAATTAATTAATTGAATAAATTCGATAATAGTAAGGGGATTCTTCGAGTTTAGGTGCGTCAACCAAAGAACATTTTAATTATCAATAACTTAATATATAAAAAAATTATTTAACTAAGTAATAAAGTTTATTAAATTTTCATTATCTAAAGATTAATTTTTTTTATAAACTATATATATATTTATACTATTTGAATGACTTCTATTTTATATATTGGAGTAATCAATTGTGTAATAGTGAACTAGAAAAATTTGATTTAAACTTGAGAATTAAAATAAAAATACTATTATTTGATTTGATAGATATATTAAGTTATTGACAATTTGGGTTATTTGCTTTGTGTTTCTTTTTTTTATTATTTAATAACAAATTAACAATAGATACGTCATGTCAAATATTTGCACATCATATTAGTTTGGTATTTGGCCATAATTTGGATTAGTAGCAAAATCAGATAAAATCTAAAGTTTAGTAATTTTCACGCTATATTTCAAAGTTTGTGTGCAAAATCAGAATTATTGGAAGAAAGTTCAGTATTTTATGAACAATTAACCCATAAAATAATGTATTGAACAAGTTAATAAAATTTATTAACAAATAATTATAACGCACAAATATATAGCTGTATTAAATAATATGGTGATTTTGATTTTTTTTTCTTCTTTCCTATTCGAACCTAGATGAAAATGATTCTCATTAAATTATCTCTCTTTCTCTCTCTCTATATATGTATATTTATTTTTATTAACTGTAACTATTATTGTGTATTTCACGAAACGTTACTGTATATGAAAAATGAGGTGGAAACGAAGAGTGTCATTTTGATCCTCCCACGTCAGCTTAGAATTGACACCCTTGACATTTTATTGGTTTTGTGATACTAGTTTATATCAACATCGAGGCCTATTCTCTTTTATTAATAAATTTATTATAAAAAAATGAGTAATATTAAAAAATTATTTATTTTTTTAAAATTTTTCTATAAAATAGATTTCATTATTTCTCATTTATTATTTTCATTTTAAGGAGAATAATATTATCCATCGTGAAAGTGAAAATAAGTAATGAATAAGAGTCACTTTCTATTTTGTAGGAAATGAGGGAAAATAAAGGAGTGATTTAAAGAGTGAATTTTTTTATCCCTCTTTTTTCTCATGATAAATTTACAATTAAAGAGAACACACTTTGATTGATAAATTTATCATAAAAAAAGGAGGAATAACAAAAAAAAAAAAAAGCCCCTTTAAATTCCTCCTTTCTTTTTCCTTGTTCCCTACAAAAAGAAAATTTCATCATTTCTCATTCATTTTTTTTTTCACTTTAACGAAGAATAATATTATCCCTTAATTCTTAATGTAATAATATTATCTCTCTTTGAAGTGAAAATGATGAATGAGAAAGAGTGAAATTCTATTTTATAAGAAACAATAGAAAAGAAATGAGATATCTAAAAGAGAATTTTTTTTTATTAATTTTCATCTTCACTTTTGCACAGGTGCAAGGGCGGGTGCGGGAGCAATACAATTCGGTTGCGGGGATACGGATTTTCAAAAATTATAGAGTGCGATTCGTGAATGATACGTTTGTTATATTTATATATATTTTATTATATGTGACCAATCAAATTGAAAAAAGAAAAGAACATTTATAAATTAAATATTGCATTGCAAATATAAGTCAAATTAAAAGTTTCAATAATGAAGTTCTTCAAAAGTTGCAAAAGAGCCCAAAAATAATGAAAAAAAATTACATTGCAAATATAAGTCAACGTAAAAATTTCAATAAATTGCATGTAAAAGTTTCAAATTGCATGCAAATATAACTCAAAAATTACAAAAGAGCCCAAAAATAATTGAAAAAATTACAAAAGAGCCCAAAACGCACCCAATTCGCAAATCCCTTTCTTTTTTTTTGGAGGATTCGCCACCTGGCGAATCTCGTGCGAATCCCACGCGAATCGCACCCGCACCCTGTGCGTATCCGATACTGCATTGTGCTATTTTTTGAAGAATCCGTGCATCATAGCTCATCTTCCCACAAAAAAACACACCCTAATAGTATATTATTAAATTGAGGTTTATTATAAAGTGAAAAAGAAAAAACATCCCTTGAAAGCACAAGATGCAGACTAAGGGCACAAAACTAAAAAGCGAAGGAGAACACCTCAAAAAGGAAAGTCAGGATCATTATCCAAATCATCCGACCAACGCCTATGGACGACATTATTCATTGCAATCATACTAGGCCTATTGGTGACGTCAACCACAAACTCCCTCGGCTTGTTACCCATTGTCACGACCGGACCTAATTAAGGATAATTAAGCCGGGAAACCGTGACTAATGGAGGGAGATTAGAAGCGGGGTAGAAAGGGGATAATCAAACAAGGAAGGATCGCATTTCATCATTGTTAACAAAAGGAATATTTATAATATAACGGAGGTTTCGTCGTATAGACTCAAATAACTAGTAAGTTCGGATAACTCCGACTTAGCCAAAATAACATAACACTTCTGAGTACGCAGCGGAATAAGGTTCTGAATACATGTATGAAGACATGTATCCCTAGAGTTCATTAATACATAATAAGACAAAAGAGTCCCGCTCGTCACTTCATCACCATCGGCAGCTACTCAACCTGCACATTTAGAAATATATGCAGGGCTGAGTACAAAAGTACTCAGTGGGCACGTATGCCTAAGTATAAAAATACATGCTTCAAAACTGTAAATTGTCATGCCATCTTAAACAGTACAGCAAAGGAGTTTTTCGCTAAAAGGCCCAAGCTTACTAAATTCATTTGTGATTCTTAAAGTTCGACTGCAGTCTAAGTTCTCTTGTAATCTATCATATCTGGAACTGTGTGCCGGAGAGGTGGCCACCTCTCACGGTCACTTGACCGGCCAACCCGCTAGATGACTCACGGTCACTGGTGTACACTAGCCTTGGCAGGATAGCTATCAACTGCTCAAGACCCGAATTCGATTACATGATAAAAGCCACATCAGATAGATATCATACTGAAATTGAAACATTTTATGGCAAGACAATATTTGAAATAACTTCAATTAATTTAGTCATGAAATAACTTGCTTGAACGTAACATTTAAACTCATTTGATATATACGAAAGTAATGCCCACCTGATAGAAACTTTCTGTGGTACAATAGCTCCTTGTCTGATTATTAATCTCGTGCTTGACCTTTATTACGAGAATATAAATAAGACATTGCCTCGAGGAAAATTCTTAATTAATGAGAAAGCGTAATTTAACTATGCATGAATCTGGTATGCATGAACTAATACTCTGAGCGATAATCGGGAATCCTACTATTAATCCTCGTTAATAGATTTAGCTAATTCTCGTCTAGCGCGGTCGAATAAAACTGTGATTCTTCCTTCCTCATCGGAATATTCTAGTCGTGAAATAAACCTTGCATTTGTACTTGATTGAAAAATGACTAACTCGGCTTTAAACGAGGTGTGACCTTGTAGAAATTATCGGGCTTTTCGATAGAAGCATCATTACTAGCGTAACCTCAAATAATTAATAGGCTCAAAAGAGAGTAGCCAATTAATTAAATAAACCAGTGGCTTAAATGAAATAAACAATAATGGCTTGCTTTAAAGTCGGAAGTCCAAAAACATTAATTAATAAACTGGGTGGCTCATTACTGATAAATAATTGGGCTCCATCAAAAATTGATACTGCTAGGCTTAGCTCAAAGGAGTAACTTCAGCTCAAGCTTTAAAAGAATTAAAGCCCAACTTAAAAAGTCTTCGACCCAAAACAATTAAAATAGGGGTCCAAATAATAATTAATGTGGACTGAAAAGAATTAATCTTAGCCCAAAAAGGCAATTTACTCGGCCAAAATGATGAATTAAACTGGCCCAACGAAATATAAATGGGACTAGAATAATAGCCCATCATAAAATATGCATCAGACCAACTCCTTAATTAAATCGAGCCCAATAGAATTAATGAGAAGGGCCAATTAAATAAAAGACTGGCCCAATTCGAATTTAACTGTGAAAGCCCAAGCAATTAAAATCAAGCCCAAATCTTTAAAACACAAGCTCAAAATTTTCGGCCCAACTTAAAAATACAAGGCCCAAAGCTAGAGCCCAACCCAACTCATCAATCTCTCTCTCATTTTCTCTCACTGTCGGTCCTTATTTTTCTCTCTCTGTTGGAGCCGATACTCTCCCAACAGACGCTGCACAAGACTTCTCCCTCTCTCTCGCCCGTCCTTTCTCTTCGCGAGCTTCGCCGCGAATTGCTCCGACCGGCGTCGGCTGCCGCCGAGCCTAGGTCCGGCGTGGCCGCACCTGCCTCTTCCTCCTTATCCTCTCTCTCTCTCTAATCTCTCCTAAATCACGCTTAGCCTTCTCCTCCCTCGATCTGCCTTCAGTCGAGGCGTCCACCGCCGCCGTTTCCTTCTCCGGTCGTTCCAGCTGCCGGCGTGGCCGGCGTTCAGCCGTTGAACGCGCCGCCTCCTCGCCCTAAACCCCTCTTGCTGACAGTTCGTCCAAGGCGAGGAGAGCGAGCCCTAATTCACGAATTGAAGGTCGCCGTCGCCGCTGCAATTGGGTGCCCGACGAACGGCCGTCGTCTGCGTCTCTGCGGCCGCCGCCTTCGCTCGTCCTCCCTCCTTCCTTGATTTAATGGGAAATCCCCAGGTGAGGAGCCCTAATTCTCTCAAATCTGGAAGCGTCGCCGTCGCGGTTCTCTGGCCATCAATCGACGGCCGACGTCGTTTCGTCCTCTCCTCCGAGCCATTCACGTCCCGACTCAGATGTCAAGGTGGGCAGGGAGTCGAGCCCTGCTTCTTTTTCGCCTCTGCCGCCATGGTTCTGCCGCCATCTCCCCCGCCCATTTCAATCGGCGGTTCAGCGTCGTTGCTCCATTCGCGATGCTGCTGTTGCTGTAACACGATTTCCGCCGAGGCAGTAAGAGCTGCGGCCATCGTCGCCGTAGTCTTGGCTCGACCGAACAGGCAGCCGGCTTCATTTCCCTAAGCTAAGTTCTGAATCTCCGTCTCCTTTCTCTTCGTTGCGTGATTGAGTTTCGAATCGAACATAAATTCCCTCGAGTAAGAATCTAGTACTTAGCACTCTACGTGTGTGTGAGCATGCTGTAGCAGGGCTAAACTCTATTTATGAGCTAAGGTGTTCTCTTTCTTTTTGTCTGTGAAGCAATACTTATGCTATGGAATTCTACATGAATGAACTGATCATGCTCTGGTGCGAATGCTTGCTAGAATAGATATTCGAAATAGAATTAATACCTTGGGAATGACTGTTGGTTGGCTGATTGCCGTTGAGTTTAACGAACTGGAATGATTGAACTGAACTGAAATAAATGTTCTTTCCATTAATGTAGGTGAAATCTTGGAGGAGTTGAAGAGAGTTAAAGAAGTTTACCTCCTCGCAGAGAATGTATGAAGGCCCCTGCTGTCCTGAACTTTCTAAGTGTGGAATGGAAACAAAATGGAGATTAATAGCTGATGAAGTCTGGAACAAAATGAAGGTGTTCGGGTGTGAAATGCACACTTGTTTTAGTCAAAATGTGCAAACTGGCTGGAGTCAAAAAGATACAAATAGGCGGTGGAGCATGCTAAGTAATAGGGGAGGGTGTAGTGGCAGGGGAATTAGAACAGTTGTTGAAAAGAAAGGAAAAATGTAGCTGCAGTAGATGTTCCTTGCAGCACACACGTTTTATCCTTCTCATTCTTTTCTTTCTTTTCATTTTTCTTTAAGTGCTAGATAGTGAATAGTAGTGTAGAAATGATTGTTGATGGTATTTGTTGGAGAGCATGCGTGTAGTATGCAATAGAGTAGGAAAGAGGACTATGATTGTAAGTGTTTGAAAGTCTTGAGGTGACAAATAGAATCCCATAGTAGTTTTTGTATCAATTGAGGATCTGTAAATCTAATTTTTTTTTTTCGGATTCTACTTATCTTTATAAAGCCTCTGCGAATTAAAATATCTAATTTAACTCGTTCTATTAGTCGGGATTAAATCCACGACTGAGTAAAGTAATAGATAGAAATAATATTTCGATTACAAATAAAATAATAACTCGACTTCGCTAAGTCAATTATCATTCTGAAATAAATCATTGACTACTCAATAATTCAATCGTGGTCATCTCAGGTAATGGCATCTAATTCAGAACTCTGAGCTGAATTAACTGAATATTAATCACTGGATTAAATCAACTAAAAGATGTAAAAATAAATATTGCATTTGTTGCTCTTAATCATAAAATAAAATAGCGGGCTACTACACCCATTTCTTCCGCATTCCTGAGACGACTTTTAATACAACCTTCCGGAATTGCATGTATAGGCTCTCGTTCCTTTACCGAGCCCTTTGGACGACCACGTCCGCGCTTCTTCTCCGAGAGCAACTGCATCCCCTGATTAACTTGCTCCTCTAACCTAATAATACGACTCGTCATGTCATCCGTAGAAGAAATGGATTTATTATCAAAATCAACTTCCTTAATCGGCGAATTAACCCGCTGGCTCGCTGAATCTTCTGCCCCAACTACCAGTTGTTGCTCTACCACAGCTCCACTATTCGTTCCAGAATCCAACTCCAAAGTTCCCTCTACATTCGAGCCCTCCTTATCACTTGCCTTGTCCGTGTGAGGCGACCCATCATTTTCTTCCTCATGTAAAGGCTCTGCTTCATAATTGGAGTCCGCAATGATAGTCTCCTCCACTTCCTCTTCCTCATCCTCATCTAGCGCTTGATATCGGTTAGCATCCCCCGCCAGAGGGAGATCATTTTTCTTAAAAGGTACTGTAGCCGCGTCTAGAAGATCAGGACCTGATAGAGGTTTAAGAATATCAACTTTGGGCTGCCATGCAGGAGTCGGACCCTCTCCCTTATCAAGATTCTTCACAACCACAGCAGGAGGCTCAGTGATCTTTTGCTTGCTCGTGGCCCTATCAGCTCTCCGGCATTTATCCGTTGAATGACCTGTAAGTTTACAACGCGAGCAAAAAAGGGGCATAGATTCAAAACCCAACTCAATGTAGAACGATCTATCGCCGTCATCAATGTACATCGAGTTGAGAATAGGCAAAGCCATGTCAAGTTCCACCAAAACCCGCGCAAAGTGTCCCACATGACCAGTTGCTGAGTCATTATCAATTCGCATAGGATGACCAAGCACACGACCTATACCAGCAATAATCACCGGAGTCCATAACTCCACAGGGAGATAATATATCCGAACCCATACCTGAGCCAGAGACGACACTTCCTTATACGGATCGAAATACCTAGTCCATTCACGGAAGCGTACGTGGCCGATTGACAGTTGGAGAAAAGAACTCCCCTTAGCTTTCTTTTTCGCTTCCATCGTCAAAAATTTAACAACGAAGAATCCCTTAGCCATGGGCACCAGTTGACAGTCGGCGCACTGCCATATGGTTCGAAGTTCATGAGAGAGGTCGGCGAACGTGCGTGGCTTGTCCCCTTTACGTTGGATAAGTCTACCGATTAGTGCAAATTGAAACTCTTCCAACTTTGTTTGATATTCCGATTTGGGCACTGAGAGGGTGACAACCTCTCCTTCTCGCTGTATTTGAAGGCCTCGGAGGCCATACGCTGCAACATCCGGCTTCTTAAGGGATTTGTGTTGGACTTTATCAGCTACTTTGGCAGCGAAAGAAACAGCCGGAGCAGAACCCGGCACCTGCGCTACTGAAGTAACAACAGACGGCAGCGGCTGTATCATGGTTGGTATAGGATTTAAAGTTCCTTTACCCAATATGTTATAGTATTAAAATATATTAATACGAACGCCTAAAAAAAAATATTAATACGAATGTCGTTATGAAGAGTGAAAATTTAGTGATTTTTCTGAGCCATTTAAAGAAAATTAATCTCAAGACGACTTTCATAATTGAACAAATTCCGAAAAACAGCATATATTCCAGTCGACAATCTAACATGCCAAATTATAGCATCATTTTTAACCGAAGTAACCGTATCGTCTAAATACTAAAGATTAAAAAAAAAATTAAAGTATATTCATGCACGAAGCAGCACAAAAAATGGTGGAAAAAATAAGGCAAAATGAGAATGGAGTGATGATGAGCGTTTATGTGGAATCAAAAATTCTTCGATCCAATCAGAAAATTGATCGGATCAACAGAATCAGCGTTTCTAAATCACGATGCTATGATCGGCGTGCCCACCTCCTTGCATATACAAAGGAGCTCAAGCATGCAAAAGAGTTAAAGAGGCCATTAATTAAAAATTTGAGGCCAAAATCAAAGGTGATTATATTATATATATTTCTTATATGTATAAATATATTCATAATGTTATTCTTAATTTGGAATTATGTATTCTAATTCAGCCTATTTTACAGAAGCGGAGATGGGCTGTGGTCGGGGAAGGCTTTAGACGATTGTTTTCGCAATTCCGTAGGGTGAAGAGGTTGTGGAAGTATGAATCAATAGACGGTGAAGGGAGATGGAGCAACGGAAGAAGAAGAAAAATTCATTTTTGTGTGAGTAATTTATGAATCTATTGTTTGGAAAAGAAATTAAAAGATTTCATTTTGCATGTAATAACTATTGTTCATTTATCTGATAGAGATAGAAAGAAATATTGATTGGGATTTTTATTCTCTAATTTTGCGCAGAAGAAATTGAAGTGCTTGTTGAAGAAGATATCTGGGGCTTGGACATGCAACAGTGGTGCCACTCATTGATTTTCAATAGATTTACTATTTAGATTGGAGGATTTTAATTCCAATTTGGACGAAACAAAATATTAGATGATTTTATTTTATTTTATTTTTGTAATTTCACACTCTAATAACATTTGGAGTCTAGAACAACGAGTTTATCTGTTTATGTGAACAAGTTCGGTACAATTATTAGAGCATCCACAATGCTTGCACCCATAGTGGGTGCAATAGAATGGGTCCCACTTCTATTGCACCAACTCCAACAATGGTATTGCACCCACTTGGGTGCAATAGATTTTATTTTATTTTTGAATTAGTTTTATTCTAGTTTCCATTTTACAATAATTAATAAATTAAAATTTCATTGAATTAAAATTCAAATCCTACATTAATAGAAATAAAAGAAATACAAGAAATTAAAATCCTAAATTACTTAAATTAAAACAAACATAAAATAAAAAATCCTAAAAATCTACGAGATGTTGTGTCGTTGCTTGATCTCCGCCACCTTGCACATGTGAAACACCAATTCGTCGGGATTCATTTGAGAGGTGTCCCGGCTCATCAACATGCTATCGGCGAGGTCACGTTGAACTTGGGAGAACGTTTCCATTGCATTCACCATATTCGCCATGTACCCGAGAGCTTTTTGGTTATCCGTCGACGTCTCTTCGGCCTTTTTCTTGCCTTTCCGCTTGTCTCTCTTGGCCGCCTTTTGGCCTTGGGGCCGGGTGGAGATACTCGCGTCACTAGAAGTCGTTGTGGGAAGACCGTCGGACCCCTTTGATCGTTTGTCCGAATGGACATCGGAGTGAACATCCTCGCCGAGACTTGCAAATTTCTTGGACTCGCGCAAGATCTTCCATGCATGCGGATACCGGAACGGAACACGGTACTCGGCTAGCCACATTGCCTCTGCTTGCTCCAGGATTTGAATATCACTCATGCCTGATTTCCATTGATCGTGGCATTTTTTGGCGGATAATAGTTGCTACGTTTGGTGGCCGCCGGCATAGAAGCAATCTCCTCCACGTCGGGCTCGGGCTCGGCAACGGCGGCAAAGCGGGGGTTCAAATTGGTGGCCGCCGCTTCAAAGGCATTCGATTCTTGCGTGAACGGCGAGAATCCTTGCCTGGAAGCATTTGATTCGCCGAGGGATGGATTTTGAGGATGTTCACGCCAATAGTTGCTCCAATCGCCTTCCATTGCTATTTGTTGAAATAATTTAGAAGATGAGGAGAATGGATGAATGATTGAGGATGAAGAAGAAAATGAGGTTGTATATGTATATATAGAGGGGGTATAGAAATAAAAAAAAAGAAAAAGAAAAAAGGGCAACGGGAAAAAAAACGGTAAAAAACGGCTACTGCATGCATTTTAAATTTTGTTTTTTAATTTTTTTTTTTTGGGCCGAAAAGGGGCGCGTGTTTACACGCCCCCTCCTTCGCTCCCGTCTCCGCCGAGTGCGAAGCATCGCCCCCCCCCCCCCCCCTCTCACACCGGGTGCAGCAACGACAGTGGGTGCGATAGGCCGGGTTCGATCCGGCCATCGCACCCACCGCTGCGGATGCTCTTAATACTAGTTTTTTTTTATATAAATAAGCTCGTTAATATACTCATGAAATAATTCAAAAATATAAAAGTTACTATAAAATTTTGGTATATGTTGCTCCCTCTGTCCATAATAAAAACATCTTCATAAGGAAATCGACATGAATTTTAAGAAAAAGTAATTATATATTTGGTGAATGAAGAAAGAGTCGTACAAATTAGAAAAAGTGGTGATAATTATTTTCAAACTAATTTACCGATTATAATTAAGGAAATGGACCTTGAATTCCATAAATTTAACTTCGAACTTGACTCGAAATTAAACGAATTAAACACGAACTTAGCAATACTTACGAAACTTGAAGGAACCCACGGAATTTCAATAAATTCCATGATTTTCGTTGCAATCAGAACTATTATTATGGTATTCAATTTGGTATATTAGATATGAAATCTCATAATATGTTGTTGGTTGAATGGACTTAACTTGATACTTCCGGATCCGGACAATATCAAATAGGATTAATCTTGATCTTTTCTATAATAGAATTAAGGGTTAATTGTCGTTAAATTCAAAAGCTTTTTGATAATTCGTGATATTCTCACTAACTTTAAAATCAGCGTATGAATACATGAATTGAGAATTTGTTCTTAATGTTCCCAAAATTAAAAAATCCGGTGAGATAACATGGCAAATACCTATGACATGTCAATTTCATGCCAAATCAGCTATACATGTCATTATTTTAATTTTTTAATAATTTTATTTATTTATAATTAATTTTTAAAAAAATAAAAATCACCTACCCTAATACCCCATCCCCAAACCTACCCCCTTCCCCAACCCCCCAACCACCACCTCCCCAAACCCCCGGCGCCACCTCCCAAACTCCCGGCCTGCAAACACCCCCCAAGCCTACCTCCTTCCCCAAACCTTCGCCTTCTCCATCTACCCCCATCCCCAAACACAACCGTCGACGTTCAAAATCGAAAGAAGGTATCTGCGAGAGAGAGAGAGAGAGAAGGAGATTTGAATAAAGTGAGGCCGACATTTGCGGAGGGAGGCTGTGATTTGAAGGTGGCGATTTGAAGAGGAAGGCCGCAATTTGAAGAGAGGGGGCCGCGATTTGCAGATGGGGGCCATGATTTGAAGGTGGCGATTTGAAGATGAAAGCAGCGATTTGAAGAGGGGAGCCGCGATTTGGGGTGGCGAGTTGAAGGAAGGGAGGCCGCGTTGCAGAGCGGCGGTGGGTTGCTTTTTGCAGGTGGGTTGCCGGCTTTCTCCCACCCCCAAATCGAAACCCTAGGACCCGCGATTTGCAAAGCGGCGGTGGGTGACTTTCTGCTGTTGCGCCGCCAGCTTTCTCTATCCCCAAATTGAAACCCTATGACCTAGAATCAGGCAAGAGATGAGAGAGAGATTGTTGCTGTGCGAGAGATTTCGATTTGTTGGTGTGCGAGATGATTGACGATTGTTGGTGTGCGAACTGCAAAATTTTGCAAATTTTCCGGCGAGGAAGGTGTGTGTGTGTGAGAGAGAGAGAGAGAGATTTCTGCAATTTTTTATTTATTTTTAATTGTTGTTGGAAATCAAAACGACGTCGTATTATTTTAAAAGAAACGACGTCGTTTTCTTGCACCGCCGGCTATGCCACGCTATATTTACGATAGTCCACGTCACCTTCAATTTGGGGGTTTTTTCTTATTTTGGGAACATTAAGAACGAATTCTCAATTCATGTATTCATACGCCAATTTTAAAGTTGGTGAGAATATCGCGAATTCTCAAAAAGTTTTTAAATTTAGTGGCAATTAACCCTAAAATTAATCTCGAGCCAATTGAATTCCAAGTAATCTTAAATAATCGAACACCCCCATTATATATTGGTAAAATAAAATAAAATAAATGAATAAAAGAAAACTCAAACTGCAAGAAATCAGCCCAAAGAGAATGGACTACTGTAATAATTAAGAGAAACAGCACAAACATTGATAAAAAAAGTTGTGCTGAGTATTTCTTATTTTATGAGTGAGACAAATCCTGTGCTAACTATTTCTGGACTTAATAAATATAATTGTCAAATTTTATGCTCAAGAACATAAAGCAACTCCCCCCAGGAATAGCTGTACACACAAGATAATTCAAAAACAACCTCAAAACGTTACCTGCGTTCTCTCGACCTCCTCGCCTGCCTCGTGAACAAGAATCGGGCATGGGGACGGCCAATCCGGGAGATGTTACGGCCGGTGCTTCTTGAGGCGAGCCTAACGCGTAGCCTGCGGAAGTACCCCTCGTCGAGAGGGTCGTAGTCGCCCTCTAGAGCGAACGGAGAGTCGCTCCACCGGCCATCGGGAGTTGGAAATCTGAAGAATGTGTTCTCAAAGAACCCATCCTCGTCGTCGTAAACGCCACCGGAGATGCCATGGTTACCCTCTATCACGTAGTCGCCAAGGACGACCGCCCCGGGCATATTAGCTCTGATTGTGCTGAACACGTCGCTGAGATCTTGCTCCCTCTCGAGCTTTTTCCATTTCTCCACAAGCGAAGGATCTATATCCCGAGGGCATGCCTTTGGGTGCTCCACCTTTACGTGTTTCTTGATCTCCTTGTAGGTTCCAGCGAACGAGCAATCCTCTTGCGTGCAGGCTCGTTTCTTGGAGTTAAGGTACCGACGAGCAGGCTCCACAACAGTCCAACCTTTCACCTCTGAACGACAAAGTGGGCACAGAAGCTCGGACAATTCACTCTTAGCATTGGGACAGCCGGATTCTTCGAACAAATTAAAACTAGCAATTGATCCTTCCCAAGATTGTGTGTCGAGGTTTGAGGTTACCTTGGTGGAGGCCTTACTGTACTGTTCGAGACAGTTGGAGTATCGGTTGCTCGTAGCACACATGTAGGGACGGCAACCCTTCTCATACGAGGAACAAAGCAGGAGGACCGCATTGTGAGGAGACTCTAAGCAGATGGAACATACAGCGTTGTCCCACTCTTTCTTTTCGGATGCACTCGGTCGTTGCTTTTCTTGGTGTGCGTCTCCGCAAGCCTTCTTACGCCCAGATGATAACTTATGCAGGGTAGCACCATGGCATCGGGAGCCAACTTCCGACCGCATCTTCTTGGATTTTGCCATTCAAACAATTTGACCCCACGATGACACCCCTGCCTACCACCAAGAAACGTAAAATGATAAATAAAAACAAACCCGGAAAAAATAAAAGAAGAGAGAAAAGAAAGAAGAAAAGCTTTGTGAGCAACACTTAAAATCATCGGCAACACCTTTTTATTTTTGTATTTTTTTCATTAAGAAATAGGAAAAAAAGTTCCAATTGTCCTCTAAATCACTGTAATAAAACTTGACCTGTTAAGCCACAATTTTCCAGCGATATGAACATGTTTAAGTATCTATAAGACCATAACATATGCTGGTTCACCAATCAATGACGGTTCTGGAGAGCTACCAAGTTACTTTGCATACAATAGTAACGAAGATTACTAAAGAAAAATATACAGAAGGTCGTTGGGCCATCAGGTTCTCCATAATAATTATGATCCATAATCATTCAAATCAGTTTTTTTATTACAGATATAATTATACACCTGGTGAGTCATTGCAGCAAACCAAAGATAGAATAAATAGACCAAGAGAAAGAGAATATTTCCATATAATATTAGCAAAACACAAACTATCATTAATTTTCCATCTTCTGAATTGTGAGATTTGAAAGCAATAGCCTTTGATCCTATTAATGTGTTGTACGTAATAAAGATCACAGTAAACTGTAATACAACCCAACAACATAGAGAGCCAACAGAAAAAGATAGTATCCAATAGAAGCTTAAGATTTGAAAGCAGGAAATGACAAGCGACAGTAATCTACAAGTAGCATAGAGCTGTATATATGTACATAACCTCTATATCCACTACCTACAAGCTTTCTAATATTCAACAAAACTACAAAAGATTTCTTAAAAATACAGAGACAAAGTTGAATATGCATGTTTAACTATACTCCATTGCATAAGGCTACTTTAATGCTAATCACTGAGGATATGCAGTGTTTGCTAACATGTACTATTAAGCAGCACCACTAGTGTCAGGAAGTTACTCGATGACTAAAGTTTATACCGGCAATTCGTATGAAGAATACCACCGTTAACGACCATACAATTGCATACTCCATAAATTCTTTATGCAACATAGATTATTGATATTTGGCACTTAGAGCTTTTATTGTTTTCAGTCCTTGTAGGAGCAATAGATTGCCACAATAACAGTATCATTTACTAAGCAAACTAACATATTTTCAAATCCTAAATAATTATCATTAAGAAAAAAGAAAAAATTATCAACAAGCAAAATACATTTTTGGCCCCATAACTATTGAAGTAGCATTCTTGGCCTCATAACGGGGCGAATGGCCAAAGTAGTCCTAAAAAACACTTCCAATGCCCGCAAGTAATCTAGTACTTTACACATGAAACCATGAAATTTGGGGTTTCACAGCAACTACCTGCAATTCCAGCACCAATTCAATGATATTTAGCCCTAAAAAAACATAATTTTCGTGAAGACTTGTTAAAAAAACTTAAAATTTAATAAATCTAGCCACTAATTTTAAGTTCATTAGTGCACTTCATGAAAAAGTCACCAGAATCGCAACATTGTCGTCCAGAAACCCTAAATTTCAGAGCTCCCCGACGACAAAGTAGGCTAAAAAGACTGTAATTACGCACTTCAAGCGTTAATTTGGATTATTTTTTTATACATCTAATTCTTTTTAGCTGCCCAATATTCATTAGTGAGCTATAACCGCCTACGTAGCAAGCATATGCAGAGCTATTCATAAATTAAAAAAAATAATAATAAGAAAAGAAAAACATCAGTAGCAATCCATAAAAAATCAGGATAAACGCCGCTTCACTTCTTTCAGTCAACAAATTATTCCATTTTTAAGATCGCAGATTATGACGTTCGGCATAAATTAAAAAGTTTGGAAATCGGAAACGAAATAGGAAATGGCACACTGAGGTTTACCTTAATCTTCAGCAGAAGGAATCGCGCAGGTGCGAGCTAACAAAGTGAGGGGATAGACTTTGTCGAGAAAATATAGCAAAGCAGATTTAATGTCTCTGTCTCTTTCTATTCATTTACCACATTTTTATGTCACGGCTTGCGGTCTTCAAATTAAAGGCCCCAATATAATTAGCTTTGGGAAATTTTGGATATCGAATTTAAAATTTGGATTAAAATATTACAAATATAAAACTCATATACATTGTTAGATTTGGATTTAGATCTCATGACTAATTATTCGTATGATTTGTGATGTTAAGTGAATTCCAAGTCATAATACTCATAAAATGGATTGAAAAAAAAAAATCAAGATTCAGATCCAAATATTATAAATATAAAATTTCACATGCAATATTAGATTTGAATTTGAATCTTATGACTAATTACTAGTCTGATTTGTGTTTTTTTTTTTGATAAGGAAAAGAAGATAATATTAAACCAACTAGTCTGATTTGTGTTGCTAAGTGAATTTGAAGTAATAGTGCACATGTTTATAAAAATGTTAGATCTTTTCAGTTCCAAAATTTAATCTCTATTATTTTTTTTTTTTTATTTTGTATCTCAATTAATTTTGTTTTTAGTTGATTTTTTTCATTGTATTATACATTCAATGTCCAAATTACAGTAAATACGGTATTTCTCTAAACACTACACATTACTTATATACGATAAAATAGTCATTAATATTTCCTTATTTTCCATTACATAAATAAAATATTTAAAACAACTTAAATGAACTTAGTTTTCAAATATCTTAAAGTATACGTCGAAATCGAACCTAGTAGATAGTTTATGTACAACCACAAGGTCATATCTTTTCTGTCATCCTCGATACCAAGGATATTCCCCAAAAAAGCCATTTGCCAAATTATTGGGCCCAAAACATCTAGCTATTTTTTGCATCAATTTTATTTTGCATCCTAAATAATAAATCATGAATAAAGTACATGATTAATAAGATGTATGATTGTATATTTTTATTTAAAAAAATAGAATTTTTTAATCTCATCCTTTTAATGGGATAAGAATAAAGTAAAATTAGCTTAAATGATATAGTCCCTCCGTCCCAATAAAGGTGAGGCGTTCAATTTGGGCACGAAATTTAAGGAGCTAATGTTTAGTGAAAAAGTTAAATGAAAAAACAAAATGAAAGAAAGAGTGACTAAAAAAATAGCTTTAATTTATTTTAGAAAAGAAAACGATTCAACTTCGTTGGGACGGCCCGAAAAAGAATATAACTCAACTTCGTTGGGACGGAGGGAATAAATAATAAAGGTTCGATATTTCAAAATTCCAATCCATCAAAATAAGCAAGTGATTAGCCTTATTAATTTTAGGGTAAATTACAAAATAAGTCACGAACTTTGCCTCATTCTTCAATTTCAATACCACTTTTAAACCTTTGTAAATAAATACCAATTCTTTTAAATAAATACGAATTGGCAAAATTTGTAACTTATTTTGTAATTTACCTTTAATAGATAAAATTAAAGACTAATCCTTGGAACTTAAACGTCTCCTTACCAAACTAACCAAACCGAAGCCGAAATTATAAAAAACGCACCGAATACTTTAGGCTGACCAACTTAAATTTAACCAATTTCCAGTTTCGTCTAAATTTTGCAAGCATCGTCATGTGGTATTAATGATGGATTGGCAGATTCGAATTGGAATTTAATGCTGAAAAAAAATCGCGACTAAATAGCTAATAGTGAATAAATAGATAAATGATATAGAAAAGTGATGGAACTTTCAATGGACTGAATTGTCCACGCCAGACAGGCGCAAAGAAATTAGCCAATAACTACGAAAACTCTAGTATGAAAAATCATACCAATTATGTTGGGCTTCATCCACACTTCCAGGAAAGTATTCAGAAATTTGAACAAGAGAAATGTGTAACATTCTTGACAATTTGTCAGAGTTTCTATCTATTTACTACTAATATAATAATGACTAGTTGTTTGCAGCAACAAATCATGTCATTTACATGAACAAAATTTTTGGCAAAACCAAGGAATTCTGTAGAATAAAAGAAGAGCATCATTAACATTTAACAGTTATATATACACTTAATTACAAGATCACATATACTAACAATACTACATAACAATCAACATACAAAGAGAGAGAGAAAGAGAGACCAAGCAGAGCATGAATGAGATTACAGAAAGTAGTTCCTATCTGGCAAAATCGAAATGTCTTCAAATAAGTGAAGAGTGGAAACTCTTGAGCCTCATATTCACAAAACAATGCGAATTCCTCAGGTTTTGTAGTACATACACACCATGGACCTACAGAGAGAAGGACTAACCGTTACAAAAAGGAGAGAAGAATCTAAACTGCTCATTTAGTGCGTTAAGAAGTGAGAAGCATCTAGTAGTTGCATTGTGGTTTTGATGGTGATAGCGATTCATCAATCATATACGCTAACGCGGGAACTTAAAATTTGGGAGAAACATTTGTGCTGGTTACCTCGATTCTCAAAACTGCCAGCCAAAACTGTGAGCAGATGATGAAAGCGGCCGCTTCACAAAGGGATGGTCCAGGAGCTGGGCAGCTGTTGGCCGCAAGCTTGGGTCAACTTGTAGGCACTGAAGTATGAAATCCCGTGCATCACTTGAAAGAGTTGCAGGGACATCTGGTCTCTCGCCCTGTCCTATCTTGTATAATGCTGACATCTGTCATCAGAGAGAATGAAAATCAAGATCCAGAGTTGTGAGCGGGATATCTTCAATACATGCACACGAACAAACTTCACACATTTATTACTGCAAATATAATAGTGTTCCATGACAGCAAGAAGACCGGAAAATGAGCTTCGAAATACTTTAATTCCACTGGGATAAGCAATCATGAGAAACAATATGAGTTTGTACCTTTGGACAAAGAAACAATTTATTATGAGATAATTAGATATCTCTTTGATGGATATTCAGTGTTAGTATTGCTCCTCATATAGCAGTCTCCTTGATTAGATTCTTTACAAATGAAAAATGTCAAATTTTCAAATATTTCAACTAGTTAACCATGCCTGGTAAATTGTGGCTAGCATACTGTGCACGTGACGAGAGATTCACAAAGATACAAGTTCAGAACTATAGCAAATCATACAAAACTGACAAAATATCTTAACTGAAGCAGCTTTCAAGTCACTTAGGAAAACAGCAAGGTGCTTTCACTTACATATTCCAAACCGAAATAAGGAAAACGTCTGGTCAACATCTCCAAGACTGTGCATCCGAGACTCCATATATCTGCCGCAAGCCCATAGCCCTTGCTCCGAACAACCTGCAGCAGCAGCACAAGATGCTCTTAAGTTGATGTAGCATCATTAGAGTTCCGTCAACATACCCTTTCCCCAAGATAGAAAACGAAAAGGAAGAATTTCAACCACAACGTTGAATTACATTAGATTGATTTTTCATATGGAAGTGCTTACTTTGGATGATATAAGGGTGCTATTACTTTGTGTGATAGATTAGACATATGATTGACAAGTTCAAGATCAATCCATCAATAGTGTAAATGGTAGATTAGCCTATATTATAATCTGTATTTTCCAACATCCAAAGTAAAACACCCACTAAAATGATAACACATAAGATTGAGTATTTGAAGGATTACATGATCAAACAAACTCAAAATTGTTCAAACCATCAAAGTATATGGTAGATCAGTTTATACTATTTTTAGCTATGTAAGCTACCAACCAAAGTAAACAACCCCTAAAAGTATCAAACAAATCAACATCTAAATGAACATAATACAGACCTCGGGAGCCATCCAAAATGCAGTCCCCTTGCAAGACTTCACATCATTCAACTTGGCAACCTGCATAATTAAATAATCACAATAGACATAAACAATAAGTAGTATTTACTAAATCATAAAATGCCATGAAAAACTATTGTGCGAAATATGTGTATACATATATATTGTTTATATATATTTGTAAGGGGAAAATAAGAGATCACCTTAGCAAGACCAAAATCAGCAAGCTTCACCAAACCATTTGTGTGCACCAATATATTTGCACATTTTATATCTCTGCAATATGCAAGACAGGAAGATAAGAAAATTTAACACTTAGAAGTCAGTTTTAAAGAAAACGAAAGAAATTAACTTTGTTATGGTGAGCGCAAGTCACTTGAAGAGAATTAGAAATCTAGGCACTGTAGGAAAAAGATCCAGTCAAAATGCACATCAATAAACCTAAAATTGTTTACCATCTTGTTTTTACATGGTTAATGCTGCAAGTAATACAATGATGTGAATAAAGGTGTACATTGTAATCACAAAGAAATCAGAGTTGAAGAGTAAACACCCAAAAAGTCTAGTTTCATCACCTATGGATGACACCTTTGTCATGCAGATACTTCAAACCATGTAGAATCTGCCTTGTATAACCAGACACTTGTGGAACTCGAAGGTCATACTTCTGGTAAAGTCTCAAAAGGGAGCCTTGTGTGACCAGCTCAAGAAAAATACAGAGATGCGACCCCTTCTGTTTTATAGGGAAAAGGGGGTGAAAAATTAGAATTTAGGATAACTTATAGTGATAGATAAAGAAGAAAGAAGATGATATTGTGGAGAATCCAAAATGAAATGAGAGAAAAAAGGACAAAAATAGCACTCATATATAGCTGGGCAGAAATATTTCAGCAAGTGGTACCTTCTCTGTCCCGTAATACCGGACGATGTTCTCGTGTTCAAATTGACTCAGAAGAGCAATTTCCTGAACAGATTAAGAGGAACTAGAAGATCAGAAGTGTTGGAACAGAAGAAGATTCCACATTGGTCAATTTTACAGAGGCGGTTAATAAACAAGCATCACTGTAAAACTGCTAGACCTGTTCAAGTTGGACGACACATTGCTTTCCGTCCTCTCCTTGGTCAAGCAAAGATACTTCCTTTACAGCAAAAAAGAATCCACCACTGCATCATGGAAAATAACGAAATTATTTCTTGACGAAATTCAGTCTCATTGCACATACTACTAATCTACGCATTATCAGCAATCTATTATCATGTTCATAGAACTGGCAGAGATTATTTAGAGAATTGACTGAGGTGTTATAAGCAAAGACTCCTGGAAACTACTCGTCTCCTAACAAAAGACTGACAATTCACTACTAATTTCTTCTTTCGTTTTTTAATTTGAGGTCTCTCTTTAAAGTAAATTCAGGGTAACATCAAGATCCTTCTAAAACTACGCCCACACCACAGCCAATGGATCCCAAACTCTACAACAACAGCACACTTAAGCTACTCAAATTACATACACATGAAAATATACTATAAATTCAATTATACAAGCTACAATATCTACAAATAAGTACAATTAGCTGCACACTCAAATAAAGTACTTACTCCGCAATTCCTTCATACACAGATCCAAATGTCCCACGACCCAAAAGCTCACCCTTCTGCCAGTCATGAATAACGCGTCCGTATCTCTCACTAGATGAAATGCTAGACATAGGTTCAGTCATGGAGCTTGAAGAATCGTCCTCATTTGAAGAGAAAGAGCACGACTCTGATAATGCACGGTTCTCTTCTGTTATCATTGCCCCTACCTTCACATCCTTCTCTAGCTCGGTCCCATCCCGACCAACTACCTCAATCTCTTCCTTATTCGAGAAGAATCTGCTTTGGAATTTTGGGATACGCGGATCACGCTCCTGCAGAAATCTTGTTGATGTATCCCAATCGGGTACCACTATAGTCGGCCGTGCCCCCTTAATACCAGTCATACGAGATGCTTTTGATCTCACACTTAATTTATCATTAAAACTTACACCATCCTCTAATCTCGTTGATAGCTCAGAAACACCCCTGGCCCTATTCGAATAACCAAAATCACAAGTTTCCCCCAATTTCTTACTAGCTAAACCATAACTATTATCTAAATTTCCAACAGATAAACCCTCTATTTTCCGATCAATCACATCAATAGCCCCAATATAACCATTACCATAAGAAAATTTCACAACATCATCACAATCAACCTCAGTTTCCTGATACAAAGGCTCCAATGTCTTACTAACCATACCAGGGGTAGAAGACCCCACCTTCATCGCCTCATATTCCTCCGGCGATATGGCGAAATCGTCTATTCCGGAAAAACCGAAGGCTTCGCAGATAACCTGAAATTCGCCCTCGGTCCCATCCACACGGAAGCTCGTCGTCTTCCCGCTGTACAAATCCAAGGAGCTCGCACGCTGCGACTCCTCCGGCGAGTGCGACGAAAACGAAGCTGAACTAGACAGAGAGAACTCGTAGTTGACATTCCTGAGTGCGTTGCTCCGTTCGAGCCTCTTCGGCTTCGCCGGCCGGCGGCTGGAGCTGGAATCTGCGCCGCTCTTGCGCGGCTCCGACCTATGGGAGAAGAGCTTCGGAAATCGATGCATTTTCATCACCCGAAGCAAAATCCATTAATCGGCTAAGCAGAAATCTCAGCTCCTCTCCAGTGATTAGATTCAATCTCGAACTTAATTCCCCGTCTGTAATCTTCAATAATTGCGCGGAGTTCGTAAAATTAAGCTGATTTTGGGGCTTAGAGCAGAAACTCTGTCACTGTGTGTGTGTGTGTGTGAGAGAGAGAGAGAGAGAGAGAGAGAGAGAGGTAGTTAAGAGGGAAGAGGCAAAGAGAGACCAGCAAAACGGCGCCAGAGAGAGAGAGAGAATTATGAACCTGTGGAGCAGACGCGGTGCATTGAACTGATTGTGTATTGACATCTGAATTTTCTAATTGGCCTCATTTTTGTTACTTATTTTATTGTGTTTTTCTCTCTCTCTCTATATGTATACATTTCATTGTCTTCAATTGGTCAATTATTTTGTTTTCTTTTTTTCCTTTTAATAGAGTACTTACATTTTCTTTAATCGTGTTTTTTCTATATTAATTCTAAAATTAAATATATTGCAATAAAAAACTATTAATAAGTTCAAATCATGACTCTTTGGTCAACTTAAGTTTATTGCTTCTGCTAT
The DNA here is from genome assembly GCF_028751815.1 of Salvia miltiorrhiza. Lineage (NCBI taxonomy): Eukaryota > Viridiplantae > Streptophyta > Magnoliopsida > Lamiales > Lamiaceae > Salvia > Salvia miltiorrhiza. Next base: position 38,756,482 of record NC_080387.1, read on the forward strand.
GTACTCCCTCCGTCCCATGAAGCAAGACCAAGATCTTTTCGACACATAAATTAAGAAATTGGTACTTTGTGTGTTAAATGTGGTAGGTGAAAAAGTGAAAAGATGAATAAAAAGTAAATTTTTTGTTATTTTTAAAAATTGGTCTTGCTTCGTGAGACAAACCAAAAAGAAAACTTGATCTTGCTTCATGGGACGGAGGGAGTATTTTGGAGTGACAATGAATTGAACTAATTTTAATGTCTAATTTATTGGGTGTGTTCCTATATATCTATTTTTGAAGAGTGTTCCTATATATCTTAGTTCCTACATAGTTGGATGATTCTTTGCGATTTGTTGTTATGTACTGCCAAAAATGATTTTGCCTACCATGTTTTGGCATATACTCCCTCCGTCCACGAAAGAACTTTCTATCTTTTCTTTTTGGGACGTCCACAAAAGAAATTCCTACCTATTTTTGGACTATACCCCACCACTAATAATCCTCTTACTTTTCACTTTTCACAACTCTCAATATTAATTATAGCACATTTTCACCACTCCCAATACATTCAACTACCTTTTATCCACTTTCAATACACTCAACAATATTTTTTCTTAAAACTCGTGCCACTCCCTCCTAGGAAGTTCTTTCATGGACGGAGGGAGTATTATTCAATTAATCAATTACTCCCTCTGTCCCACGAATCTTGACACGTATTTCTTTTTGGGCCGTCCCACGAATCTTGACACATTTCCAAATAAGGTAATAATTATTACATTCTCTCTCCTATTTTATCACTTTTATTACTTTATCTCTCCTACTTTATCATTTTTATTACCTTCTCTCTCCTACTTTATCACTTTTTTACTTTATTATCTACACACTTAAAACATTAATCTACAACTCTTTAATTCTCGTGCCGAAACCAAACGTGTCAAGATTCGTGGGACGGAGAGAGTATATAATATTGGAGGTTCGATCACTTTAATTATCTATACTATACTAAAATATCACAATTTTAATTTTAAATTAATTTCAAATTGATTTTAAAATTCAGTGAAATTTTTATAGTTATAATAAAATTAAGAATTAATTTGTAAATTATAATTTTTTTTCTTTTTTTTTCTTTATCTTCTTAATTTTTTATATTATTTCTTTCTAAAATTATAAAATTCGAGTAATTATAAAATATTTGATATGCATATCAAATTAAAGATCACTATAAAAACTTTAATTTTATATATTTTATGTAAATATTTGATTTAAAATGTAAAAATTAGTATTTATTTAAAGATTACTTTTTTTAAAAAAAAATATCCCTCCTCTCTCATCTTTTTTTGAATAAATCTATTTTCCCATTTTTTTTCATTTTTAACTTAATTTTTTTTACCTTTTCATAATATTGTTAATTATTTTTCAATATTCAGCTCTAATATATTTAGTTAATTATTTTTTCTACTATATTTATAAATATGATAATTGAATTGGTATTAATTTTATATAGATATAAAAATATAAAAATATTTCTTACATTGCACAGGGTGTGATGAGGATGGTATTCGGGACCTCAATTTTTCAAAGTAAAGGTGTCCCGATTACCCTAGTCGCTGGAGAGGAAAGTAAACTAAGAAAGATGAGGATTACAAAGTAAACGTTTCGAGAAATCTATAGATATGGCCCGCCCAGATCAGAGTAAAATCCCGTAAAGGCAGAGCAGAGTAAAATTTCGCAATGTCAAAGCCAAGCATAACCTCTTTATGTCAGAGCATAAGTGGAATTCCTCGCAACCAAGAGAAGAAGAACCTTTACGTCTGTGAGAAAAGAGAGCACCTACAAGATGGTTGTTGTAACTAAATGACAGGCGGTCATTGTCCTTCTTTTTGCAGGGGCCGCCACCCCTAGCTAATAGTTTGTTCGCTGACGTGGAAGATGCCTTAAAGTAGATAAGACGATTTTGCCATATGCATAAAGAAAAGAGCACTAGAAATGATAGAATTACCCTCCCGTACTCATAATAGGAATAACTAAAATGCCCATTGTATTGTGTACCCTATAAATAGCATAAGCAGTGGTATTGCAAGGCACTTGGTTTTGAAATGAATACCCGATTCAGTGCTTAATCTTTCAATTACTTTTTAAATGTCTTATTTATTCAAAAATACTACCGTTGAGAATAAAGATAAAAAGAGGAAGAGCGAAAAGAACGTCAAGAAGAGGCAACGTACAAATTATATATAAGCACCCGAGCACCATATACGTTCCTGAACCAGGTTAGATTGCCCGATTTAATGCTTTAAAATAAGTGCTGGTAAGAACCGCCTTCACTAGGGTACATGTTTCTCACTAAAACTCATGTACTAGGGGTGAGCAGTCGGTTTGGATCGGACCAAACCGACGAAACTGGGGACCGAATTTTCAACATTTTCTGAACCGAACCGAAATCGGATCGAAACCATCATCGGTTCTCGGTCCGTTTCAATCCAAAATCGACTATTTTATGAATATTAGAAATTAATAAAAATATTAATAATATTATTAGGAATATTAATAAAAATATTAGAAATTAATAAAAATATTAATAATATTAATAAAAATATTTAATACATATTCGGTTCGGTTCGGTTTTTGTCGGTTTTGGCCTCTCTGGGACCGAAACCGAACCGAAATATTTTCGGTCCAAGAAAATAGGACCGAACCGGACCAATACATGGACCAAAATCGGCCCGAACCGAAAAAATCGAGCGGTTCGGTCCGGTCCATCGGTTTTGGTCCGATTTTGCTCACCCCTATCATGTACTCCATGGGTAAAGGGCATGACAATTACAACTTTAGTGTGCATATACGTAGTTTTGGCTCGTGCCAGTTTATAAATGTACAAGTTTATCAAATGTATACGACATGACTTTTTCATTATGATTATCATATGTAAATTACGTTCACAAATCCTTATGATCATTTCAAATTTATCAAATAGTTTTTACGTTGGAATGAGTTGCATTTCTATTTTTAGCGAATATTCGATCCAATTTAGCATTGATGAGGAGTGAATACTCATCAGCGCAAGTTGCTCTTCTATACTTCCATTTTATATAACGATTAATATTTTTTATTGTGTAGAACCAAGAAGGACCATGTAGATTATCGGACGCCCAAGGCCTGCGCAGACTTATCCGGCCTTGAAGACTATTTATCGCGCAGACCTATCCAGCCCTGAAGAACTCTTTACTGCGCTGCTGCGCAACGTTAGCAGGCATTGAATAACTGCTTCCTACACAGACTTTGTCGGCATTGAAGAGCCTTGCCCACGTCAACTCAGTCGATGCCTAGAAGCCCCATTTGGCTTTGAATCCCCTTAAGAAGGTCTGCGCAGGCAAATCAAGACTCGATGGTAGTTGGAAAAACTGCAAATCCGTTAATAAAAGGACGAATCGCAGAAGATAATGACGGCCACTACCTTTTCTGCATGAGGAGTACGTGAAACACTAAAATGACTATTGTACCCTTCTTCCTTGCAAACCTTATAAATACATGTGGACGTTCATTGTAAACGGAGAACTTTTTCTGATAAATAAAAGCATAAATATTCTTCATTAGTGTTCTTGGTGTTCTTCAAGTCATCAACAATCTAGATTGTCTCGGAGCTCTCAAATCCGAGCTACTCAGGTTCTTGTTTCTCCTTTAACCAATAAGCAGAGGATAAGAAAGGTTTTTGTTTCACCAAGCATGTTAAACCCTTTTCTTTATTCTCGCTTCTTAACCCCCTTCTGATGAGAATGGAATTAGGGATTCTCGTTCTTTTAAAGAAAAGCCCAAATATAAGCCATACATAACTAAAATCAAACTATTGTATCTGTATTATTTTGATATTATCGCAGGTTTAAAGGTCATGTTGGGCAGATCTGATCAGACAATTATAAATCTAAGTCTAACAGAGCTAAATATTACTCCCTCCGTCCGCCAAAAGTATTCCACTTAGGCCGGGCACGGAGTTTAATAAAATGTGTGATGATGTTGATGTAGTGGAGAAAGGGCCCCACCTCTTTATGAGATGTGTGGTTGAGATTGAATTTGGGGTGGGTTTTTTGTAAATAAAGAGTGTTTGTAAGGATAAAATATAAAGGTGGATGGTGGGACCAAGGCTTAAAAAGGAAAGTGGAATACTTTTTGCGGACGCCAAATATAGTAATTGTGGAATACTTTTGGCGGACGGAGTGAGTATAATTCAGAGCTGCGATGAGTCCGAAAAGCCAGATCTGATGACGCTAGTCAAAGTTGAAGCCTGAATGAGTGACAAAGATACGAAGCAACTAGTCACAGCCGCCAGATCTGAAAGTTAGGAGATATATGTATTTTTAACTTTTTTATCTAGATCGAATATTCTTTTTCCTTGCTGGTGTTTTTCTTATTGATTTTCGACATAAAGATTTTAACGAGGCTTGAGACAAAGAATCCACACTAATGGGCCCTTGTTATTAGGGTTTAGCTAGGTTAAAAAGGTAGCCTATAAATAGCAAGGAACATTCAAATGTAAGGGCAATTAATGACTACTCCATTAAAAAACAAACACATAAAAGGAAAAAATATCTCTTCTTCATGATCCTTCATAATTTCTTCATTTTTTATTCAAATTTCATGTTCTCTTTACAAATTCGCTGTTGAGATTTAAACCTAACTCAGCAGGGTGCAATTACTAGTTACCCTCTTCGTCCCACAAATCTTGACACGTTTGATTTCGGCACGAGAATTAAGGAGTTGCATATTAGTGTTTTAAGTGTGTAAGTAATAAAGTATAAAAGCGATAAAGTAAGAGAGGGAATGTGATAAAGTAGAGAGAGAATGTAATAAAGTGATAAAGTAGGAGATAGAAAAGTAATTAAGAACCCTTATTGTTTAGCTAATTGTTAGTACTATATTTAGAAACGTGTCAAGATTCGTGGGACGGCCCAAAAAGGAATACATGTCAAGATTTGTGGGACGGATGAAGTACTATTTAAAGGGTCATTTGAGTTTCATCACTTTCTCCCTAAATTATTTGAAATAACTTTTAACAACGTTGACATGGAAAAGATGCAAAATAATACAATATTCTATTTGTCCCACTTATAATATCACACTTTTATTTTTAATTTATCTAAGTTATAATGACATTGTTTAAAAATAGTATGTGATTTATACTCACTCTTCATACATTAAATAAGTGGTCTCTAAACTACTTTACACTCTTATCACTTTATTTTTAATATACGGGTCACTTCATTATAAATGGAACGGATGAAGTATTTAAAAATGTATGTTTTAATCTAATAATATATAATAAAAAAAATTCTAATTTAAGTCCAACATCTCGCAATATTCTGTAAGTTATTTATTTATCCAACCCAAAAAAATATTTTAAAATCCACAAATAGAATTTCTTTATTAGTACTCCTACTAAATACTACTCCACTAAATACACGGACAACGTCCATGACTTTTTATGTTATATCATCAATTTAAAATAAACATCAATATTCTAATCAAAAGAATAAAAATATTATGTGCAGTGTAATGCTGACAACATTTGTCCCATGTCATCAAATTGTCTGCCAACGTCAGCAATTATTCCGATCTAAGATTTTAAAATTAATTTGGTAAATAAATCTCCACAATACAATAATTTTTACATTATTAAAATACAGAGCTATTTAAATGGTTTCGGTAGGCATCTGCATTCCGTGTAATGCACGGAAAATATTTATGTATTTATATATTAATATTAAATTAATACCAACTCAATTATCATATATAAATATAATAAATAAATTATTTTAACTGAATATATTTAAACTAATTATTAAAAAAATTAAAAAAAAAAAAAGTTCACAACATTAAAAACATATATTATGAAGAGGAAAAATTAACAATTTAAAAACATTCACAACATTAAAAATAGATATTATGAAAAGGAAAAAATAATAAATAAAAAAATAAAAAAATATATTTATTTAAAAAAAATGAGAGGGGAGAGGGGAGAGAGGAGAGAGAAATTTTTAAAAATTTAATTTTTAAATAAATATAATTTTTATATTTTAAATTAAATATTTATATAAAATATATCAAATTAAAGCTCTTATCGTTATCTGTCAAATAATTTGATATGCATATTAAATATTTTATAATTAGTCGATTTTTAAAATTTTAGAAATAAATAAAATTTAAAATTAAGAAGATAAAGAAAAAAAGAAATAAAAAGAAAAAATGTATTTTGCAAATAAACCTTTAATTTAATTATAATTACAAAATTACCATTTAATTTTGAAATTGATCTAAATTTAATTTTAAATTGAAAATTGTCTTTTTAATATAGTACTATAAATTTGTTGGCTCACCAGTCACCACGCTCCAGCCCAACCACCCGCGACCTCTAGCACAACATATGTGATGATATATATATTTTTATGATATTGTAGTTGTGTTAATTATTGATTTTTTAAGAATTTTGTACAGAAAAAATAGAATTGATTTTTTATTTTTATTTATTTTATAAACTTTTTGAATTTTTTGATGTATTGAATACCAGCTCGATTAATTGCTTCAATAATTAGATTATCAAAATTATTTTTGATACAGATGCAATTTTTAAAATTAGGCAAATTTTAAAATCGGGAAATCGAGAAATTTAATATAGCATGCTGATACCGTACCGATCGACAACCCTACTAAAATAGCATAACAATTCTAACACTAAAAATATACATAATTTCAGTTTAATCTTCAACTGTCTGCTCCATTATACAATTTTTTTTTTCAAAATATACTTTTTTAATTAGTCTACTGTTAATCAAGTGAAATTTATTGTAACTAATACAAAATACTTTTTTTGTCTCAATTAACTTGATCATTGTTTCTTTTTGCACCCGCCTACTGGCAATGTGAATTGAAATGCTCTTCCGATCAACTGTCCACACAGTCAAATGCAAAAAACACAGTAAAATCACACAAGTGACACATCACACACTGTTGGTGTGCTTCCTGCTCATAAGGAAAATCGTCCTAATTAAGTTGATTAATTTTCCTATATTAAATAAATATAAGCAGGAAACATCTAATCATTTATTCACTTTATTACCAAACACACTTAAAATATTAATTTCTTAAATTTCTTAAAAAAAGTTAATTAATTTAATTGGGACGGAATAATAATAATAATAATAATAATAATAATAATAATAATAATAATAATAATAATTACTGTTGCTGTACTTATTAATGACACTTCGACCAATATGAGGACATAATAATAAATGAAGCCCAGATGTTAAAATACATTTTCCCAAAATTTAAGGCGCAACAGTTATCACTTATAGAAACTTATTTAAGGCACAATACTATCATTTGTAGAAACTTTTTATTAAAGAAACATTGACTTGTCATTTATAGTCATTATGTTTTGGGTCAATACAGTAATTCACAAATCCTAGTAAGAAGGTCTTTGGCTATAAAAAGTCTGTAATAAGTTTTTATAAATGTGCCGAGAATCGAGCAGGAGAAATTTGGGGCTTGGGCTGAGCTTGGTGGCAGCGGCCGGCTAGAGCCCCCTCCCAAATTTTGAGTTTTTTTTTTTTTTTTTTTTTTTTTTTTTTTTTTTTAATTTTAAATTTTAAAATATACTCCCTACGTCCATGAAAGAACTTCCTAGGAGGGAGTTGCACGGGTTTTAAGAAAAAATATTGTTGAGTGTATTGAGAGTAGATAAAAGGTAGTTGAGTGTATTGGGAGTTGTGAAAATATGTTATAATTAATATTGAGAGTTGTGAAAAGTGAAAAGTAAGAGGATTATAAGTGGTGGGGTATAGTCCAAAAATAAATAGGAAGTTCTTTTGTGGACGTCTCAAAAAGGAAAGTTAGGAAGTTCTTTCGTGGACGGAGGGAGTATATAGATATATGTTTATACCTATTATAAAATAATTTTGTTTTATAAAAGAGTATTTGGTTATTATATTCTTTCATATATACTTAATTTAAGGATAATTTTGTTATTTAAAACTATATATAATCTATGAAATATTGTTTGCTATTATTATTATTATACTTGTCTTTTGATAAAAAATGCCTAATATGTATGAAATGCTTAAAAAAATTATAATGTATTGAAACTAATTTGTAATATATAATCTATGAACATGTTGTTTGTTATTATTATTATTATTATTATTATGCTTGCATTTTAATAAAAAATGTCTTAAATATACGGAATGTTCAAAAAAAGTTTTGTGATATATTGAAACTATATAATCTATGAAAATATTGTTCGTTATTATTAGTATTATGCTCGTATTTTAATAAAAAAAATACCTTAAATATACAGAATGCCCAAAAAAATTTTCTCGAGGGCTCCCGCCCCCGAACCCCTGTGCAAGTTCAGCCCCCCCGAACTTAATTACTGGCTCCGTCCCTGCTTCCAATAGTACGGTCGCCGTAAATCGACGAGGAGAAGTCTGTAGATTGAGGACCTAGGGCTTACAGTAGAGAGAGAAGGTCAAACGGAAGGGGCGGCACCACTTTTTAATATACGAGCGGCGACTAAAGGATGGAGGCGATGCGAGGCGGTGGAGAATAAATCAGACAGAGAAAGAAAGCATGAGCGGTAGAGGTTGAGAAGAAATTGAGAGAGAGAGAAAGTGAGTGTGAGAATAAGAATAAAATGGAGTTTAAGTTTATATTAGTTTAATTAAGTTCTAATTATGGCTCAAAAAGAAAACATGTCATGTTACTTGAGACGGGCGTCACGGGCCAAAGAAAATACAGGTCATGAATAATGGAACGAAGAGAGTACATCTTATAAGCTCTTAAAATATTTTACAGACTTAAAAAACTTATAAAAAGTTTTTTTTAATAAATGACAAGTTTTATAGCCAAAGAAGAAACATTGACTTGTCATTTATAGTCATTATGTCATTTTTTTTAATAAAAAGTATTTTTTAATACGATCCGAGACTCCGCCCATCGCCACGGCCACCACCGACCGACGCAAAACTCGCGGCCGGACCCTTCTCTCCGCCCCGCCGGCAGACAGCAACTGCGCCACCGCCGCACCTCCATTTCTTTTTTTCCCAACCTTTTCTTCTCTCATCTCTCACTCTCTCCAAAATCCTCACCCAATTTCAGAGAAGAATCCATCTTGGTGGAGAAGAAAAGCCCAATTGCAGAGAAGAAGTCATCTCGGTGGAGAATAAGCCCTCACCCAATTGCAGAGGAGAAGCCATCTCGGTGGAGAATAAGCCCTCACTCAATTGTAGAGAAGAAGCCATCTCAGCTGCATTTGGAGCTAGGGTGAGTTCGGGAATTTAGGGCTTCGATTGGCGACGACCCATTTGTCGTTCGTGAATTGGAGCAGAGAGGGAAAGATTTTCAGTGAGGAAGAAGGGAGGTCGGAGGGAGGTTGTGTGTGTTGAGTTTAGCTTGAGATGAGGGAAAGTCGGCGGAGATGAATGGAAGTCGGCGCCGGCGGAGATGAAAGTGCAGGCGCCGGAGATGAGTTTATGTTGTTATATGTGTGTTGTTGTTGTTGGGTAGGGGTGAGCAACGGGTCGGACTCGACCCAACCCAGACCGACTCGTCGGGTTTGTTGGGCCGATTTTTTTTGAATGAGTGGACCGACCAGGACCGATTCTTGAAGGTGGATAGACCCAGGATCGGATCGAAATTGAGCAACAGGTCCGGTTCGGTTCGAGTCTGACCCGCCAACAATTTAATGGGCAAACAAACGAATTTCAGTTTGTCAGCAAGCAAAATGACCATTGCCCACATAAACTAATACACATAAATAATCGAATGTTGTGTATAAATATATACACAAACTGATACACTATATACACAAACTGATACACCATATGTGATCACTAATTTCTTAGCACAAAATACCGCAACTAACACAGTGCAATTGTAGCAAATAATCAGTAACCGAGTATCGTATTCACAGGGATTGATAAACGAAAAAACTCTAACTACTCCCTAAACAAACTATCACAGTAGATAGGCAAACAGAATATGAAGAAGATTTAACTAAAACTAAATTCAAATAGCAGCAAATAAAATTCAAGAAGAAAAATCAAATAATAAAAACAACAGATCCTAAGGTATTAAATTCATTAACTAAATCCACATAATCAATCTATTAATCCTATTAACAGTTTAATCCAGTTATGATGAGAGATCACTTAATTAATCAATTACTCTCGCTAGAGCAGCAACGATCGTAGATTAGTAAATTTCCTATCTCCGCTAGGTCTCAAGAAAATCTACTAACTCCCAAAAGCACATAAGAATAGCTCTCTATTGGCCAGATAATTCACAAGAATTCAAGCACCACGAATTATGAATCATAAACTGGAAGGTAAATAGATATTAACAAATAAATCACATGAATCTAATTAACTATTTAAAAACCCTAGAATCAGAATAAGAACTTAGCCAGACATGGTAAAAGAAAACATAAACATAATTAAAAAGACAGTAATTGAAAGAACTGAATTAGATAAAACTCTGAATAAAACTGATGAACAATCTTGAATCTTCAATCCTTGCAGAAATCCGATCCAAGCTCTAACAACTGGAAAGAAATAATAATCTAAAGTTATGAAACTGAAAAACTAAAGTTGGGAACCCTAAATAGGTCAAAAGAAGACCTATATATAGGCACATGAGATAAATACAGTCTAGAACTCGAAAATGCTGAGAAAATCCAAAAATCCGCAAAATCCTGAAAATTCGGAAATTCCCATCAGACACTATTCATTGCTGCTCGCGATTTTCTTATTCTGGCTATATCTTTCTCGTTCGAACTCGGATTTGCAAACTGTTTGCGCCTACGAACTCGTATCGAGACGAACTACAACTTTCATTAAGACCAATAGTCCAAATTCGAACTACATTTTCTATAAAATTCGTCAAAGTACGAGCAAGTATCATGTTTCACAAGATAAAGCAATATAAGCACAAAACAACCATCAAACACTCAATTTCCTATAAAAGTAAAATCATGGAAACACGAGTGTTATCAATATGTTGAAAAAGTGCAGAAATAGGGAAGCATACCGAAAAAGTAAGAATAAGAAATTGGGAAATTTTTATTTTGGAATTACATTGTGAGAAACTCTAATTACAACTGTAGAACTTACAGCTATTTATAAGAAAAATTACAGCAAAAGCGTTGAATAAAATAAACGTTTTCTACCTAAAACAACACTCAACTAATTAGCAACTAATAACTAGTATCATAACTAATTACATTTTTAACATTCACATAATTTCAGATTCATATATATACAAACTGATACACATAATTTCAAATTCATATATACACAAACTTATCGGAGTCGGCCGTTGGGGGAGGAGACGAGGACAGCTTGTTGCGGGTTTGAGCTCGGCGGCTGCGGCGGCGCGACGCGAGTATGGAAAGTGGACTGGATACAGAGAGCCGAAAGGAGGCAGTGCGCGCGACTGAGTGCGCGAGAATGGAGAGTCAATAGTGGACTGGACTGGAGACAAAGAGCCGAGAGAGGGGCTCGGAGTCGCGGGACCGTCTGGCGCGAGGCTGGGCGGCGGGTTTGAGTGGGTGGGGTGGTAGCGGCGGCTAGGGTTAGATCACTTAGGGGTTAGGGCTCAGTCCAGTCAATGCAATATGCCAATATGGAGTTATTTTTTAGTTTCTAGATTTTAGATTTACACAGACGTGACTTAGGGCTCATTTAGAATTTGAATTTGAATTTTATTATAAATATTAAATATATAAAATAAATAACTAATTTATAAATGTATGGGTCGGTCCGAGTTCGGCGGGTTCAACCGGATTTCGACCTGGATCGACCCGAAAAAAGTTCTGTCCTGAAAATTGGACCCGGCCCAGACCATATATATTAATAGTGGGTCGGTCTGGTCCAGACCGAGGGGTTCGGTTCCGGTGGGTTCGGTTAGGGTTTGCTCACCCCTATTGTTGGGTGTATTTTAATTAAAACAGCACTAAACATATGATTTCCCTTAATTTTATTCTCCTTAATCTCCGTGCCGAAAAAGCACGTGCCATGAATAATGGAACAGATGGAGTAGGTTTTTAGGAGTTTATAAGTTGTCAAAGTGTTTGGGTAATTGAACTTTTAGTTAGTGAGAGAGATTAGAATCATATGATATATGAGAATTTTTAAGAAATATGAAATTAGAATGATATATGATGAAAATAAAAAAAATCATAATTAAATTATTTTTGCAAAATGAGTGTTGCTTATAAGATAATGAGAAAATAAGTTGGTGTAGAGGAACTTGTTTTTTGAGAGCTTATAAGCTCTTAGAGCTTATTTTTACTGATTATGAGCTCTTTAGGAGCTTATTTTGCCAAACACTTTGAAGGAGCTTATAAGCTGTTTTAAAAAGCTTATAAGCTCAGCCAAACACCCTCTAAGACATACTAGAAAAACTTTTTGTGATGAACTCAATCCAAGAACACAAATAATGGGGAGAAATAACCATTTCCCTTCGAGTATCTTCTATTCCAAATATGAGATTTACTGAGATGCGGGTAATCCAAAACACGTTAGGACTAATCAAAATTAGGTGAACCAGCTTGAAATCAACCCATGATCAATAGTCTGAGTTCCAAATTGTTGACCACAGCCCGAACACGAGCTGGTTAAGGACATGAATTTTTTGAACCTTGAACCGACGATTAATCGACGGGCTGGATCGTCGGTTTAAGTTAATCGCCGATTAATCTCCAATTTATAGTATTTAAATTTATATACTTAGACTTGTACTTATAGTTGTGTAATTATAGAAATAATGTAAAGTGTAAACATTATATTCCCCCCGCTATAAAAAATAGTCTCTTTTTTTCATTTTGGTACGTCCACAAAAATTAGACCATTTTCATTTTTGAAAACTTTGTATCACATGATGGACCCCCTTTCTCCACTCACAACACAATTAATTATCAATATTAAAATTACATTTTAAGTGGAACCTCTTCTTCACTCACAATACATTCAATTATTTTTATTAAACTCGTGTCGTCCTCTTCTATCACTATTTTTTTGTGGACGGAGGGAATATTTTATTTTTAATTTATTTATTGAATTTTGTATTTTGAAGATTGTAATTTATACACGTTTACTTTGAATTTAATAATAATATGAATTTTATTATAGTTGAGGGTTATAATTTTATTTCTATCATAGACTTTGAATTGTACAACACTCAAATTCAAACTAAATATTACTCCCTCCGTCCACGAAAAAACTTCATATTTTTTATTTTTGGGGCGTCCACAAAACAACTTCCTACCTATTTTTGGACCATACCCCACTACTCTCAATACTAATTAAAACAAATTTTCACTATTTTCAATACACTAAATAACTTTTTCTCCATTTTCAATACACCCAACAACCTTTTTTCTTAAAATCCTTGCCACAGCATCCTAGGAAGTTCTTTCATGGACGGATGAACTAAAATAAAAATCAAAACTAAAAATCAAAAAGTCGTCGATCCGGGCCCGAGAACCAGCGGTTTGAACCCAACCCTGAACTGCCAGTTTCGGCCCCAGCCCGGAACCTTTTCTATACTCTGGTAGATCAATTACGGTTTACCATATCGATGAACTGTGAATCATCGGTTTAGGCCCGAAATTGGCGGTTCCTAACCCGTGGACAACCCATGACGTTAGCATGTCGTACTTCTCAATTAGGCCTTGTTTGGTAAGCAAGATAAGGCAATGATAAAGAGCATACTTAGACTTAACCATATGTTTGGTATCTTGGATGGGTAATAAGAAAGCCCAAGATAATAATTCGGCCCGGGATAAAATTAGTGTTCCTCTTTATATAAGAAATCGGGCGTAGAGGGTTTGATAGCTATTGCTGCTTAAATAGTAACTCAGATAGATAATTTGATGCTTTTACCCTTTTACTCATTTCTTCTTCATCCCAGTGAATCGCAACAAGCGTTCACAATTAGGAAAATATAATTTCAAATCGAAATAAACATTAAAATCGAGAATTCATTATTTTTTGTGTTTATGTGTGCATTTTTGTTTGTGCGTCTATCTGTGTTTTGGACGGTTAGGGTGAAGGAAGGGGGCACAGAGGGCTTGACTCAATGAAAGATAAAAGGACGATGGAGTTTTTTTTTGGGGGGTGCGAAGAGGAGATATGCGAGGAAGAAAAGATTAGGTTTGGGAAAGCAATGTTAAAGGACAAAAGAAAGAATTTGGATTGGGGGTTGAGGAGGGCAAAGACAAAAAGATGGAGCTTTGGGGGTAGGGGTCTAAAGTAGATTTTTTTATTTTTTTCATTTTTAATTTGAACATATCAATTAATTTAGGGTAAAAATCACTTTAAATCTCAAATTATATCAATTATATCCTAAACTATCGATTTTTTTTTTAATCTGGAACTATAATTTTTTTATCAATTGTATCATTCGTTCATTTTTTTCTCCAAAAATTTGACGTGGCTCGCCTAATGCTACAATATATTTAAGTTTGTTTAACCTACCTTATACAAAAAGACGTTAGTATATGCCCAATTAATTGAATATTTAAACGGTGAAAAATGAATAAATGGTACAATTGATACAAAATTGATAGTCCAAGGTTTTAAAAAAAATTCAATTGTTCAGAATATAATTAATAGTGCACAAATAGTTTGAGGTTTAAAGTTATATTTATTATTAATTTAATATAAGATTAGAATGATAATTTGTTTACTTAATCTAAATTACTAAACAACTAATTCATAAAATCTAGTATATTTTAATTATACCTATCAAATGCTAAGATATGACACTAATCTTATTTTATCTAAGAATATTATACGTATTTTGAATTTTATCCATTTCGGTTAATCCTAATAGATCTACCAAACGTGCCTTTAGGGTTTGTAACCAAACCTATGACTATTAGGGGCGTTTACTTTGCATGATTGATTATAAGTAGGATTGAGTATTTTTATCCTTGAGAATAGAATATCTCCAATCTCACCTTTCTCATGGGATAAGAATCAAGCAAAACTAGCTTAAAGAATAAAAATAATCAAGGGCCTTGGGATATACCAAAGTTACAATCCATTAAAGTAAACAAGGGATTAGTCTTACTATTTAATTTTTATCCTGTTGGGAACTTAATGAAATATCCTAATCCTAGTTTTGATGATACCAAAATCAATAGGTCTCAATTGTAATAGACTAGAACTGTTCGAACTCAAGTGTTAGAGTTCTTTTCCTAGTTTAGTTGCTGTTCTGAAGACTGTAGACTGAAGACTGAAGAACGAAGGACTAAAGACTGAAGATACCGACTGCAGTAACGAATAAGGCAAAGTCAAATATTGATATTTGACTTATCAGTCGAAGGATCAGTTTCGACTGATTACTTAATGCGTGCCACGTGGATTCAGCGGACTGATACTAAAGTCAAGTATCAGTTAAACATTCTTCCTCGGACTGAACCTTCAACGTTCAAAGGAAGCCACACACTCCAGAAGTATAGCCGCATTAAATGCAGAGATCTCAGGATCGTCCTTTCTCTGCAGAGGTCATTCCTTTTGATGATTACCTTTTCAGAGATGTCGCATCTCCTGCTCTTCAAAGTAGCCGTTCTCACCAAACAAGGAACCTCGAAGATTGAAGCCTCAGCCCAAGTTCAAATTACTCTTTAACGGAAGAAATCTTGAAGACTATCTCCGCCAACGGATCTATTCAAGACTTCTCCAATAAATAGCGCTCGATGATCACTTCAATCTTCACCGATTCAACAACATAAGCTGAAACTCTGCCAAATTTGTTACTCAGCTAAACCAAACCTCTCCAAAGTTTGAATCGAAGAATAGAATCACAAAGCCAAAAATCAGTCACTGCTGATTACATATATTCTCTTAGACCTTAGGCAAATATTATTTATCCAAAGCCTAGGTAAAACTAACTGCAAAGAACTTGTTCTTTGTAGTCTAGTTGGCAAGTTTTCAAACCTCTATTCAATCAACCGAATTGAGTGTTTGTGTCGAAAAGGTGTTCTGTCTCCGTGAGGTCCTAGTGCCCAGTGTGTGCTAGGAGTGAGAAATCCAACAAGGTGTGTTGGTACTGAAGATTGGATCTTCAGTTGTCTCGATTGTGTGCACCCGCAAGCACACGTTCAGGTTTGTTGTGCACCCGTAAGCACGAGCATCGGTTTGCAGTGCACCCGTAAACACTTGCCCAGTGAATTTGTTGGTCTGATCAACCGACCGTAGATGTAGGAAGTGATTTCCGAACCACATAAAAATCTCTGTATTATTTACAGCTTTCAGTATTTACATTCTTACTTGTGTTCTTACCTTCTTAAACTGAAACTGATTATTAGCAAAGAGAAACCTAAAGACTGACAACTTGCTTAACTCACAGGCTATTACGAAACAAAAGTTTTCTGCTGCGTGTGTTATCAGTTTAACTGATCTATCTTCGATAGTCAGTAAGATTCATAACATATCTCTGCTTATCAAACTCAACTGAAGCTTTACGTGTATCAGTTAAAGTCTTTGACTTAACTGATAACTCATTGCTGAAGAGTATTCAGTATCAGTCGTCAACCCTGTTTTGATCAAAAATCCTTTTAAGTAAGCAGGTTGAGTCAGTTTGTGTTTGAAGTTTCGTTTTGGTTCTTCGAACAAAAATAACCTATAGGTCATGTATTCCTCCCCCCCATACACCTATTCGAGACCCTCCGGACCTAACATATCCATTAAGGGTATGTTTGTTTAATGGAGGGATAATATAATGAGGTATAAACTTGTTGGGAACTTAATGAAATATCCTATCCTTAGTTTTGATGATACCAAAACACCTAGTTCTTATTGTAATAGACTTAGAACGTTTCGAACTCAAGTGTTAGAGTTCACGTTTTCTAGTTAGACTGCTGAAGATTGAAAACTTAAGATTGAAGATCTCAACTGAAGATAGCTGCTAAAACACAAAGTCAGATACTGATGTATTGACTGGACGAGAGTTTCACTGAACTATCAGTGATAACTGAAGTGTTAATGCAGACTACGTGGAATTAGCGGACTAATACTCATGACAAGTATCACTTGACATTCTTCATCGAACTGAAACGCTGAAACTAGCATTAAATGCTCATGTAGCCGCATTAGATGCAGAGATTTAGAAGATCGTCATTTCTCTGAAGATAGTTCCTATTTGGTGCAACCTTTTCAGAAGCGCCCTACCTGTTGTACCTTGAGACGCGTAAATAAGGGATTAGTCTTACTATTTAATTTTTATCCATTAAGGGTATGTTTGTTTAATGGAGGGATAATATAATGAGGTATAAACTTGTTGGGAACTTAATGAAATATCTTATCCCTAGTTTTGATGATACCAAAACACCTAGTTCTTATTGTAATAGACTAGAACCTTTCGAACTCAAGTGTTAGAGTTCATGTTTTCTAGTTAGACTGCCGAAGACTGAAGATTGAAGACTGAAGATTGAAGACCTCAACTGAAGATAGCTGCTAAAAGACAAAGTCAGATACTGATATATTGATTGGACGAGAGTTTCATTGAACTATCAGTGATAACTGAAGTGTTAATGTGGACAACGTGGAATTAGCGAACTGATACTCATGACAAGTATCAGTTGGCATTCTTCATCGGACTGAAATGCTGAAACCAACATTAAATGCTCCTGCAATCACATTAAATGCAAAGATTTAGAATATCGTCCTTTCTCTAAAGATAGTTCCTATTTGGTGCAAGCTTTTCAGAGGTGCCCTACCTGTTGTACCTTGAGACGTCGTCCTTCATCAAAATAGGAACCTCGAAGATTGTAGCCTCAGCCAAATTCAAATTTACTCTCACATCGGACGAACTCTTGAAGACCATCTCAACCAACAGATCTATTCAAGCCTTCGTCTATAAATAAAGCTCGAGGAACGTTGCAATCTTCACCGATTCAAACGCACAAGCTGAACCTCTGCCAAAATTGCAACTCAGCCTTCAACTGCCATCAAAAGTTTGAATCGAAGAAGAGAATCCACAAAGTCTAAATCAGTTAACTGATTATCTACATTCTCTTATTTCCTTAGGTAAATCCTTGTTTTACCTAAAGCCTAAGTTTTCGATTACTTGAGAGTCTGTTCTAAGTAATCTTAGTTGGAAGATTTTGAACCCCTTTTCAACCGAGTGAAAAGAGTGTTTGAGTAGAGAGTGTGTCTTAGAGTGCTAAGAGCGAGCGAGAAATCCAACCCAGCGTGTTGGTATTGAAAATCTGATTTTCAGTTGTAAGGTTTGCTGTGCACCCGTAAGCATTAGCCCAGAGTGTTTTTCAGACTAATCATCTGGCCGTTGACGTAGGAATTTATTTTTCGAACCACGTAAAAATCATTGTGTTCTTTATCTGCTTTCAGTTATTTCTTATCTGCGTTAAACTTGTTTTACAACTGAACTGGCTTAACTAAAAAGTGTAACTAAGAATTTTATTAAGTGACAAACTCGCTAAAGGCTATTTGGATTAAGTTTAAATTTCCGCTGCTCAGTTATTAGTCTAACTGATCAATCAATTGATAGTCAATAAGATTTGGAACTCTACTCTGTTTTACAAACTCTAGACTGAAGTCTTACGTGGATATCAGTTAAAGCTCTGTGCTTGACTGAAATCAAAATACTGAAGTCTTCTCAGTATCAGTCTACACTCACTTTCCAACTGAAGCTTTGGTTTGTGTGTTTTCGATCCGCGAAAAATAGCCTACAGGTGTATTCCCCCCTCCCCCATACACATGTTCAGACAACCCTCCGGGACCCAACAATTATCACTTAAAGTGGGGACTACATTTGTTATACTCCCTCCATCCACGAAATGAGTACTCATATTTCATTTTTCGTCCGTCCACAAAATGAGTACCCATTTCCTTTTCTTTTTTGGCAAGTGAACTAATACCCTCAATATTACTCTTTATTTACCATACTTACCATTGTCGATCCCACACTAATTAAAATTACTTAACCCATAGTACAAAATTAATCGACTAATTAAAACACTTAAAATCAATTCAGCCATTATTAAAGATATTCTCTGAATTAAGAAACATAAATGTTTCGCCTCTTTCAGTCTTTGTAAAGAACACAAACCCCAGTCGCCTTCAATCCAACTCCTTCGATACAGTTGCCTACCTTAGATCTACTCTCTTCCAAGGATGATTCGGCGCGACGACACTATCAGGCTCTGATTCACTCTTCTCCACTCAATATATCGGAAGCCTAACCGTTGGAACTATCGCGACAACTACTCATACAGAGTCTATTCCGCCTCTCTCATGGGATACATTGTCCCTTTCAGACGAATATAACACAATGGTTCGTGAAACTCCAATGTTCGGCGTTGGTGGCATCGTCGGTGATGGGATTCGAGTTCTAGTCGAATCTAATACGGTGGTGCCTCAAACTCCAACTTTCGTCCTTGATGGCTTCGCCGATGATGGGACTCGACTTTAGCCAATCGAATTTGACATGGTGGTGCCTGAAACTTCGAGTTTCATCCTTGGTTGCTTTGTCGATGATGGGATTCGAGTTCAGCTAATCGAATTTGACACGGTGGTGCCCGAAACTTCGAGTTTCGTTCTTGATGGCTTCGTCGATGATGGGATTCGAGTTCCAATCGAATCTGACAGTGTGGAGCCTGAAACTCTACCGTATTTACTTGATGGTTGGACCGTTGACTGGTCCTATGACAAAAAAAATATGCTACCTTAAATTGCTAGACATCTGGTGTCCTGGCGTCTTAGCTCTCTACACTCAGGTTAAGATGTTTTATTTGATGAATGGTAATCTGATGAGATTTATGTTGCTGTATTGTCTTACCCTGTGATGTCTTTTGATGCATTATTTCTGAGAGTTGTTATTGATATGAGATAAGCTGCCTTAATATGCCCTGTGATGTCTTTTGATGCATTATTTCTGAGGGTTGTTATTGATATGAGATAAGCTACCATTCACTAAGTAAAAGAAGTGTTTACATTATAAACAACAGATACAAAAAGACCATTTTGTTGCTTATGATATAAACACGACCTTACCAAAAAGTAGGGAATACTAAATTCAAAAAGGAGAGAATACTAACTCCATCCTATTTAGCTAGCTAGTAACCAAATGACCTTACCAGATGGTTTATGTTGTAGATTGCACCATCATTGTTTTCAGGTTGCATTAGATACTCCAAGCAATCCCTTACAAACCTTTCCTCAACAGAAATGTTTTGAGAAAGTGTGCCACTCATTATCAATCCCCCTTTGTTCATATGTGGAATTCTGTAATTGTTTCCTCACCTCACCATCATAATCTCCTTGTAGCAACATTGTAGGGTCAGAAAAACATTGTTTAATTTTTCTGCTGACAGTTCTTCAAATGAGCTGCTAACATTCCTTAATAAATCATCTACACCATTTGCATACCTGTCAATGCTGTCATCTTGCAGTGATTGTATGGCTCTGAAAAATCCAAGATCGTTCACATTTGAGTCGGGAGAATTGGGTGGTTGGCATACCAATTTCATACTGAATCCATCTTCATTTGCAGCTGCTTTGAAATCCTCATCATTTGGATCAATATGAGGTTTTGCATTATCTTGTTGAATGATGATGTGTTTGCTTGCACAGGGAGGCCATTTAGCTTTAATGACAAGTACAATTTGGGAGTTTAAATAGAATAAACTAAGTGATGACATAAATCTTGTCTGATAGTAGTTCATCAAAAATAGAAAACTACTACATGTTTGATGATACGGTCCTTTATGACTGACTTCGTGACAGCTTGAATTGGTTTGGTCTCCAATGTGCCCTTTAATCTGTTCTTTGAATTTATTTTTGCTGGCTCCAAATTAGTAGTTGTTGAGAACTTAGTGAAATATCCTTGCCCTAGTTTTGATGATACCAAAATCATTAAGGTTTCTTTGTAATAGATTAGAACTTTTCGAACTCAAGTGTTAGAGTTCTTTTTCTAGTTTAGCTGTTGTTCTGAAGATCGAAAGATTGAAGGCTGAAGAACTCGACTGATGTAGCGATTAAAGGCAGAGTCAAACACTGATGTTTGACTGATCAAGTTTCTCAACTAAAGGATCAGTTACGAACTGATTCATTAATGCAGGCCACGTGGATTCAGCGGACTGGTACTAAAGTCAAGTATCAGTTAAACATTCTTCCTCGGACTAAACCTCAAAAGTTAAAAGGAAGCCACACACTCCCAAAGTACAACCGCATTAAATGCAGATATTTCAAGGATCGTCCTTTCTCTGCAGAGCATTCCTTTTTGGTGACTACATTTTCAGAGATGTTCTATCTCCTGCTTCTTAGTAGTTGTTCTCACCAAACAAGGAACCTCGAAGATTGAAGCCTCAGCAAAATTCAAATTACTTTCCAACGGATGAATTCTTGAAGACCATCTCCGCCAACGGATCTATTCAAGACCTCTCCTATAAATAGAGCTCGAGGATCACTTCAATCTTCACCGATTCAAATACATAAGCTGAAACGCTGCCGAATTCGTTACTCAGCAAATCAAAACCTTCCAAAGTTTGAATCGAAGAAGAGAATCACAAAGCCAAAATCAGTCAACTACTGATTACACACATTTTCTTAGAATCTTAGGCAAATATTGTATATCCAAAGCTTAAATACGTAACTGATTACAGAGAACCTGTTCTTTGTAATCTAGTTGGCAAGTTTTCGAACCTCCTTTCAACCGACCAAATCGAGTGTTTGAGCCGAGAGGAGTTCAGATCAGTGCTCTGACTTCGTGAGATCTTAGCAGTCGCAGGGTAGACATAGGTTTTGTCTCAGCGAAGCTAAGAGTGAGAAATCCAACCCAGTGTGTTGGTACTGAAGATTAGATCTTCGGTTGTTTCGGTTTGCTGTGCACCCGTAAGCACAAGCCTAGAGTGTTTGTCAGTGTGATCAACTGACTGTGGATGTAGGAATTGGATTCGTAACCACGTAAAAATCCCTTTGTCGTTTATTGCTTTCAGTCTTTACTTTCTTATCTGTGAGTAAGCTCTTTATCAACTGAAACTGATTAATTGCAAAGTGAAACTAAATCTTGACAACGTGCTTAATCTCAATGGCTATTTCTTTAGTAAAGTTTTCCGCTGCCAGTGTTATTAGTCTAACTGATAAATATCCGGATAGTCAGTAAGATTCATAACATTCCTCTATTTTACAAACCTGACTGAAGCCTAACGCATATCAGTTAAAGTCTAGGACTTAACTGATAACTCTTTACTGAAGAGAGAATCAGTATCAGTCACCAACCGAAGTTTTATTGAACTCTTTTATTGTCAAAGGTTGTGTTGGTTTGTCTTAAGTTTTAAAATAGCCTATAGGTGTATCCCCCATACACCTATTCGAGACATTACGGGACCTAACAGTAGTGAATGGAAATATTCCAATTTTTCCGTCGAATATGAGATCTCCATCACTTGAATGTAATGGTCTGGTCACAGCGCACATGAACATCACTTTAGTGATGAATCTTTTTGACTTACATGATCTGTAGGGTTCTTCTTCATTTGGAAGAAGATAGTACCTATTTGAGCACTTTGTGATATAAAACTATTTTTCGTCTATGTGAATTATGTTGTGCATTCATATGAAATTCAGCTTTCCATTTGATATATCTGGACTCAAATGACTCAAACTCCAATGTAGCCTGACAAACTTGTTCACCACAGTAAGTGTTGGCTTTATTGCACTTGTGTGTGCCTTTATCTGCCTTTGCTTTATCCAGTTGCCAACTTGGCTTTTGCTAACACTTAGATGCACTGTTGTCTTCCTTATTGTAGACCTTTGAAGCACATAAAGGTTTTTAACTTTTTCTGCATCAAGTTTCATTCTATCCTTGTGTTGATTACCTTCTTTTCTTGGCAGCAATATGACATGGTTTCCAGAGACTAGCTGCTCCTTTGCAGCTTTCCAGATCTTGTAAACTGATTTTCTGGTGATACCAAAAGATGTAGAAGCCTCTTTTCGAGCTCCATGATTCAGCTTTCCGTTGCAGCGTTTTTGAAGAAGAAACTAAGCGACCTTATTATGCTCTAGTGTTGATAAATTTTCCTTTCTCTGTTCAGCCATTGTAGCTTCTCTTGCATTTATGTTGTTTAAAGTGAGAGAAGCTTAGAATGCAGACTGCATTTATGGCTTTAAATGATTGTATTTATGGTGTGTTAAATGAGTGTAATTTTGAATTAGTTGAAAATTTCCCTCCACTATTTTGGTCACGTCAGACAAGCTTGTAAAGGAACTCGAATCAGATTTAGTGATTTTGATGTTGCCTTCAAATTTGATCCAATCAAATTCAGATTTTGTGTTAATCTATTGTCCTTTCAGTTTCTACATCTAAATGCATTATTTAATTAAACATTAAAGATATAACTGTTAGGTCCGGGGGGTCTCTAATAGGTGTATGGGGGGGGGGAATACACCTATAGGCTATTTTTAGCTATCTACCAACCTCAATCAGAGGGATCTCAGTCAGAGATAGAAAAGAAACTTTACATGCAAACCAGACACCTGTTTAACCGAAATTAGTTTTGACCAACAGGGTTGACGACTGATACTGAAAGCTCTTCAGTAAAGAGTTATCAGTTAAGTCACTAGAACTTAACTGATCCACGTAAGGGCTTCAGTCGTGTTTGCAACGATAGAGATGATATCTCTCTTCCTTACTATCAGAGGATAGTTCAGTCAGATTGATATCACACGCAGCGGAAATTAAACTTAGTTTCGAATAGCCTCAGTGGAGCAGATAGTTGGATTAGGGTTTCTCTTGCTGTTAGTCAGTGTTCAGTTTTATCAATTGAAATAGCACAGTTATGAAAGTAAAACTGAAAGCTGTAAATAACACAGAGACTTTTACGTGGTTCGGAAAAACTCTTTCCTACATCCACGGCTGGTTGATCAGACCAACAATCCACTCCGCAAGTGCTTGCCTGGTGCACTGCAAACCGTAAACTGAAGATAAACTCTCTTCAGCACCTACACACCTCGCGTAGGGTTTCCCCACCTACACACCTCGCGTAGGATTTCAGCACCTACACAACTCGCGTAGGATTTCCCTGCTAAGCACACCTCGTGCTCAGACTTCCCTTTCAGAGTTCAGAGTACCTTCCTGAACTCCGAGTCACTCAAACACTCTTATGGGGGAGAGGTTTAAACGAGTGCCAACTATACTTACAAAGAACAAGTTCTTTGAAGCAAGTTTGACCTTTGGCTTCTGGGTACACAGATATATGCCTAGGGTCTAAGAGAATGTATGTAATCAGTAGTGACTGATTTTGGCTTTGGAATTCTCTTCTTCGATTCAAGCTTTGAGCGGTTAAGCTTTAGGCTGAGTAGCTATTTCGGCAGAGCTTCAGCTTATGTTGTTGAATCGGTGAAGATTGAAGTGATCTTCGAGCGCTATTTGTAGGAGAACTCTTGAATAGATCCGTTGGCGTAAATCGTCCTCAAGATTTCTTCCGTTGGAGAGCAATTCGAATTTGGGCTGAGGCTTCAATCTTCGAGGTTCCTTGTCTGTGTGGAAACGGCTCTCTTTGAAGGACAGAAGATGTGACATCTCTGAAAAGTAGCCACCAGATAGGAATGACCTCTGCAGAGATAAGATATTGAGATATCTCTGCATTTAATGCGGCTGTACTTGAGCGTACGTGGCTTCCTCTGAACGTTGGAAGATCAGTCCTAGGAGGAATGTTCAACTGATACTTGACTTTAGTATCAGTCTATGGCGTGCATTAAATAATCAGTCTTCAACTGATACTTCAGTTGGTAACTCCAGTCTTCAGTCTTCAGTCTTCGTTCTTCAGTCTTCAGTCTTCAGTCTTTGACACCGCAACTAAACTAGAAACGAACTCTAACACTTGAGTTCAAAACGATTCTAGTCTATTACATTTAAGTCCTATGAATTTTGGTATCATCAAAACAAGGGTTAGGATATTCCACAAGGTTCCCAACAATAACATTAAAAGTGGGACCTTTATTCCACTAACACCACATTCAATACCTTTCTTAAAACCTGTGCCGTTCACAAATGGGTAGTCATTTCGTGGACGGAGAGAGTATCTTATTTGGTTTGAAGGATAATATATTTATCCACTTCTTATAAGGGGCTGCCCGAAAAATTATACAACCTGCCCAAATTTTTTTATACATCAAAGAAAACGAAGTATAAGGTGATAAATGTAGCTTATCCATTCCTTATACCTCAAAGCAAACACACCCTAAATCTAATCCTCCGAAGTAAACACCCCTTAAGATGATAGATGTGACAAAGATAAGGCTACTCCCTTCTCAAGAATCCATAAACATAGATAATTCGATCTTTAATGTCCATAAAATTATTATTTACCTATTAAATTTGGCATGCTTACATGAATATGTCAGATTAGATCTCTCTCTCTCTCAAACACAATGAGCAGAATGAGTTGCGTGTGTATTGGTCAAGCGTTGCGGTCTTTAAATTTCTTATTTACTTATGTAATTTATAAATAAAAAAAGAAAAAAGAAAAAAAAGAGCAGAATGAGTTCAAAGGGCTGCTTTGTTCTGGCGAGATAATATGAATGGTAGCTGAAACTTTTGGCAGCAGCAAAATAGCAAATAAACAACACTCTTCGATGACATGAACCCGAGTTGCAAGGTTTATTTTCTTTTCGAAAGGGAATGTTGTAAGGTTCATTAATATAGTAGAGCTTGATATGGTAAGAAATTAGAAGGATTAAGTATTTATGCAACAAACTTATAAAAATATTGGTGAAGTTTAAACTGTCAATCACGAAATTTTACATCTCCACCAATTACATGACTTCACTCACACAATACCAAATTTACATGCACGACCTTACGCACATCAAAACCATTAGTACAAATGATTTATTCTTTCTCATATTAATATTAATAAGAACCATATAATTGATTATCCGTTTTTGGATAATGCATATTAAGGCAGCAAAGTCCAATTAACTCAAGGGGCATAGCCACCATGACCGCCACCTTCGCCGCCGCCTGCACCACCGCCATATGCGCCGGCGTGTCCCCCTTCGGCGGATGCACTGCCGCCACCACCACCGCCTCCTTCGCCTCCACCATATCCTCCACCATGGGCACCTCCCGCTCCACCACCGGCACCTCCACCGCTTCCATATCCACCGCCTGACGCGCTTCCTCCACCTCCGGCAGTTGCACCTCCACCACCGCCACCATGGCCGCCGCCGCCGCCACCACCACCACTGTATCCTCCGGCACCGGCAGCGCCTCCTCCACTGCCGCCTCCTTCACCTCCGCCGTATCCACCGGCATGTCCCCCACCGGCAGCCGCGCTACCACCTCCTCCTCCTCCACCCGAACCTCCACCGCCGCCGCCACCATGCGCCCCACCGCCGCCGCCGCCATATCCCCCACCCGCACCATGCCCTTCCCCACTGCCACCAGCATGCCCCCCTCCAGCATAAGCGCCGCCGCCGCCATTGCCCCCGCCACCACCACCTCCGGCACCATGCTCCCCAGCACCACCGCCGGCACCGCTACCGCCACCACTTCCGGCACCGCCAGCGTAGCCATGATCAGCCACGGCTCCACCACCGCCGCCGCCTTCACCTCCGCCTCCGCCTCCGCCTCCACCGGCGACGTAGGCACCAACATCCACACCCAAACCGAGCCTCGCTGCGGAACACATCGCCGCAAACAAAATTAAAAAGAAAACAAGAGAAATAAATTTGTTCGCAGCCATGATTCTTGAATTGATCAAATGAATCCCACAGCTGTGAACTTGATATTCGTTGCATGCATGATCAACTATTTATAGGCAATATGAGAGGGAGAGAGAGACAGAGAGGTTTGCTCAAAAAATTAAAGTGCTCCATTAACCGATTGCTCTTACTAGCTAGTGAGCTTTTGCTGTCTCCCACATCTGTTTATCAAACTATATTTATATACTTAAACAAGCCATTTTCGATTACATCTCTTAATATAATGTACCATTGTCACATAACTTCATTCATGTGTCAACCTTATATTTTCTTGAGTTTGAACTCAATGACAAATTTTCATTATTCAATGTTAGTAATAACTAGTAGATCTACTATATTAATGGCATTCTCACTGTCGAGGGATGGTGGATTTTGTTACTTAAAATTTTATGAAAATTAAAATCGAAGGCGTCAAAGTTTTTGTCATGAAAAAATGAAAACGATCGCGGGAACTAAACACAAAATCTTTTTCGATTCACGCGAATTTTCCCATGAATTATAAGTTTATGCATAATAGGTACAATGTGTTTCTAGAAGACAAGACACTACCATAATATAGGATAAATGTCTTTTTGTTAATTAGGCCTTAACTTTATCTAATTTATGCACCAAAAGATTAGTTTATACATATAATAGGTACAACAATGTTTATATGGATAACAAACTCTTTTTGTTAATGTGTCTTGACCTAATTTAAGCACTGAAAGAATTAAGTTGTGATTTATCTTAGCCCACTTTAAAATTTTATAAGCTTTTAAAAAATTTAATTATTCAAACACTTTCATAATTATTTTTTACTCGTATCTCTTTCGAAGGTTTATTCCATCAATCTAGAGTATATAATTATTTTTTTATCATTTAATTTCACTTTTATTAACTAATAATAGGTTGATAAATTCAAAGTCATGGTATATACTTTTTAAAAAATTTAATTTTTTGAAATAAAAATTAAATATAATTCATAGTATTATAATAAATTTTATTTTTATAAAAATGTTTTTAAAATAATAGATATAAGTATGAGATATAGTAGTACACATAAGATTGTGGAACATTGGATCTTATCCCCTCACCAAGCAAACGGGATCCTCTGTCCCGTGTACCACTCTTATTATGTTAATTTTTAATTATTTTTATTCAATTTTAATTTATTATGCTTTTATATAATATAAAGATAATTAATAAGGGTTCACTCATCCATTTAGGGTTTATAATTATTTTTTTATATTTATTTGAATTAATAATAGATTATTTGAGTTCATTAATTCAAAGTTAGGGTATTTGATTTTTTAAATTTTAATTTTTCAATTATAAATACTAATTAGAGTTTATAATATAATAATAATTTTTATTTTTATAAAAAATAATTTATAAAATGAAGAAATGAAGAGTGGTACACGTGGTACACACTATATCCAGGGACAGAGGATCCCATCTGCTCACGCAGCCCTATAAAGAAAAAAAATTGTAAGCTCGAAAATATTTTATAAGAAAAAATATTACCCGAACCGAACACCCTCTTTAGTTGCAAATGGTATCCCCTGTCTCAAAATATAGTGTGTACCAACGTGTACCACTCTTATTATGTTATAATTTTTAATTATTTTTTATTCAATTTTAATTTATTATGCTTTTATATAATATAAAGATAATTAACAAGGGTTCACTCATCCATTTAGGGTTTATAATTATTTTTTTAAATTTATTTGAATTAATAATAGATTATTTGGGTTCATTAATTCAAAGTTAGGGTATATGATTTTTTAAATTTTAATTTTTCAATGATAAATACTAATTAGAGTTTATACTATAATAATAATTTTTATTTTTATAAAAAATAATTTATAAAATAAAGAAATGAAGAGTGGTACACGTGGTACACACTATATCCAGGGACAGAGGATCCCATCTGCTCACGCAGCCCTATAAAGAAAAAAAATTGTAAGCTCGAAAATATTTTATAAGAAAAAATATTACCCGAACCGAACACCCTCTTTAGTTGCAAATGGTATCCCCTGTCTCAAAATATAGTGTGTACCAACGTGTATCACTCTTATTATGTTATAGTTTTTAATTATTTTTTATTCAATTTTAATTTATTATGCTTTTATATAATATAAAGATAATTAACAAGGGTTCACTCATCCATTTAGGGTTTATAATTATTTTTTTTATATTTATTTGAATTAATAATAGATTATTTGGGTTCATTAATTCAAAGTTAGGGTATATGATTTTTTAAATTTTAATTTTTCAATGATAAATACTAATTAGAGTTTATAATATAATAATAATTTTTATTTTTATAAAAAATAATTTATAAAATGAAGAAATGACACTACAAGAAAACGCGACTCTAACGATCGAAAATTCGGTCGTTAAACTCGAAAATTCGGTCGTTAATGTTGTAACGACCGAAATAACGATCGAAAAATGTGGTCGCCATTTTGTTCGTCGTGCAGCCTTCATCGACTGGTTTTTTTCGGTCGTTAAAATTCAATGATCGAAATTTATTATTAACGACCGTTTGTTAGGTCGTTAAAATCGTAGCAAAGCAATCCGAGGACGACAGATGAGGATATGCAACGACCGAAATTCGGTCGTTAATCAACGACCGAAATGGAACGGTCGTTGATTTCCAGCGACATTTAACGACCGTTTATTTTCCGGTCGTTGGGTATAGGTTTTCGGTCGTTAATTACTGTTTTTTCTTTAATTTTCCGTCGAATTATAACGACCGTAATTTCGGTCGTTAATTTAATTATTATTATTATTATTTTCAGAATTTATATTTCCTATTTTCAGTTATGTAGCAATATATAAATTATTCTAAATAATGAAAATGATCAAATAAAGTAGAAAGACATCAAATAACAAAGTAGCAAATCATAAAATATGTCTACAAGTTTAGAAATTCAGTATTCAAAGTAGCATCTACAACAAACGTGAGTAAATATAATCACAGGTCAGGGTGGGTCCCATCAGAGGCGTCGGAGGGGGATTGTGCTCGATATCCTCGCATGAGGAGCGCGATCTGGGCTTGCATCTCCTGTATAGCCTTGCTCTGAGCCTCATCGTTCGCTCTCCTAGCCTCTAGCTCCCTTTGTGTGGAGCTCAGCTCCTCCCTCAATGTAATCAGCTCATCTCTCGAGGCAACAGGGAAAGGAAACTGGGAGGTGCTAGTGGAGTGCGTGCTCGACGACTCGCCGCTCTCAGTAATCGCCTTGGACATCATCATGCCTAATCCCATGATGCACCCCCTTAGATCAGGAGTGACAACCTCTCGGAAGATGCGATCTAAATCTGAGGGCGTAACATCTTCTTGCGTTTGACGAAGCTCTGCCAATCGCCTCTCGACCTCCAACTATAATACAAAAAAAGTTAGAATAGTTGTAAAATAAATTATTCGAACAAAAGAATTTAAAGACAGTAAATTAACGTCATACCCCGTGCTGCGCAGGTCGTCCAGCAGTATACTGTCCATTCTTATAATGGATCCGTCGAAAAGTAGCCCAAGAAGCCTCGTCAAAAGGAATATTGCTCTTACGAGCCTTCCAAAACACATTAAAGATAAAATTAAAAAAAAAATGTAGGCATAAAAACTTTAAATAAAAATATCTACAAGTTACCAGATGCTCAGCATGATCTATAGCACTACGCGACCCTCCATGATGGGTAGCCATCCCCGTACCCGGACCTCATGGCTCTGAGCGACGATTCCTGGACACTTGAGCAGACCTTGCCTGAGTCTCAGGCAAAGCCCAATAAGCCCTCCAAGCAGCCTCAATGTTAGGCTGATGATAATCAATCTTCTTCCTCTGTATCAAAAGGACCTTCTTGCAATTGGAGATGTAATCCTTATACGCCACTCGAGCCGCCTTAACCCACGCTTTCTTAATAGCCTGCCTGGTATGTTGCGTTTTATCCCAACAAAATGTTTTCTGTTTAAAGATATTGCAAATAAGAGTAAAATTAGTATTGTGATTGTTAATTTAGAATATCACATTATTATATATGAGATGATCGTACATCAAACTCATTGAAATAAAAATCCTTCATCTCCTCAGTCAGCTATCAGTCGCTCTAGCCCGAATAGCTCCAGTCGGCCTCAGAACACTTAAAGTTTTGAAATTAAATTTAGAATTAATGTACATTACATTTTGAAGTTAACTGATACATTGTGAAACGTACCTACGAGTGAAATACACCCATGTTCGGCCATCTCTAGCAACACGTTCCTCCTCCACATTAGGGTTTTCATCCTCGGGCGGCGTATCAGTGGTTGAAGGACCAGAATCGGATGGAGTAGAAGTAGACATCTATATCCAAATTTGAAGTAATTAATATATTAGTTAGTTTGTTTTATTGTTGACTACACTAAATATATAAAATTGACAAATATGTTTTATTTGAAGTAATTAATTACTTAATTAGATTCAGTGTTAGAAGACTCGGGGGATTGTAAGATAAGGTCTTCATCATCATCTTCATCTTCATCTTCATCATCATCTATGTCCACCTCGCCTCCATGTGGATGAACCATTGTTGGAATGTCATCTATATTCGTAAGAGATATTCTGCCTACGACTTCCTCTTGAAAAGACAAAGACATTGTTGGAAGTTCAGTTGTGGAAACTTCAACAACTGGCCTTGCTTTCACTTTACAAGCAGCAAACCAATTTCTTCTGTTGTTACTTTGGTGATGTCAAATCTTTGAAAAAGAGACAAAGATCTGTAATTGCTTTCCACACATTGAATGGTAGAAGTTCTTTTAATGCGATCGGCAACACTCGTTGCATCATCACGTGACAGTCATGACTCTTCATACCAAACATTTGAAGTGTACTCAAGTTGACACATCTACCCAACGAGGATACATAGCCATCAGGAAATCTAAGCCC
This sequence comes from Salvia miltiorrhiza, assembly GCF_028751815.1. Lineage (NCBI taxonomy): Eukaryota > Viridiplantae > Streptophyta > Magnoliopsida > Lamiales > Lamiaceae > Salvia > Salvia miltiorrhiza. The sequence goes on from NC_080387.1 coordinate 38,788,146, forward strand.
TTCAATCCACTTAAGTAAGATTCTTTTTTCATCATTATCAAGCATATAACATGCTTTGGGGTACTTTCCTGTTTGTTCATTGGCTTGTAACTCGGGTCTGCGACAAAACCTATTCAATTCTTCGCGAGATTTGCCTGTATCCTTTGTTTTGCCTTTAGTGTTCATAATGGATAAATACTTCCAATCCATCCATGAACTCTTCTGTTAGACTACCTTGAGCATATCGCTTATACATCCACCCTCTATCTAAACTCATGTTTATATTTCCTGCATTCATATATTATTAATGTTTTAATTAGTTCACACATTTGATTTAAAATTAAGATTATGAATAAGAGTAGAGATTTAGATTAGAAATCAAGATTAAGATTAAGATTAGGATTAAGAATTAGGATTAGGAATTAAGATTAAGATTAAGATTAGGATTAAGATTAGGACTAGGAATTAAGATTAAAATTAAGATTAAGGTTATGAATAAGAGTGGAAATTAAGATTCAAATAAGGATGAAGATTATGATTAAAGAAGGATGACTGAACATTTGACTTAAAGAAATATGAAGATTATGATTTGAAAATGATGACGATTAGGATTTGAAGAAGGATGATTGAAGATTGAAGATTGAAATTTCAACACAACAACAAAACCAGGGTGGTAGTCATTGCTAGCTACCGCCTCCGCCTCTTCTCCACCGGCGGCCCAAACTCCAATAAATCACAATCATACTTAATCGCCTCTTCCCCACCGACGAAACTATCATGCTTAATTATAATTAAAACATGCTCAACGTAATTAATCATGCTAAATCATATATTTCGCCTCTCCCCCACCGGCGATAAAGCGAATAAAATAAATTTAAACAGTCTAAGGCCTAATAGAGATTAACCTAACTAAGTTCTTTAAATAGAAATGAACCTAACTAAGTTCTTTAAATAGATATTAACCTAACTAAGTTCTTTAACTAAATCTAATATATAGAAATCAACCTAACTAAGTTCTTTAAATAAATCTAATATTTAGAAATAAACCTAACTAGGTTCTTTAAATAAATCTAATAGAATCATACCTAACTAAATTCTTTAAATAAACAAATCTAATAGAAATTAACATATATAATTAGCATATAATTTCACATTTTATTCAAACTTAATTCACATATACCATATAAATTTCAAACTAAATTTCACATTAATTCATACTAATATAATCAACCTAAATTTCAAACATATAATAACTTATAAATTTCAAACTAAATTTCTCATTAATTCACATATAATTAACCTCATGCATACTAATTAATTTGAATCCCAACATTAATTCACATATAATTAACCTAAATTCATATACTAACATACTAATATTAACCTAAATTCAAATTAATAGCCTAGATTATATAAGTTAGACGAACTAACCTACAATTGCTAATTCCGGCGAGGGCAGGAGCGGTCCGGCGAGGGCAGGGGCGGTCCGGTGAGGGCAGAGGCTGCGAATTAGGGTTAGGGTTAATAATTGGTGAAATGTATAAAAATTAATTAGGGTTAGGGTTAATAATTAACTAACTGGCGTCGGACGGCGAGCAGCGGCGTCGAGCGTCGGATGGAGAGCAGCAGCGTCGGGCGGAGAGGCAGCGACGTCGATGGAAGTGGGCGTTCGTCAGCCAAGGAGGCGGCGGCGGCGTCGGGGACGGAGGGACGGCGGCTATCTCGACGACAATGGTGAAATCGGCGGCGGGAGGCGCAGAATCGGATGAGGAAAGGTGGAGAAGAAAATGGGGGGAAAAATTAGAAAACCTAAGTTAAACTCGTAAACCCAACGACCGAGTTTCAAATTAACGACCGATTTTTGGTCGTTACAAAATTTAATTTATTATTTAAATTTCCGAAATCCAACGATCGAATACTCGGTCGTTAAAAATAATTATTACTTAATTTTTATAAATATAATTTTAAGACCGAATTTCGGTCGCTAATATAAAAAAATATTAAATTAATTAAAATTCAACGACCATTTTAAAAACGGTCGTTACAGTTTTGCGAAAAAATAAAAATTCATTTATGAAATTATTTTAATGACCGGATAACGGTCGTTACATTAAAATTATATCGAAATGAAAAAAAAAGCTAACGACTGAAATTCGGTTGTTAAGACGGTCGTTAATTATTAACGACCGTTTTTTTCGGTCGTAAAATTTAAATTTAAATAAAATTGAAAAAATTAGAAAAATCGGTCGTTATATTTTAATTTTCGGTCGTTACGCCCACCTTTTTTAAGACCGAAAATTCTGGTCATTAAATACGGTCGTTAAAAGCGCAGTTTCTTGTAGTGTGAAGAGTGGTACACATGGATGGTACACACTATATTTTGGGACAGATGATCCATCTGCTTTAGTTGGAACTACACTTCATCAACAACTATAACATCTATTTTGGTGCAGGTATGTTTGGAGTTCAACTCAAATATAGTACGAACCAATAAAATTACGTGTAATTATAATTTATTATGGTTATATAATCTTCTTAGAAAAGTACTACAATTTAGGGCACTTAGTTGCATAAGTAGTGGAGCAAAATTGGTATGATATTACAACCACTTTTTCCCTATCACTTAGACATCATGATGGAATTCCAACTCAAATTTATTCTTTTCCCACGTCTCATATGGATTAATGAACATGATCACAATAATACTTTTTCACTACTTACATGTGCTATGTTATGCTGCCTTTGCGGCTTTGCCTATTCTTGCCGGTGCTAGTGTGAAATTGGTTCGCGATAGTTGAACTTAGTCGAATCATGAATTTCTTGTGAAATTAATCACTTTGTTATAGTACAAGATAATATCAAGGAAAGGATTGCTCGCCTTAATTTAATGATGAATTAATAATTTATAAGGGACGATGAGATAATTAATTATATACTATGTTATATGATCGATCAATGATAGACTCAATGCGTCTCAAGTTAGCATTCTCAAATCTAAATTGATAAGTTTTTCCAACTATATAAGCACTACTGAGAATGAAACCAAGCAACAAGTCCCCACTTTTTCTCTCTACTACTCCTAAGTTTTCACAAGCTACGCTACGGCAGGTTCTAGAAAGTTCAAACGACAAATCTGTAAGTGACGTATCTTCCGGCAGTCTCACTTGGGCGGATGATCTTCACAACATCCCCACGTTTCAGCCCGTGATATCTGGCAATCGGGTCGGACATCTGAATACGAGGCAGCTGGTGCAACACAGAATGTCAAAATAGTGTCATTAGGTCAAGATCTCATATGTCAAGATCAAACTTGTGAATTTAACACAAGTTTGATGATTATGATTGTTTATGACATTTACAGTAACTATAGTAGTGTTCAAAAATGATTATTCCAGATGCTTATATGCATGCTACGATTACCATCCACTAACCTGAGTATCTTTGACTGTGTATCTTTCAAGCAGAGTTTTCTTTTCTTCAGGCGTGAGGACTTGATGCGTGGGGACAAGTACGTGTTGGTTTATGTTGACTAGCAACTCAGCCTCCTGCACATTGCAATATGCAGACATTAGTATCACCAACGTCCAAAAATGCTAGCTGCACCAGTAAAACACATAATATCTAAACAAGCATGTGTGGAAGGTGTACAAACTGACATCTCCATAAGTACTTTTATGGAAGATTGAAATTGCTTACAACAGTCACAACTAAAGAGCTAATAACTCATTTACTTTGGTGGATAAGGTGAATTACTAGAACTTATCCAGTTGTTCAGAGTGATTACTTATCTTGATCTGGGACTTTGTTCTCAAATATCGTACAATTTGCCATACAGAGGAGTCCTATTCAAACTTCTTAAGAAAAAATTATCATTATACTTCCATTTCTTCTGGTCTTGCCTTTTTTAACTTTCATTTTCAATTTTGCATTTAAGCAAAAAGAATAAAATCAAGGAAAGAAGAAAAGAAGCATAGCAGTAGCAGATAAAATCTAGCAAAGCATAAGAAACGTATAGTTGTGAGTATTTGGTTCCCGGTACACAATTTCCAATAAGAATATATAAAACATGTGTGAACACAAAACCTACTTAGCAACTGCATTAGAAACCTGATATAGGCATACATAACCCTCAGAACCTCATCAGCTCATGGGGGGGGGGGGGGGGGGCACAAAATATCATGCTGTAGAGTTGTAATGATATGAAAATCAATTCATTATGGATCCCCCAAAGAAGCTGTGAAAGGCAATCTACCAATAAAAACTAAACCACATATATTTATCCAAAACATGGCACATATGTGTATTAAAGAACAATGGAAGCAGAGAGACATTTACCTGGAAAACTTCTAAGTGAAGTTTTGAGAATACTTCATGTATGGCGTTTTGGGCAAAAGAAGTTAATTTCTGCTGTGCAACTAGGATTGCCCTAGTAACATTGTCCTGAACCATTCGATTGACTAAAGTCCTTACTGTCGCAGCTCCAACCTTGGCCTCATCAGGAAAGAACACATATATCTGGAAATAAGTAGAATAACCTATAAATAGGTGGGGCAAGAATTACCCAGCAATCCTCAAAAAAATAAACAAGAAGAGAAATTACAGATTGATGTGCTCAAACACACCAAACAATACCGACCCATTTAGAGCCAAAATATCTCCTGAAAACCATTGTGTGTGCAAGGTTTGAAAGTGTACTGGAAGTCTGGAACACAAGTAGAGACTACAGATTAAAAGCCTAAAAGCCAAAATCCAAAAGACACCAAAGCTTTTTGACATCTCGCAATTTCACCCAATTTGAGAGGTTGAGCAGAGTTAAGAATAAGATGTGAAAATCTGATTTTATGGGTCAAATATCCACTGGCATTGCACCTTATGTAATATCCACTATTTACAGGACCACAAGAACACGACAAACAATACCCACAAGCGGAGATTATTGGCCCGATGCATTGCTGAATGTGACCAACTCAAAAGGAGGGCTCATTAGAAATATGTATCCTCAGGAGAAAAAAATTCTTCCCAGCCTGCCAGATCATGGCCAAACTCACAATTTTAAGAGGATTAACCAAACCAATGATATATCTCAAGAGTTCGGAATTTTTCTACAAAACAGCCAGCTTATTACATTTAATAGACATCCAATGCCTCAATCAAATCAGCATACATGGATATGTACTCTCAAGAACTCAAAAAATAAAAATAAAAAAACAGATCACAAAAAATACCTGATGTGCGCTGTTATTACGCATGACTTTGATAAGCATAAGGTCCTCTCTCTTCATATTGTGACCATACTTATCAATAAATTCAGCCTTGGTCATTCCAATCTCATCATCAGTCACCACATAACCCCTGTCCCTCAACATGTGCAGCAGCGTTTTCATGGTTCTGAACAACCGAGTGATCTCCTCCTCGGACATCACCATTTTTGCACTGCAATTTTCACATATTAGCCGAAGAGTCGTAGTTCGATAGTTTCCACAAAACACGGGCAAGAACTAAACAAACAGCAAGTAGCGTAGGCATGTCTTATTCCTTTGAGAAATCTAGCAGTGTGTTGAGCAGACCCGTTGTTCATAACCACAAATATTGAATAGTCTGTGTTAATCATCGTATGAAAAGTATCGGAACTGGGAAATTTTTCAGATACCCTAAAATTCTTGGTTTGTGATACAGCCTAAGTTAAAGTTGAAACAGATTTCCACACCATCAGGCGATTAAAGGACTTTGATTAACATTATTAAGAAAACAACGTATTAAGCTTTGTCCCGCATTGAATTGAGAAAGCGTTAGGATTCCGGCGGTGATTAAGAAACTAACCTTAGCGGGAGAGCGGCGGTGGCGGCAGCAGCGGTGTGGGAAGAGGGGTTTAAGGATTTAGGGGTTTTGTTTTATGTATATTTGAAAATTTGAAAATATGAGGGGTACTTATCAACAATCAAGGCAAGGGAGGGGCCTTTCTGGAAATACAAAAAGTAAAGGGTCCAAAAAAAAATAAACTCTATTCTTTACACCAATTTTACGCAGAAACTCAGGTGCCGCGAAAATGGTTTCGATCGATAACGGCGTAGCCACCGTCGCCGCCGCTAACGGCCATGCGATCGCCGCTGCGGGTGGCGGTGCATTTGCTCCGGCTTCACAGTCCAACGGCGCTCAGCCGGAGAGCGACGCTTCTCGGAAGAGGAAGATGTTGGTTCTGCCGCTGGAGGTCGGGACTCGCGTCAATTGCCGGTGGCGCGACGGAAAGTACCATCCGGTGAAGGTCATCGAGCGCCGCAAGCTTTCATGTGATGGGGTTAACGACTACGAGTACTACGTTCACTACACCGAATGTGAGAATTGTGTTTGATTATGTTTTTCATTTGCTGACAATCGTTAGGGTTAGGAATGGGGCTGAATTGCCTTTTCCTTATAATCGTGCCACTGCCTTATTTTTATGGTTTTTTTGTTTATTAGCTTCTCGAATTTTTTATTGAATTTTTGTTCAAGTTCAGTTATATTGAACTCCCGCAATTTTGACTCTATAAATAGAATTATGATCAAAATGCTTCTTTCAGTTCTAAAGTTTCAAGTGCTTTTGTCAGTTTGTGATAGCCTCTATGCTGATGTTGGCGGATTGCTTAACGAGATTTTGAATGATAAGAGCTGGAATGTTTTGCTTTCTGCAGGAGTTTGGATGAATACTGCGGTGCTGTATGTAAAATTTGATTGTGTCCTTATAATGCTACTTGTGTTTATTTTGTTGTACAGTTAACCGCAGACTTGATGAATGGGTAAAACTTGACCAACTTGATCTCAATTCTGTGGAAAATGATGTGGATGAGAAGGTTGAGGACAAGGTAAACTGCTGTATATATATTTAATTTCTGGCTTTCCCCCTTAGTTCCTATTGCGCTTTTATTTACATATCTTGGAAGGTTTTTGTGTCTTTGTGTAGATGGAAACTAATTTGTTGTTTGCCATTGCTATACATGATAAGATATGTCTGATTCATATTTGAACATCAATGCATTGCTTTGGTTTTCCATGTTCATCTTTGTTGTTTGAGCATTTCAGGTGACTAGTTTGAAAATGACACGGCATCAAAAGCGTAAGATCGACGAGACACATGTGGAGGTAATCCTAGATTGATTTTTGTGATGTAATCAATCAAAATAATGTTGATCCTACTGTCTTTGTTTGTACCTCTTCTTCATGAGGATTGTCAAATTTTCATCTGGATTATTACAAGGTGTTGTCGAATTATACAGGGTCATGAGGAACTTGATGCTGCTAGCTTGCGTGAACATGAAGAATTTACGAAAGTAAAAAATATTGCCACAATAGAACTTGGAAGATACGAGATAGAGACTTGGTACTTCTCCCCCTTTCCCCCAGAGTATAATGACTGTACAAAGCTGTTCTTTTGTGAATTCTGCCTGAATTTCATGAAGCGCAAAGAACAACTTCAGAGGCATATGGTAAGCTCTACATCTCTCCCTCTTCCTCTCTCCGATCCCTTTCATTACATAATCTTTTGAGTTATGATGAAACTCTAGTTTTCCTTACAAGAACATTAGTTTGTTTTTCAGCCTAGTTAAAAGATTCACTTTTGGCTCAGCTGATTAATGTCTCTTAAATTGTGTAATTATATGTGCTTTCTTGTATTTCTCAATTGAACGCAGCTTCAGTTGTGTTCTTTTAAAGTAATTACTTCTTACCTGCAGAGGAAATGTGATCTCAAGCATCCGCCCGGTGATGAGATATATCGAAATGGAACCTTGTCAATGTTCGAGGTGAAATGTTATTCCATTGTCTTTTCAGCCTGTAATGTTGGAAAACAACCATGTTTCTTAAAATGCAATGCCTTGGATTCTGAAACAACTTTATGCATGATGATGGCGTCTAAATATTTTTATGTACTTGAAGTTTACCCACATATTTCTTTTTGGAACTTGCTACCCACAAGGGGGTGAGTCATTTTGTACAATTTTTGGTCGTATTTGATTTGGATTTCCCTCACCTTTGTATTTTTGGAATGAGGCCAATAAGAAAAATCCAGCATCTTTTAGTTCTTCATATGTATTATTGTCCTTGCATTTACTCAAATCTTCATGACTTTGTCTGGTTTGTTGGGTGGGCTGTAACCGTTGGCCTGACATTTCTCTGGGATCTTATTAGGAAAAGGTGTTGTCTAACTTTGAAATGCATGGAAACAGGTTGATGGAAAAAAGAACAAGGTGTACGGGCAAAATCTTTGCTATCTGGCTAAATTGTTTCTTGATCACAAGACCCTATACTACGATGTCGATCTGTTTCTGTTCTATGTGCTGTGTGAATGTGATGATAGAGGATGCCATATGGTGGGCTACTTCTCAAAGGTATTCTTTTTAGTGTTCAGGGTTTGCCTGATCTTTAGCTATATATTACTACTGGCATTTTTCTAGTTAATTATTAACATATTGCAAGTCCACTTTTACAAGTAAGCCTTTTGAACTACTTAATATTTTTGGATACAAGCTTGATACTCATTTGACATTTCCCATCACTTTTCAAAGGTATTCTTTTTAGTGTTCAGGGTTTGCCTGATCTTTAGCTATATATTACTACTGGCATTTTTCTAGTTAATTATTAGCATATTGCAAGTCCACTTTTACAAATAAGCCTTTTGAACTACTTAATATTTTTGGATACAAGCTTGATACTCATTTGACATTTCCCATCACTTTTCTTCCTGTGCTGTTGTTTAAATTTATCATTGAGAAGAAGAGCTGTTGTCTCTTCCTACTTTTGACATAGGTGCAATGAAACTTTTTAACACATGATGCATGATCGGTTGTTGGGGATGTGCTAGCTTGACATTTCTAAACTCGAGGATGCCATACTCTTAATAGTAGCCCAAGAAAAGTTCTCATTATTCCCCTAACTTCTCTTGGATTCACATGATATGCAGGAAAAGCACTCGGAGGAGTCTTACAATTTAGCTTGCATTCTCACTCTTCCTCCTTATCAGAGAAAGGGCTACGGAAAATTCCTGATTGCCTTCTGTAAGCTTCTCGTTTATCATCCTCAGTCCAGTTCGTTGCATGCCATTATTCTGATTGCAGTAAATACATTGGCGTTGGACACGTATTATAATCACTGTGTATACTACCGTTTGGCATGATCTTTTATACTAGCATGATGAACTGTAGGAATGGGAAATATTTATTGCCATTTGGATTTATTTTTCTATAAAAATTGCATGTGATAACTCTGACCATCTGTACAGCATACGAGCTTTCAAAGAAGGAAGGTAAAGTGGGGACACCCGAACGGCCACTATCAGACCTAGGACTCTTAAGCTACCGAGGATACTGGACACGTGTACTTCTAGATATACTGAAAAAACACAAGGGCAACATCTCTATCAAGGTTCACATTTAAACTAGTTCTATCAAATTTAAAACTATGGTCGCTGGTAGAGCTCATACATGATGATACTCATAATATTTGTATTTGCTTTATGAATTCATAATCTAGTAATCTCCACTATAACTTATATTGGCTCTGAGATATTGTAAACAAAGGTGGATGGAACAATTAGTAGTGGCAAGATATTTTCAAAAAATTCTGACAATAAAAGATTGAAGTATGATATTCCACGTTGCAGCTGGCAACGGAGTGCCTAAGTCTTGAAGCTTTCAAATGGGTTGGGCTGTATCATCATAACTTAAGATAGAAGACCTCTTTTCGTTTTCTGATAATATAGCTGCTCGTATTGAGACTTCTTGTCTTAGCTCCCATAAGTCATTAACTTTCTCTTCCCCTGTACCTCTTGTTTTATTTTGACTCTCTCCCCGTTGATTCTCAATGCTTCTCGACTCATTTCATAGTTACTTTTCTTTGTATGATTGCCTTCTCCAGGAGCTCAGTGACATGACAGCCATCAAAGCCGAGGATATTCTGTCCACGCTTCAAAGTTTAGAGCTAATCCAATATCGGAAGGGGCAGCATGTTATATGTGCTGATCCTAAGGTCCTGGATCGTCATCTCAAAGCTGCAGGCCGTGGTGGTCTTGAAGTCGATGCAAGTAAATTGATTTGGACTCCGTACAAAGAGCAGGGCTGATCATATAGTTAACGATAGTCCTCTTCTCTCTACCTCCTCCGTCTCCCTTAACCTAGGACGTTGGATTTTATCGACCCGTATATAGAAGAAGAAATTGCACAGAAACCTTATGTTTCTGGTGGTATGTAGACATAAGTCTGACTACTTCTAACTGCTGTAACATAGCAAATGTATGTATGTAGACATAATAAGTCTGACTGCTTCTAACCTCTGTGGATTGGATTTAAATTATCCCTTGATTTATAAATATATATATTAGGTCCTTACTTGTGTGGCACATTTGATATTGAAATGCAGATTCTTGTGTTACACAGTTTCAGGTGAAATCCAGACAAGTAATTTGAAAATCGTGTATTTATATATTGAGTTTCGCATGGCTTAATTGTGGCGTGTGAATGGACGCGTGACATTGTATAATAATGGTAATTTGGGTGCTCTAAAAGTGCTTCTTCACATAACTATGATTATCAAATGTGTATTCGCACAAAAATCTGTGTAATAATATAAGTTTTCGTGAAAGGTAGTAATTCATTATATGCTGTTGATATTCGAATCTAACTTTCGATGGGACAGAAAGAGTATAAAGAATAATTTTATTATCTCAATAAGAAAAAACAACATTTAATTGATAAAATTCAAAATATACCACTAATTTAATTTGATCAAATTAAATTAATCACAAAAATAATTTTATATAAAAATATTTAATATGCTATCATCATAAAAACAAGTTAATAACATAAAGTAATAAATTACAAACGTAAAGTATGTTCCGTCGAATTTCGACGGGTCTTTAATATTATATGCGTTGTCTCGTAATTTAAATCGCAATTCGATTGTAAATCGGGCTGATCAGGCTAGTCCGTTTGGACTGGTGGGTTAAAGTGGGCCAGCCCGGCGGGTTACTGAAATTGAAAAAAAAAATCGAAATTGAAATCAGATTTTAGGGGTTGCTTCAGCGTTCAGCGCGCCTCTTTTCCATTCTTCCTTGAGATTTTAGGGTCACTCTGCATCTGCCGCCGTTTGCCACCGACCCGGCACCACCTCCAGCCACCGGTCCGCGTCAGCTCCTCCACTCGCGGCATCTACACCCGTCGGGGCGCCGCGCCGATCAACCAACGAACATCCTCCTTCTCCAAGTTTCACTCTCAATCACTCACCGGACGCCGCCTCAAGGTTAGTTTGACTGTCATCGGACGCCGATTGATTTGAACATTTGAACTCCGTTTTTTATTTTCTCCAATTAATTTCTTTTTCTCAGTTGATGGGTTGTCCTGTTGTGAATTATGATTATCTGTTTTTCTTAAGAGATTTGATTACCTCGCGAGATATGTATTCTGAAAAGGATTTCTGTATTGCTCTGATGCGTATTAGTAAATTCAATTTCAAGCGCCGAATAACTTTCGCAGAGTTCAATTCGATTTTTTTGTTTAAGTTGTTTGCTGTCAAAACAATTGCAGGTGGTGTAATGATATGTGACTCGTCATTTTCTCGTTTCCTATGCAGTCAAACCATTCAAACTCGAATTGTCACCTTTTGATGTCTGAATATGTTAATCACTTTGTATGTAGTTCTGATAATTTCTTTCTTTCTTTTGTTTGAAAAGAGGACTCGCAAACGGCTAAGGAAAGCAATAGTGACTTGAGAAAAATGAAAGACTGAAATGAGTTTTAAATTGACGTGCTTAGATTAAGATTTTAAATAGTATTACTTTTGAGACTAGCATTATTTTTGGTCTAGTATTTCGTTTGGGGGCTCTCAATTGCATAGTTTGAGTTGGTTTGATAAGTATAAAAATTTGCTACCTACTCTTATTTAAAACCTAACTGAATTAATATTTTTTGAACCTTTCATCTCGAATATATGTAGTCTAGTAACTCAAGGAATTTTAGACAGCTAAAAATGAAATTCATTTTCTTGTAGTTGAATTCCAAATCTTTGAAGAATAAAACGAGTAAGTGCGTATATATTTTGTTTGCATTTCATAATTTTGTTTTCCAGCCCAGAATGGACTGTAATGAAATAAAATTCGTTTTTTTTCTATGTTTTGTTTGTATTTGTTTTACCCAGTTTCTTGAAAACCAAGCTCTCTCGTTGTCGATTGCGCTTTGACTGGTGAATGTAAGTGCGTACATATTTACGTAAATTACTCAGCTTCTTGATTGTCGATTTAGATTTTACAATTGATGTTTTTGAGCTGAGAATGAGGTTTCAGACATGCTAAATTTTGTGTTTTGATGAATTCATTATAAATTGTTCTGCAATGATAGAAATTTTCTACTCTGGGAATGTAGGTAGTGTATTAATTTGATTCGCCTATTTATTGATCGATTTTTCTTAAATGTGTTAATTTAATTGAGATTAATGATATTAGTTATCGATTCGCCTATTTGTTCGAATTTGCTTAAATTGATTAGGGGTTTTGGTTTCGATTGTTGCGCTTCGTTTCCATTTACAATTTGTGTTGCTATGATTCTGAAAGTTTTTGCTTAGGATGCTGAATAACTTTTTGAGTGAGAGTGAATCATATTTAATTTTGTGGTTGCATATTATATCAGTGTTGCTTTTCATTTTCACTGAAGAATCATGCTCAAAATTAAGTGAGCTTGAACTTTGATTTTCCATCTCTTTGGCAAATTCTTCTGCAGAAATTTAGTACTTTGATGTCATCTGAGAAAATCTGATAGTAGTACATATTTCTTTATTATGTAGCCATATCTTTCACCTTAAATTATCAATTCTCGTCTCATAATGATGAATACTCATACTCGACTTCTAACTTGTAGATGTCTCGAAGATATGATAGCCGTACAACAATCTTTTCCCCGGAAGGGCGCCTCTACCAAGTTGAGTACGCGATGGAAGCTATTGGAAATGCTGGGAGTGCTATTGGGATTCTGGCTAAAGATGGAGTTGTGTTAGTCGGTGAAAAGAAGGTCATATCCAAACTACTTGAGACCTCCACATCAGTCGAGAAGATGTACAAGATTGATGACCATGTGGCGTGTGCTGTGGCTGGGATCATGTCTGATGCCAATATCCTGATCAACTCAGCGAGGCTCCAGGCGCAGCGCTACACGTTTGCCTACCAAGAGCCAATGCCACTCGAGCAACTTGTTCAGTCTCTATGTGACACCAAGCAGGGCTACACACAGTATGGTGGCCTCCGCCCCTTTGGTGTTTCGTTTCTGTTTGCAGGGTGGGACAAGAATTACGGGTTTCAGCTTTACATGAGCGACCCTAGTGGGAACTTTAGTGGCTGGAAGGCTGCAGCAATCGGGGCAAACAACCAAGCTGCACAGTCTATACTCAAGCAGGATTACAAAGACGACATCACCAGAGAAGAGGCCGTTCACCTTGCTATAAAGGTGCTCAGCAAGACCATGGACAGCACGAGCCTCAACTCGGAGAAGCTTGAATTGGCCGAGATATTCCTGTCTGCTGGGAAGGTGAAGTTCCAGATGTACCCTTCTGATAAGGTCGACAAGATGTTGGTGAAATCGGGATTAACGCAACCTTCTGCAGACTCGTAGTGAGCTTGATGTACATTTGCCTTGCATCTTTCGAGTAATGTCGCTTCTTTACCGTAGCTTTTTATGTATTTGTACTCTTGAAAACCAAGTGTTCATTGTACTGTTGAAATTTGAGCAATGGCCCTTTCGTGCATATTTTACTGCTTGTGATCGTCTTAAATGTTTTATACAGGCAAAACTACTATTATGGAGCTATTGAAATACACCAGAATAAAGTCCATAAATCTCATTTGGTTACATTTCCATAATCTATTATGTTATCTGAAGTATATTTTATTTTGACGTTAAGAGGGGTGTTTGGCTCGGCTTATAAGCTATTTAAAATAACTTATAAATTTCTTTATTATTCGGCTGATACAGTCATGTGTATATCTTTTTATTTTCTTTTTTTATCTTCTCATTTTTTATTTCTTTCTAAATTTCTGAATTCAACTATTTATAAAATATTTAATTTGCATATCGAAGTAAAGATCAAGATAAGAGCTTTAATTTAATATATTTTACATAAATATTTGATTTAAAATGTAAATATTATATTTATTTAAAGATTAAAAGTAGAAAAATTATATTTCATCTCTCATTTTTCTGAATGAATCTATTTTTCAATTCTTTTTTATTTTTATTTTTATTTTTATTTTTATTTTTATTTTTACTCTTTTTTTGCCTTTTCATAATATCAAATTTTATTATTGTGAATTCTTTATTTTTTTTCAATATTAAGCTCAAATATATTCAATTAAAATTATTTTATATTATATTTATAAATATAATAATTGAATTGGTATCAATTTTATATAAATATAAAATCATATCCCGTGCATTGCAAGAGATACAAATCCTAGTATTAAATTTAATGAGTAGTGTATAATAATGATTAAATTTATAGATTGTAAAGCAAATAATTAAATTAAATCTCATTTTGAGAAAAATAACAGTAAATCATCAATATAACAAAATTAATAGTTGTCATTTAATATACCAATTTTGGGTTCTTAATTCCAAACTATATTATTATTAAAAGTTTGTATTTAAATAGCCCAAAATTAATTAAACATCAGAAAAAATACAAATAATATAAACAAATAAACAATATTCTTACACATAACTAAATAAATCTATATAATAGAACAAAAATTAATTATGACATTTTAAACGATCATAACCTATTCGTTTCAAATTTTCTTTGTCACAAAGAATTAGATAATTAATTTATAGATCCACGTAATTATTATATGTATATTATTATTAAAACTCATTCTTAATATTGAACTAGTACGTACTCTCGTGCGATGCACGGTGATCATCGAAATTGAACAATATATATAAATAAATAAATATAAATATAAATATAAAATAGAATCATACTATAAGCAAATTTAAAATATTTCTTTAAAAAAAATAAAACAATCCACATCAATTATTCAATAAAGAACTAAAATATGAAAACGCTTAAATTTTCAACTTTGTATAAAGTTTAATGATAATATAGTTATTAAATTATTTAAATATATAAAAATTATCATTACATGATATTATTATTACAGATATAAATAAAAATCATATGTGAAATTCTATTTTTATTATATATAACTAATTATTCATCTACAAAGTTACATTAAAATTAATACAAAAAGTTTATTTTTTAAAAAGAGCTATAAAATGAATCAGTATATTTTCCTTCACCCTTGTTTCATTCTAAACTATTATAACTAAAAAAAAATACAAAACCTTATATATATATATAGTTATTTTCCCTTTAATATAAAAAACATAAAAAAAAGTAAATAGAAATTAATAGCAGAAAAGAAGAAGAGGTAAACATGACAATAAGAAGAGAGGATATTTAAACGAAACTAATTTATTCATGTCCTACAATCTAGCAGATGGAACTATTTGTCTAATAAATTTTCTATGCAATATGAAGCATCCACATGCTATTAGTTTAGCCAGCAAATTCAAAAGGATTGTATACTTTCTTGGGTTAATTATCAATTTCACAACGTGGAGGCCCTTATTACGTTTAGCACTCTATGGGCAGGGGTGCGTCAACTAAGCCCTTAAAGTAACTATTTTCTTCCAATTAAGTCCTCCGACTTAACAGAGAATTAATACCGTTAACTATTTTTATTATTTTTATTTTTTTATTTTGTTGGTGATGGGACCCACCAGGGCCGGTCCTGAGAAAAATGAGCCCCCGAGCGAAATTATAAAAATGGGCCCTCATCTTAATTAATTAATTTTTTTCTTTTATTAAATCTTAACATATTAATTGTTATGTTTACTGCTTTAAATTTGATTAACTTGGTCAGAAAAATGAGGCCCGGAGCGAAATTATAAAAATGGGCCCTCAATATATTAGCGCATCAATATCTTGAAAAATTAAAATTTCCCTTACTTATAAAAAATGACTTCATCTAGTATTACTCCCGTGCGATGCACGGTAAAAAAAATTATATTTTTTAGAATATTATATTTAGAAAATGAAATTCTATAAGTTAGTCATATTATTATACTCTAATAAAGATAATAGCATTAAAATGAAGATAAAATCATCTTATAATTGGAGGATGTAAAAATGAATGACCAAGATCTTGACAAAACCTTTTTAACTAACGATTATTATTATCTATTTAAAAAATTTCCACCAAAATATCTAGATATTTTTCTTTCAAATTTTCTATTAGTTTCGAAAGGGTTTTTGGAACTTTTAATTACTTTTTACTGATTTGCATTTCATAATATATTTTTTTGAGGCGTTAATTGACTGTAAATCCACAAACTATTAGTGAATTTTGCTATTTTTTTCAACTATATAAAGTTGCAATATAAATACATAAACTTTAGCTCATTCTGGAATTTGCCCTGAATTTTAATTTCGTTCATACATGACAAAATTAAAGATGATATAATATATACACATTATATTAAAATAACTTATACAAAATTTCTACTGAAATATACATAGTACTAATATTTATATTTAATGAATATATAGTTTAATTTTAAAATTTTTATTTTGATAAAATTAACAAATATAACCTAGCAAAGATGAAATTTAAAATTTGTCATGATCAAGAATCATAACATTTTAAAATTTGTTTATTTTATTTTATTTTTTATATTTTTTCTGTATAGTATTATTTTTATATTTATATTTTTTATTATAACAATTTAATGCAGTTACAAAGATTAAACTTATATTTTTTTCATTTTAGAACTCTTTAGCTTAAAATATAAATTTGTAGATAAATACTCCCTCCGTCCACCAATTAAAGGCCTATATGAAAAAACACGGGTTTTAAGAAAAAGTGTATTTTTATTAGTTGAGTGGAGAAAGGGGCCCACTTTTTTGTAAAGAATCTTTGACTTTTTTGATTAAATAATTAATAAAAACTTACCAAAAATAGGTAGGCCTTGTTTTTGTGGACGAACCAAAATGGCAAGTAGGCCTTGAATTGGTGGACGGAGGGAGTAATTGTATATATATATATATATATATATATATATATATATATCTCTTAAAAATAGAATTTCTAATATGATTTACATTTATTAAATTTTTAGTGCATTTTTGTATGAATTTTTATTATTATTATTATTATTATTATTATTATTATTATTATTATTATTATTATTATTATTATCTAGAGTAGACGAAATTGATAAAAAAAAATTAGAAAGAAAAAATTATTTTCAAAAATAGTAAGGTGATTTTTGACAGGAAAACATAATTTACTATTTTTTAAAGTGATTGAGCTTTTATATATGTATATAGATATTGTCAAATCATTCAATCTCTCTAGGGACATTGACGATTTCAAATACGTTTTCAACAATTTTAAATTTGAGAAGCTCCTTTTAGAACAGTAAGTCAGTGACTGACATTGTCAGCATAATTTTATATTTCGATTTGAACTTTGAAGTTTTAATACAATATAAATTTAACAATAAGTTATATTGCCTAATATTTCTTAGTATATATAAAGTCTATAATTAATGAGATATATTTAAAATTTTGGGACCTCAAAATTATGTTACAAAATTATCATCAAATTAATTTGAAATTGATTTTAAATTGAACTTTGAATTTTTGACAATAAATATTTTTTAGTATACATAAATATTATAATTAATGGGATATATTAAAAAATTGGGCCCTCAATTTTTTGGGGCCCTGGGCCGTCGCCCATGCCCGCCCACCCTCAGGGCCGGCCCTGGGACCCACACCTTCTTCTTCACCAAACACGCCGGTCCGACCCCTACGCCATGAACCACCGCTTCATGTGAAATCCTTGCTTGTGTGGCACATTTGATATTGAAATGCAAATTCTTGTGTAACACAGTTTCAGGTGAAATCCAGACAAGTAATTTGAAAATCGTGTATTTATATATTGAGTTTCGCATGGCTTAATTGTGGGGTGTGAATGGACGCGTGACATTGTATAATAATGGTAATTTGGGTGCTCTAAAAGTGCTTCTTCACATAACTATGATTATCAAATGTGTATTCGCACAAAAATCTGTGTAATAATATAAGTTTTCGTGAAAGGTAGTAAATTCATTATATGCTGTTGAGATTCGAATCTAAATTCATGTTCTGTGTCAGTGATATATTTTAAGTATTACTACTAACTAGTACTTGGAAGTATTTGGATTTGAATTTTGATCCATATGTTAGATCTTAATCTTTTAGGTAGTTTGATATAAAACTCAATTTTGTGTATTAATCTTGTACTATAAATATATAATCTAGTATATTATATATATTGAGTGATATAGTGATAAATATAGGCTTTCTAAAACAATAAGAATCGGGTCTAATTTCGAATATTTTATAGCTATCTTAATCTCCGATTTATTTTCTATGATATATGTGCTACAAATTAAGAATGTATATTTAGACTTATATTGGACTGTCTTTTTTTTGGAAGATGACTTATATTCGACTTTGTTGAACTAAAGTTGATCGTGGCCAGACCAATTATTTATCGTTTAGTTGGATTTAAAAATAATTTGTTATATATAAGACAAAGTAATTATACATATACGCAGAATAATTGAAGTTATACCGATATTTATTTATCATAAAGCAATCACAATAATACAGTTTGAAGTTGGCAAAGTTCTTGCATGCTGTCCTGTCCTTGCTTATATTTGTACAGTAAAACAGTACCAATGTATTAAATTCAAAAACACAACTTCTTAGCTACATTCAACTCACCTCTGCATCTTCACTTATTTACTTCAACTTCACTTTTAATCCTATTATAAGTTTTTTTCTTTTTTTTTTTGAAAACAAAATAAACAACGGGCTATATATAGACAAATCAATAATAACTAATACTTCATCCATCTCATCACTTATCTTAATTTTGAGCACGGAGATTAAGATAGGAAATTACGATAGGGACCATGTACATAAATTGATAAGAAAAGTGTGTCAAGATAAGTGAGACGAAAGAAGTAGAAGTGTGATAGTTTCGTGATTAAGTGTCCTATTGGTATATTAATTTTATAATATTTTGTTTCATAATATGGATACGACTCGATAATCAATCTTAAAATATTGCCACGTAGTACTAGTATTGCCTTATAAATTTTGCCCTTTCCTATAACAAATTTAATCTTAAAACTAATTCAGTATCACGTAATATCGTACAATTTAATTAATCTTGAGTTATCGAATGTCCCTTTTGAGTATAAATCTGAATAACTATCTCATTTCAGAATTTTAAGATCAAACGATGCAAAGCTTCCCATTTTATCCTATTCCCCAATGCAAATTGTTTACTGTTTTTGTTTCTTTTGCAATAATTAGATATTAAAAAAGAAGAAGGTAAAATTGTCCACGAGTCTTGACTATATATAAACACTTATTTGGACACGAAATGAGTAATGAAACACTAAGATGGAGTGATTAAAATTGGACAATAATTTTATCAAAAAAATTAAAAAATAACATCCATTAGATTTTAGCATAATCTTTCAATCACTGCTCAAAAAAAAAGAAGAAGAAAAAGAACCTAACATGCTTGAATCCATTTACATTCTGATTAATAGAGCATTAGATCTATGACTATTATTACCTCGAATTTTTAAAAAAATTGATCTGTTGATACAGTTGGCGCTACAGAAACAATTTCGATGTGCAACGTCTTGAGCGCCGCCCCATTAAACCTCCTCTTCCACAGATTCGGCGCCGCCGCCTCCTTCTTCAGCACCGGCAGCGGCGGATCAAGCTCGGCGACGTCCACCACTTTGGCGTCGCAATCTTTCTTGAAATCGTTGGTCTTGGCGGGCAGGAGGGCTTTGGAAGAGAAGAGCTTCTTGAGCTTGGAGTAGGTGTGGTTTGGGGTTGGGGCGACGCGGTTGCTTCTCTTCTTGACTTGGCCCATGCAGCTCACCTTAGGGGAGGACGGCTCGTCGGAGGGAGCCGAATGCCGCTTTATGTCTTTCAGAGATAAGCGGCAGAAGAGAGGTATGAAGATGGTTTTGTGATGGAGGAGCTGCTGCTGCTGCCGCCGCCGCCGCTCGTATACGCTTCCCATCTTTCTTTTACTTTTACTTTTACTCTCTCTCTCTCTCTAATTTCAGATATGCATGTGTGTGTGTGATTGTCTCGTTTGTGAGTGTGAAATGCGTGTTTCTGAGAAGTGAAGTGAAATGGAGAGAAGGTCAATTCAAAGGGAGGGCTCGGTCGAGACAAAGAGATCTACAGAGAGAGAGTGAATATAGGAGTACTATTTTGTGTGTCGATTATTTAAATATGATGAGTCCGACTCGTGTCTCGAAGTGAAGTTATCTTAGTCTTTTTGGGGCATGAAAAGTAGGAATACATCATTCCCTTCCAAACAATAAACTACAAAAATTGTAATGTTAATTGTTAATGGAGACTTGGATTTACATTTATAAATTCTTGACTGGACGTCGTGTGAATGGATAAAAACATCGTCGCTATATACACATCTTAAATTTCATTCTCTAATTAATACTCTCTTCGTTGCACGAATCTTGACACGTTTAATTTCGGTACAAGAATTAATGAGTTATAAATTAGTCTTTTAAGTGTATAGGTACTAAAGTATAAAAGTGATAAAGTAGGAAAGAGAATGTGATAAAGTAGCAGAAAGAAGATAATAAAGTGATAAAGTAGAGAGAGAAAGGTAATTAACAACCCTTATTGTTTAACTAATTGTTACTATATTTAAAAACGTGTCAAGATTCGTGGAACGACAAAAAAAATACGTGTCAAGATTCGTGGGACAGAAGGAGTAGGTCAAAACTTTTAACGTATGTTTTTAACCTTCTAATTAATAAAGTATCAACTTATACAGATTGAAAATCTATCTCTATATATATAAAAGAGGAGCCATTTTCAAAAATAGCAAATTATATTTTTCCGTCAAAAATCATCTTATTATTTTTGAAAATATTTTTTTATTTATAATTTTTTTTATTCATTTCGTCTACTCTAAATTATACAGATAAATTTTTTGTTATATTTTTTTCTATTGATACAATTTGTCACATTTTCATAGTTTTTACCGTATAGTTCTTATTTAATAGGGTTAAGTATCAAATAAACCCTTAACGTGGAAACCTTTATTACGTTGACGACCCTATGGCAAAGGGGGTATCAAATAAACCTCTATCGTAATTGATTTTGAACAATTACACCCTTAGACCTAACGTCCACTTAACAGCCGTTTACTTATTATTATTTTTCTTTTTTTGGTGGGTCCCACTTGTAACTACCCGAAATCCCCTTTTTTATTTGGGGAATATGTTTGAGTTCGAAGAACCCTAGCCGGCGATGATTTCATGCAAATTCCCGATCATCTTTCGGGTTTTTCTGAAATTAGAATAGGGTTTCTTCGTGTTGTTGGATTTCTTCACCCATGAGTTTCAATTCCGTCTCCGGTGGTTATGGATCGAGCACATCGCGCGGTGGACGTCAGTTTCAAGACAATCAAAATCACAGGCTTTGTACGTGCGAAATTGAAGGTAGAAGGTTGAGGGTTGTGATAATGACATCGTGAACTGACGAAAATCCTGGTAGGAGGTTTTATGGATGTCGAAATTGGAAGGTATCTTTGTGATTTTGCACTAGTTTGTATTTTTTGAACTTTCTTGCTTTAAATGTCTGCAATTTCGTGTTTTAGACGAAGAACTGTGGATTTTTTTATTGGCTTGACGAACCAATTAGTGAAAGAGCCAAGGAAGTTTATCAATGAGTTGAAGCTCATGAAGATTAAGGAGAGCTCAAGCTCGGTACCCACTGATATGGAGCCGGAAATTGTCAAGCTTTGGGATTTTGTTCAAACTTTGAAATCAGATTCAAACGAAATTAAGAAGAAAGTTAGACTAGTTACTGCAATGTTGCTTGCTTCTTGGGTGTTATTTGCATATTTTGCACTAGTTTAACATGTCTTTGTAAAGTTCTATGAACTCTATTGTAGATCATGTATCCCTTTGTTTTGGTTATGAAATTGAAGCACATTTTGGATTATATATTGGTGTTTTATTGCTGTCAAAAATCTCATATGATTAATGTTGTAAACAAATGATCCATCATTCAAACATAAAATGAAAGCTGAATAACTTAAATGAACAAAAGAGAGGATACAAAGATGAAGAAAGGATGCAGTCTATAACATCATAGTGGGACATAGTAGGATTCAAACAAAAGATGAACAAAACCATATCATTCCATCATTCAAAAATTCGAATAATACCATACATATTTCAGTCTATAAATATTCCATTGTTCTTATCCAAATATCCATCATTCAACACCATCCAAATATCCATCATTCAAAACCATACATATTCAATCACAGTCTAAACATCCATCATTCAAAACCATAGTTGTAAACAAAAGAAAAATATCAAAACTTTCTTGGGCTTGTTGTAAACTGAGGAAGAAATATCATGCTTCAACTAGTAGTTGTAGAATCCACAGTTGAAACAATATTTTTCCCTCTTGGGGATCTTCTTAGGACCACTTCTTCTTTTTTTCCTCGTGGAGCCTTAAATGGCTTTGAGGCCACCTTCCTAAGCTTTGATGGATCAGTCACTGTATGAGTTTGTTTTCTCTTGCCTTTCCTCAATTCACTTTCATTTGGTATTGCAAACCGTGTGTTTGGTTCAGGCTCCATGGACCTGCCCTCATTTATGACTAGTGATGCAGACATCCCGGGCTGTTTTATGGCATAGAACAACATAGTCTTAGTATAAATGTAGATCTAAGCTAATGAAGAATAAAGACTGACAGTTATCATAATTGAAATCTCACATTTAGAACACTCCTTCCAGTTTCAGTATTGATGTACAAGCCCATGCCTTGAGAACTCCTCTTTCTCTTCACCTTTGTAGGCAAAGCTGAAGTTGAAGCTTGAGTATCTTGTGCCACCTGAGTAGTATGTAAGTCAATCAATAAGTAATAAAATCATTAACATTTTCATTTATATATTGGGAGACATATGAATACCTCACTTGGCCTTTGAGGGCAATGTCTTTTTTTATGACTTGAACTCTTACAGATGCTACAACGTTGTAGCTGACCAACCCTTGACAGTTTGGTTCCCTTCCTAGGCTCGTTTGGAGCTCTCACCCTCATCTTCTTGGGCTTGTCAATCTTTTTTTCCACTGGAGGAGGTTCTACTCCATCACATTCTTTAACATTCCAGAATTTCATGCCTGGAACCGGCTGGATGGAGTGTTCATAGCTTTTCATGTAGGTTGACTTATGGTACCAGCTGGAAATGACTCTTAGAGGGTCCAATGAAGAGTAAAATAATGCAGCTAGTGCATGGCAACATGGAACCCCTGTCAATTCCCACATCCTACATGTACAACTTTTCCTATCCAATGACACAGTGTGTTTGTCCTCAAACTCCCCAATTTCATACCCATCTTCCCCATTCCAGATCACATTGCATGTCAATGCTTCAGATTTAGCTGCCTCAAACAATTTCATGCATGCAGGAGACCAATCAGACTTCCACTGATGCACACTATTTCTTCTATCCCTTATTCTAGTCATCACAATCACCCTAATGTCGTCTAGCATACAGATAATTGGTTTGTGCCTAGCTTCTAGAATGCTTGAATTGAAAGACTTAGAAATGTTGTTATCTACCATGTGAATGCAGCATCTGTCACTTTGATATGCCCTACACTAGTTCTGGGGTGGATAATGAAGGAGATCCACTGCAGCCTGCTTCTTTATAGAACTAAGCTTGGCCATGTTCAGCTTGTACTCTTCTTGGAATGAAGACCAAGCTGCCAACCAGAACCTCTTCTTCAATTCCTCACCTCTCCACTTCTTACTCCAGTTACCATAGATGTGTCTTGCACACCATCTATGCTCAGCATCTGGTATTTGGTCATTTACTGCCTCCATCAAGCCCTGTTAGAAGTGTGAAATTAGTTTTCATGAGTTATAGTTTTCAATAAAACACTAAGACATAACATGAAGAAATACTAACCTTCTGCATATCAGACATAATAGTCACCCTTGATCCATCACCAAGCTGTAATTCACTCTTCAACCAACTTAAAAACTAATTCCAGTTGTGTTTGTTCTCCTTATTCACCACTGTCCATGCAATGGGGCAGACTCCATCATTGGCATCCTTCCCAACAACTGTAAGAAGCACCCCAAATGTAACCCCCTTTAGATGACAACCATCTAAAGATATCAATGGCCTACATCCCCCAAGCCAGTTCTTCCTACATGCATCAAGTATGACAAAAATCCGTTTGAAAACTCTTCTGCCATTTGCTAGTTCATCTCTAGACAGTTGCATCTCCATTTTTGAACCTGGGTTAGTCTCCTTTACCTTCTCAATATAACCACAAAGCATATTAAACTCATGCATGTAGCTGCCTTTCATCTTTGTCTGAATTATTCTCTTAGCTCTCTTGCACTTCATCAAGCTAACATGAATTTTTAAATGTTCTTTCAAATGCCCTTGCATATCCTTTGATGAAAACTTAGGATTTCTATACAATGCCTCCTTAAAATAGTTGGCAAGGTATGATTGAGAGCAACTAGACACCTCCCTCTGCCTAGTACAAGTATGTTGGGCTACCAATGTTTGATGACTAGCCCTTCTGCCTCCCTATCATTTGAAGCCAGCATCACAAATGGATAAGAACTCTCACTAGTGCAAATAACTCTAATTCTCTTTGGTTCATTCTTGATAAACTTAAGTTTGTACCCAAATTTGACAGCATAGGTATTGATAGCATCTCTACAATCCTTTGCTCCAGCAAAGGTCATACCAATTTCAAACTTACACTGCTCCCCAACTTCTAATGCATCACAAACATCTTCATCATTAACCAATTCATCATCACTATCAGATTGCTCATCACTATATATGATGGAGTCCGTCTCTGAGGCAATACCAAAACTTAGGTCATCTCTTTGGTAATCATCTCCATCCTCACTTCCCACTTCATTAACTCCTATAGCATTATCTTCCTGTTCTTCATCCTCACTCCTTTCATTTACCATAATGTCCTCTATCCCAATGACAATCTCAGTCTCTACCCCACTGTCTACTGGCACTCCCTCCTCGGCATTAGTCTCTACCCCACTGTCTATTGTCCCTACCCCCTCCACAGTCTCTACCTTATCAGTAACCTCACCATCATTGGCAATCCTCAAATCATGCACATCCTCTAAATCACCACTACCATCTTCTTCCTCAAACATACATAAAGGTATAATTTGGGGCATGGGATCTGTTTCATGGTCAGCAAACAATAAGACCTCTGCTTGTCCAACTATATCAAAGTAGTCAAAAACTTTTTTACAATGTTGTGAGTCCCTAAGGAGAACTAAGCCCTTCTCAAAAGTGTAATCATCATCTAAGGCATAGACTTTCTTAGGTTTACTACCATAGCAATTAGCAAATTCATCAACAATGCGCTCATAAGTCATTTTCTCATAGGATTCTTCAATTTCTACAGAATTGTAGCCATCGTACATTAGTTTCCCGGAATCATCATTTTTCACCCCTAAACCCTATAAATTAAAAACGAATGTCAACATGTTGCATCACAGACAACAAGAAAACACAAAAAAATTCACAATCAATAATATGTATATATCATACTTCTAGAAAAATCGACATAAGAAACTTGTTTGTAATAACCCTTGCATGCAATACTTATTGCTACTGTCGACATCCCAAACTTCAGAAAAACGATCATGAAAACTTATCTTTCTGTCGATTTTATCAATCCCACCGGAGTAGATTAGCTTCGTCTCTCAATGGCGTGGCGTCTGTGATGTTGGAATGGCGTATGCATTTTCTTTTTACAAATCTGGTATTTTAACTACCTCACTCTCCACCCCCTACCCCTCAAGCCAATTTTTTTATTATTTTTTTTAACGAAAATGCATGACTTTTTACACAAAAATGCATAAAGTTTCATACAAAAATACATTGCATCTTTACAAATTCTGGTATTTTCGCCACCCCACCCCACCCCCCCAAGCCAAAAAAAAATTTTCATCGCTGGCGCACCCCCTTCCCCCCCCCCATCCCGCGGTGAATTTTTTAAAAAATATTGAAAAATAGAAAGAAAAAAAAATTGGCTTGGGGGAATGGGATGGAGTGCGTCAACGGTGAAAAAAAATCAAATTTTAAAAAAGTGGCTAAAAAAAGTGGCTACTCTCATAAACAATTTTTAAAAAGTGGGTAAATTTTAATTTTAATATATATATATATATATATATATATGTATATATATATATAGGGGAGGACTAAAATAAAAACACTTCTTAAAATATAAAATATAAATAATTTTCAGCCCTTAGATCATCAAGATCTACGGTTGATTCGTAACCGTGTTGAATGAATTCGTGGTCCTGAGTTCGAATCCCAAAGGTAGCAAAACTTTGTTTTTCACAAATCGTAACCTTGTTGGATGAATTCATATGTGTTCTACATATACAGGGTCGAATCCCACAACTCCCAAAAAATCAGCATTTATTCACGTCATGTTCAACGGCTCGTTGAACATATCAATTAATTTCGTTGAACATGGCGTGAATAAATACTGATTTTTTGGGGATTGTGGGATTCGACCATGTATATGTTCAACAAAAAAAAATCGTTGAACATGGCGTGAATAAATGATGACCGTTTGATTAGATAAGATCAATGGTTGAGATTTGGTCTGTGTTATTTGAATATTGAGTGGTCTCCATTAAACTCTTTCCTATATGAATTAAAATTACAATAGGTATCTGAATACAATCAATTATACAACCCGCACGCAGACAAGACCTCAACAATACACAACGGTGGGAAAACTACACCGCACGCAGGCAGAATTGAACCCAAGACCTCTCACAAAGGAGAGTTTTTGGGTGCCTCATCTTTGTCACTAGAGCAAGGCTTCATTGGCCGCTTTTTATATATTTATAATAAGGATAGTAGCACTTTACACATCTCTAGTTTACACATGATGAGATGAACTTGCAATCCTGCATTTAAATTCACTAATTTTTTTCTTATTTTTTTATTTTGCATACAACGAACATTTTTAATAATGAATGCTGAGGTGGAATTTGGAACTTTCTACATGGATGATATGGAAGTAATTTTCCTAGATAATGTATCTTTGCATTAGGTAAATTACATTATAGGAATTTTAAAATATATTAACGAATCAACAAGAAATGAGATATGTAGCACTTTTTATGGTTGTATGTCTCATTTGTTGATTTGTTAATATATATATATATATATATATATATATATATATTTGTGTTTTCGTAGTGTAATTTATCTAGAATGTCCAACTATATTGTTTAAGAGAACTTCCGTTAAATCATGTAGATAGTTTCAAACTTTCGACTTTCACCTTAATATTTATTAATATTTGGAAAATATTCATTGTATACAAATTTTTTTAACAAATAATCTATCTAGAGATTAAATTTTGAATTTATTGTAAAACCAAAAAATATATGAAAATTTATATATTTAGGGGGTGTATTAGTTCAAGACTTTAATAGATTTATGCAGACTTTAAAGTCTGGGTGTATTAGTTCAAGACTTTTAAAAGTCTATGAAAATCTGGGTGTATTCGTTCAAGACTTTTAAAAGTCTATAAAAATCTGGGTGTATTCGTTCAAGACTTTTAAAAGTCTATGAAAATCTGGGTGTAGTTCGTTAATCTATGGACTTTAAAGTTGGAATGACTTTCACTGATTTCGTTGAAAATATAGGCATGAAAAAATTCGAACACAGACCACGAGAATTCACAAATCCTACAAAATCCCCGCGCTTGCTGGGTTCCAGCGCCTGCGGCCGCTGGACCCTAACGCCCGTTGCCAATGATTCCAGCGAGTGCTGGGGCGCCGCGGCCGCTCGAAAAAGCCAGCGGTCGAATATATATATATATATACCACAAAGCCAGCGGCCGCTGGGTCTCCAGCGGTCGCTGGGTATCCAGCGCTCATGGGCCCCTAGCGGCCGTTGGAAGTAGGTCTAGTGCTCGTTCAATTCCCGCGCTCGTTGGGTTTGTGGTTTTCAAGTCCGAAAATATCACGCCAAATTCTTGTTAATTCATTAAAAATCCAACCAAAAATTCATTCAAAATCATGAATCCGTGAGAATTCTATAGACTTTTAAAATCTACGGACTTTTAAAATCTACATAAATCTTGAACTAATACACCCCCCTTAAACGTTGTTATCCCTTTATTATATATAGACAATACAAGCAAAGGAGAAAGAAAAAAAGCTCCAAAGTTAGTGAGATTTAATTTAGGGGTGAGCAAACTCAAACCAAACCCGTTAAACCGACACAGACCGACGGGTTCAGTTCGGACCGACCCATGCCGTAAGAAGCATTCGATCGGGTCGGTCCACATTTTAGGGACCGAAATTATTTTGGATCGGTCCAGATCCAAACCCGCTCGAATGCGTTGAACCCGGGTTCAGTTCGGACCTATAAAATATATATTTATTTTTTATTTTTATAATAAGAATTAAAATAATATAGTTAATACTTATTTCATTTTCTTCTCAATTCCACTTTTCCACTCCGCCGCCCACCAATTTTCCACTCGGCCCTTCCTTTGGCCTCCTCACTTCTCACTGTCACCAGCAGCCTCCCTCCGACCTCTAAACTTCCCGCTGGTGCTAGCCGCAGCCGCAGCCGCATCCTCACGCGTTAGTAGATCGGCGCCATCAGCCTCTCATCGCGTCGTCACCGCCTCTTATCGTTGCGACGCCGCAACACCGCATCCTCCCCTCGCCAGCCTCCTCCAGGACCTCCACGACTCCAGCCACTAGTTCACGATTAAGGTCCCCTCTCTCCAAGATCCCACTCACAAAAACGGTGTAGTTGACTAGTTGAGTGGCAATCAGTTCATGGATAAGATCTCCCCTCTCTCCCTCATTTTCAAGGAATGGGATTAAAGGATTCACTGGCTGATCCATTGTTGAAGACATATTTGAATCTTGACCTGGGGGCCGAGGGGCCTGTGCAATTCCCTGCGGGAGATGTCGATTCTTTGGTTTTGCATATTTGTTGAGGAAATCAGTAACCTAGGGCTAAAATTAAGGTGTAAAACATGGCAAAATAAAGTTTGTACCTAGTTTTCGGGTCGGACCCGAATCGAACCAAACTCGTTGTTCGGTTTCGGGCCGATCCAGGTTCGGTTTTAAGCATTTGTTCGGTCCGGATCGGTCCTATTTTTTTAAAAAAATCAATTCTTCGGTTCCACCGGGTCGGTCCGGGTTGGACCCGATGCTCATCCCTAATTTAATCACCCCTTTCGAGAGGCCAATCTTCCCCTTATTCGGGATTTCGACTTTGGGGTGTTCAGTTCCTAAATTTGGATAGGATTAGTAATGAAATATTTTGTTCGATCGGGTAAATAGGGCCTGATACACCAGATAATATCACATAGGAGTTATAGCTATAAGTCGTGATTTACCTTTGTGACAAAAGTAATTTTGGATAATTTCATATCAATTCAATTTTGGATAATCTGAGAACAATTAGTTATGAGTTGTGGTTACCTTTATGACAAAAATAATTTTAGATAATCTCATATCAATTCAATTTTGAATAATCTCATAACAATTCAATCTTAGTAATTTAATGTCCCCTTAATGATTACATAATTGAAAATTTAATTCAACCGAATAAATTGATTTAATTTTAAATAAATCAGAATTGAAAGTTAGATAATCATGTTAAAAATCATACTAGTAATTAAAAATTTGGGTATTTAAAATCAGAAATTTTTAATTTATATACAAGAGCAGAATTTAATAGAAACCTGTAATTTAGGCCAAGTTAGAAATTAGACTTGTATATAGCGTTGGAATTAGGGATGGCAATCTACCCGCGGGTAGTGGATATCCGTGAAAACCCGAACCCATTAGGGTGGTTTGGATATCATTTGATATCTACGGATAGTTTCGTGGGTACAATTCACTATCCATTTAGTTCGTGGGTATGGGTTTGGATAATTATTATCCATACCCGCGAAACTCGTTTACCCGCGAAAAATACCCGCCAATTACCCGTCAAATATCCATAAAAAATTCTATAAAATATGGGCTTTAAATACATATTTTGAGATTATGGGCTAGTATTTTATATTTTAAAATAGGCCCAAACAATAAGGCCCAAAGTCTAATATTGAGCACCGCAGTCGTCTCAAACCAAAGCTATTAGAAGCATTAATGTGTACTCAAAATTGGCTACGAAATCAACTCGAAGGTATGTAAATTTATAATTATAATTAATCTTTTATTTCATATATCTAATGTAAATAATTGCTTATTTCATAGGTCAAGGAAAGAATGGAAGCTTTTGGACTTGTCTTGAAGATGAAGAAGAAGAGTTTAATGAAGAGGGTTCTATTTCTACTGTCGAATAATTATAGACACTGTTCTTTGTTGGATTTTATATTTTAGTGATGAATTTAAACATTGTTCTTTGTGAATTTGAATTTAAACATTGTTCTTTGTGGATTTGAACTATGTTATTTGTGTTGATTTTTTTTTTTCTATTAAATTTGTTGTAAATTTATATTTAAATTCTATTTTGTGGGTATCCAGCGGATAGTGGGTATCCGGCGGATAGCAGGTATCCGTCGGATAGTGGGTGACGGATACCCGTCGGATAGCGGGTTTCGCGAATACCCGACGGGTAGCGGGTATTCGCGGGTAGCGGGTTTGGATACCATTTGATATTTATGGATAGTTTCGTGGATAGCAACCACTATCCATTTAGTTCGTGAGTATGAGTATGAATAGTCATTATCCGTACCCGTCGTACCCGATTGTCATCCCTAGTTGGAATTGAAGTTACATATTTATAGGGTGTGTGTGAGTCGGGCACATGGTGGCGGTGGACACGCGTCTTAACAGCCGACATCATTGTTTTTGCATGTGGACAACACGTGCATGATTAACTACACGTCACCAAGTTTTAACCTTTCCATTGTTTTTCTAAAATTATTTAAAATATCATTGCTTAGTTTGAAATAGGTGTGAAATTTTAAAAGGCTCAGATCCATTGAGCTTATATGAAAAATATTCACTTTTATAAATATATAGTATATTTTATGTTTAAATTTAACTAAAGTATTTATAATATGTTAATTATTATTATTATATTTAAAAGATAATACTTTACATATTTCTGATATATTCTAAAATGAAAACGATAACTAGATTATTTAATCATCCGGCCAAATGATTTGACCATCGAGCAATTAGATGGTTTAAACAGCAATTAGATGAATTTCTTACCAATAGCTATTAAACCGTTCTCCTTTTTACATATTTTTTACACAATTTTGACATAATCGTATTTATATAAGATTTTTCACAAAAAAGTAAATAAAGTCATCAATATCTAAGAGTATTTAAGTATGTTTATTTAATTTAGGCATAAAATATTTGTGTTTATAAAAATTGATACTACTATTTTTCATATGCACTTAACAAATGTGAGCATTTTTATCTATTAACACTTGAAGCAAAGCCTAGGTCATGAACATTTTGTTTTTTGAGGAAAGGTTACGAATAACTTAAATAATTGAACTTCCCACAAAGATTATGCCTAACGGAACTTGATTTATTAAACGATACTTATAGGCCAATCTGAATTAATAATCAATGAGTATATTTATATTATAACTATTTGAAGGGTAGGGTTAATCATCATAAAATTAACGTCTTTTAACCAAAATCGAGTTTTTATCATGACTTTTAAAATTTGAAACAAAATTCATGATCGTTCAATTTAAGTATTTAATTTTAATAGATTTTGAATATATTTGAATGGTTTAAATTAAAGTTATATATAGACAGGGGCGGATCCGGGATTTAATGTTAGGGGGGTTGAATTTGTTGAAGTACGGCGTCTGAAAATATTTTACATGGGTGTTCTCGAAGCAAATTTTTTTTAGCATTACGTACACTTCATTTTCATGCATCTTTTTTTAAAAAAATATTTCATCTTCTAAACAAATAAACTAATTTTCATTATTAATAATTTTTAACTTTACTTTTAATTTAAGAATTGACTCAAATTCAACATTAAAAATTAATAAGAAAGAAAAATAGGATAAAATATACACATATAAACTAATGTATTATATTTTTTCGTGTATTTCTTATTTATATACACATATCTACATAATAAATAAATGGGTTATTAGCCTGTAAATACACGAACTTTTTATATTTTCTAAAATTTAACATGACTTTTATTTTTAGCCCACAAATACACAAACTTAGCATTTTTTCTGATTTTTGACATCGACAAAAAAAAAAGTTCTAATTTACTAACGTGAAGGCCGATATATATTACCATGTCATTCACTCTCTAATCAAAATAATGAATCAAATTACTCTATTCAAGTGCATATTTCGTAGTCCACGTCATGTATTCCAGCCTCCACCTCAACAATAAATAAAGTTTTTTCATGTCTGATGTCAAAAATCAGAAAAAATGCTAAGTTTATGTATCTGTGGGCTAAAAGTAAAAGTCATGTTAAATTTCAAAAAATATAAAAAAATTGTGTATTTACATGCTAATAACCCTAAATAAATAAATAAATTTGGGAGAGGTTGTTCGCGGTAAATAACATAGATCGAATTTACCCTCTATTAGCACCGGAGTATATAGAAAAACTTAAAAAAAGTTCCATTCCTTAGGTAAGAAAAAATAAAAGAAAAATATGTGATGCCTGGTTTTGGAGAGGCCAAAACTGACACGAAAATTAAGCAATAGTTTCTTGTGTTTGCAGGTTGTCATAGTGTTGTCTAGTAATATTTTCAATTCTGCTTGCAGATCCCAATGGATTAATCAAATCGTAGGAACATGAATTATTTTGTCACTTTTCTTTATTTTTTCAATAAAGAAAAAAAATTATGGTACCGTGAGTCTGTGATCCAATTAATTAGCAGACAAGTGAACGTGAAACAGTCAAAATTGTGCAGGCAGCAAAACAAAATACTCCTTCTTTATACAAATTTTTTTGTTAATTGGTGCGTTCTCTTTAATTGCAAATTTATCATAAAAAAAATGAAAGATAAACAAAATTTCATTCTTTAAATTATTTTTTTTTCTCATATTTTCTACTTGATTCTTACTCACAGGGCCTGTCTTTGAGGGCGGGCGAGCATGGGCGATCGCACAGGCCCATCATTTTCGAGGACCCAAAAAATTATAGTATATCCTTTTATATATACTATTATTATTATTGGCCCATTTTTTTTATATATTTTAGTAGCATTAAAAAAAATTGGGACCCAAAAAATTATATCTCCAAAAGAATTTTGGAGCCCAAAGAAAATTGCATAACTAAATATTTTTGGATACTAGCGACATAGCGTGACTGCGTAAAAATCATTAATTCTTTTTTTGCTGCGACTCTTCACCTCTCGAGCAGCCGACTCTTCATCTCCTTCTCCAAAGAACCGTTCTCACTTCTCACTTCTCACTTCTCAATTCATTGCACTACAAAAAAGCTCCGGTTTACTGGCGAGATTTACTGGCGGCAGCTTCGCCGCCGGAGATTACCGGCAGCTTTCCGACGGCGGAGCAGCCGACCCATTAATTTTAAATTTACGGTATTTAACATCGCCGCCGGCGATCACCAGTGGCCACGGCGCCGGCAAATATTAAGGCCGCCGGGTCGATGAGATCTACTTGCTGCTAAGACAGGACGAGAGGACCGACTCGATGAGGTCTACTTGGAGCTCGTACATCCCGGTAGGTCACGACTCTACGGCACTGGAAGTGCCAGTGTGAGCCAGTTTAGTAGGGGGTCTACTAGCAATACAGGCTCTTCCCAGATGTCTCAGCGGATGTATGAGACTCGGATCTCCACACTGGAGGAGCGCCTCCAAAGGGCTGAGGAGGATAGGGTGGCCCCAAAAGCAGCACGTGAGGCCCTTGAGCAGCGGATGAGTCAGTTCGAGGAGATATTGAAGCGTTCGGGTCAACTACCTTGAGCAACACTTCTATGTATCTATATCATGTTGAACTATTTTATTTATGTTATGTTTTTTAACAAACAAAATTACACTTGCACTTTGTTTAACATTTGTGTTTTGTTGAACAATTTAATTATTTTATGTTTTCAAATCGTTCTCCATCCCCTATTTATTGTGAGTGAATTCAAGGTATGCAAATGAATTCAAAATACATTATAATTACAAAATGAAAATACTTATGCTCTATAACGTAGATTGATAAAAAAAATTAATAACATATTAATTAATTAATAAATAGATATATTATTTCGACATAAAAATAAGGATATATCATATATATGCAAATGAATTCAAAAATACATGAAAATTATCAAATTAAAATACTTATGATTTATAAACTATACTGATTAAAAAAATTAAAAAAAAGTTAAAAATTAAAAATAAATTAAAAAATAAATATTTATTCGCCATAAAAATAAGGGAGGAAACGAGACTGGTCCATAATAACAACATCACTTAGATATCATCTCGTCATATTCTAATGTTATGAATATATGATATATATTGTACTCCCTCCGTCCCAGCTTTTATTATCCAACTTTCCTTTTTTGGTCGTCCCACATTTTAATATCCATTTCTATTTTTGGTAAAAGTAAGTGGGACCCTTACTCCACTTTAATTATTTTAACTCTCACATAAAATGTGGGACCCTTATTCCACTCACAACACATCAATCACTTTATTAAAACTCGTGCCGTTCTCAACTGGATACCAAAAGCCGGGACGGAGGGAGTATATTGAAATAGTCTTTAAATGATTTAATAGGTAATAGATATATCAATTATATGAGTGTTCTCTACCGGGGACAATTCAAAAGGAACTTCAAAGTTAAGCGTGCTTGACTTTAGAGCACAACTAAGATGGGTGACCCACTGGGAAGATCGTCTAAGGTTTGAAATATTGTATAAATACGAAAATACTGGTGGAGATAAATAAATAAAATAAATAATTAAAATAATTATATAATTATCGGCGGCACGCCCGCCGGTAAATGTCTGGACAAGGTCCGGCATCGGCGATGGTCGCCGGCGGCGTTAAGTGTCGCCGCCGCCGGTAAATGTCCGGCCAACCACCTGACATGGCCGACAACAGCTATCGGCGGCACTGCCGCCGGTAATCTCAGCCGGCTTCATTTCGCTGCCGGCAATTACATCTTCGACGAGATAATTGCCAGCGGCAACGGGCCGCCGGTAATGTCACCCCCGACGGCCTCCTCGTTTTTACCGGCGGGAATTGCCGCCACTAATTTCCTTTTTTTTGTAGTGTTGTTTCAAAAAAATCTTTTTCTAATAATTTTTCAACCATTAGAATCACAAAAATAAATATGAGAAATTACAGATTTTATTATCCTACAGTTGTATCTTGTTCTTGAAATTTCAATCTTTAATTCCTTGCCCAAATTCTGAAATTCATTGGTCCTAAATTGTAAGATTTCTTTTATTATTCTATTATTGTCTTATTGATTGTTTGATTTGAGCTATATCAATTATTATTATTATTATTATTATTATTATTATTATTATTATTATTATTATTATTATTATTATTATTATTATTATTATTATTATTATTATTGCGGTTTGAGTACTAAGCATGATTCCTAAGAATCACATGCATGGAAGTGAGAAATTGAAAAAAAGAAAAAGACTAGAAGAACTCATTAAATCGCAAAAATGTGATATAGATAATTTTTTTGTTAAAAGCAAATGTAAATAATGTTGAAAAAGATGTGAATTCGGACGCGTTATTGTGTGTCTTTATGATGGTGGATAGAAGCTCAAATTTATCGTTTCGCCCTAAACCCATTTTCGATCAGAAACGGTCCTGCTTACTCATTACTCATTTATACTACAAAGGAGGGATAATATTATCCCTTCAAAAATAGCGTGATAATATTATCCCTTCTTTGTAGTGTAAATGAGGAATGAGTAAGGTAAGTAGGAAATGTGGAAAAAGAAATGAAGGATTTAAATATTGAAATTTTGTTTATCCTTCATTTTCTCGTGATAAATTTACAATCAAAGAGAGCGCACCCATACACCCATAGTATTAATTTTAGGGATAAATTTTAATCCCCAAAAACCAAAATTAAAATGGTTAGCGAGACGTTATTATTATCAATAAAATAATGTGGTAAAATAATATTTATAGAAAACAATAAACAAATGCACGAAACAATTCTGCAAAATCGCCTAAAAAAATCTGCCATTTATACGAAAAACAGTTATAAGCCCATTAACTAACAGGGCCCAACTCTTTTCTCTTTAATAAAACTCAAATCTGAAACCCATTTGTGTAAGTCAGTGAGTGTTTTTTTTTGGGTTAATTGCCGCTAAATTCAAAAGCTTTCTAAAATTTCTCGATATTCTCACCAACTTCAAAATCGGCGTATGAATACACGAATTGAGAATCCGTTCTTAATGTTCCCAAAATTAAAAAATCCCCAAAATTTGAAGCTGACATGGATGATCGTAGTTACAGCGTGGCATAGTCGGCAGCGTAAGGAAACGACGTCGTTTTTAAAAATCAAAACGACGTCGTTTTGATTTCCAACAACATTAAAAAAAAAAGAAAAAAAAATGCAGAATTCTCTCTCTCTATTTCGAACACCACCACCGCCGCCGAGATCTGAACTTCCAGCCATCGTCGCCGCCGAGTTCTGGACTTCCAGCCACCACCATCGCCGAGATCTGAACTTCCAACCACCAGACCACCACCGCCGCCGATCTCTGGACTCCCACCGTCTCCCTTACTCATCTCTGCCAGAGTTCTGGACTTCCACCAGACCACCACCACCGCTCATCTTCGCCTGCTCTCAACTGTCAACAACAACACACACACTCACCTACAACTGCCGCCGGTCAATCTCTCTCTCGCCTTTCACCGCCGCTCTGCAAATCGCCTCACCAAATCGCGGCCTCCCTCCTTCAAATCGTCACCCCAAATCCCTCTGCAAATCGCAGCTCTGGGTGTTTGGGGATGGGGTAGATGGAGGAGTCGAAGGGTGAGAAAATATGTGTACTGATTTGGGCGGCCTTCTTCTTCTCGCGGTGTTGGTCGGGGTGGCGCCGGGGGTTTGGGAGGTGGTGGACGGGGTGGCGCCGAGGGTTTGGATTTGGGAGGTGGTGGTCGGGGGGGTTGGGGAAGGGGGTGTTTGGGGTTGGGGGTAGGTATTTTCTATTTTTTTTTTTATAAATTAATTTATTAACATTTTATTAAAATAAGATTAATTAAAAAAATTAAAAAATGACATGTCATATCTATTTGGCATTTAATTGACATGTCACATGTGTTTGCCATGTCAACTCGCCGGATTTTTTAATTTTGGGAACATTAAGAACGAATTCTCAATTCGTGTATTTATACGCCGATTTTGAAGTTGATGAGAAAATCGCGAAATTTTAGAAAGCTTTTGAATTTAGCGGCAATTAACCCTTTTTTTTTTCCTTCTTTCTCTTTTGAAACAATCAGTGAGTGCAAGTCAGTGATTGTTTCTTATTATCGCAAACTAGTGCTCACCTGCGCCAAAAACAATTTATGAGATGAAATCAAAATACTCTTTCGATCCACGATATTACTTTCACTTGATGGATGAGACGAATTTAAAAAAAATAATAATTAATAATAATGAGTATTATTATAAATGAAACTTGAATTCCATTATTATTGTGAGTGAAATTTATGGATCCTAATATTTAGAGGTGTAATCGAATCGAGCCGAACCGAATAGTGGTGTGCTCAAGTTTGGTTTGTTTAGTATCAAATCGAATCCCGAACTCTACATACCGAATACTTTGAGGCTCACGAGCCTAATCGAGCCTATATGAACTTTCTAAATTTATATTTATATTCAAAATATTGATTATTTTATTTCAAAAATAAAATATTTTATTCAAAATAATAAATATATTAATTATTTTCTTATAACAAATAAAATTAATTAGAGATTTAATATAATTATTATTAATTTTAGTGGATAAATATAAGTTGTATCTACTAATAATTTATATTTTTCAAGTTGAATCACTTGACGAACATGTTCACGAGCTAACGAGCCGAATACTACTGAGCTCAAGTTTGGTTTGTTTATTTGTCGAGCTTCTCTAAACGAACTTGAACGAACTTTTTTCGAGCCGAGTTCCGAATAGTTCGCGAGCGGCTTAGTTTGTTTACAGCCCTACTAATATTATAAACAGATTAAAATGACAAAAATAAAAATGATACTGTGCGAGTAGGGAGTATCAATATAAAAGATAATGGTAACATGAACCTAAAGTTAAATATCACCGGTAACAAAATTTGTGAAAAATAATGAATTGATTGACTAACCATTTATAAAAAGATTATCATTTTTATATTTTAACGTTATTTTATGTGATTGATAAATTTATTATGAAAAAATAAAAAATAATAAAAAATTATTTTCTAAATATATATTTTCTTCTTTCTTATTTTCTAAAAAAGATCATTTCACCATTTCTTATTCATTATTTTCACTTCAAAATTGGATAATATTATCCCTCAATTTTTGGTGTGATAATATTATCCCACATCAAAGTGAAAATAAGGAACGAGAAATAGTAAAATTCTCTTTTGTAAAAAATAAAGGAAAAAAGAAAAGAAATGATTTAAAACGATAATTTTTTGTTATCCTTTATTTTTACATGATAAATTTATCAACTAAAGAGAATACATTCTAAAGGTATTTTGATTACACATTCATTTATATGTTGATGGTGCGAAATATTCATTAGGATAGAGAAAATCAATAATTATTCATCCAACATTATTTTAATAAATCATAATCAATTTTAACTGTTTTGGAATGTATAAAAAATACTAGCTCTCTCACTTTTATTTGTTCTTACTTTATTTCTCAAACTTTAATTCTCCTGTCGCGCGGCCATCACTCTGAAACCGTCAGCATCTTCTCGAGGTTGAATCTCTAATCCTCCTGCTGCGCTGCTGAATTGCTCTTTTTTTTCTTTTCTTTTTTCCTTTATTCCTACGAGCTTCTCTCTATATCCAACTACATCTTCTACGAAATTCGGTCAACTATGAGTTACATGAGTTCTAAATCTACGAGAATTATGAAATGCAACACAAATGGACCAGAGTTCATTCAAATGCAAATTTAAGAAGCTATGGAACGAAATGGTACAAACTCGTATCATCCATTCCAAGATCTGTCGTGTTACTGATAAAACTCATTTTGCATAGTTTTTATAAACTATATTTTTCAAATAAACCCGTTATCACCATTCATCTTGTATGTTCATAGATATATGGCACATATGGGTAACACAAATGAAATGAAATGTCATTTCGCACCTTTCGGGGATGTCTAAGCAAACAGATACTATCCAACATTCCCTATAATACATGCACAACCACGTAAATGACACGTCAGTTTTGATTTCGCCGGAGACCCTCGCTGTGGGACAATTACGAATAAATTATAAATTATAAATTGATGTATTTTGTGGTCAATTTAAAATGTTAACCAGAAAATGAAAAAATCGTGTAATTTTTGGCTATTATTATTAGAGGAAACTAATAAACAAATACCAAAATTTAAAAAAGATAAATTTTTTAGCCCCTCTTTAAAACTAACTCTTTTGTATACCAAAATCTGTGAAAAGACTAAAACAACCCTTACGGTCCCCACCACTTGAAGACAAAGTCAAACCCGTATCCACGATCGCGGACACGATGGCCACGATCGTGGCCATGGGGGCTGCCGTGATCATGATGGGGGCTCCCATCGTGGACACGATGGCAGCCATCGTGGGCCACGGTCGTGGACACGACGGCACCATCGTGATCACGATGGGGGCTCCCATCGTGGACACGATGGCAGCCATCGTGGGTCACGGTCGTGGACACGACGGCACCATCGTGATCACGATGGGGGCTCCCATCGTGGACACGATGGCAGCCATCGTGGGCCACGGTCATGGCCACGACGGCACCATCGTGTCCACAATGGGCGACGACGATGGCACGACCGAGGTGAAGGGGGCTGCGGCAACGAGGCACGACGACGGCACGACCGTCGCCCATGTCGTGCCCACAATCGCACGATGGAGAAGAGGGCAATGGGCGATGGCACGAACGAGAGGGGTGCGACCGGCGAGGGGCGATGGGGGTGGGAAGGGGGCGAAGGCCATGATGGGGGGGCGAGGAGCGAGGGGACGACGGGGAAGGGGGCGAAGGCCACGACACGAGGGCACGATCGTGCCCTCGGTCGTGCCCACGATGGCAATGTCTCAGCCGATAAGACCGTCCCCCGATCATCGTGTCCATTGTGGGCAGGGGGCACGACCGTCGATGTCCATCGTGGGTGATGAGCCCAGGTTTGTGCTCTGTTTTTGTGTTTGTTTTAAGTCTAGATCGAGTCTTTTTCCTCGTGTTTGTGTCGTTTGGTCGCCTGGGAGGGCGTAGTTCAAAGGCAGGACCAGCTTGAGGGGAAAAGGTCAAAATGCCAGAGAAATGGAGTACCAGAGAATTCACAAAGGCCAGAGAAATCAAAGCCGCCAGCGGATTCAAAAAGCCAGAGGAATTAGGCTGCCAGAGGAGCCAAAATGCCGGAGAAGAGAAGGCCAGAGAATTTAAGGGGTCCAGGGAAGAAAAGAGCCCGAGCGGAGGTCATTCCTCTGGAAGCCAGCGGGGAAGCGATTCCTCTGACGTCAGCGAGGAAGTCATTCCTCTGGAAGCCAGAGCTGAAGCAATTCCTCTGACGCCAGCGGGGAGAAGTCAGCATGACCAGAGGGATCATCCGAGCAGCGGAATCTTTCGACCAGAGGGATCATCTGACTAGAGAAATCATCCGAGCGGCGAGATCATCCGAGCAGAAGAATTCTCTGAAGCATTCCAGGGGTTGAAAGCGATGTCACCTCTCGTGAAAGAGGTATGTGCCAGAAGCAAAGGGATTGTGGAAGTAAGATTTTCCCTTATGCCCATAAGTACCGCACGAGAGCTGGCAGGCAAGAAAAGGAAGAAGGCAAGAGAAGACGGAGGCACAACAAACGGGCGAGGAAGGATTGCAAGTGGGAGTCCGAGAAAGGCGGAAGGCGGTAGCTATCCAAAAGAGACCGATAAGGCCAAACCACAACCTTATCCAAAAGGAAACATATCTTCACGAAGATTAGGTTTGAAAAAGGATACGCATCTCCATGCTTGCATGGATCCGGCCGCAAGTCATGGGCTGGGCCTTCGAACCCTAATGACTCCTATAAATACCCGAAGAGCTTCACAAGCCAAGGGTGCTGAATTACCGTTCTGTTGTGCATTGTTTGAGAGTTAGAGCTAACCCAGGCTGTGGGCAATTTCCTCGTACTTTACCATTTTATGTTTTGCACGGCACTTTCGGCCGTAGGTACTTTATTTCAATTTAAGTTATTTCAATTTATAGAATTTTATTTTCTAAATATAATATTCTAAAAATATACTCCATCCGTCCACGAAAGAACTTTCTATCTTTCCTTTTTGGGACGTCCACGAAAGAACTTCCTACCTATTTTTGGACTATACTCCACCACTTATAATCCTCTTACTTTTCATTTTTCACAACTACCAATATTAATTATAACACATTTTCACCACTCCCAATACACTCAACTACCTTTTATCTACTCTCAATACACTCAACAATATTTTTTCTTAAAACTCGTGCCACTCCCTCCTAGGAAGTTCTTTCATGGACGGAGGGAGTAATTTTTTTACTATTTTAATTAAATAGGTATCACCGTGCATCGCACGGGAATAATACTAGTCGAGTTAAAACAACTCGTTAAAATAATCTTTATATATTTTCCACCAACTCAATTTATATACCTAATTATACTTTCTTAATCTATATGCAAAAATATATCGAGACATCACTAATGAAACGGAGAGAGTATTAAATAAAATAAAATCATAATAACTCCAAGCTAGCCCTTCCAATTTCGTTATGTTCACAACCAATTAAATAATTATGACCAAATAAATTGAGCATATTAACAATCATGGCATTACATATCATACATTCAAATGCAATAAAGCTACACTA
Source organism: Salvia miltiorrhiza (assembly GCF_028751815.1). Classification (NCBI taxonomy): domain Eukaryota; kingdom Viridiplantae; phylum Streptophyta; class Magnoliopsida; order Lamiales; family Lamiaceae; genus Salvia; species Salvia miltiorrhiza. The sequence goes on from NC_080387.1 coordinate 38,830,360, forward strand.
AAATTATTGCTCAGCAATCCAAAGAACGTTTGCCTCAAGCGAGGTATAAGGAAAGGGATAATAAGTATAAATTTTGGGAAGATAATTAAATTATAGTAGAAACTGTTCCAAAACTAGCATCAAATAAGCCAATCGCAATAATTATAACAAGAAAACACAGAGGATATTCCGAGACAGATTGATTCCTGATTCCTTATTGTGATCTGAACATGGCAAGAAGAGGGTTGTTGGTTCAGAGATAAAGAGAAACATCTATAGCACCAACTCGCATTCTATTACACTTCTCATTTTACAAAGGTTTAAAAAGAATCTAGAAGAATGCTGCTGCTGTTTCATAAGCTTACACAGCAACTGGTGTGGCTTCATCCAAAGCAAGCACGCCCGGAAGCATATGGATATATCATTTGTAATCATCGCCGACAAATACTCCCTCCGTCCCACGAAGCATGACAAAGTTTTTTTTTTATCTGTCCCACGAAGCATGACACGTTTCTAAAAATGTCAAAAAAATTACTCTTTATTAACATTTTCACCTACCACACTTAACACACAAAATATTAATTTCTTAATTCTCGTGCCGAAAAGAAGTGTGTCATGATTTATGGGACAGAGGGAAACTAATTTGCAATATTCAGAAAAGACATTACAAAATACCAAATAATTTATCACCAATAAGAGACAAATATTACAATCTTCACAATATATGAAATCCTCAATGGTATTTAAAAATAAATAGTCAACATCTTCCAAAAATTCAATAAATAATCGTTAAAAGTTATTATTATAAATAATCGTTAAAAGTTATAACTAAAAATAAATAATATACATATATATAATTCGATATTGTAGAGGTTATTTATCAGGAAAATTCCAAGCCGACAGGAAAATCGAAAAACTTCAAAAAAGACTAAAAATAAATAATATATATATATAATTCGATATTGTAGAGGTTATTTATCAGGAAAATTCCAAGCCGACAGGAAAATCGAAAAACTTCAAAAAAGAAAGCCATGAGAGTATAAGCCCCGTTCAGTTAGCCCAATTAGAATAGAGGACCAAGTGAATAACTGTGTAGCATCGGCCAAACTTCACCCATGGCGGCGGCACGAGGGCTCCACACGCGTCATCGCCGACAAATACTCCCTCCGTCCCACGAAGCATGACAAAGTTTTTTTTTTATCTGTCCCACGAAGCATGACACGTTTCTAAAAATGTCAAAAAAATTACTCTTTATTAACATTTTCACCTACCACACTTAACACACAAAATATTAATTTCTTAATTCTCGTGCCGAAAAGAAGTGTGTCATGATTTATGGGACAGAGGGAAACTAATTTGCAATATTCAGAAAAGACATTACAAAATACCAAATAATTTATCACCAATAAGAGACAAATATTACAATCTTCACAATATATGAAATCCTCAATGGTATTTAAAAATAAATAGTCAACATCTTCCAAAAATTCAATAAATAATCGTTAAAAGTTATTATTATAAATAATCGTTAAAAGTTATAACTAAAAATAAATAATATACATATATATAATTCGATATTGTAGAGGTTATTTATCAGGAAAATTCCAAGCCGACAGGAAAATCGAAAAACTTCAAAAAAGACTAAAAATAAATAATATATATATATATATATAATTCGATATTTTAGAGGTTATTTATCAGGAAAATTCCAAGCCGACAGGAAAATCGAAAAACTTCAAAAAAGAAAGCCATGAGAGTATAAGCCCCGTTCAGTTAGCCCAATTAGAATAGAGGACCAAGTGAATAACTGTGTAGCATCGGCCAATCGAAAAACTTCAAAAAAGAAAGCCATGAGAGTATAAGCCCCGTTCAGTTAGCCCAATTAGAATTGAGGACCAAGTGAATAACTGTGTAGCATCGGCCAAACTTCACCCATGGCGGCGGCACGAGGGCTCCACACGCGTCTCAGCCCCTCCGCCCGAAGGAGCAGACCCACCGGCTCATGGGCTTTACTTGTTTCCAAGCCCGCATCTCTGCGGATTGAGGCCCGGGGACTTTCCTGGGTTAAGCCTACTTTAGGCATGGACAACAACCCAATCACTTCATCTCATGGCTTGTTATCACATGTAAAAGTGTAGACATAATATCGAGTCTCAAATATGCTTGTTTCTCCGATGTGGTAACTCACTGCCAATTCTGTGTGAGTATAGTTACACAGAGACGCCGAAGGTGAATCCGGTGAATTGCGGGAGCCGTTGGTGTCCCTATTTGGGCCCGAAACGATGGCGAAGCCGTGTCTGGGGCGGAGGCCGCTGCCGCTTAGCAAGAAGAAGCTGCCGGAGTTCGATTCGCTTAAGCTGTCGCCGACTCATAAAAGGGCGTGAAGCCGGTCCAGGCGCCGGACCATATCTTCCCGGTTCTAGGCCCAAGCATGTGAGCTCCAGAGAGGAGATTCGTGGGGAGCCATTGACTAAGGAGGAAATTCAGGCGCTCAAAGAGCAAATATGGGTAAAGATTGTATTTTTAGTTGATTGTTGCTATGTGGCTTTGATAGTTGGTTCTGTTTTATCTTTTTTGCTAGTGGTGTAGTTATAATCTGCCAATGTGGTAGTGAAAAATCCTGTCCGGGTTGAAAGTTTCTTTGGATATATGTCTTCAATACTTTTGCTAACCAAACAGATATAAGTACAGAGATGAGAAATTCTGAGCCACCTTCATGGTCTGTTAGGCTAATTGGACTGATTTTGGAAGATGACAAGCAGAAGAACAGATGAAGAAACCAAGTGTTCGTATCCAAAGTAATCATCTTTTATTTTATCAAACAGTTGGTGTGCACTTTCTGGTGGGCTTGTTTGGCAGCCGCTGCTTCTTCGGTTGAGATCAGCCTTTGGGGCATTTTCAGCATGCGCCCCGGTCTTGACGTGATGCTACCGGTTCTTGCTTTTGCTCCTGGTTGGCGGTGTGATGGGTCGGTTCTTTCTATTGCTCTTGGTTTGTGGAGTGTTGGGTTTTGGACATTATTTTGGGCGTGCTGCCCTCTCGGTCTTCTTCCTCTTTCTATTGTACTATTTCTCTTTCAGTACATTCATCAGCATTAGTATCTCGAGCTCTGAGCTGCTCGTGCAGGGATGACGACGTTGCAAAGTGGAAGAAGGTGGAGATGGTGTTGGAACTTGGAAGCATATGGATCAGATGCTAATTCTAAATTGCAGCTGGACAACATCCAAAAGGTCTACAATATGGCTTGATCAAGTCTCAGCACTACCTTTGGACACTCACAATGTGTGTGTGATTTCACATTTCTTTCTCTAACTTTTAATTGAAGGAAATAGTATAATTTGTTGTGACTGAGTTGTACTTGTTCCTAACTCCCATTTGCAGGGACTTGGATTTCGACAAGATCTTTTCGACATGCATTCTGCCGGGATTTATCAGATTTCCAGGTACTTGATGTGTAACAGATATCCTATTTTCATTGTTTCATGGAATTCTGCTACAAGAGAATGTGAGTTTGGTGTTATTATTTAGACTTAATAAGTGATATCGTTACATGAGATGATTTGATACGCACGTTAGTAGTGAACTTTACCATATGGGATAGTGAAGTATGAGAAGTTGTCATTTCATCGGTGACAAATTCGTTTAAGATGTTTTCCATCTTGTTTTTAATACATTGAATGTGTGTTTTGGTGAATCAAGTTATTTCTTCATCTCAATCTTTTGTGCATGACTTCTATAATGTCTGTAGGAACTTTTACCGTTGGCAACTTGTTTAGAATAAGCAGCATAATATCAAATTATATATGATAGTATTCACATGCATTGATTGTTATAGGTCATATTCACTAGTCCACATATTTAGATTCAGATATTAGTTTTTATTCTGTATAGGTCTATAACACTTATGATTATCTTGGTATAACCAATATTTTACCACAGCTAGCCCAGTAATATACATGTTTGGTGCACATAATCTGCCTCAAGTTGGATAACATAAAGTCGGTTCTTGTGAAAATTCAAAACTTGAAATCATTAAAAAGAATGAAATTAAAGTCTTTAGCACCGTTATTATTTAACTGTTCTATCAAAAAGAGTAACTAGGCGACGTCAACGACTAGTAAACTGTAGGGCCAACTTATATATTTTATCTTAGCTGTTGGCAATAATGTGAGATATAGCCACTGGAACTTATACATAGTTTTTGCTGAAGTGAACTAAGATTCTATCAAATTCTTGTCCGAAATTCTCAGAAAAATATACACTGTTTTCCCTCCAATCATGGCGGCCTATGCAGCCTTAGTTTCTCTTATGCATATCATCGATGATATCGAGCATCTTCCTTCCCCTCCAATTTCTCTCGACAAATAGCTAGTTCAATCTCTCACAGAAACTGTTATGTTGTTGCAGGAATTTTTTTAAGGTTATAAGTCCCCTGTTGCTGACGGAGATGAAGCTGATTCATTGGAGATGCGTATCGCAGATGTAGCTTAAGCTTTTCACAACATTGAGCATACAACATATGATTAATTTAGCCCACTTTGGTGCCCTTATCTTATAAGTAGGCTCTTGTTTATCTATTAGTAGTGTCTCCAGCATCTATTTTCAGTTGGTTTTTTGTTTAGTATATCTGAAACTTCTAGCTTTTAGGTCATCACCTAAACAAATTCAAGGTCCAGATGGGAGAAATTTGCAGCTTCACTTCAAGTCTAGGCTTTCTCTTCCACTTTTCACCGGGGGAAAAGTAGAAGGGGAGCAGGGTGCTTCAATTCATATTGTAGTAATAGATGCTGACACAGGCTATGTTGTAACATCTGTACTTATATTTGTACAATTTCATTCAGTGAATTCACAAATAAAATGATTGGACATATATAGATTATAGACAATAAAAACAATGTGTTTTTAGGGAATCTAACTTGTATGATGAATCTCGACCCATTAAGCAATCTTACTCACGTTTATGTGATGAAATCTTGCTTTTGATTGGATGGATATATATTTACCGAAAATGCAAGTGTTTGGACTAAAACATGGTAACAATTTGAATGATGAAATGCTTTTGGAAGAGCTGAGATGTTATAAAGAAGCAAAATCTAAAAATTTATAAAGAGTTTTGAAGACAGCAGAGCAGAGCAGGAAGAATATACCAAATTCTGGTAAGCAGCAGCAGCAGACTAAGCTCATTTCTCTTTACTGCTTTTTTTCACACAAACTCAAAAGCTCAAGTGTAGTTTTCAAGAATAAACGTGTTGTCTGATCAGTTCGAGGCTAAGAGAGCTAAGAACAAACCTTGCATTACCATAAAACAAATAGTTGAACTTTTTTAGTGTCTTCAATATATAACATCCAAAAACGCAAAAAATATTTAATCTGCCAATTGGCATCTTGCCTTTTGAAATACATAAGAGACTCTATTATTACAACTTGTACGTGAAGAATTTAGATACGAAGAACTTAGCCCTGTAGACTTTATTTGGATACGAAGGATGTTTATAGTGAGAATAAAATTTCCAGAACTCCTCCATAAATTAAAAGTAAAGAAAACCATTAACAAGCACCATAAAGTTAAAGGAAAAAACTTCCTCTGCTATAACACAAATCACACACCATTTTTATATTTTTGATCTTATTAAGTAGAAAATCAAATCATGATCACGTCTCTGATGATGATATACTAAATTGATTGGGAAAAAAAAATTTATTCATACCTCCAATATATGACTTTTTTCGTGTTCATAACTCCCATTTAAATTATGCATCTTAAAAAGCAAAATATCGTCAAATCCCAAGATAAACTAAATGAAGATGACGTTGAACTTTGTTCTTCCTTATGCCTTCCTGCGTCTTCTTCTTTCTGTGCCGTCGTCGTGCCTCGTTGCCGCAGCCCCCTTCACCTCGGTCGTGGCCACGACGGCACCATCGTGTCCACGATGGGAGCCCCCATCGCGTCCACAACGGGCGACGACGATGGCACGACCGAGGTGAAGGGGGCTGCGGCAACGAGGCACGACGACGGCACGATCGTCGCCCACGTCGTGCCCACAATCGCACGATGGAGAAGAGGGCGATGGGCGATGGCACGAACGAGGGGGGTGCGACCGGCGAGGGGCGATGGGGGTGGGAAGGGGGCGAAGGCCATGATGGGGGGCGAGGAGCGAGGGGACGACGGGGAAGGGGGCGAAGGCCACGACGCGAGGGCACGATCGTGCCCTCGGTCGTGCCCACGATGGCAATGTCTCAGCCGATAAGACCGTCCCCCGACCATCGTGTCCATTGTGGGCAGGGGGCACGACCGTCGATGTCCATCGTGGGTGATGAGCCCAGGTTTGTGCTCTGTTTTTGTGTTTGTTTTAAGTCTAGATCGAGTCTTTTTCCTTGTGTTTGTGTCGTTTGGTCGCCTGGGAGGGCGTAGTTCAAAGGCAGGACCAGCTTGAGGGGAAAAGGTCAAAATGCCAGAGAAATGGAGTACCAGAGAATTCACAAAGGCCAGAGAAATCAAAGCCGCCAGCGGATTCAAAAAGCCAGAGGAATCAGGCTGCCAGAGGAGCCAAAATGCCGGAGAAGAGAAGGCCAGAGAATTCAAGGGGTCCAGAGAAGAAAAGAGCCGGAGCGGAGGTCATTCCTCTGGAAGCCAGCGGGGAAGCGATTCCTCTGACGTCAGCGAGGAAGTCATTCCTCTGGAAGCCAGAGCTGAAGCAATTCCTCTGACGCCAGCGGGGAGAAGTCAGCATGACCAGAGGGATCATCCGAGCAACGGAATCTTCCGACCAGAGGGATCATCCGACCAGAGAAATCATCCGAGCGGCGAGATCATCCGACCAGAAGAATTCTCTGAAGCATTTCAGGGGTTGAAAGCGCTGTCACCTCTCGTGAAAGAGGTATGTGCCAGAAGCAAAGGGATTGTGGAAGTAAGATTTTCCCTTATGCCCATAAGTACCGCACGAGAGCTGGCAGGCAAGAAAAGGAAGAAGGGCAAGAGAAGACGGAGGCACAACAAACGGGCGAGGAAGGATTGCAAGTGGGAGTCCGAGAAAGGCGGAAGGCGGTAGCTATCCAAAAGAGACCGATAAGGCCAAACCACAACCTTATCCAAAAGGAAACATATCTTCACGAAGATTAGGTTTGAAAAAGGATACGCATCTCCATGCTTGCATGGATCCGGCCGCAAGTCATGGGCTGGGCCTTCGAACCCTAATGACTCCTATAAATACCCGAAGAGCTTCACAAGCCAAGGGTGCTGAATTACCGTTCTGTTGTGCATTGTTTGAGAGTTAGAGCTAACCCAGGCTGTGGGCAATTTCCTCGTACTTTACCATTTTATGTTTTGCACGGCACTTTCGGCCGTAGGTACTTTCTTTTGCATTTAAGTCATTTCAATTTCAGTTATGTTTTCTTTTAGATCTTTTGCTTGTTATTTACTTTATGTTCGCCTAAGTTTATATTCTGATTTGGGGTAAGATGATCTAAGCATGAATGAATAAACTCGAGAGGTCTAATTTGAGCATAACAACTATATGAATATATTCCCGATACACTAGGTTTGATTCCAATAAGACTTTAACAACTTGGTTAATTAATTGATCACTAGTTAATTAGGGAGTTTTGGTCACAAGTAATACTTTGGGTAAAAGGCGAGTTGCCATCGACCTCCAAAATAGTACAACTAGTGTTGGAGCCGTGACTGCTGTGAAATATCGGCGTAAGAGTCAAGTGGGTCTATTTAGTTCTTAAAGCATTCTGGGCAAAGCACAACTAGCGATAGGCCATCGCAGAGAGCGTGGATGTTGTCCGGGGTAGTTGATTTTCATTAGCTGACCCTTCTAAGGAATCATAAACTGAAAGGATAGATTGGGCAGGGGATTCGTTGTGTGCGTGACAAGTGACAATAGGGGCACAACAATTCTTATGCCTATAACCACTGGTATGTGAATATAGTGATTAATCTTTGCACCAATGATCGAGTGTTAATTCATGTTTAGTGATTCGAACCCAAGTCAGAATTGTTTTGTTATTTGATTTATCTACTTTTGTTATTTCAGTTTAGGTTGGATACCCGTTCTGCCCATAACCACGTTTTGGTCAGAACACTGCAGAAAACAAAACCTTTTTAGTGACACCCTTGTAGGAGAAGTTACTGCTCAGTTCCCTGTGGATTCGACTCTGGACTTACCGCTAGCTAGTCTAGTTGTGGGCACAGGATTATTTTATTTGCACAAAGCTCAAACGACAGCTTCGTCAATGGGCACGGTCGTTGCACGATCACGGCTATCGATGGGCTGAAGGCACGACGGGCCGGGAAGGACGGGGGACATGACGGGGGGAACGGGGGATGGAGGACACGACGGGGCCGGGGGGACAGGAGGACACGATGGGGGGAAGGGGACGGAGGACACAACGATGGGAGGGCACGATGGACACGATCGTGACCACGATCACACCATCGTGTCCACCGGGTACACGATCGTATGTTATTATTGTTTGAAATTTTTGAAATTTATGATGTTATATTCGACTAATTTAAGTTTGAACATGTTATATATCTTCTAAACAACATTTTAATACATAGTTAATGAAACCATTTAGTCTTAAAACACATAATTTAAGTGTTTTTGTGAAATGAGTCATGACAACTATATAACATTCCATGAAATGTTATAAGTATTTTCCAAGTAGATATTCATAGATCTCGATGTATATAACTCAACTCGTTTAATTTTGATTACAAATCAAGCTTGATTGCTAAATTATGATTTTAAACATAATATAATACATTAAACAAGTCAATAATCATATTTAAATTCAAAATTAAATGATTTTAATAACCACACGATGACTCGTGAGAGCCATCGTGCCTATGGTCGTGAGTCTACCATCGTGGACACGATCGTGCCCACAATGACACCTCACGATGGAGCTCACCGTGGGCACAACCGTGGGCACGATCGTGCCCTCGCGTCGTGTCTTCCCCGTCGTTACCCAACTTTGAAACTTATTGAGATTTATTCCATGTTATTTGCCGAGATCACGATGGAAACCTCCCATCATGATCACGATGGGAGGCACCCATCGTGCCCGCGATGGGTTCGGGCGGGAGCAGGGCCGGTCCTGAGAAAAATGAGGCCCCGAGCGAAATTATAAAAATGGGCCCTCATCTTAATTAATTAATTTTTTTCTTTTATTAAATCTTAACATATTAATTGTTATGTTTACTGCTTTAAATTTGATTAACTTGGTCAGAAAAATGAGGCCCGGAGCGAAATTATAAAAATGGACCCTCAATATATTAGCGCATCAATATCTTGAAAAATTAAAATTTCCCTTACTTATAAAAAATGACTTCATCTAGTATTACTCCCGTGCGATGCACGGTAAAAAAAATTATATTTTTTAGAATATTATATTTAGAAAATGAAATTCTATAAGTTAGTCATATTATTATACTCTAATAAAGATAATAGCATTAAAATGAAGATAAAATCATCTTATAATTGGAGGATGTAAAAATGAATGACCAAGATCTTGACAAAACCTTTTTAACTAACGATTATTATTATCTATTTAAAAAATTTCCACCAAAATATCTAGATATTTTTCTTTCAAATTTTCTATTAGTTTCGAAAGGGTTTTTGGAACTTTTAATTACTTTTTACTGATTTGCATTTCATAATATATTTTTTTGAGGCGTTAATTGACTGTAAATCCACAAACTATTAGTGAATTTTGCTATTTTTTTCAACTATATAAAGTTGCAATATAAATACATAAACTTTAGCTCATTCTGGAATTTGCCCTGAATTTTAATTTCGTTCATACATGACAAAATTAAAGATGATATAATATATACACATTATATTAAAATAAATTATACAAAATTTCTACTGAAATATACATAGTACTAATATTTATATTTAATGAATATATAGTTTAATTTTAAAATTTTTATTTTGATAAAATTAACAAATATAACCTAGCAAAGATGAAATTTAAAATTTGTCATGATCAAGAATCATAACATTTTAAAATTTGTTTATTTTATTTTATTTTTTATATTTTTTCTGTATAGTATTATTTTTATATTTATATTTTTTATTATAACAATTTAATGCAGTTACAAAGATTAAACTTATATTTTTTTCATTTTAGAACTCTTTAGCTTAAAATATAAATTTGTAGATAGTAATTGTATATATATATATATATATATATATATATATATCTCTTAAAAATAGAATTTCTAATATGATTTACATTTATTAAATTTTTAGTGCATTTTTGTATGAATTTTTATTATTATTATTATTATTATTATTATTATTATTATTATTATTATTATTATTATTATCTAGAGTAGACGAAATTGATAAAAAAAAATTAGAAAGAAAAAATTATTTTCAAAAATAGTAAGGTGATTTTTGGCAGGAAAACATAATTTACTATTTTTTAAAGTGATTGAGCTTTTATATATGTATATAGATATTGTCAAATCATTCAATCTCTCTAGGGACATTGACGATTTCAAATACGTTTTCAACAATTTTAAATTTGAGAAGCTCCTTTTAGAACAGTAAGTCAGTGACTGACATTGTCAGCATAATTTTATATTTCGATTTGAACTTTGAAGTTTTAATATAATATAAATTTAACAATAAGTTATATTGCCTAATATTTTTTAGTATATATAAAGTCTATAATTAATGAGATATATTTAAAATTTTGGGACCTCAAAATTATGTTACAAAATTATCATCAAATTAATTTGAAATTGATTTTAAATTGAACTTTGAATTTTTGACAATAAATATTTTTTAGTATACATAAATATTATAATTAATGGGATATATTAAAAAATTGGGCCCTCAATTTTTTGGGGCCCTGGGCCGTCGCCCATGCCCGCCCACCCTCAGGGCCGGCCCTGGGCGGGAGAAACGGAGGGCACGATCGTGGTTCACGATGGCCATGATCGTGACCACAATCACACCATCGCGTCCACGATCGGGTACACGATCGTGTGTTATTATTGTTTGAAATTTTTGATGTTATATTCGACTAATTTAAGTTTGAACATGTTATATATCTTCTAAACAACATTTTAATACATAGTTAATCAAACCATTTTGTCTTAAAACACATAATTTAAGTGTTTTTGTGAAATGAGTCATGACAACTATATAACATTCCATGAAATGTTATAAGTATTTTTCAAGTAGATATTCATAGATCTCGATGTATATAACTCCAACTCGTTTAATTTTGATTACAAATCAAGCTTGATTGCTAAATTATAATTTTAAACATAATATAATACATTAAACAAGTCAATAATCATATTTAAGTTTAAAATTAAATGATATTAATAACCACACGATGACTCGTGAGAGCCATTGTGTCCACCATCGTGTCCTACCATCGTGGACACGACCGTAGGACACGATCTTGCACGATCGTGTCCTACCGTCGTGTCCACGATGGTAGGACACGATGGTGGACACGACGGAGCGAATGGCGGGCGTGGGCGAGGGCGGGGCACGACGGGGGCGAGGGCACGACCGTGGCCCACGATGGCGCTATCGTGACCACGATGGCTGCCATTGTGTCCACGATGGGAAGCCCCCATCGTGATCACGACAACCACCAACATTTTTTGTGTTTTTCTTTTGTTTCTCAAGACAATAATATACAAAAATCAACATAACAAATAGAATGAACAACATACCAAACTAAAAATAAATAACATGGAATAAGTCTCAAAATAAGTCTCAATATGTTTCAAAGTTGGGTAAAACAAAATATTCTAGATCCTACAAGCCACCTATACTTCTTGATAGGACCTTCAATATCAAGTAAAATCTTCTTCACATCCTTGAATATTTGGGCCCTCAAATAAAGATTAACCCATGGGTCACATAGATCAATGTAGGTCTTTTTCAATCACAATTAACCTACAAAATCAATGTATTAAAAGCAATTAGAAAGAAAATCATGAATTTGAAAGAAATGATACAACAATTGAAAAAAAGGTGGGGGAGGGGAGGGGGGGAAGAGGGCTGTCGTGATCACGATGGGGGCTCCCATCGTGGACACGATGGCAGCCATCGTGGGCCACGATCGTGGCCACGATGGTCGCCCCCGTTGCCCCCATCGTCCCCAAACAACAAATCTCATCGGAAACCGCCGAAATTTTCGAAAAAAAAAAACTTCATTCTCAATAAATTTTCAATAAATCTCAAGAAACTCAAGTTATTTACCAACTAAACATGATTCTCAAAGTATTATAACACACATACATGCATTTAACAATGAATTTAAGCTACAATATTTTAAAAATTTGAAAGGGGCGAAAATTAGGGTTCACCGGAGGAATAGGATGCGTCGCACACTCCTCATCGGAGCTTTTTGCCGACACCGACGCCGACTCCTCATCGTTCCGGTTGCGATCGCCCATCTCGATGTCGTCGTGAGTTGGTGATCGGTCGTGAGATTTCTCCGATCGTGAGTGTGTCGTGAGAGAGAGAGAGACGAAAATTGAATTTGAGGGTGGGGGGAGGGCGATTAACTTGGACGAAAATCTTGATTCCCTTTTTTTTTAATGATATAATATGAGGGTGTTTTAGTCATTTAACTCATTTTGGTATACAAAAGAGTTGTTTTTAAGTTGGGGCTACAAAACATATCTCTTTTAAATTATTGTATTTAAAATCTTGGACCCCTTATTATTATTATTATTATTATTATTATTATTATTATTATTATTATTATTATTATTATTATTATTATTATTATTATTATTATTATTATTATTATACTCTATACGTCTCATTGATAATGGATCATTTTTGTTCGGCACGACTATTAAGAAAAAGAATGATTAAACGATACAAATAATTGAAAGTGATGTAACCCATAATTTTTTGTAAGAGAATGTGGTTTCTTTTTTTTTTGGAACAGACAATTATCAATAGGAAAGATAAAAAAGGAAAGTGGGTCATTATCAATGGAACAGAGAGAGTAAGTTACATCTAACTTCTATAAAAAAAAATGATCTATGAGATAAAAATAATTATAACTTATGACTCATATATAAATTTAGAAAAGTAAATATACGAAGTACTATATACATTTTTTTCTTCTAATGAAACCTTAAAATGTAAATAATTAATTATGTCATAAATAAATTGATGGAGTAAAACTATAATTGAATAATACTCCCCAAATAGAGTATTTAGTATTTTGTATATTATATAGTATTATATCATACTCCCTCCTTTCCATTATTGTTGGTTGTTTTCCTTTTTGGGGTGTCCCATTAATATTGGTTTGTTTTTGTTTTTGTTAATGATGTGGCTCCACACACATTTATACTCTTTTACAGTATAATTTTATTTTTCTAAATACTCGTGCCCAAAAAAATAGGCCAACAATAATGGGACGGAGGAGTTCTTAATTATCAAGACTTATACTCTAAATTTTTATAACTATTTATGTATTTTTCTTATAATCAATCATTAATATATATATTTTCATGTATATTAAAATAAAAATATATACTCCATTCGTCCACGAAAAGAGTCACGTTTGAGGGTGAAAACGAGTTTTAATAAAGTAGTAGTAAGTAGAATAAATGTACAATTTATAGGGGCAATGATAGTACAAAAAAGTTGAATAAAGGTACACTATTAGTTAAAAAAAATGAAATAAAAATACAATTTATAGTCAAATATAGGAGAGAAAGTATGATTTGATAGTTTAAAAAGTAAAATCGAACTATCTTTCGTGGAAAAAATATAATAAAAAAAAAGGTAAGTAAGATTCTTTTTCGTGGACGAATATTGTAAAAGTTAACAATGTATCATTATAATTTTGAAATAAGATACATTAACTTATATTAACTGCGACATAAAAATAATTATAAGCAAGCTAATCTCGAATTTGAGTTCAATAAAAAATGTCGAGCCAAACACAAGCCGAGCTCGATCTCAAGCTCGAGCTTGCTCTAATCAAATTATTATCAAATCGGACTCGAGCTCAATATTAATCTATCGAGCCAGGCTCGAGTCAGTAGGTTTTCAATCTCAACTTGGTTTGTATACAACTCTACATATGAGTTCACAATTCTCACATATAATTATCTACTTATTTGTTATTTAAATTATGTTGAGAAAATGTAATTTATGTATATATAACACTTAATTTTCCCTTTTGGGTTTTCTCTACTAAGGTTTTAACGAGGCTCGGCCCTTAGTCTGCTTGTTGTGCTTTCTAGGATTTTTTTAGGTTTTTCTTTTTTCTCTTTTTCAATAAAGCTATATTTAATTAATGTATATATAACACTTAAATATTAATAAAATATGACTAAATATATTGCAAAAATAATGTCATTTTTCTAAAATAAATTCACAATTTTAATCTTCTTAGTAAAAGATTGAAAATGCTCAAAGAAATTCAAAACGTAAAGTAAATTGCTCAAAAATCAATGTAAGTAGTTCAATTCACTCGAAGCCCATTTCGACCCAGTTGAAGCCCAGCCCAGCAATGACCGAGTTACCAAATGGGGATGGACTGGGCTCAATTTCGTGTGATATGGGCCAGCCCACCCATTCAGTTCTTGGGCCTGGGTTGAGTCGAGTCTCGTGCTTAGTGGGCCATTGGGGCCCAGCCCACTTGACAACGAGATCCTCTGCTACAAATGAGCAGACCGGGTCAAATATCCGAATTCAAATGAGGAGACTCTGATAGGTCAAAGATAAATTTCTCAAAAGAAAAAAAGGAAAAGAAGTAGTGAAAGAGACAGATGGAAGACATGAATAGAGCACCCACAACTGCATTGAACAAAACTATAGCCATACAAGCAAGAAATTCCAACAATGGTGCTTCCACAAACAAAGCAAAGACACCATCACCACCAGTTCAACAATCTCGAATGGTGAAAATGACCGGTACTACCCCTACTAAAACGCGCGTTCTACATCCAAATCAACGACAAGATCACGTTCCTCTCGAGTCTCTAAACAATGTATACATGTATCCGACCTCCCATTACTAAGAAAAATCCGGCTAGGAGAAATGTCGTCTACTCAACTCAGCTCCTCGTCTATTCGTATTCAAAGAAAAATCTTCAGTAAGAATAGAACCTGTTATATACGCGTACAAGTCTTGCAGCATGGTGATGGTGTTGATGATTCTTCGCCCGCCTCAGCAGCATTGCTTCGCACCTTGCTACATTCTACATGTATTTCTTTAGTCAGCTTAAGTCCTTTTTCTTTTTTTCTTTTCTTTTTCTTGTGTGAGAGATCCTACAATAAAGCATGCCAAAGGGCCTCTTCTCCTTCACCACATTGTTCGTGTACGAACTTGATCTTTTCTACTGATTTGCAGATTCCGCTGCAGCTCCAATCGAATGAGGCGATGCACACATTGCCTGCCTGTGCCTTCCATTCACAATCTGCAAATTGGCAACACGAAAGATTGAGACTCAAGTTTGAACTACAGAATATAAGTCTTGTGGCATTATTAGTCGAGAAGCTATCTTTCAGGGTTAGCATCTGCAATTACACACGGGATCCTCTATCACACTTTTTGGCGTCCCAATATTAGTTTTTATCGTTTCTTGTAGTTTTGTTTAATTTTACAATGAGGGTTGACTATATCCAATTAATGTATGTAAATTTTTGAAGCTTTATTTTTTTGTACTCCCTCCGTCCCAGCTTTTAGTATCCAACTTTCCTTTTTTGGCCGTCCCATATTTTAGTATCCATTTCTATTTTTGGTAAAAGTAGGTGGGACCCTTACTCCACTTTAATTATTTTAACTCTCACATAAAATGTGGGACCCTTATTCCACTCACAACACATCAATCACTTTATTAAAATTCGTGCCGTTCTCAACTGGATACCAAAAGCCGGGACGGAGGGAGTAATAAATATTAGTTAGGTCCATCATATTATAAAATTTAGATTTTTATAATAAATAATACTATTAAAATAATGAACTGCAAGATGTTGGGACAAAAGATCCGAACTGAATTAAGCTCTGACATAGACGACATGTATAGAAAATTATACCTGGCGGAGTACCACAACACATGTTACGCTCATCAATGTGCTCGACTTCAAGACCAATAAACCAAGAACCAAGCGACACATCTTCGTTGGCATACTTGTGCAGTATGGGCCTACCAATTGCAATTTTCGTTATCTCATGTTATATATATTGCATAGATTGAAAGCAAAATTAAAATTTGATGATACAAGTTACAACTACACATCTTCATATACTTATCGCGGCACCTATAAACCAAATATAGGAAAAATGAAAACTTCAACTTTAGAAGACAAACAAAATATTTAGGTTTATTTAGCTTCATCAATAGCTTTCATGTTCTCACAAAAACAGTTTTGTTTCAAAATATATAGGTTGTCTTTCCAATTTTGCAACATACACTCGTTGATAACTCATATGAAACGATAGAAAGACGAGTTGGGTAAAACCAAAAGCATGAGATTCTTACTGGTTAATCGAGATGTAAGTCGCCAAATCCTTTGAAATGGCATAAATCTGCCCCGTTGCATGCCGGAAATATTTATTTCCTTCTTCTCCGAATTTCCAGTACTCTGGCTCGTGGTACTTAACGGACCTGAAGAGAGAACATATCTAGCTATTAAAATCCAAAATTAAGATACATGAAAAGGTAGCAGTTCGTTGAGTCTTCAAGATTACTTCTGAGAAAGAACGGGTCCGGATTTCATACAACCGATGTAGACTCTGGGTTTTGATCGATGACGAGCAAGAGTTGCAGCGAATGTACCTGTAGGATCAAAAGCTTAATGAGCACAGTTCAATTATGAGATAAAGATTTTGACGAAACTATATGAAGGTGAGGAACGGCAGGCAGCAATTACCCAAATTAACATGAACATCATCGTCCACCTTCACATAAAAATCAGCATCCCACTTCGCAACTGCAGTGGCAAAGAAAATCTTTGTTTTTGCCGACAATTCATGATATCCTTCAACGTGCTCCTGCAATACTTTATGGTGTTGAGAAGGTGTTCAATGAGGGAGAAGAAAAGCCAAGGTATTTGGCAGAAATGTTTTTACCAGCCTCAGAAAGTCCTTATGCTGAGCTTCTTCAGAGTCGAGAGCTCTATCCAATATGCTGTTAGAGGTTGCACTGTATTGATAAAAAACACAGAGCTTCCCCGTTAGTTCATTTCACTTCATGCAGTAACATAGACAGAATCCAACTTTTGGAAATTCCAACATTTGAAAAAACATCCTATTCAGAAAATCAAAATTCAAGATGCTCGAATATTAAAAATTTGACTTCATCCATCTAATCGTGAGAACTATTTGGCAACTACCAACAATACCTCTCGCAACATAATGCCAAATCTGTGACTTTTTTTTTAATGAAGTCGCCAATTCACATCAACATATTCCCTTAAAGAGTACTTAATGTTTTGAATCTCGTGATCTCAGATTATAACCTAGCATGAGTAACTCCAAAATTTATTCCCTCTATAAGGTTAAGGACTAAGGTAAGAATTAAGATGAAGAGGAAATAGCTCGAGCCAATGAAATCAATAGGAAATTCTATAAACATTATATAATGATTTTAAGCAAGCATATATAGAATGAAATTCAATGGCAAAACTTCCAATTTTACGAATGGCAGCAGCATACCTATGTCCAATCATAAACCTCACGACGATCCCCTTCTCCTCCTCCAATCTGCGAAGCTGATCACCTGAAAATACAAACAATCTCAGACCAGTTTCTCATAAGCAATACAAGAATATACTTCCATTCAAACCAAAACTACGCGTTACCTTGAGGCATCCAAGTCTCTCGGACAGAATCACGCCTCTTTCGACTACTGAAAGCCGTGTTTATACCAATCACCATGAATGCCTTCTTCCTGACAGGCTCTTGATTAGCAGTTGGTGTTGGCTCATCACCTTTGCGCCTCTCTTGAGCACTTCTAGATGCAGATAGCTCCATCTGGAGCATCGAAATCGACTTATCTAACCCCCTGAAACAACCTCAAAAATGAGATTTTACCATCATTTATTTAGCTTTGCTAATTACATATTATCAGGGAAAGAAAACTCACTGGATTGCTTCATGTGTTTTATAAACCTCCTTCATTACATCATTGTCCTTATCTTCTGCCTTCTACAGATTATACATATAATTAATTAAATACTAAATAATTGAATGCACAAATTCATCAATTGTTCAAAAGTGCTTTAGAATCTTGAAAAAACTGAGATAATAGCAATCAGATTGAGCAAAGTAAGAAAACTTTAGCTACATCTAACCCTAAAAACGGAATCTCCAAACATAAAATTCCAAAAAAAAATAAATCATGAATATAAATCCAACCTTCTTCTTAGTATTGCAATCCTCGGAGACGATCTGCAGCTCTTGATCCCTTCTTTGCTGAGTTATGAGCTGATTATTCGATTCCAACGAACCCCAAAATCTGCAAATTAAAACCCAGACCAAAGATCAAAACACACGGTATAAATTACAGCTAAATCCCCCAAAGTTTTAAGAGAAAAATCAATCATTCTCGCTACAAACACGTACTTGTTGGTGAAAACCATGCCAATCATGAAGAAACAAATGGAGAAAACGGGAATCCATTTCACTGAAACCTTCGCATTTTTACTCTTCATCGCTTCTTCTCGTCCCCTTCTTCGATTTCTACGCAAATTCACGAAGAAGAAGAAGAAGAAGAAGAAGAAGAAGAAGAGAGAGAACCCAGAATTGGAGCTGAATTCTTTGTCCGAAATCTGGGATAAATAAACTTGGAGATTGTCGGAACGACGTGCGGCGATGGAGCTGGGAGAAAAATGGAGGAGGAATGTCGATGGAAATTCGGGAATAAAACCGCAAGATAATAATAATAATAATAATAATACTCCCTCCGTCCGCCAAAAGTGTACCACTTTGGCTGGGCACGGTATTTAATAAAATTGGTGATAATTTTGATGTAGTGGAGAAAGGGTCCCACCACTTTATGAGATGTGTGGTTGAGATTGAATTTGAGGTGGTTTTTTTGTAAATAAAGAGTGTTTGTAAGGATAAAATATTAAAGTGGATGGTGGGACCATTTCCATAAAAGGAAAGTGGTATACTCTTTGCGGACGCCCGATTTAGTAAAAATGGTATACTTTTGGCGGACGGAGGGAGTAATAATTAGTAGTAGTAGTATAATAGTACTACAATTTTGTATATTCGAATTGTTGTTTTATTTAATTTTTTTATTTGAAAGAAATGTTGACGCCGGTTTAGACTTTGGACTTTGGAAATGAAACTTCGCATGTTTGGCAATAAATTAGGTGGGTGTTCCGATGGCAAGATTAGTCAAATTATTGATTTAAAAAAAATTATTTAATTTCATCTTTATTCATGGGGTAAGTTGACACTCTGTCTCACTTTAAATGTCTCAAAATTATAGGATAATTTAAATTTTATACTCATTTCGTCTCACTTCAAATGTCTCAAAACTATAGAATAGTTTTGAACCTATAGTTTTAAGACATTTAAAGTGAGACCGAGGGAGTAATATGTTATGATATGGTGTTTGGATGGCCTCAGTTCGTGACTAAATTTCGAAACAATGGCACATAGGATTAATTATGGAGCCATGTGAGTCTTGGCTTCCTCCTATAATAAAATTTATTTTTGATAATCTTGGACCTACTTAATCTTGAGTAATATACGATCAATATAATTTTAGTAATCAAACGCACCCTAAGATATCTGATTGCAGATGTTAGCACCAAATGCAAAACTATAGTTCAAGAGATTTAGTTTTCGACTATGGTATTGAATTAATTTTTTTTAAAAATAAGTTATAAGATAAAATAGAAAAAATTAGACAAGGATGCTTAAGCTACACCCTTGATTGGTTAAATTTAATTATCTTATAATTGAAATGTGATGAGCCTAAATTCATGCGATGTATCCTATAATCAAAATATATTGTGTGCAATATCATATGATTTTTTTCTCTCCATAGGCCCTAGCCGCTCTACCTATGATTTTTGGGAAAGCAACGTTCTTTTTCTCGAAAATGTGTCTTCCTCCATGCCAGGAGTGTAGTTTTTTTATCACTGCTATGAGCCATAGACACAGAGGAGATTGTGAAACGCTCATCTGGTGGTAAAGAGGTCCTCATCAAAGTGGAAATCCAAGCGATGCCTACGTATGCAATGTAATGCTCCCAGGTTCCATTTGTAACGTCCTCCATAAGCTTTGTATCGACTTTTAGTGGGGCGATAAAGAAGATAAGAGGAGATTGCATTTGCAGATATGGGAGGCGATGTGCAAGCAAAATGCTTGGGGTGGTATGGAATTCGGAGATTTAAAGTTGTTCAACGAAGCTTAAAGGATTGTTAAAAACCCTGAATCTCTTATCACGAAGCTGCTCCAAACCAGGAATTTCTGCAATGGTGACTTCATGCAGACGAGTGTTAGATCTAACACATCGTACAAATGGTGTTCTTTACTTTGGAGTCGACCACTATTACGGAGAGGGATGAGATGGAAAATGGGTGACGGCAGGAGAATCGAGGGCTACAGAACACACAACTGTGTTGTGGGTAATAATAATGAAACTTCATTCCCGATGAATGTGGCATCGATCATTACCCTGCTGGTAGATGGAATGAGCAGATAGTGCATAAGGTTCTTTGGTCTCATGAGATTGAAGCAGTCCGCCGGACTCCGATTGGAGAACATGGGCATGTGGACGAGCTATGTTGGCTATTAGCTATGAGTTTTTTACGAAGCTAACCCGCACAGAGCACGAAAAATAGAAATAGATGGAGCAAACTTGTTTGGAATCTATCTATACCTTTTAAAGCCATGGTCTTTTATGGAGAGCTCTTTCTAATCTTATTCCGACGTAGGTGAATCTTCAAAGTCTCCATATCCCGACTGATGGTATTTGCCGCAGGTGTAAAGATAAATGGAAACGACGGAGCATCGCCTTATCTATTGTCTAACTATTAAACACATATGAAAAAATTCTTGATTTTGGCTCGTGCTGACAAAGGCCAAGGGGCTGGGGCTGACTGATATTGCAGAAGCAATTATGGCTGAAATGTAGTTGAAGGATTATAAGTTTTGGGTTGTGTTGGTGTGGCAAGTTTGATTTTTAATTGTTAATTGCAACATGATGATGGGGTTACGAAGATAAAGCGAACAAGACTATTCTCTGGGAGACCTACCAGTCTGCTAAGCTTACCTTCTTACCGGAGACGTTGATGGGTGTTAGAGTGGGAAACAAGACTTGGGAAAGACCAAAACCTGGCTGATGGAGTATGGATGTGGATGCTTTTGGCTCATGTGAATGCTTTGGCCTTTGGAGTGGGTATTGTTATCATGGACCATCTGAGGGATATTAAGGTGGCGATTGCAAAATCCACAGGACTGACATCAAACGTTATGCTTCCAGAGGTTATGGTTATGGTCCATGGTATTGTCACGTGTATTGAACATGGTGTCGCCCCGGTGAAAAGTGTTTTAGACTCCATGTTGGTTGCTCGAGTCATAGTCAGTCCGAAGGATGACTGTTAATTCTTGTCGGACGACGTGCGTGATATTATCCAAGTGGCGAGATGACATGTGCTAATTGGGATTTCTCATGCTCTAACATTGACGAATTTGGCTGCGCACGCTTTAGCTCAGTTTGCTTTTAATCTTGATCAACGTTGGCTTAGGAACATTGTAAAACTTGACATTTCTTGAATATATTGTTCATTTTCCTCTAAAAAAATAGTATATATTGTGTGCATTAATGAACAATAAACTCTCCGTCGAAACATTTGGTCCAATATGTCATGTTAATTTCCATTAAGATGGATTTTATATTTGTAAAAACTCTGGAAGTAGTATTAAATATAAAAATATGATTATACATCTTAGCATAAAAAGCTATAGTAAAATACTTGTAGGGATCCCAGGATCCCACATCCATATATAGAAAATTATAGATTTAATTCATGCATTTAAACTATAATAATATATAAGTAATGTATAACTTATGCAATTATTTCCATTAAAAAGAGTTTGGTATTGTACTTGTCATCATAAATTTTGTAGTTATAAATAAGTGAAGTAAATGAGTTTACTAAATATGGATTCAATCTCAAAATAAAGTTCAAATATGCTTGGCTTAATTGGTTATATTTTACTCAAAAAGGAAATGAAATATAAGTTATAGAAGATTGTTTAATAATGAAGTTAATACTTTTAGGCTTGTCTGACAGTGGGATGTATAATATGCCTATGGTATTCTAGTATCATATTTGTTTTACAATACGAGACTCTTTTAATTGAGATACATAATAAAAATATTAATTATATTATTTATTTAATAATAGATTAAATTACTAATTTAGTTTTCTATTATAAATTAATATAAACTACTAAAATTCCACTCTCATATCATAATTTATTTATAAGACAAGTAATATAATACATCTAACCAAACAATATAAGACATCTATGTCAAATAAATCAAGCTTATTTCATTTGCTTGAAACAAATGAGCCATTATTTACTTTACAGTTCAACTATTTTTAATTTTTTTTTTTTTTTGAGAGAATCAGCCAAACTAAATTACTATTTCTTGAGAGAATGAATTTTGTGTGAACGCAACAGTTTATGTTCTAAATATAATAAACATCAAACGAGTCATACAATATTGTGATATTTTTTAGGTAAATAAATCTATAGAAACGTTTGAGCTTAAATTTGTTATTTTATACCATTTTGTGTTTTGGCCTGTCAAAATCTACCATTTTTCAATATTGTGATGTTTTTTAGGTAAATAAATCTATAGCCATGTTTGAGCTTAAATTTGTTATTTTGTGAATTTAATTAGACCACTATATACCATTTTGTGTTTTGGCCTGTCAAAATCTAACATTTTTCAGCAATTTCAAAACGAGTCAGGCTACAAACAAAATATGGAACTACCAGGAACATAATTCTTAAAAAACGACTTCACGCATTTAAAATTTTAGGATTATAGAAATATAACCCTTTCTGGAATCATACAATTAATTGAAATTGAAAATAATTAAAAATTTCACACATTTAAAATTTTAGGATTATTAAACTTTCAACAAATTTATCTTATTTTGCACACGAACTTCAAAATCCTTTTTTTTTAAGTACAGAACTTTAAAATCTTTATTAAACTTACTCAATTATTATTTTTTCACATTTTGCATATTCGCCCATTTTCTAGTCAAATTTTAGGTTTGAAATAATATTGTTTCTATCGAACTATACAATACAACGTCAATTCTATTTTTCCACACAGTCATATTAATGTCACATGACCATATTTATGTCATGCTACTACAACGAAAAATAAGCAATAATTCAAATTTTAATAATAATCTTAAAATTTATGTAAAAAATAAGAATTTGTTGAAAATTCAATAATTTATATGCAATTGATCCTTTATTTTAAATTGAAACAATGGAAGTATTATGGTTGTTCTTTTAGTATTTTATTCACGTAATTAAACTTGAATGTATTAACTATAATACTAAATCAGTTGTAATGATCCAATCTATACTGAATTGCAAAAATTGCGTGACTTTTAAAATGTAGAGAAAAGTTGAAATACTAATATTTTTTTATAGTTACAAATACGATACGACGTAAAAGATGAGCTAGTCAAACAGATCATTTTGTTATTTGCAACTTAATTTGTAACAAAATGGCTCACCTCATCGATCCGATGTCCAGAATTTTATTGCGTATGTTTTGAATTTTGATGATTATATTATTTTTGTGAAAATCCAAAATTGAGTCATAAAATATAATGAACCCAAATAATACAGGCTGTTATATCTCATTCTACTACTTATAACCCTACCATAGAATAAGGGGTTAATGCCTAAGTCCAAAAATTTTGGGTTCGAGTCATCTGTGGCACGGTCTTTAAATTTTTTTATTTAATAATATTAATTTATAACAAAGAAATATATTCGAAATAAATTGATAATTGAGAGTTCAACTCAATAGTAAAGATTCATTGAATTTGTCATAGCGTACAATCAAACAGTAACATAATTGTAAATAGCGCGTGATGATTTATGTCGTGCTAGTGAATATTTATTTGTAATAACTAGTGTGTGACCCCGTCGAACGGAAAATTAATTGGGTAGTGCTAAATGCCATAATTATGGCTGCCATAACAGGTTAGAATAGTAAATTTGTATTTGTTATAATTATATATTTAATAATTTTTAATTATGGATTTATCATCTTACAATATTACCCCTATATATATATATATATATATATTCTCTATCATTAATAACTAACGATTATTTCGTTATATATGTTAAGCTAATTATATTATGTTTGACTAATTAATAATTACCTAATATATATATATATATATATATAGGGGTGGGCTACCGTGAGAGCACATCTGAAAATAAGAAATAAGATCAATTTTTAATGTATGAATTTTATGTAGAACACGTATGAATTCGCTGTATAAATGTATGAATTGTGAAAAATAAATTTTTGTTACCTTTGGGATTCGAACTCAGGACCATAAATCCATCCAACAGGATTACGAATCAACCGTAGATCTTGATGATCTAAGGGCTGAAAATGATTCTTATTTTATATCTTAAGAAATGCTCTTATTTTAGCCCTTCCCTATATATATATATATATATATATATATATATATATATATATATATATAAATTAAGCCACGATTTTATATATATATATATATATATATATATATATATATATAAAATGAAGCCACGATTTTTAAGTTCATATATTTAGGTTTTAACTTGAAAGCTTGATTTTCCTCAAAAAAAAAAAAAAAAACTTGAAAGCTTGACTTTTGTTAGTCATTCAACTTAGAGTGTCACACCCCAATTCTTGAAATAATAACTATAACTGGGGTACGACTCATCATTTAAAATGAACAAGAGAAAAACCTTGTGAAATCCGAATAAAAGGGACAACAATCGGGCTTAGCCCCTTTGGATGAAGAAAGACAGGTGTTTAAGTGATACGAATCAATCAACAAACATAATAACTTCAGGATCATAAGTTTAGTTTCATACTTCAGATAACCAACATAGAATGAAATACTTGCAAATTAATAGTCTCGACTCAACAAAAGATGTCGTTTAGAGTCGTAGCATAAAGGTCTTAAGTAAATGAAACAAAAGACAAATACTGGCTAGTTCTACAGCGGAAGTCAAAATACGGAGTTGAACCCTAGCCTCAGCTCGTCCCGTCAGCACCAGCCATTAACCTGAAAAACATTTGAAGATATTTGGGCTAAGTACTAATGTACTTAGTGGACTGCAACTTTTGAAACATTTCATAATCTGAAGAGCAGTTTATCCAATCATACTCAGGGGTGGCACGGTACGGTATACCTTATTAAATCGACCATACCTTATACCTTACCTTTACCTCCGGTATGAAGAAAATTCATACATTTACCTTACCTTTACCTACGGTATACCTTAGTTCGGTATACTTTAAGTACGGTATGGAGAATATACAAAACCTTTACCGTACCTTTATTTCGGTATACCTTACCGAATTTCGGTATACCGTACTTTCACGGTATACCGCACTTTAACGGTATACCAAAATAATCGGTATTATCAAAATCGAAAAAATTCAATTGGTATACCGTACTTTATATTCGCATACTTGTATGCATTCATGTAATATATAATAAATTATATAAATGTTATAAGTTACATATAATTTATATGTTAGAAGTAATATTATTATTAAATTGAGGTTTATTATAAAGTGAAAAAGAAAAAACATCCCTTGAAAGCACAAGATGCAGACAAGGGCACAAAACTTAAAAAGCGAAGGAGAACAACTCAAAAAGGAAAGTCAGGATCATTATCCAAATCATCCGACCAACGCCTATGGACGACATTATTCATTGCAATCATACTAGGCCTATTGTTGACGTCAACCACAAACTCCATCGGTTTGTTACCCATTTCTTCCGCATTCCTGAGACGACTTTTAATACAACCTTCCGGAATTGCATGTATAGGCTCTCGTCCCTTTACCGAGCCCTTTGGACGACCACGTCCGCGCTTCTGCTCCGAGAGCAACTGCATCCCCTGATTAACTTGCTCCTCTAACCTAATAATACGACTCGCCATGTCATCCGGAGAGGAAATGGATTTATTATCAAAATCAACTTCCTTAATCGGCGAATTAACCCGCTGGCTCGCTGAATCTTCTGCCCCAACTACCGGTTGTTGCTCTACCACAGCTCCACTATTCGTTCCAGAATCCAACTCCAAAGTTCCCTCTACATTCGAGCCCTCCTTATCACAAGCCTTGTCCGTGTGAGGCGACCCATCATTTTCATCCTCATGTAAAGGCTCTGCTTCATAATTGGAGTCCGCAATGATAGTCTCCTCCACTTCCTCTTCCTCATCCTCATCTAGCGCTTGATATCGGTTAGCATCCCCCGCCAGAGGATGATCATTTTTCTTAAAAGGTGCCTCGTCTAGAAGATCAGGACCTGATAGAGGTTTAAGAATATCAACTTTGGGCTGCCATGCAGGATTCGGACCCTTTCCCTTATCAAGATTCTTCACAACCACAGCAGGAGGCTCAGTGATCTTTTGCTTGCTCGTGGCCCTATCA
This sequence comes from Salvia miltiorrhiza, assembly GCF_028751815.1. Lineage (NCBI taxonomy): Eukaryota > Viridiplantae > Streptophyta > Magnoliopsida > Lamiales > Lamiaceae > Salvia > Salvia miltiorrhiza. The sequence continues at coordinate 38,857,040 of NC_080387.1, forward strand.
GCTCTCCGGCATTTATCTGTTGAATGACCTGTAAGTTTACAACGCGAGCAAAAAAGGGGCATAGATTCAAAACCAAACTCAATGTAGAACGATCTATCGCCGTCATCAATGTACATCGAGTTGAGAATAGGCAAAGCCATGTCAAGTTCCACCAAAACCCGCGCAAAGTGTCCCACATGACCAGTTGCGGAGGCATTATCAATTCGCATAGGATGACCAAGCACACGACCTATACCAGCAATAATCACCGGAGTCCATAACTCCACAGGGAGATAATATATCCGAACCCATACCTGAGCCAGAGACGACACTTCCTTATACGGATCGAAATACCTAGTCCATTCACGGAAGCGTACGTGGCCGATTGACAGTTGGAGAAAAGAACTCCCCTTAGCTTTCTTTTTCGCTTCCATCGTCAAAAATTTAACAACGAAGAATCCCTTAGCCATGGGCACCAGTTTGAAAGAGTTACACCCGGCGCACCAATTAGATTGGTCATTTTTATTTATATGTAAATTCAATCTCATTGGAATTTATATTAATAAAGGCATTTACTTATCTAATGTATTTGTTTTTAATAACTTATGCGATTTAGATGAAGTCCTTAGACCATAAAGAGTTATAAGATATGATCACGCATATGATGGTGATTATGAAATATGTCTTTGAAGCTTTGGTCTTAAAATAGTTCCGAGTGAAATAACTATTCAAGAAAAGGATATTGAATTGTTGGAAATAGCTCGCACATATGATACATACTCATAAGATGAGAATGTTGCGTTTCATCAACATTAACGTAGTTGACGTAAGTGTATATATGTGGGTGCTTGTTGGAGAACAAGTACACCGAACTGACCCGATAGAAATTCTTATATGGAATTTGTTTTATCGAAATAAGAATTACTATATTATGATAGTATACGATTAGTCCTTTGACTTGAGACACCATAGTAATCTTGTATTAGTTCTATTTCATTTTGATATATTTTCTGATTGCTAGTCAATCACTAAAGATTTTATGTTGGATGAAATATGAACTTATATGGAGATTAATGAGTGGTCAATAAAGAATCTATTACTTGTGAGACAAGAGAATTTCCTATAGTTTTCATTGTTCATAACTTGAAGACCTTGGCCAGGGCATAATGAATTATGATTCATTAAAGAGTTATTGAATTCAATTGAAAATATGATTATTGGATTATATTGAGTTTTCGATTTAATTCCATACTCAATATCCAATTGGGAAATTAGATGATAGAAGGACTGTACGTGTATGACGATTCATAATCAAAATAGGTTTACTCGCTATTTCACACAGTGCTAGATAGCCATGCTACTTGCTAGATGTTCCCATGGTTTATAGGCTCTTGAAATTAAATAGTTAATTTCAAGTGAATTAATTTATCAGATAAATTAACTAAGTTGTAATGTGTTACAAACCTATTACTGGTGCTGGTTGTGAACCTAAGAGGGTCACACACAAATTAGTGTAACGTGTCAGATTGAATTGATTTAAATAGTTAAATCCAATTAATTAATTCGATTAATTAAATTGAGACTTGTTCTAAATTAATGAGTTAATTTAGATATTCAATTAAATTAGTTTTATTGAATATAATCGGATTAACAAGTCTGATTCTATATTAAATTAATAGGATTAATTTAATTAGAGATAAAGTTAATTAGATTAATTTTAAATCTAATAAAATCAGATTTATATATATATGGATATATATAACTGTATCCGGATATAAGATATCCGGATTGGAGAAGAAGAAAATAAAAAAGCGTCTGTTCACTAGACGTAACCGCAGAAGGATTTTAATTTCCATAATTTCCATAATTAAGGGAATTAATCTGCAGTGATTATTTGGGGAACGTGTTTCCTTAAATTCAATGGTCTTCTGCGTTTTATTCTCTCTCTCTCTGCTCTCGCCGCTCAGTCTTTTTCTGCTGAGTTTTCTGATTTCTCCTGAATACAAGAGTGATTAGTTTTGCTAGCGAAAAACTTCTCACTCGACACGAACACTAAGTGTGGACTTGATAGAGGGGATACGCTTGGATCCCTGCGAGCAACCGATTGCTTCCATACCCGACATCAACCGGAGAGCGAAAAGGTATGAGATTCTATTCTCGCTCTCTCATCATGTTAACGTGAAGTCGTTAATGCCGTTGGAATGAAATAATAGTTATTTCATTTATAATTTCGAAAAAAAAATTATTTCCGCTGCGTTTTTCGACCCGATCCCAACAGTGGTATCAGAGCCCGGTTTCACGTTAACGTGATGTTTTTGGTTCGTTGTTGGCATGATTTAATTGTTGATTATGCTTGAGTTTATTTTGTTATTCAAAGAGTATGAAGTAAATCTGAAAATTCGCATGGTTTTTAATGAAAACTTGACTGTGGCATTTTATCGAACACCTTATTGGCGTAAACTGAATGGTGATGTTTGGGCACGAAATTGCCATGGCTGGTCATGGCGTGCGACGCCATTGCCACTATGGGCATTGAGGAATGCCTTAACATGCACCATGTCACTTGTGTAGCCTATAGGAACCGAGATTTGTCTCGGTTTCGCTCAAACTCGCTAGGGCAATGGAGCACGCGAGTTTGGGGCTGAATGGTGCTGAGTTTTGGGCTGTTTTGTGAGCAGCCTAGGCTCCACAATGCCATAAGCATGCTGCTGTTGTGCAGTTCGCACAGGTGGTGCGGGCTTGCTGATGCGCTGCTGCGTTTCTGGCTCGCCCGCCACCTGTTCGGCGAAATGCCTCAACGAAGGCTGCTGTGTTGTGCAGCCTGTGTGCGTGCGTGCTGCTGTGTGCGTCGTGTGCAACTGTTGTTGCGGCTCGGCGTGCACAGTAGCTCTCACGGCATGCCGATGCGACTCGTGATTTTGGCATTTTAGAGTTAATAGTTAATTCTAACAATGTGATAAAATTGTTTTATGCAAAATCAAAACTTTATGCTTTGAATAATGAAATAAATCATTAAATCCACTTGGTAAATTTATTATGCTTTATATCATGTGATGAATGTTAGCATGATTTATTTTGGGGATGATCATGAGCCTAAACCCATGTGATGGTTTTATTTATTTTATGCTTTGGGTTTTAAAATGGGGACTGTGAGCCTCTTATTCCTCTCTATGTAATCGTTTTTCATTTATGCAATGAGTGTAGAATAGAAAGTGAGGTTTTTATTTTTCATTGTATTTTTGGAGGACGTTCGTGGCGAAGAAATAAGAGGAGCTCAAGGCCCATATATGTATGGGATTACATATGATGTAATAGATAGGTCTTTCATTTTAAAATCCCTTAGATTGTCCTTTGACCCGTTTTTGGCTCGAAACGGGTCGCTTAGGAACGGCTATGATCATCCCATCGCTTTATATTTTTAGCATGTTTGCTAGTATATTTTTAATGCTAATTTGCGCGAATCATGTGATGATGTTTGCATTAATATAACCCACCTAGTTAATAGGTTTCGATGAGGTCTTGAAAATTAAATCCCCAAGTTTTTGAAACTTAAGTTATATTTCAAGTTAAGTTGGACAAGTTGAATTGGATTCATCGTTCCAAGCCTACCATCAAAAGTAAAATCATGAGATGCTACCACACTATATCACTTGCCATGAGTCATGGAGTGGTTTGGTGATGGAAAGCTGTGATTTTTACTAAGTATATAGATACTCATGGAATAATTTATCACTACGTTGTCCATGAGTCGTGGAACGCATTGATGCTTTATTTACATGAATGTTTGATGGGTATAACTTGACACTTAGTACTATATGGGCTCATAAAATTGAGGTGTATAGGAAAGGTGAGGTAAAATAATATTGAAGGTTATATAGAGATATAATTGTCAAAGAGTTGACTACCGATAAAAGTATTTCATGGGCTCATAGAATTGAGGTATGGAATATATTTTGTTGGGCTTCAATTCCCTCTAGGAAATTTGATTTCCCGAATTTCATTTGGGGTTATGGAATTTGAATAAAATAGTGGGAGACAATTAATAATTAAAGACCTTATATTAATTGAATATATTTTTCATCATCTGCTAATTTTCTGCGTCTTACTTGTAGATTGTCTGCACAATGTCGAAAAATCCTTTAACATCTATCCTTGACCAAAACAAACTTACCGGTCCTAACTATGTTGATTGGGTTCGCAATTTGAGAATTGTTCTTAATTGCGAAAAGAAGGCTTATGTCTTGGATGCCCCAATGCCTGAAAAACCTGCTGATGACGCTGAAGAAGCGGTGCTTACGAAGTACCAAAGTCATGTGGATGACGATTTGCAGGTTCGTTGCTACATGCTAGCATCGATGTCAAATGAACTTCAAAGGCAAAATGAAGGTGTGGCTTCGGCTTATGAGGTCCTTCTCCGTTTACAAAGGTTGTATGGAGAAAGTGTTAGACAACAAAGATATACGATATCTAAGGAACTTTTCCAATGTCGTATGACTGAGGGCTCTTCGGTCCAAACTCATGGGCTGAAGATGATAGCTCTCATGGAAAGGTTGGGATCTCTTGGAGTCGAGATAGAAGCTGAACTGCAAACTGATCTCATGTTGCAGTCTTTGCCACCATCATTTGACACTTTTGTCGTCAACTTCACTATGCATAGCATGACTACTAGTCTTCCCGAACTTGTCAATATGCTTGTGACGGCGGAGTCCACTATGAAAAAGGACAAGCCGGTTCTTCTTGTTGGTTCCTCCTCCTCGTCAAAAGCTCACAAGGCCAAGACTAACAAGGGGAAGGGGAAGTGGAAGGGGAAGATGAAAGGTTCATCTAAACCAAACAAGTTGAAGGCACAGGGTGGAGTTGGGAAAAAGAAAGGGGAAAGTTCTCAATCCAAAGATGTTTGCCATTTCTGCAACAAGCCTGGTCATTGGAAGAGGAATTGCAAAGAATATCTTGCAAGCCTGAAATGTTCAGGTATGTACTATGTTGAAGTTAACTTATCTGTTAACGATGCTTCGTGGGTATTGGATACCGGTTGTTCCTCACATCTTTGTAATGATTTACAGGTGATGGTGGAAACTAAGAAGTTGAGCAAAGGGGAGACGGTTCTACGCATGGGCAATGGAGCAAGAGTTGCTGCCTTAGTTGTAGGAACTGTTCACTTAGCTCTTGATAGTGGTTTTGAGATTGTTTTGAACAATTGCTTTTACGTACCTAGTTTGATTAAGAACATCGTCTCTATTCCAGTTTTGGATAGAGAAAGTTATGAATTTTCAATAAAGGGTGGAATATGTTCTATCTTTAAAGATGCTTCTTTAATCTATTCTAGTGTATTGGTTAATGGTCTTTATACTATTATGCCTCGAAACCCTGTTTTGCATGTTCAACAAAGTAAAAGAAAATTAGATGATCGTAGTTCCATAGATCTTTGGCACTCAAGATTGGGTCATATTTCTGAGAGAAGGGTGAATCAATTGTCTCAATTGCTTGGTTTTTCAACCGAGGAAAGGATGGCAACTTGTGAATCTTGTCTTAAAGGAAAGATGACCAAATCACCATTTGTGGGACAAGTGGAACGATCACAACATATTTTGGATTTGATCCATACAGATGTTTGTGGACCACTAAGTGTGGGTGCTCGTGGGAACTATCACTATTTTGTAACTTTTACCGACGACTACTCTAGGTATGGTTATGTGTACCTCTTAAGGCACAAATCTGAAGTATTTGAAAAGTTCAAAGAATTCAGACATGAAGTGGAGAAACAAACTGGCTCTAGTATTAAAATTCTTCGATCTGATCGAGGAGGTGAATACTTAAGCGGTGTGTTTCTTGATTATCTAAAAGAGAATGGGATTCTCTCACAGTGGACGCCACCTGGCACTCCTCAACTCAATGGAGTTTCTGAGCGCCGGAATCGGACCTTGTTAGACATGGTGCGATCTATGATGGGCTTCACTACATTACCTCTTTCATTTTGGGGTTATGCTTTAGAAACTGCAACACATCTATTAAATAGAGTGCCATCTAAAGTTGTACCCAAAACGCCGTATGAATTATGGTTTGGCAAAACACCTTCTTACAAATATCTTAGGATATGGGGGTGCACTGCTTATGTGAAGCAGTTAATGGGAGATAAGTTGGATATGCGATCCATCTTATGTAATTTTGTGGGATATCCAAAAGAGTCTATTGGATATTATTTCTATGATCCCTCGGAACAAAAGGTGTTTGTTTCGAGAAATGCTACTTTCCTTGAGGAAGAATTTCTGTGTAACAGAAGTAATAAGATTGTAGAACTTGATGAAACTCAAGAACCACAAAGTACTCCTGTTGTGGCAGAAAATACTCAATCAGAAAAGGGTGAATGTTCTTATACACAGACCCGTGAAAAGTCCAAAAGAGTTTCGAGGCCGCCTGATAGGTTGAACTTATTGATGGAAAATGATGAGGAAGAACAACCTATGGATAATGATCCAAGGACCTTTTCTGAGGCAATTAAAGATATTGACTCAGATAAGTGGCTAGAAGCTATGCAATCTGAAATGGAATCCATGTACTCTAACGAGGTATGGATCTTGGTAGATTTACCAAATGGAATAGTTCCTATCGGATGCAAATGGATATTCAAGCGAAAGCTTGGAGTAGACGGTAATGTGGCTACCTTTAAAGCTCGTCTGGTCGCAAAAGGTTATACTCAAAAGCAAGGAATTGATTACGAGGAAACCTTTTCGCCAGTGGTGATGCTTAAGTCCATTCGAATTCTACTTGCCATAGCTGCATATTATGACTATGAGATATGGCAAATGGATGTAAAGACTGCATTCCTTAATGGAAACATTGAGGAAGACATTTATATGGTGCAGCCTGAAGGATATGTATCTAAGGGGAATGAACAAAAGGTTTGTAAACTCCAAAGATCTATCTATGGACTCAAACAAGCTTCAAGAAGTTGGAACATCCGATTCGATGAAACAATCAAAACGTTTGGTTTTCATAAGAATCTGGAAGAGCCATGTGTGTATAAGAAAACTAGTGGGAGCTCGGTGGTGTTTGTTGTGCTCTATGTTGATGACATCCTTATCATTGGGAATGATATAGGATTAATGCAATCAACAAAGATTTGGTTGTCAAAACAATTCTCCATGAAGGACTTGGGAGAGGCATCTTTCATCCTTGGAATCAAGATCTATAGAGATAGATCGAGAAGGATGATTGGATTATCTCAGTCCATGTACATAGACAAAATGTTAAAAAGGTTTAGCATGGAAGAATCCAAACGTGGATTCTTGCCAATGAGTCATGGTGTTTCTCTCACTAAAGCTATGTCTCCTCAGACACCTGAAGGGAGAGAAAAAATGACACGTGTGCCTTATGCTTCTGCAATAGGGAGTATTATGTACGCTATGCTATGTACAAGACCTGATGTCGCACATGCTCTGAGTGTCACGAGTAGATATCAGTCTAATCCAGGCGAAGAGCATTGGAAGGTCGTAAAATCAATCCTTAAGTACTTGAGAAGAACTAAGGATTTATTTTTGATCTATGGAGGTGGGGAACTGAAACTAGAGGGTTTCACCGACTCTAGTTTTCAGTCTGATAAAGATGACTCCAAGTCTATGTCAGGGTTTATATTCACTTTAAATGGTGGAGCAATATGTTGGAAAAGTTCTAAACAAGAAACAGTTGCTGATTCCACCACAGAAGCTGAATATATTGCTGCATCAGATGCTGCAAAAGAAGCTGTTTGGATAAGGAATTTCATTCAAGAGTTGGGTGTCGTTCCTTCAGTTGTTGATCCAGTACCTATATACTGTGATAACAATGGAGCTATTGCGCAAGCTAAAGAACCAAGATCTCATCAAAGATCCAAACACATTATGCGAAGATACCACTTGATTCGAGAAATCATTGGTAGAGGTGATGTCGTTGTGGAGCGAGTTGCTTCAGCAGAAAATGTAGCAGATCCACTTACTAAACCGTTGTCACAAAAGGTATTCGAAGGACATCTTGAGAAGATGGGTCTAAGATACACGGGTGATTGGTGCTAGGGCGAGTGGGAGATTGAAAGAGTTACACCCGGCGCACCAATTAGATTGGTCATTTTTATTTATATGTAAATTCAATCTCATTGGAATTTATATTAATAAAGGCATTTACTTATCTAATGTATTTGTTTTTAATAACTTATGCGATTTAGATGAAGTCCTTAGACCATAAAGAGTTATAAGATATGATCACGCATATGATGGTGATTATGAAATATGTCTTTGAAGCTTTGGTCTTAAAATAGTTCCGAGTGAAATAACTATTCAAGAAAAGGATATTGAATTGTTGGAAATAGCTCGCACATATGATACATACTCATAAGATGAGAATGTTGCGTTTCATCAACATTAACGTAGTTGACGTAAGTGTATATATGTGGGTGCTTGTTGGAGAACAAGTACACCGAACTGACCCGATAGAAATTCTTATATGGAATTTGTTTTATCGAAATAAGAATTACTATATTATGATAGTATACGATTAGTCCTTTGACTTGAGACACCATAGTAATCTTGTATTAGTTCTATTTCATTTTGATATATTTTCTGATTGCTAGTCAATCACTAAAGATTTTATGTTGGATGAAATATGAACTTATATGGAGATTAATGAGTGGTCAATAAAGAATCTATTACTTGTGAGACAAGAGAATTTCCTATAGTTTTCATTGTTCATACTTGAAGACCTTGGCCAGGGCATAATGAATTATGATTCATTAAAGAGTTATTGAATTCAATTGAAAATATGATTATTGGATTATATTGAGTTTTCGATTTAATTCCATACTCAATATCCAATTGGGAAATTAGATGATAGAAGGACTGTACGTGTATGACGATTCATAATCAAAATAGGTTTACTCGCTATTTCACACAGTGCTAGATAGCCATGCTACTTGCTAGATGTTCCCATGGTTTATAGGCTCTTGAAATTAAATAGTTAATTTCAAGTGAATTAATTTATCAGATAAATTAACTAAGTTGTAATGTGTTACAAACCTATTACTGGTGCTGGTTGTGAACCTAAGAGGGTCACACACAAATTAGTGTAACGTGTCAGATTGAATTGATTTAAATAGTTAAATCCAATTAATTAATTCGATTAATTAAATTGAGACTTGTTCTAAATTAATGAGTTAATTTAGATATTCAATTAAATTAGTTTTATTGAATATAATCGGATTAACAAGTCTGATTCTATATTAAATTAATAGGATTAATTTAATTAGAGATAAAGTTAATTAGATTAATTTTAAATCTAATAAAATCAGATTTATATATATATGGATATATATAACTGTATCCGGATATAAGATATCCGGATTGGAGAAGAAGAAAATAAAAAAGCGTCTGTTCACTAGACGTAACCGCAGAAGGATTTTAATTTCCATAATTTCCATAATTAAGGGAATTAATCTGCAGTGATTATTTGGGGAACGTGTTTCCTTAAATTCAATGGTCTTCTGCGTTTTATTCTCTCTCTCTCTGCTCTCGCCGCTCAGTCTTTTTCTGCTGAGTTTTCTGATTTCTCCTGAATACAAGAGTGATTAGTTTTGCTAGCGAAAAACTTCTCACTCGACACGAACACTAAGTGTGGACTTGATAGAGGGGATACGCTTGGATCCCTGCGAGCAACCGATTGCTTCCATACCCGACATCAACCGGAGAGCGAAAAGGTATGAGATTCTATTCTCGCTCTCTCATCATGTTAACGTGAAGTCGTTAATGCCGTTGGAATGAAATAATAGTTATTTCATTTATAATTTCGAAAAAAAAATTATTTCCGCTGCGTTTTTCGACCCGATCCCAACACAGTTGACAGTCGGCGCACTGCCATATGGTTCGAAGTTCATGAGAGAGGTCGGCGAACGTGCGTGGCTTGTCCCCTTTACGTTGGATAAGTCTACCGATTAGTGCAAATTGAAACTCTTCCAACTTTGCTTGATATTCCGATTTGGGCACTGAGAGGGTGACAACCTCTCCTTCTCGCTGTATTTGAAGGCCTCGGAGGCCATACGCTGCAACATCCGGCTTCTTAAGGGATTTATCAGCTACTTTGGCAGCGAAAGAAGCAGCCGGAGCAGAACCCGGCACCTGCGCTACTGAAGTCGGCAGCGGCTGTATCAAACCAGGGATGGCCTGGTGAGCCTCACCGATCAAACTCTGCGCCGGTGAAAAACCCGACGAGCGCTGCCCAACAGCCGCTGCGCCGGAAGAATAACCCGGCTTTACGAGAGGCGGGTGCTGAGACTGAACATTGGCAGGGGACTTAGATCGAGACCTGTCAAAATTAGAAGAGACCAGTGGAAGATTGAGGCCCCCCTTGTCACGATGGACTTCCGGCGAACTCGAATCCATCACCGGCGAGCTCGAATCCATCACAGCCGCTTCAGTAGGCGGCAGCAACTCCGATCGCTGACCGGCTGAGCGCCAGACGACAACGATCGCCGGCTATCTCCTTTCTCACTCTGATCGGCAGAAGCGAACTGGAGCAGCGACGGGGAAGCGATCGAAGCTTGCCGGTGCGAAATCTCGGTCAGCTGGAGCGAGATGACTGCGAAGGCGCGAGCGGCGGTGGTGGGAGACGTGCGGCCAGGGTCCGGCCAACTAGCAGCGGCGAGCGGAGCCAGGGTCCGGCCAGCCAGCAGCGGCGAGCGGCCCGGTAGCGTCGAATCTGATGCGTGCTCAAGAAAGTCAAACACGCGTGCTCTCAGTTTTTCATCTTTCAGTTACGCGTGCTGACCAATTTCTAGAAAACACATTATTTTATCATGTTAGAAGTAATATTATTTATAATATAATACTAATATTAATATTAGTATTATAATATAATACTAATATTATAACTATGCTATTATATATGTAACTATTATAAGTTAGATGTATAATTTATTGTAAAACAATAATTTTAGTTATATATTATAACTATACTATAATATCAAAATAAATAATTTTATTTTATTGTATAACTTATACTATATACTATATTTTATTTGTTTTTGTATCATTTGATGATATTTATAAATTTATAAGTTATATAGTATATACTATATACTATACAGATGTTATAAGTTATATGAGATTTATAAGTTAGATGTAATCTAAGTTATAATATAATATCAATATTAATTATATTAATTATAGCTATGCTATTATATACATAGATGTTACACGTTAGATGTATAATTTATTGTAGAACAATAATCTTAGTTATATAATATAGAATATTATATTATAATTGTGTTTGATATCAATATAAATAATTCAGTTATATTAAATTATATAACTTACATACTATATTATATTTTATTCACTTTTATATCATTTGATGATATTTATATTCGCATACTTGTATGCATTCATGTAATATATAGTAAATTATATAGATGTTATAAGTTACATATAATTTATATGTTAGACGTAATATTATTTATAATATAATACTAATATTATAACTATGCTATTATATATGTAACTATTAAGTTAGATGTATAATCTATTGTAAAACAATAATTTTAGTTATATATTATAACTATACTATAATATCAAAATAAACAATTTTATTTTATTGTATGACTTATACTATATACTATATTTTATTTATTTTTGTATCATTTGATGATATTTATAAATTCATGTAAAATTGTATATATTCACATAATATAGATTATATACATCATTTTATAAAATTTATAAATATTTTTAAAAATATAGACATAAAAATAAATATTAAATATTTTAAAACTGTAGATTTTGATACGATAAATACCGCGATTTTCGGTATACCAATATATACGGACAACTGCGGTATATCAGAATAAGGTATTGTACCTTATTACCGGTATATACGGAATATTAAGGTATACCAGAATAAGGTATGATACCGCATCACCGGTATATGCAGTAATATTCGGTATACCAGTAATACGGTATCATACCGTATTCTGGTATATACCTTTAATACGATATTTATTGATTTTTTCGGTATATACCGCGGTATCGGTATACACCGGTATACCCCGGTATTTGAAAAATCCATACCTTTACCTTACCGTAAATCTTCGGTACGGTATCATACCTTACCAAAAAAACCGGTATACCTTAAATTCGGTATTTTGCGGTATTTTACGGTACGGTATGGCCGGTATACCGAGTTTTCGGTATATTTTTCCAGCCCTAATCATACTTGACATGACTTAGAAGGTTTTAAAGTGAAAGAACTTCTAAGCATGTTAAAACATTTTATTATATATATATATACTTAATTTGCGCGCAGTTGTCACACTCATTTCTGTTACTCGCTATGATCCCGGACCTTTTAGCCACCGATGGATCCATTTCTCCCATTTACTTGAACTGAGAGCGTAATCCAGACAAGTTTCTTTTGACCTCGGGACGCTACCCAGACAAGCCCTTACATTACATGCTTCGGAACACATCCAGCAAGCACCCTTATAACGCCTCTTAGTTAGAGCCCGATGGAGATCAACCCACCGAGTCAGCTAACGGTGTATACAATTCTCAAATAACGTGTTAGGCTATAAGAGAACCTCAATTGATTCGTTGTGGCGAGCCTTAAACAGAGCAGAGTGCACATAAACATTTTATTGGATAAACAGTTTATTATCACGAACATTTAAGCTCATTAGCTCAATCATACATTTGGAAAGTAAGCCCACCTATTTAGGCAAAGCCTGTCGTTTAACCTTATCTCTGAATCGAAAAAGCAGTGCTAATTCTCCTGATTTTCAAGGCCTACAAGAAATCTATTCTTAATAGGTATCTTAAATCTAAACTCAAGTCATGGTAAAGTGCTTAACATTCTATGATTCACTTAGCCAGGTTTTCAAAATTTAATGGATAAATAATTGAAAACAATTCTCTTGAGTTAAGAACACCAACAATATTCTTACTCGACTTTCTTTTGTAATTGAAATTATAAATAACCAATTAAATCATGATGCAATGCATGATTCATTTCATACTTAAGCATATAAGTGTTTACTTAAAAAAATGCACAAGCCCAAATAATAAAAAAGCAGCTCACAGCGAGATCGCCGTCTCCCCCCCCCTTTCTGTGCTCTGTTTTACTATACTCTACTCTGCTCAACTATACTCTGCTCTGCTCAACCAGCTCTGGTCTCCCAGCTCTGGTTTCTCAGCTCGGGTATCCCAGCTCTGCTCTCCAGCTCTGGTATCTCAGCTCTGCTCTCCAGCTCTGATCTCTCAGCTCTGGTATCCCAGCTCTGGTCTCCAGCTCTGGTATCCCAGCTCTGCTCTGCCATCTAGCTCTGCTCTTCAGCTTAGCTCTGCATGAATTGGGATTCTTAATCGAAATGTGAAGTGAAGTAGCAGGGGAGTTAAAGGTGGAACCTTTAGAGGTTTACTCAAATTCTCATGGTCGGCTGCTTGAATTTGCTGGGCTGCTATTCTTGAAGCTCAGTCCGGGGTGTTGGAACAAGAGAGAGAAAGTGAGTGAATTGAGAGAAAATAACTTGGCTATTGTTTGAGTGAGCTTGCGGAGGAGTTAAAGGTGAGGAGAGAGAACATAGTAAGGCGGCTGTAGGGTGAGCGAAAGTATCAGGAAAAAATATCTCAGGATTAAAATATCAGGACTGTAATATTCGTCAGGCTTTGTCAGGCTTTGCTAAATAAATAGCTCGTATAAATGCTTGACTGCTTAATTAAATAAATATGCAATGCATATAAATTTAATAACTAAATTTACAAATGCTTTTGTAAATCGTTTTTGTTTGAATTAAAATAAATTCTTTTTCTCAATCCGGCGTGAATCATCTTAAATCTAAGTTCAACATTATTCTAAACTTAGCTTGAGGAAACGGGGTATTACATAGAGCATCCACAATGGGGGCTCAATAGCCAGTGCGAGCCCCTATTTACTGCACCCGCTCCCGTTGCCGCACCGGCGGTGCAGAGGGCTGAAGTGCCCCAACGCTCCGAGTGCAAGCCGCCACGCGTGTTGCCACCTCCCTCTTTTATCCCTATTTTTGTGTTTTACATAAAAAAAATAAAAATAAATTAGAGAGCCAAGGGTGGGCTCTCTCTTTGTGAAAAGTGGGTGCAATAGTAGTGAGGACCATCATTTGCACCCACTTGAGGCTCACCATTGTGGATGCTCATTGATATAAAAAAAAAAATTAACTAAATATATTTGAATTAAATATCTTACATTATATCTTTAAAATGCGTTATTCTATAAATATAAAGACTCTTCATATTGTGTGTAGGTATGAAGTAAATCGGTACCTAAACTTAGAGGATCGAGTCGAGTCGATATGAAACAAATTAAATTAAACTTTTATTTGTATTTAAGTACAAAATTCTTAATTGTAATATAAATTTTCCTGCTATCCTATATGTATGTTCACATTAATAATGATTTTAATCATATATATATATATATACAGTGGCGGAGCCACATTGGTGCAAGCGGGTACAACTGTACCCCCAAATTTCTTATATTTCTTATTATATATATATATATATATATATATATATATGTAATACATGAAAAAATATAATATATCATTTTAATAATTATAATATTCATGTTAATTATTTAATATTTTATAGTGATTTGTTATATTAGTTTGTTAAATTTGTATTATTTTTGACTTATTTTCATTTTTTAGATAATTTTTAGTATTGAATTTGAGTCAATGATTGAATCAAAGTAAAATTATGAACTATTAATAATGAATTAGTTTATTTTTTTAGAATATGAAATATATATATATATATATATATTTTTAAATGCGTAACAGTAGGTCTTTATATGCTTTCAATGTACTTGTACGGCGTTGGATGAATAGAAGTGCGAACAACTATTTATTATATTAATTGATTGATTCTAATTATAAGTTCATTAAAATTCTACTTGAATATAAAAATGAATTATACGGAATGTTTAAAATAATTAGCTCGGGAGCTCTCGCCCCCGAACCCTCATACAAATATTTTCAGACATCGTATAAATTTAGTACCCCCAAATCACAAATCCTGGATCCGCCACTGTATATATATATATATATATATAGGGAGAGGTTCAAGAAAGAACCATAAATAAAAGAAGACCGGAGAACCATTTTCAGCCATTCGATCATCAAGATCTACGGTAGATGCATCATCTTGTTGGATGAATGCAGATCCTGGGTTCGAATCCTGAAGGGAGCATTTTTTTTTAATTTTTTTAGTGCATTAATTTTAACAGCGAATGCATTAATTTTTACAGTGGATGCATTAGATTTGATGGTTCTCCCGTTCTCACAAATAATGTAGTTCTCTCTAGAACCACAACCTATATATATATATATATATATATATATATATATATATATATAGACACACACACACTCAATTTTTGAATAAAGACAAGGACTATATAATGCTACTCAATTTTTTATATGGTTGATAAATATTAAGTTCTAGAAAATAATATAAATACTCATTTTGGCTTGCATTTCATTTTATTAAAGCTCACTCAAAAATATCCAATTATATAAATTATATAAAAGAAGATATTTCAAATTTAATGAAACTTTAAATAAGTTTTTAGTGGTAGAAGTAGAACCTACGTAAGGATGGAAATAGGCTATCAATCTTTAAAAAAAAAGGTTGAAAATAGGCTAGTTAATTTGCCATAATTAAATACGAGGTACTCGAAAAATATGTAGTGTTAAGAAGATGTTGTTTTACTCGAGAAAAGATTAGAGCATTATAAGAGTGTAATAGAGAAGTATATATAAGTTGACATGTAAAATGCTTTGTTTTTTCTATTTAGGATTGCATGTAACGAGAAGGTAAGATGACAACGAGTTAAACTAATATTTGATAGGTTTTAGATCAATTCCTTTTAGAAGTGTTATTGCTTCAATTTTTTTGTATATTCAATTTATTTTATTAAATATCATTTGAATATATTATTTTATTTTTCTCTTTTCTTATGTCTTATGAACGTAATAAATATAAGTGTTTTTTTAATTTAAAATCACATTATTTTTTTAAATATTCCTATATCGATTCAAAGTAAATTTCAACAATTCAATTCCAATATATCAAGCTATCTACCAACATGGAAGTATCTAACTAAAGTTTTTAATTTGATCTTATTTATGTAAAATATTTAATCATAGCAAAACTATTTTCTCGCCTAAACTGCAATTGTAATTAACTATAATTTCTATATGTCAGTTTCAATTTCTAAGAAATATGTAGAGAAATATGGATCAACGTAAAAGCAATTTTTCGGAAGATCAATAAAAAATAATTAAAAAATTAACTTACTTTATGTCATGATCATCAGCATCATCTATATTTCATTAATTTCATCATTTCAAGATTTTTTTATATTCTGTAACATATTTATACTTATATGATACTCCGTATATATCATCAAAATTTATTTATTTTTATTTCATTTTCTTCAAGAACAATAATAAAGAAATAAATTTATAGCATTATTTGGATAATTTAATATTAAAATTATAAAATTAAAATTAAAACATTTTTGAAAGTAAATAAATAAGTATATAAATGTATTGCAATTTGCAGTTCATAAATCAAAACTAAGAAATAATTCAATATGGGAAAGAAAAAAGAATAAAAACGAGAGATAGAAAAGTTGAAAAGGCCACGATTTGTGGTGTCAAGTAAATGACAAAAATCAACCAAAAAAACAAAAGTTTTTTTTTACTATGTTAAAAACATTAAATGAAACTAACTTATTCATTTTAAATTATATTTATATATATGTTATATTTTAAATTAAATGTATTTTCATGTGTCATTTAAGATGTATATTATATATAGTTTTTCTCAAAATACAATGTTGCGAAAATAAGAAAAAATATATTTAAGATAAAGAATGATAGAGAAAAAAAGAATTAAAAGTAAACCGCCATCTCTAAATTAATGTTGTAAATTGTAATGAAGAATTTTAAGATCAACATGCTTAAAAGAATATTATATAATTGGTTAGACATTTAAATCTAATTATAGAATGAAGAATAATTGATAATTAAGAAAACTTATCCAAAAATAATTTTGGGACATTTTAGTCACAAATATTTTTCATATAATGTTAAGGGTATTATGGTAGCCATAATTATGGCTCCATATAATTCCAAAAACTTTATAAGAATTATTGATATGACAAAAACCATGACGCGAAGCCAATCACGTCGTTAGTTATGCCGTAAATGAACCTTTAATACTGAATTAAATATCTACATTCTCAATTTTTGGTGTTCTTTTACTGCAAACTCCAATTTTTGGTAAATTTGCGCTGGGCCCGGCCGGGCCGGGTTAAATCCCCAAAGACAAAACGGGATTCGAGCACAAACCTATTGGGCCGGAAAAGTTGGAGCCCAACCCAGTTTCTATTTTCAAGGAGTAATAAATAGCGACTACTAAACCAACCATAATAAGCCCCCACCAATTGTAAAGGCTTGCGTGATTTACTTGATTATATCAACAAAATATCTAGAATGAGAACTATGGGAAAAGAAAGATGCCAAGCCTAAATTCCATTGAAAAAAATGGTTACGATTCGTCCAAATCCGATCCAGATCCGTCGGGTCCAAATTTTACAAGGTTCAAATTCGAAAAAAAGAGTTTGGATCCACGGATCTGGACCGGGTCTCGGATCCATTGCCATCTCTAGTTACAAAACGTGTCGTGGAAATGACAAATTGAGGTATGCGTATGTTGGTACGGAAATATCTATATTATACTTCCTCCGTCCCAATAATAACGTCTCAAAAAAATAGAACACGTAAATTAAAAAAATATAAATAAAGTAATAGAGATATAAAGTAAATGAGGAGATAGTAGTAAAAAAAGAAAAGAAGATAAAGTAAATAAAGAGAGACAGAGAGAGCAGATAAAGTTTTTTTTTTTTAATTGAGACATTATAAATTAATGGACGCCCAAAAATAAAATTTGGGATGGTATTATTAGGACGTAGGGAGTATTAAAAAGTCAACATTTGTCAACGAGGTATAATTCAAGTGACAAGACTGAAGCACCTAAAAATTATCTTTTCTGAGAGATATTGAATTCAATCCTGCTTGCTTGCGATGTAGTTTCCCACATTTGTGCGGGTAATAATCTTGCATGCATGCAGTTATTTTTCACCTTTATCTCGTCTCTCATCTTTTTTCCAATAAATCTATTTTTATTTTTTTTTCTAACTTATTTTTTTTTGTCTTTTTCATAATATCAATTTTTGTTGTGAATTATTCTTTTTTTTTTCATTATTCAACTCAAATATATTTATTTATAATTATTTTTATTATATTTATAAATATAATAATTGAGTTGGTATATTTTTATAGAAATATAAAAATATTTCTCGGGCATTGCCCGTAGTACAAAGTGTATGATTAATGTTTGATATTAAAAATTTTAGGCCCGAATTCACTATCATATTATCTTTAAACTTACTTATTTATTAATAAAAAATGACAAATTGATATAATTTCAAAAAGTACTCTCTCATTGACAACATGTTTTAGGTTTTTAAAAAATAAATAAAAATCGAACAAGTATCTAATTTCAAAATTCAATACTAAACAATACTCTTTATGTCCCATTTTAATAGGCTCGTTTCCTTGTTTGGAACGTCCAACTAGATTAGGTTCGTTTTTCATTTTGAGTAAAAAAAAATACTCTCTCCGTCTTTATAAAAAGTACTCCCTCCGTCCCACCGAGTTTGAGTCGTATTCCTTTTCGGGCCATACCAACGAGTTTGAGTCGTTTCCTTTTTTGGCAAAAATAAGAAAAATAATACCTTAATTAAAGCTACTAATTACATCCTTATTTTCATCTCATTTTCACTTTCCCTCTCTCAAACACATTATTCACAAATTTATAGAAAATATTAAAAAAATAATCAATTTAATTAATTATATAAATAATTAGTTCTTATATAAAAAATAATTAATGATTAACTCAGATTTAATTAATTTAGATTTATACTTAATTGATTTAAATTTTATATTAAAAACTAATTCAAAATAATTAATCATATAAATAACTACTTAACCACAAATTTACAAATATACTTAAATAACTAAATAATAGCTCCTTAATTTTCGTGTCTAAAATAAACGCCTCAAACTTAGTGGGACACAGGGGTATCAATTTCTAAATGGCACTGGTTTTAACTTTTAATAAAGTAATTGAATGTGTTGTGAGTGGAGTAAGGATCCCACTTAATTGTGAGTGGAAAACTTGCCAAAAATAGTCTGGATACATTTTATGAGGACAGACGAAAATGACACATTAAATACATTTTATGAAGACATGTGGAGTACTTAATTGGTGTGGACCATATTATTTTTCCTCCTAAAATGTAAGTTTTTTAATCTTCGTGCCCGAAAGAAGTGAACCTATTAAAGTGAGACGGGGGGTTACATCTTTTGGTCCTAAAATGTAGTCATAGAATAGGACGACATAAATTTTACGATGTGGAGTAAAATAGGGGTACCAACGTTGTGAGCAGCAAGAGCATGAAGTATATGAATATTTTCGTCGAATACAAAAAGATTATTATTATTATTATTATTTGCTAGCTTTGCATGCTACAACCCTGGGAACATCGAGGAAGCAGGGCAACAGACAGAGACGGATCCAAAATTTGCGGATAGGGGGGCTGACCTTGAATGTATTAAGTGGGGGTTCAGGGGCAGTAGGCCTCAAGCCAAAATTTTCGGGCAGTCAGTACAATTCATTTTTCTATTCAAGTAGAATTTTAATAGACTTAGGATTAAAATTCGATTACCTACTATAATAAATAATTATTCTTTTCTTATTGATTCAATAACATATGCATTGAAAGCATATAAAAAATTACCGCTATATGTTAAAAAAAATTAATCTACCTTCTACAAGAATAAACTTATTTTTATTAGTATATTGAAAGGTATTTTTATCTTATGTCTGAAAGCTAAACTGGGCTAAGACCAAACTATATAGATATTAGGGTAAATATATTTAATATATATAAAACAAAATTTTGGGCATGCATTAGGCTCAATGCAGCTCCCATGTAGATCCGCCCATGACAATATATCATAAGAAAATCAATAAAGGTTTAAGAGCATCCACAGCACCAGCGTCGAAGCCGGTGTCGATCCGGGGCGAAGGAGGCGGCCGCGCGCTGGAGACGCGCGCAGATGCGAGGCTGTGTCGAAGCCTCAACCCGGGGCGAGAGGGGAGAGTGTATGGCGCGTCCGAAGGACGCGCCCAATTTAAAAAAAAATATATTCAAAAATCTTTAATTTTGTTCAAGGGGGAAGGGGGAAGGAATGGAGTCTGTGTTTTTGCTGGAAAAGAGACGCAGATGGGGGGAAGGGGGAAGGAATGGAGTCTGTGTTTTTGCTGGAAAAGAGACGCAGATAGGGGGGGGGGAGGAATGGAGTCAGTGGGGAAAGAAAGAAGAAAAGGGGAGTCGGTGGGTGGGGAATTTTGTTTTTTTTTTTTTGTTTTTTTTTTAAATCTTAATTATTTTAATTATGTAATTTTTTTATTATTTAAATTATGTAATTTTTATTTTTATTGCAATGTTTAATTTAAATTTTAATGAAATTTGAATTAAAAATACATTTGGTCTCGTTTTGGTCCGATTGAGTCCTAGAAAATTAGTGTAATTTTTATTTTTTTTATTGTATTTAAATTATGTCTTTAAATTATTGTAATGTTTAATTTTATTTTTAATGAAATTAGAAATTTAAAAATAAAAGTGTAGAAATATGAATTTTGTGGAAATGGGGATTTAAGCACCCACCTAAGACACAATGCATTGGAGAAGGGTGTGTCTTAGGTGGGGCCCACTCCTAAGACACCCCTCTAAGACACCACCATTGTGGATGCTCTAAGCCCCTTTTCAATTGAGAAGTTTCCAGGCTTGGATTACACAGCTGACGATGATTCATAGAAATACGTGTTCCTCATTGAATAATCATGTCACAAATACGACAAATAGTTAATTATCAAAGGAATACATCTAAATTTGTAATTGTAACATCCACGAGCACATACAATGTACGTGAACCTCTAGAAAAAGATTAAATTATGCATCTTATGTTACATGTAAAGTAGTATATATATAAGATTGCTGTTCATTGTAAAGTTCCCCTCACTTCTATTTCACCGGCAATATTACTCATATTCTCGAAGACTTTTCCATATTGTTCTCTATTTATACTCTATTCAATTTTTGGTGGATTTATCAATTAGTCATTTGTTCGTCGAGATTAATTGGCAAAGATTTTATAAGGGAGTAATCGAGCTTGTATCTCATTTGTTCATTGATAGTTTTGCTATAAAACACACTAGGTTACGATTTCTTTGTTATTTAAGTATATTAAACATGGATCTACGTTTTATGAATTCACCAATTTTAATACTAAGTGATTGAGGATATTATAAATGGAAAATTGGTCTCACTAAAAGTAATGTTAAGAACGATAATTAATTGTATTGTGAATGGAGAAATACGCTTTTCATATGATAGAATACATCAATAAGTTGATATACTGAAATTAATATATTATGGAATAATATATATAAATAAAAAATGAGTATTTTTATAAAAATATCAAACGATAAAAATGAACTAGTATATTTTTAGAGATGAAAAATATATTAATTTTTTTTATCATTATTTTTTGATGTATTACTATGTCCGTTCCACTCTAATAGGCTCACTTTTATGGACGCGAAGATTAATAAACTTATTTTTTTGCAGGAACGTAGTGTGATTCACATCAATTAAATAAGTATATATTTTTTTACTTAAAATGAAAAATGAGTCTATTCTCATAGGAGGTTCTAAAAAAAATTGATAGAATGGGAAGGGGGAGTAATAATTAGTGGATAAAAATTAAAATTGTTAACTTCGTTGAGATCCATATTTTGACGGTTGAGAACACAGGAGGAAGAGAATATGTATTTAAGTTCTTTTATTACGAAAAAGGCCTCATAAATAAAGCATGACATTTTCGGCGTGGTTCACGCACACGGGGCAACTCCGTAAATTTATAATTGAATATCCAAACCTATATATATGAAAAATGTAATAGTTGTATTTTTCCGTTCTGTTTTCCATTTTTGTGGTGCTACTCATGCAATACGATTTCAATTTGAATTAGGGTTTTTCCTTTACTTTTTTCTCCTTTTTTCCAACTATATATTCTTGTTTGTTCTATACAGGTAGATTGTTTCTCTATCTAGAATCGCAGCTGCCGCGTCTGGTTAACGCTTTCGCTCTCATCGTCCGAGGTAATTTTCTGTTTTTTGCTTTTGTGTCGCCTAATTTTATGTTTTTGATTTAATATGTGTTACTGTGTGTATCCGGATTTTGGTTTCTGAGTGTTTTTTTTTTTGATTTTGTTGTTTCGATATATATCCGATTATTGCTCCGCAAACGTTTGATCGACATATAGTTTCTGATTGTGTTGAGCTGTTCGATTATCATTTGGAGGATTAGATCGCGGCAGAGTTATGAATAATTCATAGGAATCACTGGTTTTTATATGATATGCTTTGCATGAAATCTCTATTTTAACTGATTCAGGTCCCTGTAGCCGTAGATTTTTGGCATAATTGAGATTGCTTTTTTCTCCTTATCACATTCTGTTAACATTTGTATTATGGCTGGCTTGCACTTTCATAAAACAAATCTAATGTCTCAGCTCAAACTTGCTGTGCTCTTTTAGCTTTATTTACTATAAGAATTTATGTTGCTTGTTTAACTATTGTTCTTTTTGGATTTAGAACTTTTCTGCGCCTTGATTTTTTTATATTTGAGATCAATGGCTGATGGTCACGAAACTGATAAGAACATTGAGATATGGAAAATCAAGAAGCTCATCAAGGCACTCGAAGCAGCTCGAGGCAATGGAACCAGTATGATTTCTCTTATCATGCCTCCTCGCGATCAAATATCTCGTGTTACCAAGATGCTTGGAGACGAATTCGGAACTGCATCCAACATCAAGAGCAGAGTCAATCGCCAATCAGTGCTCGGTGCAATTACATCTGCTCAGCAGCGGCTGAAATTGTACAACAAGGTTCCTCCAAATGGCCTTGTTCTCTACACTGGAACCATTGTTACTGAAGACGGGAAGGAAAAGAAAGTGACAATTGACTTCGAGCCGTTCAGGCCCATAAACGCATCTCTTTATCTATGTGACAACAAATTCCACACTGAGGCGCTGAATGAACTTTTGGAATCTGATGACAAGTTCGGCTTTATTGTAATGGATGGTAACGGGACTCTCTTTGGAACGTTGAGTGGTAATACTAGGGAGGTTCTTCACAAATTTACTGTGGACCTGCCTAAGAAGCATGGAAGAGGAGGGCAATCTGCATTGCGTTTTGCTCGTCTCCGCATGGAGAAGCGCCATAACTATGTCCGCAAAACAGCAGAGCTTGCCACCCAGTTTTATATCAATCCTCAGACGAGCCAACCCAATGTCTCAGGACTCATTCTGGCTGGTTCAGCTGACTTCAAGACTGAGCTCAGTCAGTCTGATATGTTTGACCCTCGTCTGCAGGCGAAGATTCTAAATGTGGTGGATGTTTCGTATGGAGGGGAAAATGGTTTCAATCAGGCGATTGAGCTGTCTGCGGAGATCCTCTCCAATGTGAAGTTTATACAAGAGAAGCGTTTAATAGGCAAGTACTTTGAGGAGATTAGTCAGGATACCGGCAAGTATGTTTTTGGCGTTGATGACACGTTGAAAGTTCTTGAAATGGGTGCTGTTGAGACGCTTATTGTTTGGGAAAATCTGGACATGACCAGATACACGCTGAAGAATACTGTAACCGGTGAAATCCTCATAAAACACTTCAACAAGGAGCAGGATTCTGATCAGAGTAACTTCCGTGATCCAGCTACAAATGCTGAACTAGAGGTTCAGGAAAAGATGTCATTACTTGAATGGTTTGCCAGTGAGTATAGACGTTTTGGTTGCACGCTTGAGTTTGTCACGAACAAATCACAAGAAGGTTCCCAGTTTTGCCGGGGCTTTGGAGGAATAGGAGGAATCCTGCGCTATCAGCTGGATGTTCGGGCTTTTGATGATCTTTCCGATGATGGAGAAGTTTATGAAGATTCTGAATAGCAATCAATCAAATTTTCCAATCCCGGTGCAGGTTGCAGGGATGGAGCGGAAGCACTGCACCGGTGCGCGGGGGCTCGCCCCTCTGACTATGCCGCTCGGATTGTATTGGCTGAAAAAGATGGAGCGAAGCTTGATGAGGTCTGTGGCGCCTGCATTTTCTTTAACAATTAACATGATCTTCTGCAAAATAAATGTTGTAATTTCTTTTTTCCGATTTCCCCTTCATGTGATGCAGGATCATGGACAAACTATCTGGAAAGGAAGAGAGATAGTGCTGCAAGAAGGTAATGACGCCCTACGTTCTTTACCCGTAGAGGAGGTAATGTCATGATGCCCTACATGCTTTGTCTGTGAGGGCTGTATATCACCGTTATGTGGAGTCGTATTATTATATGCGTTAAGGAGACGAGGTTTTGATTGATCATTTCCTATGTTGAAGTTCATTGCTCAGGTCGGGGTCGTGTT
Organism: Salvia miltiorrhiza; assembly: GCF_028751815.1. Taxonomy (NCBI): domain Eukaryota; kingdom Viridiplantae; phylum Streptophyta; class Magnoliopsida; order Lamiales; family Lamiaceae; genus Salvia; species Salvia miltiorrhiza. The sequence goes on from NC_080387.1 coordinate 38,881,680, forward strand.
CGTGTCTGTGTTGTATTCGTATCTGTGTCTGGGTTGAAGTTTATTTTCTGGCTGTTTGGGGAAAATAATTTAGGGTCGTGTAATAAGTAACTGCATTTGGATCTTTGTTGATGCAGCAGATTTCGATTGTTATACTATTATGTGTTTGATTTGGTTTGTTTATATCTTTGTTTCTTTTGTGATTGTGAATGACTATGAGAAAAATCCCCATTACATAGCACAAGTTTATTGTAAAATCCACTCTTTCTCCAAAAATTCAACGGATGGGAACTTTTCTGAAAGTTTTCAAAATTATAGATACAATTAAGGATATAATGGTGGACATGTTTATTTTCAATTTAAATATACGTTATTTAATAGCGAGGCCATAATGTGTTTTACACAAAAACTTGCATATATGATTATGTTACGTGTCAAAAATGATGAAATATGTCAAGATTTGGACCTAAGTGACATCCCGAACAAAACAAACTAATCTAAAGTGAAGAGTGGCTGAAATTATGTGGTGAAATTCGTATCCAGCTCCTTCTTCCCCACTCTCCTTCTGGCCGCAGGCGGCTTTGACGAACGAAGAGAGAAGAAAAGTGGAAGTGAATGAGGGGGATTTTTTGAGGGTTCCCACCACAATTACAAATGAAGTTGAATACACATTGCATTTAAAGATGCTATCAAGGATAAATTCACAATCCTCGATAATGTGTTATGGTTCGAACTTCTCGAAGGAAAGGAAGGGAATTCACCTGAAGGAACTATCAAAACTGATAAAAGACTTAGGGGGGTGTATTCGTTCTGGAATTTGATGGATTTCTATGGATTTTAAAAGTCTGGGTGTATTCGTTCAAGACTTTTAAAAGTCTGCAGAAATCTGGGTGTATTCGTTCAAGACTTTTAAAAGTCCATATAAATCTGGGTGTATTCGTTCCAGACTTTTCAAAATCCATACAAATCTAGGTGTATTCGTTATTCCATTGACTTAAAATCCGGAATGACTTTCATGGATTTCATCCAAAAAATACACACGACGAAATTCGGCCAAGAACCACGAGAATTGAAATCCACGAAGTTTTAAGCGAGCGCTGACTTCCAGCGCCCGCGGCCAAGAAGCCAGCGAGCGCTGGAACTCAACCATTGTTGAGAGTGTCCAGCCCACGCTGGATTTCAGCAACCGTGGGATCCATCAAAGAATGTGGTAAATTACACGCTGGATTTCAGCAACCGTGGGATCCATCAAAGAATGTGGTAAATTATTTGTGTATAACGTGTGATGCACTTGGTTTGCATGGGGCTCTGCTATCATAAGATGGGGGTGAATCAATGTCATTTCATTCTGCAATTTTGTGACTTTGTAATTTCAACCTACTCCCATTTCCAATTGTGTAGCCATACAGTCTTCTTCCAAACTCCATCTTTTAGCCATACAATCTTCTTCCAAACTCCATCTTTTCTTTCTGTTCTGTTTCTTGCTCTTACATTTGATACTAATATTTATTCTTTTTTTCATACCCTCTCTCTCTCTCTCTCGCTGGAACCCAGCGGTTGCTAGGTTTCCAGCGCTCGTTGGAACTCAGCGGTCGCTGGGTATTTTCTAGCGGGCGCTGGTTTCATGGAATTCAATTCCAAAATTATCTCGTAAAGTCTTCGAAAATCAGTGAAAATCGGGGTGAAATCCAACTACGAATTCTTTGAAAGTCGTCTGGAATCTATGTGAATTCCATGGAATTTAAATTCCATGGACTTTTTAAAGTCTGTGGACAACGAATACACCCTCCTTAGTGTTGAAAATGAAATCAATATCATCAGCATCAGATCAGATAGAGGGACTGAATTCCTCAATTCAGTTATTCAGAACTACTACAAGGAACGAGGGATCAGTCATCAAACCTCTGCAGCAATAACTGATAGGAACTGAGATGATATTTTATTAAATTCGGAGACTAAGTTTTTCTTGCTGAACAAGAATTATTCAAATTACCTTTTGAATATATCTTATTCTGACCTACGCATGATTTGATCTCTTTTTCTGCCCCTTTTTCATTATCAGAGATCTATTTCTTCAGTTGGCTGATTAGCTCGGTGGGCTCTTACTGGACCGGTTCCGACCGAACTTTTGGAAGCTATGAGGTCGAGACTCACCCATCATGTTAGAGTAATTATTACTCTCTCAGTTCCAATGAAATTTTTTTGGATACAAAAATTAAGAAATTTATTTTTGAAGGTGTTAGTGTTGCTTCGTCTGGATCATAATGTTGTGCAGTGTGTTGGAACAGCACGCACAAAAAATACAAAGTATAAAGCAGTAGAAATAAATAAAAATGGATGGGAAGACACAAGGAGATACAAAAATTCTTCAAGTTATATATTATAACTTGAAGACGCCTCATGGCAAAAAGACTAAATAGAGAATGAACAACTCACGTTCAATACCTTTACAACGACATAAGTATTGAACACATGACACTCTCACTAAAAAACAAATTAAAACTCTGTTCAAGAGTAATACTCTGAAACCTTATAAAATAAAACAACGCGTGTTGACTCTGATGTTATCCCAACATCCGGAATCACACTCGTACACAATTGCCCTACATGGCTTGATTTCTCTCTGTAAGCTCTTGGCAGACTGAGGGGGCAACGAGTGCTGTAAAAGACGTTATCGTAACACACAACATAACACTCGTACAAGAACCGCCTATCACCCTCTCTAGCTGTACTTTGAATGAGAACTCTTTCCCAGCTTATATAGGCGTCTCCAACTTGCTCTCCAAGCCTTGAAAAACGTGTTGCAAGTGATGGATGGAGTGGTTGTTGAAGTGGTTAGGTTTTCCTTGTTTGTAGGAACAAACTCCACCAACTTTCTTCCCTTAACTTCCAGCAGCCACGTTTGAGCCTCCAACCACTTCCTTTCTCTTTCTTTTCCGTCTTCTCATCTTCCTTATTTGTAGGAGTCTTCAACCTCTCTTTGACTCAGCCATTCGAACCCTACAAAACACACGTGAGGAAGGCCAAACAAACCAAAACTTTAAGAAAGTTTTATGGAGTTAAAAATTAACTCCAACAAACTCCCCCCTTTTGCCTTTCTTCACAAAATCAATCTCCATTAAATCTCCCCCTGAACGGATGTTCTTCCCTTGCATTTGTACTTCTTGAAAGAGCAATTTGCACCATCCAGAATTGGTGGTCGCATAAATCCCAGATTGTTGGACTCTATGTTGAAGCTAGGGGTGTCGATCGGTTCGGGTTCGGTTACCCGTACCCGAAATTTCGGTTACCCGAACCCGAAATTGTCAAATTTCAATAACCGTTCCCGAACCGTTTTAGGAGTTCGGTTACCCAATACCCGCTTCGGTTAACCAATTGGGTAATTTGGGTATCCGAAATACCCATTTTAAAAATAAAATTTAAATAAGTTCAATTCAGCAAAGGGAAGCAAAGGGAAGCAATTCAGTTCAATCAAATGCAAAGTGTTCATCAATTTAGTCAAAAGCAATTCAGCAATTTATCTGAAAACATCGGTCTTCCATCTGAAAAATGTTCTAAAGAATCACAAGATTTGCAGTACAGGAAGCGTGGCAATAATCGAAAAGGCTATAACATATCTACAGACTACAGGAAGACATAGCAGTGTTTGCTTCAACTTTGACTTACTACTCAAATGCTCCGAAACAAAACACTACTAAAACTAGAATGCTCATTAAATACATTCATTCAGCTAGAGTTGGCATTTCAAGCGTAAATGGCCCAAATCAGAAACATGACAAGAACCTAACAAGCTATAAATTGGGAGTCCTGCTCGTGAAGCATTAATCTGAACAGGAAGCGTGGGAAAGCGGCGTAGACTTACCGGGGCGGCGGACGAACAGCGAAGTGGCCGGCGGCGTGGCGGAGCTGCGTCGCTGAGCAGCCTGAAGTCCTGGACTGAATCAGAATCGAAGGGCAGGGCGGCGTCGACTGATGCAGCGTGGCGAAGCGGCGTCGACTGATGCAGCGTGGCGAAGGGCAGGGCGGTGTCTCACGGAGGCGGCGGACGGCGTTGGACGGTCGGACGGAGAGGGGAGGGCGACGGGATTTGGGAAGAGGAAGATGGGAAGAGGAAGATGGGCGAACGGAACTGACGGGAGGAGGGAGGCTGAACCAGAACTAGGGTTCATTCAATTTTCTCCCAATTTTGTAATTTCTATTTTTCTACTAACTAATAATTAAAATATTAAATTAATTAAAAAAAATCGGTTATTCGGTTAACCCGAATCGGTTATCGGGTTAACCGATAACCGAAAATTTCTTAGAATCAATAACCGAAACCGACCCGATACCCGAAAATTTCGGTTATTGGATACCCAAACCCGGGAATTTCGGTTCGGTTAATTGGATACCCAAAACCCAATACCCAATTAGACAGCCCTAGTTGAAGCAACTGTTCTGATAACAACGAGGATCACACTCAGTGTGTCGAGTGACCGCTCTAATACCACTTGTTAGTGTTGCTTCGTCTGGATCATAATGTTGTGCAGTGTGTTGGAACAGCACACACAAAAAATACAGAGTATAAAGCAGCAGAAATAAATAAAAATGGACGGGAAGACACAAGGAGATACAAAAATTCTTCAAGTTATAAATTATAACTTGAAGACGCCTCATGGCAAAAAGACTAAATAGAGAATGAACAACTCACGTTCAATACCTTTACAACGACATAAGTATTGAACACATGACACTCTCACTAAAAAACAAATTAAAACTCGGTTCAAGAGTAATACTTCGAAACCTTACAAAATAAAACAACGCGTGTTGACTCTGATGTTATCCCAACATCCGGAATCACACTCGTACACAATTGCCCTACATGGCTTGATTTCTCTCTGTAAGCTCTTGGCAGACTGAGGGAGCAACGAGTGCTGTAAAAGACGTTATCGTAACACACAACATAACACTCGTACAAGAACCGCCTATCACCCTCTCTAGCTGCACTTTGAATGAGAACTCTTTCCCAGCTTATATAGGCGTCTCCAACTTGCTCCCCAAGCCTTGAAAAACGTGCTGCAAGTGATGGATGGAGTGGTTGTTGAAGTGGTTAGGTTTTCCTTGTTTGTAGGAACAAACTCCACCAACTTTCTTCCCTTAACTTCCAGCAGCCACGTTTGAGCCTCCAACCACTTCCTTTCTCTTTCTTTTCCCTCTTCTCATCTTCCTTATTTGTAGGAGTCTTCAACCTCTCTTTGACTCAGCCATTCGAACCCTACAAAACACACGTGAAGAAGGCAAAACAAACCAAAACTTTAAGAAAGTTTTATGGAGTTAAAAATTAACTCCAACAGAAGGGAAAAGTGGTGTGGGTCATACTAATTAAATATATTATTTTTATTTAAAATGAAAAATAAACTTATTCTAGTGGAGCATTTTAAATGAAAAATAAGCCTATTCTAATCTAATGGGAGGAGGGAGGGAGTATATTCAAATATCCCGATTATAAAATTTGAGTATTCAGGCTGGTGTTTTCTAAGGTCAAGCCTAGTAATTCTGAGGTATTAATCTCTCTCTAATAAACAATATTAGATCAGTGATTTAATGCATGTGGGACGGTTGGTTTCTGTCGTAAATCCCACTTATTTTTGTTGCTATTAAATATATTAATGATACTTGTGTTTTTTGTTCGTTCTTTTTTGTCCACGTTTTGTCGTGGTTTGATATATAGTACTCCATAAAAAGGGAATTATGTACGACTACATAATTCTAAAAGTCTGTAACAATATTTTTGCTTACAAAAGTTTACAGCCCTAAAAGTTTGTCCTTAATCCTCTTTTTTGTCATGGTATTGAAAGATTAAGAGGTTGGTACATTCTTATATATATATATGTGTGTGTGTGTGTGAATTACAAAAGGTATCTAATAAGTTAATTCAAAACATTCTATACTTTCCAATAATTTCTTGAACATTTTATCATTATTTATGATTTTCTTAAATAAATTTACTTTTGGAACTAAGAAAGTCACCTCTTTTTTTAAAAAATAAAATAAAAATTGTTACACTTAAAGAAAGGAAAAATACATTCACACTCTAGCCTTCTAGGTGACTCGAACTCCCGACCTATTGGTTGGAGGAGAAGCGTCTTATCAACAGACAACACTTCATCGTCCTAAGAAAGTCACCTCAATTAATAAGATATTTTCCTTTAATTAATTATAGGTCATATGTTCGAATCATCTTAAGGGCATAAGTTGTAACTCTTAAAAGAAATATTAAGGGGTAATTGCCCCTAAATACATAAACTTTCACTAAATTCTGATATTGCACATCATCTTTAAAATTCGCCTCAGAATACATCACCTTTATCTATTTTCTAATTTTGCACATGACCACTAAATCTGTATACCGTGAAGATGAATTGGCAGCCAAAAATCCACATAAGCACGCCGGTCGGAGCATTTTAAAGACGTGGCATACAACATGGCCAAAACTGTGTCGTTTGGCTCAATAATTGAAACACAAAATTTTCAATCCCTAAATCAGAAATTGAACAGAACTCACGCACTCAACTCTTGCCGAACTCACGACGGCGCTCACTGAACTCACGCACGCTTACTGAACTGATGACGACGCGACGGACCAGGGTGCCGATTTTGATCGCGACGGCGGAGGGTTTGTGGCGGTTTGATTGCCGACGGCGCGGCGGACCAGGGTTTGAACTTTTTCTTTTGATAGCTTACGCTTCTTTTGCAATGCAGAATGTAAAATGTTGAATTTAGGCAGCGTGTATTTTTGTCATTTGCCAAGGTGTTGTTCTGAAGATACATATATTGTGTCTCGTTGGCCAAAAAGATAGAACAATCGGCAACAGATGTTGGTGGCTTAGAGCAACAAAGACTTGGAATCATTAAAATCTGAGCATCTACAAGCAGTAGAGCAGATTGAAGTATATAAAATGGAAGTGAAGAAGCTATCTCAAACAGAGGCCTTATTAAACCAAGCCAACACTACACAATTATGATGAATCTCAAGATTCCAGATGAACAAAACATGACCAGCCTTCATGAAAATCGCAGCAGCAGCTAGGTCCAGCCTTCGCTGTCGCGAGCCCAACCCTTGAACCCTCCGCCGTCGCGATCTTAACCCCGCTAATCCTAATCACATGCGCATCGCGAGCCTTACCCCCACGAATCCTAATCACCTGCGACTCGCGAGCCTTACCCCCACGAACCTGGTCAACCGCGCCGTCGTGAGCCACGACCCTGCTCGGCGTGAGTTCACTTGAGAGTTCACAGTTGAGTGCGAGGGTTGATCAGTGCATGAGTTCTGTTCAATTTATGATTTAGGGATTGCAAATTTTGTGTTTTAATTATTGAGCCAAACGAGAGTTTTGGCCATGCTATATGTTATGTCATCAAAATGCTCCGACCGGCGTACTTATGTGGATTTTTGGCTACCAACTCATCTTCACGGTATACAGATTTAATGGTCATGTGCAAAATCAGAAAATAGGTAAAGGTGATGTATTATGAGGTGGATTTTAAAGATGATGTGCAATATCGGAATTTAGTGAAAATTACCCCAAATATTAAATCAACTTAACTTGGATTTCAGAAATGTATAAATTTTTATTTTCCACAATTTTAACAGACTTAGACCGAAGCAATGAGTTATAGATCTTAAATACATTAAGTTAACTAGCTCGAATTTGTCGAAGTTTGAGATAAATACACGTATATAAATTATAATTTGGTCATAATATTAACCGATATGTCTATAGACTCTATATGGAATTTTCTTTATTTTTAAATTTTTTATTTTTAAGTTTATTTAATATTAATGTTTATATTGTAATGTCAATTTATTATTGTAACGAACAATCAATTAGTGTAATAACATATAGTTATAATTATTTATTGTATTTTATTAAAAGAAGAAAAGAAAAAACTTAAATAAAAAACCCTTAAAAGCACAAAAAAATCAAACATATTTAGTTAATTAGCGATCATATTACATAGGTTTTGTAGTGGACAAAATTCGTATCAGTTCAATAAACAAAAATTGTGTGGGCCTACGGATTTACCTGATAAAGCGATCCATACCCCAATTGATGAAATGAGACCAGAGTAAAACCCACACACGAGGGATACGTGAGTCCATCAAATAAAACCCTAAAATGCGGCAGTTACTTGACGACTAAGTCAAATGAAATTCGGGGGAGATCGTTTCCTAAGAAGTCGGAACTACTAGGATTGCAACGGGTATTCCAGCAAAATCCTAACCCTAGTCGTCTCCCCGTAGGTCCATCATGTATATATTCTAACTCATTAATGAAAGGGATCATTGACAATCACTTATATCCACTCTTGCACTCGCACACGATCTCTCACTCTCGTTTTCTCCCGCATTCCCCGCTCTTCCGTTTCACCTCCACGCTCACAACACTCTAGGGTTTAGATCGCCCGACTAGCCCGGACGTCTGTCGCCCCTTATTCCACATTGCTCGATAGCTCTAACTCCAATCATCGGGACACCCGATCCTCTGGTACCACTCTTATTACTATCTATTTTATAGTGTCTATTATTTTCTTACGTTACTTACGTCTATTATTTATATCAATTCATTGACTTGAGCGTCAGAGGCCCTTCTATCGACACCCCCACCGGTGCTCATCGGAGGGCTCTAACGTTGCTTGTGGTTTCAGGTTGCTAGTGCCCGTCGATCCAGACATGATTGACGTCACTTTCGTAATTGTCGGATTCACCCCCAATAGATTTAAGATCAAAATGAGTAGTATAATCACTTTTAAGTGGTTTGAGACGAGTACATGCCTATAATTTTGATGAGTTTAGATGGTTGAACCATATCCTTATTATTCCGACTAACTAATATTTTAGGAAACTTCACAAATTGATGATTATAAATAAATTAAAATTTTACATATATTTTTATTTATCATTAATATATAAATATTTGGATTTATTGAGGCTAGTAACCAATTATTATAAGAACTTACTTTTATAAATTCGGATGAGTTTAGGGAGTCTGCGAGATTATTATGACGATTTGATATGAGAATGAGTGATTATCAAGTATTTATATTGTGCATTATTAATTTTTACATTGTCATGTTGAAATTTATTGAGACATGTAATTAATTATTATAATAATTCATATTTAATTAATTATCTATATAATATATGAAAACGAAATTTTAACCATAACTTTTCCCTATCAAATTTTATCCCTCTTCTCTTCCCCTATTTTTGTCTTGACTTTTCTAAAAATCATCAATTTTGATTCATGGAAAAATATGCATTATGAATATTAAATTAAAGATTATGACAAGAATTCTAATCTGGTGTAAAAATTATAAAAAATAAATTTTAAACAAATAAGTTATGATTGTTTAAAATATCAATCTTAATTTTTTCTCTTTCTCATGCATTCATCTATAATATTGAACATCATATTTTTTTTTATGCTTTTGTTTGTTGGTGGAAAAATAAATATAAAAAACTTTACACGATTGTTTAATTATAATATTTTCAAATTTACTTATATTTATGTTATAATAATTTTTAATATAATTAATGAGAAGAGGATTATATTGATTCAATTTATAACCTTTTCATTTCAAAATATATATTTTTATAAGTAAATTTATACTAATTTTAATACTATAAATTAGTAGATGAAAAATTATTTATATATCTAAAAATTATAATTTCAATTATTATATAATTTTATTTAAATTTTAGTTATATTTTGTGTATGAACTATTTATTTATTTGTATAATATATTTGTTGTTATCTTTTTATTTTTATATTATTTGTATCCTTTCTATTTTTTAAATAGTTTTGGGCTATTTAATTACAGATTTTTAATTAGAATATAGTTTTTAATTTTAAGAGTCCAAAATTGTTAGTGTGAACTATTAATTTTGTTATATCGATGATTTAGTCTTCTTTGGTCAAAATAAGATTGACTTAAATTATTTGTTTTACAATCTATAAATTTAATTATTATTATTATACGATATTTATTAAATTTAATATTATATTCATTGAGTAGATAATATTGTTGCACTATTTTAAATCAACTACTAAAATTTAAATTAATAAAAAATATTTTTTGTTTCCAATGTTCTAATTCACAACCAATGATATTTTGATGTAACAGCCCTGATTTCCCGGGATAATATATAACGGGATTGCAAGACTTTACTTGAATTAAATGGGTAATGTGTCCTTAGAGTCGGACATCATTTCATTAATCGAAAAATACATCGTACTTAAAAGACAACAAGTGCGATGTTAAAATAAAATTGTTCTCCCTATCAGGATCGGAAGTTCGAAGGTCTGAGACCCAAGCAACATTTTAGACTAGGCATATAATATATGCGGAAACAATCGTTGTAGAAGCAATGGAAAATGGAATTCATATAAAATAGTCTAGGAATTATCAATATAGTTAGGCATCAGATAATATTCATCATGTGAATTTTATTTCAGCATAAGCAAAACATAATATTCTTCAAATAACAGCAACAACCCTTCCTCAGCCTCGCACGTCACCATCAGCTGCTCAATCTGCAAAAGGTTTTGAAAATAGTTGCAGGGCTGAGTACTAGTGTACTCAGTGGGTTGAGCCATTTAAAATCATTTGAAAGCCATTTACTGAAAAGATAGTTCATGCCTTAAACAGTATAACAGAATATTTTTAAAACAAGTCATTCCATGCATACTAAAAATAATATGAGCTCATATTTTCCTGACTCACTGTCGAGACAATAGGTTCTGGTGTACGTACACAATTCTAGTTAGCAGAGCTAACAAAGTTCTGGTTGGCGAAGCCAACAATGTTTTGGTAGAAGCAATAACCAATACAAAACATTTTAAGCATGGATCATCAACTTTAACTTTAAATAAAATCGAGCTTATTAGCTCAAACATATATTTCGAAAATAAAGCCTCACCTGTAAGGCAAAGCCTGTCTTTTAAACTTAACTTTGGATCGAAAAAGCTGTATTAATCCCTCTGATCCACGGTGCGTACAAGAAATCTATAATCTTAATAGGTCTCCAGAATCTAATCTCAACCTCATAGTGAAGCGCTTAACATTCTATGATTCACTTAGTCGGATTTTCAAAATTTAATGAATAAATACTTGAAAACTAAAATTCTTGAGTTAAGGACACCAACAATATCCTTACTCGTTTTTCTTTAATAATTGATTTTATAAACAAAACCAATTAAATCATAAACACCTTTATTGCAAAATATTTAATGCAAATCATTTCTTGCTCAACTCATATAATAAGTAATTATACTTAATATATGCACATAAAATTAATATAATATTATGAAATCGTTCCTTAAAAAAATATATATAATTAATTAATCAAACTCAAATATAGGGTATAATTAATAAATTAATTGGACTTAGATAAATAAATAAAAGGGTTAAGGTACAGATTATCCCCTAAACTAGACTCCTCTAGAGCGTTTATCCCCCAAACTCGGTTAAGGCGTGTTGACCTCCCTAAACTCCCGAAACAAGGGTGCAAATAAACCCCTCCGTTAAACGCGCCTAAACGCCATTTTCTTTATTTTTTATTTGTAGTGGGCCCCACTCATCTCTCTCTCTACAATACCCTCTTCTCCACCGCCATCGTTATCAATCTAACACCAGAAATTGAAGAACAAGACTTCTCTTCTGCCTTGAATAGACTTGAAGGCTGAAGCTGTGTCCTAGGCCCCTACCCCGCTGCGCTACCCGTCTCTCGGCCCTCAGTTCGACTTCCACCCCCCCGCACGCCGGCCGCATGAACCAGCACGACGACACCTGTCGTCGACTTGTCCTTCCTTCAGCCGCATGTAAGTCTGCGAAATTTTTTACATTTAATTGTTGTTTTAATATCAATTGTGCTCTCTCTGCTCACGAGAGACGGCACGTCTGTCTCTAGTCGACTCTGTGTAGGCAGCCGACGACTTCGACGGCCTGAATCTAACCCATCCCAGGCATAATGACTCCGGCGGCCTGAAGGTAAGTTTTTTTTTTCTTCCAGTTCCTGACTTCCAGTTCCAGGTCTTTTTCAAATGTTTTGGACTTTGGGGCATTTTTGAATTGTGAAATTATCAACTGAATATTCTTGAATTCAACTAGAATTTTGGGCATCAACTATATGAAGATTCTTGGATTCTTAGTAACACATCTATTGCATAGAAACGAACTTTGATGGTTTTTTGATGGATAAAGGAAGCGGCGGATTATTGTTGGGCGGGTGTTCTTGGCAGCGGCGTCACCGCCGCCGTCGGCGGTGCTCTTCTTTGAGAAAATTGATTTCAAAAGCCAGAAGCTGTCGTTCCTTGCCGCCGGTTCTGCATTCTCCAACTCCATTGATCTCGAAATCGCCTGCGGAAATCGAAAACCCCAAGTTTTAAATGATTTGGTTCAATTTAATTTGCTGACTCAAATTTGAGGGAGATTATTTTCTTCGTCACTCGACGTAAGCATCTGCGCGTTTAAAAACATGGTGTATGTAATGTATATTTTGGAGGGATCATAAATTGGAGAAATGGAGAAGAATTTGGAGATACTATAAATAGTAAAAAAACTTACGATGCTTCTTTGAAAATTACATGTAAATTGTGGACGACTTCATTTATATTCAAATCCATTGTAGAGAGAGAGATGAGTGGGGCCCACTAGAAAAAAATAATAATAAAGAAAACAACGTTTGGTGCCATTTAACGGAGGGGTTTATTTTAATCCTTGTTTCGGAAGTTTAGGGAGGTTAACGAGCCTTGACCGAGTCTGAGGGAGTAAACGCTCTAGAGGGTCTAGTTCAGGGGTTAATCAACAGTTCAGCACCTTGACCCTAAATAAAATAAGTCCAACACCTTAAATTAAAAGTCAAGCCCAATAATTGAGTAGGCCAATTCATACTCTAAAAAAAAAATAAAAGGGCCAATTAATGAACATCTTAATCCCAATTTAAATAAGATTTGCAGCGCATAACAGAGCCCAAATAATTAAATGAGGCAGTCCACTTAATTAAGGGTGATTCTATTCATAGCCCTAATTTTACTCCTTGCAGCCCCTTTTTTAAGTAATAATAATAATTAATTAAACATTTACTATTTTACCCTATATTTCATAACCCCCAAATTAAATTAATTTTAATTAATTCATCATTTCCATTTCTTTTTAACACATATGTTTCAGCCCCTTGCAACCCACGAAGATTGTTGCTTCTTAGATACTCTTGTCGCACAATTTATTGGAACCTCTCTACTTGTTTCACTTTCTCAAAATCAATTTCACGTAGAAGGTCGTGATTCCCAAAACTCCCTTGTTCCACCGCTACTCTCATTGCCGAAATCGCAACAGACACACTACAATAATTCAATTGAACGTCTAAGCAACAGTATTTCTCCAATATCAAAAGGAAACTCCCTCAATTTTGGTGAGTTCAGGATGCAAAGATTCCCAAGGAAACTCCCTCAAACTTGCCACACCAAAATGAACCAACATTTATACTCATCGACCTCAAATTCAGAGCAAATAATTTGTGCAATATCAATCATGTCAGTTGTCAAACCATTTTTAAGAATTCTCCAAAATCTGCTATTCTTCCATATCCGCTTAATTCTTTAGCAAAAAAATAGCACATGAGAAGTAGTACCCCCACCTTTGCAAAGGAAACAAATCCATCGGAAGGCACACATCAGAAGGCATACTCTATTGTTAAATTTCTATCTCTTTTTCTGTAGTGCATTTTTCTCTTGCTCTAAGGCTAGATCTCTTATGGTCGCGGCGGCGATTTTGGCTCTCCTAGTAAATGATGTGGCGCAGGAGGCTCCGACGTCGGCTCCTACATTCTCCGCCGAAGAGGAGGCGTCGTTGTTCGCGGTCGAGTGCGCTCTCGCCGTGGCAGACGCGAGTATCTTCCATGTTTCACGTCAATTTCCGAAGGGATGCCAGCGCCCCTTCTGGTCGTGGTTTTGAGAGCTCTCAGCTTCTTGTATGTTTCTTCCTCTTCTAATAGAATTGAATTCAACATGATCACGATTTCGCTGGATGAGGAGGAAGATGAGTAGCACGAAGGGCGAGTCGAGATGAACGCTGGAGAAATCGGCAGTAGCAGCACCGTGGAGAGAAGGGCTGAAGAAATAATAGCTTTTTAATCAGAGGCTACAAGAAGGGTGAAATAGTATTTCTATTAATAATTTTAATATTTTAATAAATTAGAGGCTACAAACAGTAAAATTGTGGCTATGAATAGAATCACCCCTTAATTAAATAATAAAGCCCAAGTTTTAAATAAAATCTGAGCCCAATTGAAAATTATTCGCAGCCCATAACAGGGCCTAAACAATTTAGGGCAAGGCCCAAACTCTTTCTTCTTCTCTTTAAAACATACTCTCACACACCCAAAACACACAGCGGCTGCGCCGCTCAGCCACCCCCACTTCATCCTTCCGGCGGACGACAGCAGCCGGCCTCAGGCCGCCGCCGCCGCCCCCTGACCTCCAACTCCCTCCGTCTCTCTCTTCTCACGATAGTTCCCACACTCACGCGAACTGAAAATGCCGCCGCCTTCTCCCTCAATATATTCCCGCGACAGCCACCACCACCATGGCCGCCGCCGTGTGCTCCGCTCCCTCGACGGCGGGAGAGCCGTCGCCGCCCCTTTCTCCCTCTGAAAACCCTAGCCCCAAACTCACTGACAGCCCTCCTCTCCTTCTCTCGACTTCGGCAACCGTAGTAGCCGGTGAGGCCAGCCGCCGCCGCTCGAATTTCAGACGACGGCGCTGCCTCTCTCCTTTATTTTGTCGGACGGCGACCGCACCCCAGCCCCTGTCTCCCTCTCTCTCACCGTCTCCAGGCCGGCAGCAGCGGCGGAGCCGCCGTTCCGTGCCTCCCTCTGCTCTGCGGCCTTCTCTCTCTCTTCTCTGCGCACTCCGGCACCTCCTTCTCTCCTACATTCGGCCGGATGGCCGGCAGCAAGCCCGCCGCCAACCGGACGCCGCTCGACTCAGCCCACCACACACACGACACCATAACAACAATAAAGGGAAACATAGCTTGAAAGTTCTACTTCTTCTCTTTTCTTTTCAAAAGTTATGCTATCATAAATATGTATTTTGTACTACTACTCAAAAAAAGAAAAATATGTATTTTGTATAAAAGATTGCTTAAATGAACTCAAGTGAATGTATGAATGCGCGTGAATCTCTTTTGGGTAGTTGTAAGCTTTCTTGTATTGTTCATGTGTGAAATGGAACAAGCAGAGTTCAAACATTAGGATCTCGTCTGCTTGAATTATCCATTTTTGTTACTTGATTGCAGTGAGTATAATGTGAGTACATTGCTTGCTTTTTATGTGCAGTGAAGTATCAACCTTCGGAAAAAAAATGCTAATATTTATACACCATACATTATTGATTTTGTTCGTTGATCATGCTATTTTACATTGCAAATTATCTAGAATTTTGCAAATTTGAAGCATATGTTTAGATTTTAACTCTGAAGCACTGTTTTAAAATGTTGATTCATGTATGAAACCAGTTGGTAGTTATATATTTTCTTACTCAACATGGAAATGATGGCAACTAGTAAAAGGTATGAGCAGGAAACAATGTTGGTAGCCATGGGGTTGGGGGCTAAGAGGAAGTAGTATAGAAGGAAGAGGGCCCCTGTCCGTGCTCGAGTTTTGCATTGTGACGTTCGCAACCTCTTCTATAGCAATAGCGCCGTGTCTGAGTTAGGCGTGGCGAGGGGTTGTATGAAAAAGGCGGGGATTGCATCCTAGTATTGGATAGCAATTTAGACTTCAGCCCAACAACTCTTGCCTCCCTGCCCTAATTGTGCTATCAATGTGTTTCCTGCATTGATCTCATTCTCTTGCTGATCCATTCGTTGATCTTTACTCTTGTTGTGTGTTGTTTTGGCGAAAAAGAGTTATTGCCTCTCCATAGTTTTTTGTTTTAAGCTGCTTGTTTCTGTGAGATCTTTATTGATTGTTTGTGATCGACCTCTTTAAAGTCATGTTTGCTTATTTTGATCCGTTACCTGTTGATTGTCGTGTCTAGTGAAGTTGTGACTTCAATCTTTGCTTTTGTAATGCTTCATCTCTGCATTGTTTGTTGATAATGTTCTGTTTTTACTACTGATTTCCATTGCATCAAACAGTCTTCTATGTTGATGGATTTAAAGCTCTTTTTTCCTTAGCTTTTGAATTTATGTGCATATTTTCATTGTGTAAACTACATATTTTACTCTGGGAAATTTTTGCTATCTATTGCTTGTTTGTTAGGAGCTCAAAATCATGCGTGGAGTCTGCCTTGGGGAAACCTTGTGTTTGTGGGCTCAATGAAGTTGGGAGTTTTTGATGCTTCAAAAACGACTGAATGAGTAAGGGATGGCTGCACATTTTCATTGTAAAGCTCACACATCATGGCAACTGGCAAGTACTCAACTCTATTGTATTGTTTGGATGTATGAGAATATGTGTGCTGTGTTCATTTAAAATCTTGTCACTAGGTAGGTGTCATAGCCACAATGAACCTCTTTTTAGACAGTTTATGGGAAGTTTACAATTTCTACTTGTGCAAATCATACATTGAAGGTATGTGGTTGAATGGATTTTCATGCTTTTGGACTTGGGTTCTTGAATTTTCCTTGATTCTTCTGGTTTGATTGAGGGGTAACTATTTAAGGATATAATGACCCAACATAATGCCAAGCTGATTAATCCATTTGAGCAAAATGAATGTTTGATGATCATATTATATATAATGCGTGGTTTAAAGATTCACTAAAACCAAGTAAATGTCGAGGATTCTGGTGTGCTGTATCCATCTAAAGATGAACGAAATTTGCTCCTATGAATTCTTTTATATATTCATATATTATTTCGTTTCCATGAATGTGTTTTTTCTTTTGTTAGAAATTTTTATTGTTGGTGAGTGTTTATTGAATAATTGGTGTAACTTGTTTTAAAGTAAGTCAGAAAAATAAATAATCAGTTTTAGTTTGATACAGGGAAATCTTCCACAGTTATGCTAAAACAGTAAAACATGAAAATAACGCGGCTTGCATGAGATGAGATAATATGCATATTAATGAAAAATGTGCCTTATTTTATAATTTTAATCGTTATTGAAGTATAAGCACGATTCGAATTAATTAAACATACAACTGAAGTAAACATGTAGCAATATCTTTTAAGTAGTTATTAGTATTATTGTGTTAAAATAAAATTCAATAAAATGGAATAATCGAATACCTTGTGAGTTAGTATATTCTTGTTGCAAACTTTGATGCCAATTATTGCTTCTGTTCGGCTTTGAACTATTTCCGAATTCATCAATTGTTTCAAAAATAGTTAAAAACAAGTTATTATTAGCTTTGTAGAGAGCAAATATAAAGCTATCAATGAAAATTTAATGTAAAAATATCCGAAGAATAATTTCAATAAGCTTCGCAAATTTAAACTTTCATACGCTGTAATTCACTCATGATTTAGTACTTAAAAACTTTTTAAGACTTTATTAAATCAATACGGTTGAAACACATTATAACTTTCACAATTATATGGGTGCGTTCGATATGATGTAGAAAGCGTCATGCAAAAAATTAATCTTATTTTACGAGTCTTGATTTTTCTCTATAATAACAAAATTACCAATTATAATTTTAAGCCAATTTTAAGGTAGCCGAACACCCTTTATATGGTATTGTGTCATGAATATGATGAACGCAATTAAAATTTAATTAAATATTAACGTTTTCAATAATTATTGACAATTTTTATAATTCAGATGTCACGCATTAACATATTATTTATTTCACAAAACAATGTGCAAGACCTTTCTAAAATACAAAATTTACAAGGCATGTCAATTTTTTTATATCCAAATAGACCAAACCAATATCCAGTATCATATCTATAATTTAACTGATACTCCTATTTAATTATATTTGAATTTGAATTCAAGTCTGTACCTATCTTTCGAGTTTTTATTTATCCTATCACTAATATCTTGTCAACTAATCATGCTAGCAAAGAAAAATGCAGATTTAAAAAAATAAAAAAAAAGAGTAAGAGAAAATTCGAGAGAGACATTATGGGAAAAATTGGTAAACATTTATTTGAGGAGAAAGGCGGTGTTTGGCTATATATTTAGTTTAGCCCTAAATCCTAATCCCTTGACAACTAGGGTTTCCTACTTCCTCTATATATACGTCATCTCTTTCCGTTCCTCCTCAACCACTCGCTCTCCTACGGAAATTCCTTACCTTTCTTCCATTCTCTCTCCTGCTCGCTTCTCTCTCTATTTTCCTCTCTTCTCAGCATAACTAAGGTATTTTTTTTTTTAATTTTCCTTTTTCTCCTTTCGGGGTTTATAGCTTCGTCTAATTGCTTTGTTCTTTATTTTTATATATTTCGATTGGATTCGTCATGAATGTTATCGTCGATTTCTATTGTGCTATCTGTTGTTTCTGCATAATCGGGGCCTTTCGATCTGGATTTACTTTTGATTTGAATTTCGAGTGTCGCATATTGACTCTGTTCGATTGGATTGAGGTTTGGATTGTTGACCTTGGTGTTTGATTTTGGAGCTTTTCATTAACCTATAATTTTCATGCTTTAGGGGATTTAGATTTGAATTTTGACGGTTTTTCGATTGAGATCTCAAGGTTGTGGGTGTCAGATTGAGGATTGTGATTGGTTTGTTGATTTTGTCGGTTTCTAGATGGACTGATGAGTTTTCTTATGAATTAGGATTAGGATTCGGATTTTTTGTTTTGAGTCTCCATACCTTATTCGTAATTTTATTCTGGAATAACTTTAAATTTGCTAGTTTGATGATTAGATTTCTGGTTAGTTTTATGTTAAATGGAAATACTGATTCGTTCTGCTGTACTGTTTTATGTGTTTCAAGTCATCAAACTTGTGGTGTGTGGCAATGTATATGGATTATACAACTGCAGTTGCCATATCATTTTTTTGGTAGTGTCTACATATAAAATTGATATCCTGTTCTGTTATTCAAATTATAACCACAAGATATGGAGAACTTGGTGTCAATGATTGTCTATTTTAATATACTGTCTTTTTCTTGTTTGATATCTATACAAAGTCATTGTTACCTAATTTCGAACTCTTCTGTTTGTATGCAGGGCTTTGGCTTGTGGACTTGCAGTAATTGCAGTCAGCAAAAGTGGAGTGTCTCAAGTCAGAAACTTCTTTTATGTCTGAGCAGGCCTCTCTCTTTTTATTATCAATTGGGTTGCTTGGAGAGTACTGTCCTTCACAGAGGAAAAAGGATAGAAATTCTGCACCTCTAGTTGGCTGCATGCATCTCAAGTCACACCAAGGTCATATCATAAGTAGTCAAGACTGCCAGTTTTCGGGTCCTGCTCCTTTTCTGTGGAATTCCTACGATTTTGAAGGAGACACCTCACTTCCCTACTGATATTGTTACTTTCACTTCCTGCAAAATGGCTTTGCAAAACATTGGTGCTGGGAACAAGGATGATGCCTTCTATAGGTATAAGATGCCCAGGATGATCACAAAAATTGAGGGCCGTGGTAATGGCATCAAGACCAACATAGTCAATATGGTTGACATTGCAAAGGCTTTGGGTAGGCCGGCCTCTTACACAACCAAGTACTTTGGCTGTGAGCTGGGAGCTCAATCCAAGTTTGATGAGAAGACTGGAACTTCCCATGTCAATGGATCTCATGATACTTCAAAGCTTGCTGGACTTCTTGAGAACTTCATCAAGAAATTTGTTCAGTGTTATGGCTGTGGGAACCCTGAAACTGAAATTATCATCACTAAGTCACAGATGATCAACCTCAAATGTGCTGCTTGCGGTTTTATATCAGAGGTTGATATGAGGGACAAGCTCACAACATTCATCATCAAGAACCCTCCCGAGGCCAAGAAAGGAGGGAAGGACAAGAAATTGAGGAGGGCTGAGAAAGAGCGACTCAAGGAAGGAGAGGCAGCTGATGAAGAGCTGAAGAAGCAAAAGAAAGAGGCTGCAAAGAAGAAGGCATCATCTGGTAGTTCCAAGGATGCTGTATCGAAATCTTCCAAGAAGAAATCCCACAACTCTGATGAGGACCATTCTCCAGCTGGTAGCCTAAAGGATGATCGTGAAGCGGCGGAGGACAGTGATGATGACGTCGAGTGGCAGACTGACACTTCTTCTGTGGCTGCACAACAAACGATCCAAGAACAGCTGAATGCCGTTACTGCTAGTATGGTCATGCTGTCAGCCAATGAGGAGAAGCAAAAGTCAGGTAAGGGCTCCCCTGCAAGGGAAGGGAAATCCAAAGGTAATGGAGAGACAAATGGGAAAGCTGCATCTGACAATAAAGATGAGCTCTTTGTCTTGATAAAGGAGTATGTGAGCAGGGGTTCCTCCGCAGCCCAACTCAAATCATTCCTTGAGTCTCTCTCCGGCTCTCGCCAGCAGCTCGTGAATGCTTACTTTGAAGCCCTATTTGAGGGAGCTGGAAAAGGGTTTTCCAAAGAGGTCGTGAAGAAGAAGAACTATATCATTGCTGCACTCCAGGATGAGGACTCACAGCGCCATCTGCTTCTCGCCATTGAAGCCTTCTCTGGGAAAGCATCCCCTGAGGCTGTGAAGGAGGTCGCTCTGGTCTTGAAGGCGTTGTACGACAGCGATGTGCTGGAGGAGGAGTTCATTGTGGAATGGTTCGGGAAGGGTGTGACGGGTGCAAATAAAAGCTCCCCAATCTGGAAGAATGTCAAACCATTCGTGGAGTGGCTGCAGAACGCAGAATCTGAATCTGAAGAAGAGTAACACTTTCAGAAAACTTTATTTCCTTGCATTTTCTACAATACAATTTCCCTATATATATATATGTGTGTTCTAGTTGTGTGGTGCTGTAACAGCATGGTTCTCCAACAATGCTGTTGCATAGTCAGTTGTCAATAAATGCTGGTGGCTGGTGTGGTTATTTCTATTGTGGAGTGGTTCAAGTTTTTTTTGTCGGTTTTGAGTCTTGGAAGAGATCTTTCTTGTTCTAAGAAACTCTTCTTCAGTGTTTCTTTTGTTGCGTTTCGTTTGCTATTATTACTAATGACATTTTTCTTGATTTACCTCCAACTGTTGGCATTCGGTTATTATTTGTCTATTATTCATGTCGCAATTTATTAGTCGAGTGTTTATTGCTTATTAGGCCTTTGTTTTTCCCTCATTTTAAAAGATCAATGATGAGTTATTTCAATCTCACTTGCCCATTTTTATTTGGTTACGGAAAGGAGTAACTTTAATTTTTGAACATTATCTCCTATCTAATATATACACAAAAAAGTTCTCACTTAGGATGGAAAAAAAAGTCTCACTTATTCATTTTTATTTATCTTTTGTTACTTAATAGTATGCACGAAAAAATCTCACTAATTTATTTTTATTTATCTTCAAAAAAGAGTAGCTTCACTTTTTGAACTACTTATATTCTACATTATCTTCTATATTTACTTATAAATTGTACCTTTGTTTCAATTTCTATTTAGTGTAATTTTATTCTATTTTTTTGTATTTATATTACCCCTAAAAATTATACTTTTATTTCGCTTATAATAATTTAATCAATTTTATTAAAACTTGTGTCTAGCATACAATGTGACTTTTTCGTGGGCAAAAGGAAGTATATAAAATTTAGAGACTTTTTTTGTGGACGGAGGAAGTAATAAAAATTCAGTACAATTTAAAAAGTTTAATTTATTCGAGTAACATGCTTGTTGGTTATTTTATTTTGCTTAAATTAAATATAACATTTTCATCCATTTTTTGTTTTCATGCATATTTGACGTCAAATATACCAATTATCAATTATTTTAGTAATTTTTAATTTATTCGAGGAAGTAATGTTTACCTAATTTTAGTTAAAACTCGTGAATTGCCCACATAAAAATATGTTTCAAAATGATTTTGTTTTTCTAAGGAGTATCAATAATATTTTTTTTTCCTTTCTATGGGGACTCAAACCCTTGGGCGCTTATCTATTGGTGGGAAACATTTTATTAATTGAGATTGTGGTACGTTGTTGAAATATGTTTCTATTTTGGAGGTTCATGCGGATCTAAAATGGGCTAAAATTATCGTTGTGCTCTCAAATTTCGGTATGTAGCAATTTTTATTTTTGAGCTTTTATATCAGTCAAATGAACCATTAAGAAAAAACACAAAAAGTTCAGGAAATTGGGTTCGTAATCGTATGTATATTTAAAGTTAGATCCATGCGTTTCAAAATATTGGCCACAACCACAAAGCCCAGTAACATACATGGAAGAAATTTTAAACCAAAATTATTACAAAACATTAGAGCTTTTAGTCCCATACTTATAATTTTATAAAGGATAATTGCATGTATGTATACACTTGAAGACTTTGGTCAAAATTAATTTTTAATGTGTATTTTTTTTATAATAAAATACACGAACTTTATTAGTTATTCAATTTTGATTCCGATTTCATTTTCCCCACATTAAAAAATGACATGGCGCCCACGCGGCTCACCGAAAATGACATGGCGTCTATATGGCCCATCGGAGTCAAAACTGAACAAATAATAAAGTTCATATATTTTATTAAACTTTTCTAGGTACACGTCAAAAATAAATTTTGGCCAAAGTTGATGTATTTACATACAATTAACCCTTTTATAATTATTTCTTAGTTGTCTCTAAAAAAGAAATAAACTTTTATTATGTCATGTTCAATTAAGAATATCGTAATTCTACTTTTTAAGGAAATTATTTCTGTTCGGATAATTATAAAATTAAGCCTCAATATTAAAAAAAATGTATGAAAACATATATACGATATCGTGTATCTTCTTAAAACATATTGCTGACTTGTGCTTACGATTTGGATTGTTGTCTAACCATATTTTTTTTATGGTACTGAATCAATAAGCCTAATAGTTTATTGTGACACATTAAGAATATTTTTATATGCATAGAAATAAATCTCTCCAAAGCTTGAATCGAAAAAGCGAATACTAAAGTCAAAAATCAATCACTGCTGATTACATACATTCTCTTAGACCTTAGGCAAACCTTTGTTTACCCAAAGCCTAGGTCAAAACTAACTCCAAAGAACTTGTTCTTTGAAGTTTAGTTGGCAAGATTTCAAACCTCCCTTCGAAAGATAGAATCGAGTGTTTGAGTTGAAAAGGATTTCAGGAAGGTACTCTGACTCCGTGAGATCCTAGTGCAGGTTCGTGCTAGGAGTGGAAAATCCAACGCGAGTGAAGTATTGGTACTGAAGATTGGATCTTCAGTTGATTCGGTTGTGTGCATCCGGCTAAGCACACGGATAGGTTTGCAGTACACCAGTAAAAGCACTTGCGGAGTAAAGTTGTTGGTCTGATCAACCGACCGTGGATGTAGAAAGTGTTTTTCGAACCACGTAAAAATCTCTGTGTTATTTACAACTTTCAGTTTTACTTTCTTACATGTGCTCTTTCAATTGATAATCTGAATACTGATTAAATGCAAAGAGAAACCTAAGACTAACAACGTGCTCAACAAAGGCTATTTCGAATTTGGGCTGAGGCTTCAATCTTCGAGGTTCCTTGTTTGGTGAGAACGGCTATGTTGAAGAGCAGGAGATGTGACGTCTCTGATAAAGTAGCCACCAAATAGGAATGACCTCTGCAGAGAAGGATGATCCTGAGATCTCTGCATTTAATGCGGCTGTACTTTTGGAGTACGTGACTTCCTTTGAACGTTGGAGGTTCAGTCCGAAGAAGAATGTTTAACTGATACTTTACTTTAGTATCAGTCCGCTGAATCCACGTGGTACACATTAAGTAATCAGTTCCAGACTGATTCTTCAACTGATACTTCAGTTGGTATCTTCAGTCTTCAGTCTTTCGTCCTTTAGTCTTCAATCTTCAGAACAACAAACTAAGCTAGAAAAGAACTCTAACACTTGAATTCGAACAGTTCTAGTCTATTACAATTAAGGCCTATGAATTTTGGTATCATCAAAATAAGGATTATGATATTTCAATAAGTTCCCAACACATAGAAATTAAATTATTGATGAGACAATTGTGTCTTTGCAGTTTGCACTTCTACCCGTATTAAAAGTTAGATCCTAACATGCTAGTATAGACCACATGAAAAAATAAAATTATATAAATTTAATTCCACATAGTTTAAATATGAGGGCGTATATCATTTGCTATCTATACATAAGAGCATCCGCATTGGGACCTCCTTGATAGTCTCCTTGATAGCCTACTTGATAGTGTTTGTGTTATTGAGTAGGTAGTGCTGCATTGGGGTTCCTTGATAGCCTCCTTGATAATATTAGTTTTGATTTTATGTTTTTCATTTAAATTTTATTTCTCAAATTTAAATAACACAATTTATTACAAATTTAAATTGTATTAATTATAAAATCCTAAATATTACATAAAACTTTAATAAAATAAATAAAATAATGAAGAAACGGTCGAAAATATTGAAATAGGAATTTTTTTTTTTTTTTTAATTATGGCGCGTGCAGAGCACGCGCCTACTCGAGGCTCCTCGATAACTCGAGGAGTCCTCGAGGAACTCCACGCTGCATCGCCCTCCTCGAAGCCAGCCATCTCCTCGAGGAGGCCCTCGAGTACCCGCGATGCGGGTGCTCTAATCACCAAATGAAATTTGGATTCAAGAACCATATAATCCCAATTAGAAATACTCGATAAGTCCAATCTGATTTGGTTTTTATCTTTTGGCATCTTACAGAAATTTTATTTTTGAAATATTGCTTTTACAAGAGATACTTAAATTGAATTTTCAAATTCAAAATAACTAATTACGATGGGGAAGTATTTGTTTTTTTTTTTTTTTGCGAAGATATGACTTATGAGCTGTGTGACATCGCAGTTCTAAAGGGTATGGATGTATGATTTAAATTCAAATTCCACTAGACATCCATATAGTACTAATTGAAATAAAAATATATACAAATAGATAACTACATTTTTTATTATAAACATGAAGAGTTTGTTTCCGTTATAGATCATGTGATGGATCAAAAATTCTGTTACGCGGGTCATGTTATACTCCCTCCGTCCACGAAATGAGTAGCCATATTTCCTTTTTCGTCCGTCCACGAAATGAGTACCCATTTCCCTTTTTGGCAAGTGTACCCCACACATCTCTTTAATTAATACACTCAAAAAGTGGGACCCTTAAACTATTCACACTACACTCCATACATTTCTTAAAACCCGTGCCGTCCACAAATGGGTACTCATTTCGTGGACGGAGGGAGTACTATATTATAGGATGGCATATTTCAATTTTAGACGAACACTCTTTTTCCTCTCTGTGATTTTTTTCACGGGATTTTCCTTAAAGAGGTTTTAATGAGGCTCAGATCTTAGTCTGTTTTTTTGTGTTATCAAGGATTCTTAGATTTTTTCTTTTTTAATAAAATCGCAATTTAATAGGATGACATATTTCAATGTATTTTAAATACTCAGTGTCAGATCCATAAATCTAGTGACCAAATTTCACATTAGTGAGCGTTTCAAAAATAATGTCATAATTCAAAAAAAGAAATAATTTATTTTATCTATTCTCTCTTTATTTATTTCATATTTCTCTTATTTTTTCACTATTTTATTTATCCACTGCTTATTTACTTTATCTCCTTCTTACTTTTATCTATATTTTTTTAATTTGTGTGTTTCATTTTTTTGAGACGTATTATTAAGATTATTGGGATGGAGGGAGTAGATGAGAACAGTAGAAAAGAATTGCTAAATTTGGGGAACTACTATACATGGCTTTAATCATGTTACTTATCTCACATAATAATAGAAAATTAATACGACCGAAGTTCTAATTTATAATACGAGGACCAAATTATTATTTAACTTCTTAACTAAATAGATAAATATTATTAAAATTTTAATTATAAGTGCATGATTGAAGTGTGGCGAATTAAATCACCATCTTTTCAATTTTTACAATTTCGGTCCCCTAATTTTTTTCAAACGAGGGCCAAATCAAGTTAATGCGAATAAGCCTAAAAATGACATGTCACAACTGTCGAGGATAAGGCCACACCGAAAGAACATGTACAATTGCATGTTCTTGACAACACTCCGACAACCAAAAAAAATTAGCGATACATAATTGCAAAAATTGAAAATGTGGTGATTTAATTCGCCACACTTCAAAAATCAAGTTAAAATTATAATTTTGAAATAATTCGTGATTTTATTTATTAAAACCCCTTATTATTATTATTGTTATTATTATTATTATTCCATATGGAGGGGAGAAACCTTACATCAATATCTAGCAAAAATTCAAGTAGAATTCAGGCATGTTAATAGAAAAATCGAGACATTTTAGATTTGAAAATTACATAATACATTCTTCCGATACTAATTTATAGTCACAATCGAATTTGGAAATCGACTGAATTTTTGTATGTGAAAGTATAATAATCTTCCCTAATTTGAGTCTTTAGAAGCTTGTTAGATCTAAAAACTCTGAAAATAAATACTCCATATCGTGATGCACAACACAAGTGATCGAAAAATAAAATATAAAAAGTGATAAAGATGAAGAAAAAGAGGAAAATCCCACCAAACTAACCTCTCCTTTCGCATGTCTCAAATCCAAACAAAAAGAGAAAACGTTGAAAGCCACTCTCTCCATATAAAAACAAGAGGTAAAAACGGGGCTCAGCCAGTCAAAGATAGCACGATTTTTCCGTGCACCATTTCGGGGTTTGTACCCTCTGCTTTTGCCTGTTGTACTCTACAAAACACTCAAATTCGTATGTAATAATCTTCTCTCTCCTCTTTTTCTAATTTCCCAATTCTACCCCTTCTCCTCTATTTTCATCAAAACAACCGCGCAATACACGACTAACATTAAAACTAAACGATATATTTAAATAAATAAATATTAATACTAAATATAATTAAATTATATTTTAAAAATAAAATAATTCATATTAATTACTCAATAAAATCCAAATTTCAATTTTTTTTCCAACTTTGTATAAAATATAATGATAAAGTATCATGCGTCATAATAAATAAATAAATAAATATTTTCATACACAAATATAAATAAAAAGTACTCCCTTCGTCCCAAACAAAATGTCTTGTTTTCCTTTTTAGGTTGTCCTAAACAAAATGTCATGTTTCCTTTTTGGGAAAAAAATAAGGGATAATAAGTGTCTAATTAAGTTACTAATTTAGTCTTAATTAAAACCTTAATCTCTTAAGCCTAAACTAAATGTTTTATAGTAGGACCCACTAAATTTTTAACTTTATACAACACCACTTAATACTCTAATAGTCTAATTAACTTGCTCTTTAAGAGCATCCACAATGGGGTTACATGATAGCTTACATGATAGCCTACTTTATGAGAGGGGACCACATGGTGTAAAGATGCTGCAGTGGGGTTACATGATAGCTTACATGATAGAATTAGTTTTGATTTTTTCATTTTTCATTTAAGTTTAATTTCATAAATTTAAATTACACAATTTACTTCAAATTTAAATTGCATTAATTTTGAAATCCTAAAAATTACATAATTTAAGTTTTGATTTTTTCATTTTTCTATTTCAAAATTCGAATTTTTAATTTTTTTTTATAAAGGCGCGTGTAAAACACGCGCCTATATTTGACCGTTTAAAGGGCTACACGATAGAACGTGTAGCCCTCGTGTAATGTTCTCCAGCAACGGTTACACGATAGCACATTTACACGATAGGGCTATCGTGTAAGGGCTATCGTGTAACCATTGTGAGTGCTCTAATAACCGTGCCCAAAAGAAACATGACATTTCGTTTGGGACGGAGGGAGTAATAAATTTTAATTGAAGAGAGAGAAAAAAAATTAAATTCTAAATTCTATTTTTTTTCATAACTTATTCATTTTAAACTTATTTTCGATGATTTTTATACAATATTAAATATTTTTTCATGAACTTAAATTTAAAACACATATTGAATATTTGTTCATAAATCAAATTTTACTATGTTTAGAAAAGAATTAAAATAAAAAGAAAAAGAGAAGGGGAAGAAAAATAATACTAATAAAAATTAGTGAGAGAAGAAAGAGGGAAAAAAGGGAGGAAAAAAACTCTCTTTTTATATAGTACTAGTACACTCATCCGTGTGATGCATGACAAACATCGAAATTCAATGACATATTTAAATAAATAAATATAAATATTAAACAGAATCAAAATATAAATAAATGCAAAATATGTTTTAAAACTATAATAAAATAAAATAATTCACATCAATTACATAAAGTGTAATGACAATTATAGTTATTAAATAAATTTAAATTATTTGATAATGAAAATTAGCATTAAACATTATTATTATAGAGTATTACATGTCATAATAAATAAATAAATAGATAGATATCTTCATACACAAACATAAACAAAAAAAATTATAAAATTTTAATGAAGAGAGAGAATAAAATATTTTAATATTTTTTCATAACTTATCCGTTTTAAATTTATTTGTGATGATTTTTATACCATATAAAAGACATTATCACAAAGTTAAATTTAAAATATATATTGAATATTTTTTCATGAATCAAATTTGATGATATTTAGAAAATAATTAAAAGAAAACAAAGAAGAAGAAAAATAGTGAAAATTGATGGGAGAAGAGAGAGCGAAATGGAGGGAAAAAACTCCATTTTTAGATATAGATTATTTACATTTTCTTCAATTAAAAAAGTATATTAATTATATTTTCTCGAGGCAGTGAGAGGAGAATTATCTTTGCTTTTGTAGTATTTCTTATCACTATTGTAAACGAAGAAGAATGTATATATAATTATCTATAAGATTTACAAATCTTGAAATCCAAACTATACGGTTATTTCAATAAAGTGATTTTGATGCTTAATTTTATTTTGTAGTCACGAGAGGATAGAGCAGTGAAGATTTAATCCGTAATTTGTCATTTTTTAATGCAAAGAGGTCAACTACTTTAATGTAATCTGACCAGTCCTTATCTGGATCACCCTGAGGAAATTAAAATACATAATTAAATTTTAGAAGGAATTCATTTTCTTTTTTTTTTGAGAGGTTAGATTCTCTTATTTAGGCTGAATTTAGACATTTAATAATTACATAAGTGTGTGTCGACATTGATATTGTACATTAAATTACCACACGAGTGTCTCAAGTGTGAAAATTTAAAGTCCAACCTTACACGTAGCTGTCTATATATAATAACTTAGAAAACTTAATCATAACATATAAATAAAGTAAAATCAGTTACATTTCTTCATATATTTAATTATGTAACAACTCATAATCGGAGGTAATAATTTATTCCTTTTGAGATGAAATTTGAAGGTAATGAAATTTTAATGTCTAATCTCCTATTATTTTCTTAATGTAAGAATTATAAATCATGTATATCATCAACAATTTCTATGTTTTTAAAATGTCTGAGATTAACCGGGGCAGTAAAATTAAAACAAATTACATTATATGTGTAATAGAAGATTCTGTTTTAAATTGTTACAATTTATTATTTATCTTCCGATACACGATTAATTTTGGGATTTAAAATGTAATTTATTCTTTATATTTTCCCTAAAAATATGGAATATTAGTTTGCTTTCACATCCACGTGGAGGTGTCTGAATGGCTGTTGAGTCGACCAGTGGGTGAAAATGTAATTTCGCTGATGTGGCGAAGTAAAATAAACGTGACGCCAGACATTTTCTGTTGGAAGGCAGGGGCATCACCGTAATTTCAACCACATATTTGGTTCCAACTTTTGCTTCATGTTTTGAGCTTCGTTTTGCCGTCATGCGGTGAACTACACGCGCCATTTGCAATTTTTTGGTAAACAATATTCCGATCATTCTTTATTAAGTGTTTTACATTAATATTTTTCTTATTTTCTAATAAGTGCTCCATTTTAAAATATAATTACGATATTTTCTTATTTTATTTTTAGAAGTAATTATTAGTTGTATATATGCATTTATCATAATAATTAATAAAGTTATATATATATTTTTTTATTTATTTTGGTATTTATATTTTGATGGCTAAGTACACTTAAAAAAAATGGATGTAAATATTTTGTATTACAGCAATTTTTTTGCATTACATCATTAATATATGAAAATTCAATGCTATTAAGTGATACTTCTACCATCCCTCAAAAATTTGTCCTAAGGTTGATGGTGAGATCATGTATAAAAATAGTGTTTGAAGAAATGTAACTGTAAAGTTGATGGTGAAATCATGTACAAAATAAAAAGTAAAGAGATTGAAGCAAATTTTTTTTGGATATTTTTTCTAAAAGAATTTTGTACTAATTAGTACATTAATTTGCATTACACAGAAAAAAGTATAGGTAGAACATTGGATGATGTTTATTGGACATTATTTTCAAATTAAAATTATATATAAACGCATGTAGATAAGTGATATTTGAATATAAAATATAAAAAGGTTATGCTTATATTTTTGTAAATAAAAAAATAAGGGAGAAGGAAGACCATACTAAATATTTGCGATTATTTATAATACATGTGGTGAATCTTTTCTATAATACATAAAAAATAATTTACGTATATAAAGTATTTACTTTTTTTTTTAGTTCATATGCATATATAACTAATTAAGTATATAGATGAAGGCGGACATAGCATAAAAAATAATTTACATATAATAAATTATTTACTTTTTTAGTATACGTGCATATACAACTAATCGAATATACGGATGACGGCGGACACGACAAACAAATGATGTTTGAAGAATTTTGTCACATCTCTAGGGTCATTATAGTATGTCACTTAGATTATGCGGACGGATAAGATTTTTTGGTAACAAGATTTACCTAACTACTTTTGTGTCCTTGCTATGTACGGTATTAGTTATTTAACTAATTTGAGTATACGGATGACGGCGGACACAACATGAAAAATAATTTATGTATAATAAATTACTTACTTTTTTAGTACATGTTTGGATGACGGTGAACACGACAAACAAATGATATTTGAAGAGTTATGTCACATGATACGTGTCATTATAGTATGTCGCACAGATTATGCAAACCGATAAGATTTTTTGATAACAAGTTTTACATAACTAGTTTTGCGCCCTTGTTATGCATGGTATTAATATTTAATTAAATTAGTAAAAGATATAAATTATTTATATTGTTTAAAGTTGAATGTCCTTTTTGTATTATAAAATTATAGTAAAATTATTACTAGTATTTTCATAATTATAAAGATAAATTTTCATTAGTTTTTTTTTTTTTTTTTACTTGTAGTATAAAATAGATCTCACTAATATTATATCTCAACAACATATTATTATCAATCGTCATTGTTAGCTAGTTAAAATGTCCATTAAAATATCCATATATTATTTATTTCAGGTTTATATTAAGCAAGAAATATTTTCTAGAACTTTTTATGCATGTTAGCAAGAAAGTTTTTCTATAACTTTTATGTTTTGATGCATATTATACAACTCAAACTTTTTTCAAAATACTCTCTTCGTCCCAATTATATAGGTTAATTGAATTTTGCACAAGGATTCATACAATAATTGGAAAAACAAATTATACAAGTAACTTCTTAATATGTCCATATTTATTCTTCTACGATATATTAATACTAGAGTTAATCAAAGAATTAAATAGAGATATATTCGTAAATAATTTAAAAATGCATTACCTCTTATGAAAATCGGCCTATATATTTCGGACATTCGAAAAAGAAAAACAAGTCTATATAATTAAGATGGGTATATGATCACTATTTTTATAGCGACAAAAACTGCAACTAAACAGTGTAATTGTAGTACGCAAATAGCAAGCAAAGTATCGTATCCACAGAGACTGTAAAACGAAATTACTCTATCTATTTCCTAAACAGACTCTAACAGTAAACAGGCAAAACAATGATGAAGGTGATTTACGAACTAAAATTAATAAAATAAAAGCTAAAGAGCATATAACGATAACTAACTCAAACGTAAGGAAACTCCGACCCTAGGGATATACTTTCACTAATCAACTACATGCTATTAACTTATTGATTCAATTACCAATTTTAATCCAACTCTGATGAAAGATCACTATATTATTCACAAGCTTCTCTAACGAACACCTATGAACGTAGATTAACTAACCCCTTTTCGCATTCAATACTCCAAGGAATCAATCAACTCCAAATAGCACATAAAGAATAGCTTCCTATAGCTTCACCTATCGCATTCAAGACTCAAGGCTAACACTATATCATGCATTCCTGAATCGGCTGAACAATTATCGCATTCAAGACTCAAACTAAACAGTTAGACATGTAAATCATTGATCAGATAATTCACAATTGAATAAGCACCAGGAATCATGAATCATAAGTTGAAAGGCAAATTGATATCAACAAATCAAAAACACATAATTAATTAGCTATGTACAAACCTTAGGTTCAGAATAAAAGAACTAGCCAGACATAATAAAATCAAACATAAACATAATTAAAAAGAACGCAATTGTAAAAACGAATTGTATAAAAAAAACTGAATGAAAACTGAAGCAGCGGCTTGAATCTTCGATCTTGATCCAAGCCTTGAAAACTAAAAAAGCTAAAATATTCTAAAGCAAAAAAAACTGAAAATATAAATGTTCACGTGTTCGGGGATGATGAATAGGTCAAAAGAGGACCTATTTATAAGCTTCAGATTTCTTTCGGATCACCATGGAAGTTGCCATGCAAAGTAGAATTCTAAAGGTAATAGAATCGTGTAAAATAAGGCAACTTTCCAGCTGAATGCGCGCTCCGGAAAATACTCCCACTCTTGCCGAATTCGCAGCTTCTCGCCAGAGGAACGGATGTTACCCGGGAAACGGGTCGCGCTAGAGAAATGACGATTTCTCTGCTATCGCCAGAGGAATGGGTTGCCAGCGGAATGGCGATTTCTCTGGTATCACCAGAGGAACGGTGATTTCTCTGGCTTCTCGATTCCGCTGTAATGGACTTTTGCTTGGCTGCTCTGACTATTGACTCATCTGGTGATGACTTCGCTACACTGGCTTCTTGATTTCGCTGACTCCAGAGAAATGATGATTTCTCTGACTCCAGAGAAATGGTGATTTCTCTGGCGCTTCCTCGCTCGCTTCGATTCCTCTGACACTTCCTCGCTCGCTTCGATTCCTCTGGCGCTTCCTCGCTCGCTTCGATTCCTCTGGCGCCAGAAGAATGGTGATTTCTCTGCTCTGGAGATGTCGGTTTATCTGCTCTGGAGACCAGAACACCTAGAAAACGCCAAATTCATCCAAAATTCTCCAAAACTGCATTCTTCCATCTCGAAAGCCTAAATCTCCTGCAAAGCATAAAATACACCATAAAACGCACCAATTTCCAGAGGATCAGTATAGTATATTTTATCCACGAGGATGAGGATAATAGAGATGAGAGGAAGTTAATGGAAGAAATTGATCGAGGAAAATGTTATAAGATAATGTAAAAGTTTAAGATTTTTTTAAGAGCATCCACATCCGTTGAGTCAGTTGTTGGCTCATCTAACTGACTCATATCCATTAGTTTTGATTTTTGCATTTTCATTTAATTTAAATGACAAATTTAAACAACATAATTTTTAAAATTAAATTTCATTAATTTAAAAATCCTAAAAACTAAAATTACATAAAATTATCAAAAAAAATTAAAAGACATAATTAAAAATTACATAAATTTAAAACTAGCTTAATTTTCGCCCTTCTGTCACGCTAGAATTGCCGCCATCCGTTTTATGTAAATAAAAATTACATAAGATCACACTAGCTGCACGCGCTTTCATTTTTGAACGGATGAGTCGAGCTCATCGAGATGCGCCGAACTGGAGCTCCCCCTCCCTGCATCGGTTGACTCATCGCCACAACCGACTCCAGTTGGGGCGATGAGCCCACCGATGTGGGTGCTCCAACCAAAAATAAAAACAAGGTCAAAATAAAAAAGTGATTTCGACAAAAAACACAATTTACTATCTCTAAAAGTGCCTATTTCTGTAAATGATTCATATATATGTATGTATGTATGTATGTATGTATGTATGTATGTATGTATGTATGTATGTATAGGAGAAAGTTCAATGGACAACCATATATATTCAAAGAATAGAAACCAAATTTCATGCGTTGATCTTATCTAATCTAACGGTCAGCGTTTATTCGTTAACGTTCAACGGTAATTTGTGTTGAACGTATCCAAGGTTCGAAACCCAAAAACCCCAAACGTTCAATAAAATTATTGGTATGAATTTTATGTAAAACACGTATAAATTCGTTGCATAAAGGTATGAATTGCGAAAATTAAATTTTTGCTACCTTTGTGATTCGAACTTAGGACCATGAATTCCTCCAATAAATGATGAATCAATCGTAAATCTTGACGATCTAAGGGCTAAAAATGATTCTTATTTTATATTTTAAGAAGTGTACTTATTTTAGTCATCCATTAAATATATATATATATATATATATAGATATATATATATATATAGATATAGATGCAATTTTGAGTTACCCTAACAAGTTTACCTAGCATAAATCAAATCCAAATTTTAGGAAAAAAGTCATGATGGTAAAAGCATCCACACGTCGCTAATTACAACTTTTTTATTTTTCCAATCATTTTGAAATCTAGATACCAGATGCAAAATGTTTCACAGTAGTATTTTGTAATAAAAGTTTTTATTATCAAATCTAAAATTACAAGAATGTAACCCAATATTATGAATAATTAGCATTTGTTAACGAGTCAATGTCGTACGACCCACAATATAAATATTTAGAAAATTTCACCCTTATAAATAAAAATATGTCAGATTTAATTTTCATTTATGTACATCTTTACTTAAGAAATAATATAAATAAAAGAGTAAATATGAGTTTATGCTAAAATTATTTTTGCACTATCAGTCATATATTTCTGAATGATTGAAAAGATTCTTAAATCATAAACTGTTAATGTATATTATTTGTATTTTTCGTTTATTTTTTGCTTCAAAAGGTAGACGTGAGTTATCGAATGCTAGAATATATATTTAAAATAATTTGAAAATTAGAGTGATTTGAGGAGATAATTAGATAAAACAACAAAATGCAGCGGCGCGCGTAAAAGCCAAGCGAGAAACAGAGGGCGTGAAGAGTCCCGTTTTTTGCTACCAGACAGTTAAGCTGCCTCGTAATTCCAACCAAATGCGAAGGGCATTTTTGCAACACTATATAAATACCCTCACTTCTGCCACTCCTTCTCACACTCCTACTCTCCTACGTCACTTACACACTCCCTCTCTCTCTCTCTCTCTCTCATCAGGATATATACAGATATATATAAACAAAATATGCAGACGCCACCGCGACGTCCGCCGCCAACAATGCCTTCATCCTCATCCTCAACCGCCGCCGCCGAAGTCGACGCCAAAATCTGGCGAGCAGTCGCCGGCGCCGCCGTGCGCGTTCCCTCCGTCAATTCCTACGTCTACTACTTCCCCCAGGGGCACCTGGAGCAGTGCTCCGCCGCTGCAGCCGTCACTAATCGCAATTTTACCCTAATGCGGCCGTGGTTTCCCTGCCAAATACTCTCCGTTCGATTCCTCTCTGATCCTGCCTCCGATCAGGTGTATGCCAAGATCCTCCTCCAGCCGCTGCAGCCGCTCGGTCCACGGCCGAGTAACGCCGCCGGCGGAGGCGCTGGAGACGACGACGACGTCGTCTCGTTCGCGAAGATCTTGACGCGGTCGGACGCGAACAACGGCGGTGGATTCTCGGTGCCTAGGTTTTGCGCGGACATGATCCTGCCGCAGCTCAACTTCGCGGCGGATCCGCCGGTGCAGAACCTGGTGCTGAGAGACACGCACGGCCATGCATGGGAGTTTCGGCACATCTACCGCGGCACGCCGCGGCGGCACCTGCTGACGACGGGGTGGAGCAAGTTCGTCAACGCGAAGCGCCTGGTCGCCGGCGACGCCGTCGTGTTCATGAAGAAGAGGTCGACGGGCGAGCTGTTCGTCGGGATACGGCGCGCGGAGAGAATAGGCGGCGACGCCGCGGCGGAGGAGGCCGAGGCGGTGGCGGCGATCGAGAGCGCGGTGAGGGGTATGCCGTTCGAGGCGGTGTACTACCCGAAGGCCGGGTCCTTCGACTTCGTGGTGATGGCGGAGAAGGTGAAGGACTCGCTGCGGATGCGGTGGAGCGCCGGAATGAAGGTGCGGATGGCGGTAGAGACCGACGACGCGTCGCGGCTGACGTGGATTCAAGGCATTATAACCGCCGCGTCGACGCCGGCCGGGATCTGGTGCGGCTCCCCCTGGCGCATGCTGCAGGTAAATCCACACGTGCGACCTACCTACAATCTCAATTTCGTATATGTGTTTGTCAAATTAGCAATCATTAATGCATTGATTGAATTTTAAAACCTGCAACTGCTGCGATATTAGATTTGTTTTTTAGGATTAGGATCATTGAGTTTCATCATTGAATTTATTTGAATTGAGGCGAGTTTGTAAAAAATCAATTAATAGTAGTACTCCTTTACTATTGAATTTGAGCTGAATACATGCATCATGATTCATAAACTTATCGTTGAAATTGAGCTTTAATTTGCACTGTTTATATGTTTCATTGTATATACACTTGGTTTGGTGGTATATTGATATTGGTTACACAAGAGATCCTCTGTTAGCAACTGTATTACTTAAATTTTAGGTGGATTGGGACGACGCCGAAGGTTCGCAACATGTGAACAAAGTAAGCCCATGGCAAGTCGAATACGTCCAAATGTCTCCACTAATCGACCACGACTTCCCTCCGACCAAGAGGTACAGATTCCTGCAAGATTCCGGCATGATCTCCTTCGAAGAAAAGAGGCCCTACCCCTTCTCTCCGGCGAATATCTTCAACTTCTCTCATTATCAACCTGCCGGCATGCAGGGAGCCAGGCGAGATCACACGGCCAACCAACTCCAACCGGCTCTCCACGCCCTCCAGCCGGTGTTGGTCCACAATCTCCAACCGCTGATCAACAATCCCCAACCGGCAATCAACAACGACGCCGATCAAGAACTCATCTCTGTTTCCACGCTGCTCAGCATTGGGAGCTCCTACTCCTGCTCCGACATCGTGTCGCCGGTCAGCCCGGGCAGCGAGCAGTCCCCGCTCGGGCAGCGACCCGCCTCCTTCCAGCTGTTCGGGACGACCATCCAAACGTCCGGGGCCGGCGGAGACTGCGACTGCGGTGGAGAGGGATGCGACCGTTGCATATAGAGATTGATTAAGTTGTAAAGTTGTAATGAGAGAGATAGAGTGAGAGGGAGAGAGAGAGAGTCCAATTTTAGACATTCGTTTAGAATTGTGATTTGATCTCACTTTGAGAAGTATGGTGGAATTATGACCAGTTTGGTTTATGTTTTAATGTTTTTGAAATAGAAAAATAAAATTTGTAAGCTGTTAATTATGTAACCTTGATTTTGTTCGAGATATTTCATATGAATAATTTATGAATTGGAGCCCAAAAGTATATACTTATATTGAATGGTATCATATAATATGCAAATGTGTTTTATAAAATAAAACATGGGAATTAACTTAGTGTAATCGATCATAAAACGAAACTATAAGCTCAGGCTTAAAACTAAAATTATTCAAAGAAATATAATGTGTTACTAAATTTTTATTAATTTCTCATGATAAATCATTTTCTAGAGACTTAATACTAGCAATATTAATAAGCGAATAAAGTAGTATATGTTATATACTCCATCCGTCTCATTAGTAATGTCTCAATTAATACATTGGAAAGTCCTATTAATATATAATGTCTCATACCCTTTATAGTAAAAAAATTAATCATTTAAAAGGTTTTTAACAGCAGGCTCAATTCACTTTATACATCAACTCTTTTAAAATATTCCTTAAATATCTTCCATCAACTCATTTTATACATTAACTACATTGTGGATATTGCTTATTCTGATATTAATATATAGTTTGGTTTCATCTTAAAAAGAAAAAAAATTACAAAAAATATAAAAAGTTCGTGTATTTACAGGCTAATAAGCCTTTAATATTTCCAAATTATTTTTCACTCATCATATGAGTATTGTTAAGCTCAAACTTGAGGTATGTAGTTAATTAACAATCTTCACTAAATCAGCATGAACACTTTTATCGAGTCGTACAATTTGTTTTGATTGTTTTAAATTCTCTGACTATCAACTTATTTTCAGTAATTAGGCTTGACTGCATCCGTTCGCGTTTCCAGCTCGCATCATAAATGTATTTTGAGTAACCCCTATTTATATGCAATTGCAATATTCTTCTATAGAATCATCAAGATCTTCTAGTGAGAGAAAGATATTTCAATATTTTACTATTAATAAAACCACCCACCAAAAGACCGAGACTTTTAGTCATGTTTTATAACGGACTAGTTTTGATAAAATCAAACTAGCTAGTTAGACCTATTTCATTATCTAGAGAAATTATATAAGTTAAAGAAAGGATCATTATTCATGAGATAACTAGTGTTACACTCACAATCCATAATTAGGGTTATGTTCTATAATATTACTATTTTTCGTGAGATATGAGACAAAGCCAGTATGTAATAATGAATAAGACAATATAAGTGTTGAACAACGATATTTAAAAAATTAATAAAATTTTTGTTCCCTCCAAAATTCGAACCCAGGATCTGCATTCATCCAACAAGATGATACATCCACCGTAGATCTTGATAATCGAATGGCTAAAAATGATTCTCCGTTCTTTTTTTATTTATGGTTCTTTCTTGAACCTCTCCCTATATATATATATATACATAAAGTCAACTTGTGAGATAGCCATATTGAACAATGAAACACAAATTTTGGCCATTTTTACGTTTTAGGATTGTTTTGCCCTTAATTAGGGCGGACCGGAATCGAGTTTACGCGCGGGTTGAGCTTCGGGTTAGGGTTGGAGCGCGGGGTTATAATGGTACAGTTGGTACAAATGGCTAAATTGGTGTCAATTGTGTCATTCATTAGGT
Organism: Salvia miltiorrhiza; assembly: GCF_028751815.1. Taxonomy (NCBI): domain Eukaryota; kingdom Viridiplantae; phylum Streptophyta; class Magnoliopsida; order Lamiales; family Lamiaceae; genus Salvia; species Salvia miltiorrhiza. Next base: position 38,920,785 of record NC_080387.1, read on the forward strand.
ATATTTGGCACAAATGACAATATTAGTGTCAAAAGTATAAACAGAAAGGAAAAAAAACCAAGTAAATTGGTACTTTTGACACAAATTACAATATTAGTGCCATGTCATTTGTGTCACAAGTACCAACAGAAAAAAAAAAATAAGTAAATTGGTATATTTGGCACAAATGGTAATGTTAGTGCCAAAAGTATCATTTGAGGATTAAATCCTAAATGAAGAATCTAAACCATAAATGGAGAATGTAAATCCTAAATGAGGAATCTAAACACTGAATGGGGAATCTAAACCCTAATTTTTTAATCGGGGTCGGGGTCGGGTATAGGGTTTTAGGCTTATTCGGGATCGGGTACCCGATTTTTTTCGGGTAGGGTACCAGATCCCGACCCGATTCCCAGCCCTATTCATAAGATTGATATTTGTTTTACAGGTTTCAGTGTTGTTGATATTTAGGGAGAGGAGGGGGGAGTGAGAGTGAGAGTGAGAGAGAGAGGGAGAGAGAGAGTCCTAAATTACCTTTTGTTTGATTCAAGGGGATTGGTGTGCAAACATTCTTTTGGGACTATTTTTGAGGTTTTACCCTTATTTAATTAAATGGAGTATTCTAATTTCTCATTTATTTGAACCTGTATCATATTCTTCTCTATATATTGCTTTCTTTGTTTTTGTTGCATGAAGGAAAACATTAAGAGGGAGATTATTAGAATCAATGTTGACTCCAACAATGTTGGGTTGAATGTTGATAACATTCTATTGTCAATATTTCTGGGTTCCAGCCAATATTCCGGGAGTTTTCCTTGAAGCTAAACTTTGACTCTCCATTAATACATGTATATGACACTATTTGCACTAATATGATCAATAATATCTTTCGTGCAGCACATATATAAAAGGGTAGTTTGGGTAGAACGCGTAAAATATGGTCAGATTTTGTGTTTTTCAAATCAGTGGCCGAAATTTATGTTTGCTTGTTAAAAAATGTCATATGACTTCATTATATATATATATATATATATATATATATATATATATGGTAAAATGTATCAATATATTTTTAATGATTTTTTTTAGAAAATAATTCAAAGAAAAAAGAAGTACCAACTCTTACATATTTTTCGAAAATAGTGTGAAATACATTACTACACAATTTTCACAAAATCAGGTAATGTCGCTACACACTTTTTCGCGAAAATATGTATTTGTGAAAGAACGTAGCAATATAAATATATTGTTACACACTTATTACGATTATTACACAATTTCACGATGCAAGGGTATTTTGGTCTCAATAGCTACTATTTTTATAATTTTATCCATATAGACAATTTTCTTTTACTATCTAATTTTAACTATAACAGAATGTTGACTATATATTTATTATCTTACATTAAATATATTATCTCAGACATCTTAACAAAAATTATAATTAGCTAATAAATATAAATTTTAATAAACGAAAATATTTTGGAACTAAAATGAACTAATCTTTGACATGAAAAAAAAAATGCAATACGGTCACTAACAAAAAATCTGATTCGAACGAAAAAAATAAATTCCAAAACCGATCGAATTATTCTTCTTTAATTAATAATTTTATTTCAAAATTAGAATTAAATTAGTATTTAAATAAAAATAATACTCATATTTGGTTTTGTTAAGTTATGAAAATGCCAAAGCAAATCAAATTGAATAATCCGAATTTTGAATAATAAAGAAAAAATTCCAAAGCAATCCAAGTGTTGGAGAAAACTGAACCAAATTCAATATTTCGTTAGATTCGGTTATAATTATTCAAATTGTGAATATTTGGCTAAACCCTAAATAATCTTATTCATTCATAAAAATTCTACTATACATAATACACTATATGCACCCAATACGAAACTTTAGAAAAAGGACTGTCAGTCAATCACAATAATTGTGTATTAGTAAACACAATAAGCACTGACATGTATCTCTCGATAAAAGCCTGCTTCCAATAAAACCTGCAGCATTTACATTGTAAAATACACGATTTCCAGATACATATGTATGTTCCATTTTGTACATCGATTTCGATTGAATTATGTTTTAATTGCAAAAGTAAAATCAAATGTAAACTTCGTGTATTGGAGAAAACTTGAAAATTGTGTGAAAAATGATAAACGACACAAAGTCTTTGTACTTTAAAAGTAATTTTTTCTTATTTTAGTTCGCAACTACATATATAAAATATGGTCATCGTTTAAACATTTCCAAAAATTATTTTTTTTCTACATATCCCAAAATGAAAATTAATTTTTTTGACAATCTTTATTACTAAACACTATGCATATCTAAAATAACATAACCCAAGACCTCTTACGTAAAAGAGTTTTTGTATGCATCAGTTTTGCCAATATCGTAAAATAACATCGCAAGTTCTTACCTCACCCTATGAGACGGGTCGGGTGGGTCTGGACGCGGGTCTGGTGGGTCAGGGTGTGGGATGGGCGGGTCTGAAGTCGAATGTTAATATATACTCCCTCCGTCCCATTAATCAAGTCTCCTTGCTTTTGGGCACGGGAATTTAGGAGAGCTAAAGTAGATGTAAAAATAGTAGGGACCACATAATTAGCGTATTAGTTAATGTTATTTTATTTCATAATTAGATGCAAAACACACACACAGATCTCTCTTCTCGCCCTTCTCTCTCCTCTCGCCCTTCTCTCTCTTCTCGCCCAAATCTCCCCTCTCTTCTCGCCCTTCTCTCTTGCAAAACACACACACACAAAGATCTCTGGCAGAGCGCACCACCATGGGAGAGCAGAGCGCACCACCATGGCAGAGCTCTCTTCTCTCTTCTCTCTCTTCGCCCTTCTCTCTCTTCTCGCGGCGGAGTGGACGCTTGAACGGTGCGGCGGAGAAGCCCTCTGTGCGCGATTTCCGGCGAGGCAGCAGGACCTCCACCTTCGTCCCTAAATTATTCGAGCAGATCTGCGTTGGAGTCGGCAGTAGAAGGCGGTAGAAGGCGGCGCTGGAGCATGGTGGAGGCGGCGGAGGCGTTGGCGTTGGAGTCGGTGCATTTCGCCTTTTGCAGAGGGCAGCGCCGCCGCTAGAAAAACGGGCAGCGGCTGGCTGCGCGGATGTGTCTGGGAGAGGGAGTCGGTGGAGGCGGAGGAGATCAGAGGCGAAGGCGGTGGATGCAGAGGGTTGAGGCGGTGGAGAGATAGGAGGCGGAAAATGGGCGGCGAGGCAGGGGCCTTGTCGCTGCGGTCACCGGGAGAGAAGAGGAACGGTGGTGGTGACTGGTGAGACGTCCGAGAGAGAGAAGAGGCGAAGAGAGAGAGAGTGTCAGATTTGGGAAAGAGAGTGAGAGAGAGAGAGAGAGAGTGAGATTAAAGTTAGAAAGAGAGAGAGAATACCTAATTAATTGAACTAATTGTATTGTAATTTATGCCAAAAAAGGAAAGGAGACTTGAATATTGGGACGGCCCAAAAAGGAAGAGGAGACTTGAATATTGGGACGGAGGGAGTATAAAACTGTTTCCCTATTATGACAAAATGGGTTGTGGTGTAGTGGTTGGAGAAAGTTTCTACTTTTTAGTCCACCCGAGTTCGAAACTTCTTTGTAGCATTTCTTGTGTTTCATTTTTTTCGAGTTTTTTCCCCTTTTTTTTTTTTTTTTTCTGTTTTTGCTTATATTGAATAAATGTAAATACTTATATTAACTATTGATGTGATGAAAAGTAATGTTAAAAAACATTACATTTCTTCATGTCAATAATTACTTTTCATTATAATAATAATTACTTTGAATAACGTAGAAAATAAATAGAATATAGAAAAAAATAATCAAATAATAATTCAAGTAATCATTGTCTTGAAGAAAAGTAACTATTGATATGATGACATGTAATGTTTCTAAATTATTACATTTGTTCACAATAATTGTTACATTTATTAATGAGAATTTGTACTTTATTTCTTTTATCAAGTAAATATTATCATAATAAAAAGTAATTATTGATATGCACAAATGTAGTGTTTCAAAATTATTACATTTGTTGTAGTTATTGTCGTTGTAATGCAAAGTATTTATTGTTGTAATAAAAAATAATTATTATTATGAATGAAAGTAATGCTTTTGAAATATTACATTTCTTCACAATAATGTTTATTTTTATTAATAAGAACTTTTAATTTTAGTTATTTGCTAAAGTAATTATTTTTGTAAGTATTGATATGAATAAAAAAGTAATTATTGCCATAATAAAAAAGTAACTATTCAAGGTTTAGGGTTTAAGTAATTATTTTAATTATTTTATTATTTTTGCTAAAGTAATTATTCTTAACTATTTGGTCAAGTAATTATTGCCATAATAAAAAAAGTAACTATTCAAGGTTTAGGGTTTAAGGTCTAGTTTTCAGGGTCTATGGTGTAAAAAATATAATATATTATATTAAATGAAGGTAAATACTTATATTAACATAAGTATACATTTGTGTTAACAAATGTATATTTTATACTTATTAAAAGTAAATATTTCTATTAGGGTTTAGGATTTATTGTTCAGGGTTTAGTGTTTAGGGTTTATTGTTCAGGGTTTAGGGTTTAATATTATACTTTATATTGAATGAAGATAAATATTTACATTAACATAAGTATACATTTGTGCTAAGTGCTAACAAATGTATATTTTATACTCATTAAAAGTAACTATTGTCTTAAGAAAAAGTAATTATTCATATGAAGAAATGTAATATTTCAAAATTATTACCTTTTTCACAAAAAATGTTATTTTTACTTACGAAAACTTGTAATTTTAATGACTTGGTCAAGTAATTATAGTTGTAAGAAAAAATAATCATTGATATGAATAAAGGTAATCTTTTTAAACAAATTAAATAAATGGAAAAAGAAAAAATATATAGAAAATGTTGAAAAGAAAAAATTAAATAAAAAAATAAAAGAAAATAAATAAAACGCTTTACTAAAGTAATTATTATTGTAATAAAAAGTAATCATTGATATGACTAAAATGGGAAAAAAATACAGTATAAACATAATAACAGGAAAAAAAAACAGAGGGACAAAAACGCAATAAGAAACACAAAAAACGCTAATGCAAAAAGAAAAATAGAAAAAATGGAAAAACACACACACACACACACAAAACACAAACAGAAAAAAAAAATGCAAAAAGAAACACAAAAAACGCATATGCAAAAAAAAAAAGAACAAAAGGGAAAAAAACGCAAAAAAAAAATGAAACATAAAAAATGCTATATGTAAGTTTTGAACTCTGATGGGTTAGAAAATTAGAACTTTCCTCAACTACACCACACTTGATTTTAGAATTTATAAGGAAACACTTTTTATATACTAAATGCAACCCCAGACCCGCCCATTCCACGCCCTTACCCACCAGACCCGCGCCCAAACCCACCCGCCCCGACAAAGTCAACCTCACCCAAGACCAACTCAAATAACGAATATACATCGATGATATAAAATACAAGACACGTTGCCATTTATTTCACTGTAACTTTCAAGTAAGATTAAAATTATTTGAAACAAACATATAAAATATTAGTATGGCCATGGAAATTGCCACTCAAATAAGTGAAGTTTTTCTACTAATTTCCATCTCACATTTATTCTTCATCCAAGCATATTTTCCAACTTCTACCCTCTTATCATAGTAGTATTATTTAAGATCTTGTATTGTCAATTATACACGTGACAAGCATGGATAATTTACGAGCATCCGATCCGACAGCCCTTAGAGCGGCTGCGGACGTGTCTGCACGATGTAGATATCTTTCCCGACCAAACACCCTTCGATGTCCTGTGGGCCGTCGAACTTCTGCTCGAGGAAGAACCCGACAACTCCGAGCCTCCGGCCGAGCTGCTGCCGGAAGCTGGGATCAATGGTCAAGGGCTTCTTGCTGTAGTCCACCGTCAGCTTTATGACCTCCCCATCGACGGGGCCGCCGCTGCGCACCACCATCTCCTCGCTGAAGTTGGCGAACGCCAGCGTCTGCACCACCCCGTCAAACTTCCCGGAGGCGAGCCTCCACGGTGTGCCCCTCGTGCCCGAAGCTAGGGTTTCCCCGAGCCCCGGGGCGATCTCCGCCTCGACTACGTCCTTGTTCTTGTCCGTCGGGCTGACCGTGTGGAGCACAAACGAGAGGTCCGGCGAGAGCATTTCCTGCACCAGTACCGCCATCACGGCTTGGTCCTGCGGCACGCCGGCTGCTCTGCGGCTCAGCACGGCTCTGCGGGTGTAGAGCGATGCCCAGACACGGCCGATGGCGTGTCCAAAGACGATCGGATTAGACGGGCTAACATTCGGGATCGACTCGTACAGCCCCGCAGCCGACATCCCAGCCAAGTCCTCGACATTAGCACTCGAACGGACTATCAGCCGCGCGCTATCCGGAAATAGTTTCGATATGGTTTCGATGGTTTCTTTCGAAGGATTCAAAGAAGAAATGAGCTCCTGCAGCTGGTTACACAGCCGGTCGAGCTCTCCGTCGATCTCAGCCGTTTCTATGCTCTCGAGAAGTGAGACATAGGTCTCCATTGACCCGTTGCGTTCCAAGGCCAGTTCCATGGAACGGAACGGGATCACCGCTCCCTTCGGGGTGTTGAACGACGCAGGAACTCCTCCTTCATTATATACTGTCATTCAAGAATCATGAATTACTAAACTCGCGCATATATCTAATCTATCAGCCAAAGTAAAGGTCTCCATATATTACGTGTCACAATGCATTTCACACACACATAGTAAAGAGGTCGAATCAGCTCGGTTTACGGTACCTTTGTTCGAAGCAGCAGCCAACGAAGCTAGGCGACCACACGATGCAGCCTTTGCACCGGAATCTTGAACTTTAGCATCCTCAATCGCTATAACACCTCCAGACGACATACCCTGAGAGGAGGCATCCCTAGAAACTCACGTCGGACTGGCAAAGAAACTAATCCCATTATCTCGAACAAATTTCCATACCGTATTGATGTCTGATGTAGTCTCTGTATCCGAGGACGTGCTGTTTTGTTCTGCCTTGAAGGAAACATCAGTTGGTTTATTTCCCACTGGAATGTTACCGTTGTTGCTCTCTGCTGAAGCTTGAGCCAAGCTGACCCCTGCAGGCGACGCTTCCAACCTGAAACCAGTTGGTGAGGAAAGATGATAACAAGAGAAGCAGAGGGAGAAAAAGTCGAAAGCTAACCTCACAAATTTCCCACTAAGATTTCTGATATCAGAAACTTTCTCATCATCTTCACAGGTCACAAAAACAACCCTTTCCTGCAGTCAACAGATAACATAATACGTCGTTTTAACAATCAAGGAACACTAAAAAAGAACAATAGAAACATGGAACAGGACTTGCTTGCCGCGCTCGGACACCAAGATGAGATAAATGAGGCAGCTCCTGCATAAGGATGACTCCGGTAATATTAGCTCCAGCAGCTGTTACCTGGAACACAGTCGACAGAATTTGATTTCACCGTAAATCATTCGACTAACAAGATGCACCTCAATCAGATTCATATATGATCAGCAGCTCGTGCTTTCACCATTAAAATTAGTACAGAGAAGGAAAATAACCTCTTCATCTCCATCAGCTCTGTTTACGACTAGAATAACAGGTCCCGTTACAGATGATGGTATCGACCCAGGAACGATGCTCTCCACCTGTAGACCATTCGCATGAAGAAGATTGAAGTAGACGTAATAACTTTCAGACATACAGAATTTTCTCAAGAAATCATGTCGACTAAATGGGGCTATCATAGAGTAAGGTCGCAGGGAATTTCGACATAAGTTGGTTCAAGAAATCGTATTTGTGGCAGAATTGTTTAACAAAAGGTCGTTGTGAATAAAAATCAAGCCAATCTCCGAAGGCATATTCGTGGATGAGTCGATGCTTATAAATCGTAATTCGAGATACTGATAATTTCTCTCCAAAAGCATGAGACAGAGTGTACCTGGATGAGGGTTCCAACAGCATCTCCCGGTACAAGAATATCCCACCCCTGAGACCCGAGAACGTTCCTAACAGCCTTCAGAAGAAGGGTGCACAGTTTGGAAACCTGAAAAATCACACTGTTTTTCCCCGTCGATAATTAGATGACAATAATAATGATTCCTGAATCATCCACAAAAAATCCAGAAAAAGAAGAAATGGTCACTGGAGTATCCTACCCAGCACGGATCTCAGCTTCAGCATACGTCCTAACTGTGTTATCAGGAACTCCAAAGGCGTTTCCCAACGTCTGCACGCCCCAAAATCGAGTCAATCTCCAAATGAGTTATAAGCATTGATAGATGTCACCAATAAAAAAAAATGATTTTTTTAAATTTACCTGAACTCTTTCAGGGAATACATTAAGAAGTGCCTCAGAGTATTCTTCAGTTAGTCTCTTAGCTCTATCAAGTGTAGCTTTAAGCCTCAAACCCCATATTCTCATACCATTTTCGCTGCCTTGAAATTATTACCATGAAACATCTCGTAAGAAATCACTGCAGCTCTAGACGACCAGAATTACGAAACTGATTCAGGATAATAATTCACCTTCGGTTTCCAGAAGACCTCTATTTTGCCAAGCTATAAGCTCGTTTCCTATAGCTTTGCACTCGTCGGGCTTCCATCCTGATACGCCCAACTGATGTATGCTGGCGACTAGAGCATTGAGTGGCTCGCTCCAAGAAGTAGCATTCTTTTGTTCTACACTCTCCGCAAGCCAGTGGGCCCCACCAACAGCTTCGAGTGCATTGACAAACCTATAGAAGCACACGACCCGACCAATTAATAAGCTTGTTATTTTAGGAAGGAAACACGATTTTAAGTATAGAGTAAAAGGCAGTACCTGCTTAGAAGAACAAACGAATAGTCTTCAAGTCCAATCTCGCATAGCCGCCACTGCAATTGGCACAGATTCTTTTACTAACCTCGTTGGTTTTTGTCAAACCAAGAAAATTGGTTACAGCATACATAGGTAGTAGTTTCACCTTTTGCCGCATTGCTATTGCAGCATCAGGGGCGTCGTTTCTAAGCCCGCTATCAAGACCCTTTGCGATTTCTTGGCGGAGATTGTCCAAAGATTGTATAGTTTTCATCAATACTCTTATCCATTCAGTTTTAGAAATATCATTTGTACTGATATTATCCAGTGCCTGAAGATACAAAACATTAGACGTGTGCAGAGCAGAGTGATAATTGCAGAATCACGGAGAAAGTTCATCAAAAATACATGTAAATAAGCATAACTTATGAAGCTATCAACAGCCAATAAATTTCTGATGACATTGTTCTAAAGTGTAACTGATGACATGATGATAATATAAAACAACAAATTTTCGATAGCATTATCTATTAACCACTTAGAAAATAAGAACTATGAAGCAACAGTACCTTTTTAGATTCTAAAAACTGAGGTAGGGCTGAGCTCTGACCCAGTGAATCTTTGATTGATTCCAGCTGTTCTTCCAGACTTCAGTCGTGAATCAAAATATCGGCATCAGAAATATTCTTACCGACGTTTAACCATAAATTCTATTATCAAATCCAACAATTTTCCATAGGGTACTCGAGGATTAGACTAAACTGGGTCTATCTAGGTGCACTTTCCAGTTAATACTCTAGGAAAAGAAAAACATAAAATTAAGAGCAAATTACCTTCCAGCGTTGAAAAAATCTTTAAGCTCTTGATGGAATATCTTGAACTGCTGAACAAAAGCTTCATTATATTGTCCGGGATTCTTCGTGATTCTCGCAAGCATTGCCTCTGTGGCAACTAAATCCTCAGGGCCCGCACATCGATGAAGCTTGTTTTGTATCGTATGCTTGATTTCTTGCTGGAAACGTTGACAATACTACATTAACAACTCGAACCAATTTCACTAATGAATAAAAATGATTAGAGTGAAATTACTTCTTGATAACCTTGAGGTCATGAGGGATGTCATTCCTGTGAGCAATGTCTCGAATCCTCGTTAGGGGAACAGATGCTGTGAACTCTGCCTTGAAAGACGGCAAGCAAGGATGAATCTTGCGGATAACGAGAAGCTCCTGCATTTTCAGTTGATAAAAATCACATCAGATTGAACCCTAAAGTGAATCTAACATAATTAGTTTCACAATTAGCAGAAATTTGACCTGAAGTGAAGTGTCTTTCCTGCTGGAGATTCGTTCCAGGTCACGGAATATAAGCCTGGAAATCTCCGCGTGCCTGTTTGGTCGATGATGACCCCCATCTTCGAAGCAAGGAATCTGACCTGTGTTTATCCACTACATAAAAAACATATGGTCTGATTAGGACACGAACTAACTAATCAATAGTAGAGAAAATCGATAACTTATATAAGTCATAACACCTTCAGATATATTGCTGAATATGTAAGAGCTTCCAAGCGCTTTTCACTGTCGATGTTTTCAGCCACAAGCTCTCGAACAACTTCAAGCTTTGCAACAGAAAAAAATACAGAAACAATGTATTTTTAGTTTTCAAAATACGGCCTCTTAGAAAATACATACATCTCTACTTGACCCTCAGCGTGTTTAGAGTTGGAACAAAAACAGTCAAATGACATTCGTGTGGACATACAAAAAGAAAAAAGACACAATTCTTATTCTTGCTTCCTAAAACAACACAAATTATTGTGCATTGGCAAACTAATGTGACTTCATCATTGTAAATTTTCACATAACTATCAATTTTCATTTTAAGAAAAGCAAAAGAAGCCAAAACAATTTTTACCTTCCGCCACCAGTTCCGTCCACTGCGGTCACCTTCAACCAACTTGAGCGAAATTCCTTCGAGACCCGAAGTCTCCCAGCGTATCTTCTTCTCTCCATCCAGGTTATCCTGTGAGCGATGAAACGAGACATCCTTCCCCTGCCATTGGTCCACAAATGAACTAGCAGCAACACCCTCTTCTACTGCAGAAGCAACACTCTTCCCATTCTCACTCCCTCTCGCCTCCACTTCTTGCTCGTCTTCCCCCTCCCAAGGCAGCAGCTTCACCTCCTCTGTAGTCTTGCCCCACTTACAAACAACAGAAAAACTCCCCCTTTCTGCAATCTTCAAGACTCGGTTATTTCCATGTTCCCAATTCAACTTCTTATCCTGACCTACTATCACAAACTTATACTCCACGGCCTCCTCGGGTCTCTTCAAATCCATACAACAAACCCATCCACTCTCTGTCCATGTCATCATCACCTCCTTCTTCCACGACCCAAACTCCTTAGCGGACCCCAACACTGCGACATGCTCCCCAAACTCGACCTGGTGGTCTAGCCTGAGCTTCAACCTCACCTTATCGCCACCCAACTTCTTAGACTGCTTCTCTTCTCTCTTTTCTTCCTTCATTCCTTCCCTATAGACCCCATCCAAACAATGAAAATTTGCAACAAAAAAAAAAAAAAAGACATGTCATTCATTCCCTTCAACCACAATAGTTCACAGAAATCACCCTCTACAAAATTTCATTTATATCATCATTCTACATGAGAAACTACTCCCAACATTAAAATATTAAATTTTATTGGTCTACAATCCTCCACAGAAATCACCCTTCCAAAATTTCAAACATATAATAATTCAATCAACAAGAAAAAACTACTCCCAACATTGAAATATTAATTTCATTGGTTTAAATACAATCTTCCACAGAAATCACCCTTTCAAGATTTCAAAATCATCATTCAATCTACAAGAAAAACTACTCCCAACATTGGAACTATTAATTTTATCAGTTTGCAATCTCTACCACACCCATCCACCCACACACAAACAGACCCCTTTATTCACAAGATCTCATATATTCAGTTGAAGAGCCCAAACTTAGTCCAGATAAAGGTGAATTGCAACTAATAATGGAAACTTTACCTGGGTTCAACCGAAGAAACGGCAGTAACGGTCATTTTAGCAGAATCCCCTCTTTTGAGAGGTCTAATCGAAAAAAAGCCAAGATTTTTTCCATCAGGACCAAGAATCCCAGCTCTCTTAGAGAAGGATTTTGATGGGGTGTTATTTATTGGGCATATAAGATTATTTCTTGAAGCAATAACACTTGAACTAGAAGTGAATTTGCATGGCAACGTAAATGGGTAGTCCATTGCAAATTTTTGCAATGACTAAATTGCAGAAATTATCAAAATCCCAGAGCTCTAGAAAGTGAGGAAGCACTATCTCTCTCTCTCTGTGTAATGTGAGTGCTATAAAATTGAATCAGAAATGTTGAATGGCTTGGGAGAATGAAGATATTTGTGGCTGAGACACGTAGGAGTGAGATTTTTGCTGCTATTTATCTCAGCGAGTTTGCTAAAATTAGTTAATCATAAGCCATTAGCGGATTCCTATGTCAGATCTTGAGACTAAAACTTGGAGATTGGGACAAAGTATTTTCTTTTTCTAATTAGTTAGATCAAATAGCAACATTATTTTTTGTGCACGTTCTTCTTCCTTCCTGTGAGGATAACTGACGCTAAAACAATCTTAAATGGAATTTGGGTTTTATAAAAAAAAATGAAAATTCGGTTATATTACGTCGGTCGTGTTTATGTGAGAAAAATCTGCATTTTGTTTATTATTAATATAGTTTTTCAATTACATGATATATATATATATATAGGGTTAATTGCATGTAATATCATGAACTTAACGCGAAATCCAAATTTAGCACGAATTTAAAAAGTTCCAATTAATATCACTACCTATGCCCCGTGTCCAATTTTAGCACCGTTTTGTTTTCCGACAGAACCACGTGGCAATGACGTGTCTTCCGGTAGACACGTCATTGCCACGTACTCCGAAGAGAGAGAGAGAGGGGGGGCTAAAATCGGCGGGTTTGCAGAGGGCGGCGCGACGACCCCGACCCCCCCTCCCCCCACCTCAGCCTACCAGAATGATGAGGGTGGCGGCGTCGCGAGGAGGGGAGTCGCCGAGAAGGGGAATCGCGCGAAGGGGAATCACGCAGAGGGCGGCGGCGGCGCGACTGAAAATTCTGGAATTGGGGGTAGGGTTTGAAAATTCTGAAAATTCTGGAATTGGCGGCACACGTCGCCGGAATCGCGAGGAGGAGGTGAGAGGTGGAGGCGGCGGCACTCGTCGCCGGAATCACGAGGAGGAGGTGAGAGGCATGGGCGGTGGAAGAGGAGGAGGTGAGGGTGGAGGCGGCGGCACTCGTTGCTGGAATCGCGAGGAGGAGGTGAGAGGCGTGGGCGGTGGAAAAGGAGGAGGTGAGAGGCGTGGGCGGTGGAAGAGGAGGAGGTGAGGGTGGAGGCGGCGGCACTCGTCGCCGGAATCGCGAGGAGGAGGTGAGAGGCGTGGGCTGTGGAAGAGGAGGAGGTGAGGGTGAAGGCAGCGGAAGAGAGAGAGAGAGCTTGGCTCGCCGGTCGGAAGCTTGTACCGGCAAGCCACGTAGGATCGAAGCATGTGCCGACAAGCCACGTCAAAAAACGGTGCTAAAATTGGACACGGGGCATAGGTAGTGATATTAATTGGAACTTTTTAAATTCGTGCTAAATTTGGATTTCGCGTTAAGTTCATGATATTACATGCAATTAACCCATATATATATATATAATTAAATAAATCACTATATTGAGAGTCTTTTAGTGCTTTAAATTTGTGATACGTTTGCTATTAATATAGTTACAAATACATTTTCTTACGGTCTCTTTGGTTTGGGCCACTCAAGTAGATACCGACATATTCTATGTGAATTTAAATGAATTTTCGGTTTCGCAACTTCTCCTTTACAAATTGCTAAAGGAAAATAAATATATTTAGAACTGGTTATTTAAAATTTACCCTTATTACATATAAATATTTTTTGGACATTCAAACAACCAAGTGACGAACCTCTTCCATATGAAGAGAGAGGTTTAGAGTTTGTTCTTCATTGTTCTCGTCTCAACGACTAAAAAGAAAAGTATATAGTATGTGCTTTCGATACTTTGAGTGATAATAATTATAGTACTTTTATTCCATTTATATCTGATTTTATATGTTGATACCAGTCCTTTTACAATTTATTGGAGTATATTTATGAAAGCAATAGTTTTAGATGTCTCTTAAAATTTCATTTTCATTTGATTATGATATCTTCTCCAACCATAAAGGGAGAGGCCGGCGGCTCCGAGAAGAGGAGGATTTGCTGCTAATTACGAGTGAGTAGTGAAGTGGGGAAAAAAATCGTTTTATTGCTTTGATTAAATATCAGGAAATTCTTGATTCCTTGCGTCATTCAAGAAATGGGAGAAGAAAATTAAAGAATTTCTTTTAATTCCTGACACTAGGTGTGCACAGGAATCTCTTTTTGCTTGTGTTATTTTTCAATTTCATGTAATAGTTCAATGTGAAAAACACGTTGCAATTATTTCTTTTTTATTTGAGGTTTTATACGCATTATTCTCGAAATTATTTGTGTAGAGCACGCAAGTACTATTTACTTTGATTCTAGATATTTGAAACCCCAATTTCATGACTACTCTCTCTCCATGCCACGATAACCAAATTTCATTTTTGGTTTTAACTAATTTTTTTATATGACAAAAAAATTATCCTTTATTCACATTTTAACTTTTATACTTAACACATAAAATATCAATTTCTTAAAACTCGTGCCGAAAAGAACTTGATAATGCTTGATAGGACGGAGGGAGAACAATATAACCTGCCTTATTTTTCCTTCAAGACAATAGAGAATGATATCAATAAATTAACACCAAACATACTTATTCTTCAAAAAAAAAAAAAAAACCAAAAATACTTAAAACAAGAGAGCCAATTCTCAAATTGAATAGCAAAAAAGACTATCATCGCACATTGTCAATTCTCAAACTAAATAAATAACAAAAAGATTTTTATCATCGCCATCATACTTGAATAGGGTTTGCCACCTTCTCAAACTAAACAACAAAAAGGGAATATTAATAACCGCCATCTCTTTGCAAAAAAAGCAGCTGACATATTTAAGAACCACCGGAGCCATATTTCTTTCCAAAAACGATCATCTGAAGCTTGTCATAACCTGCAAGCACACCAGCACCAGCAACGGCACGAAGAATGTTGGCACCAGCACCCTTGAACAAGGACTTGGCACCCTCGTTCTTGAGGATCTGGGCGAAGGCATCCATAGAGCTCTTGTACTTGACAGCCTCACCAGATGTCATCATCATTCTTCTGCGAACAGTGTCAAGCGGGTAGGAGGCAAGACCAGCACCGTTGGTGATGAGCCAACCGAGGGCAAAACTAGCAAAGAAACTATCCTGTAAACATCAAAAGCAATGCCAATTTGGTATGGTCAAGATTTTTCAGAATATGGACAAGGAAATATAGTGATGAAAAAGAGATGTTCCAACTTACCTGCAGAGAACCGGTTAGGAGGACTGGCTTCAGAGAGTCGTACATACCAAAGTACAGACCACGGTATACAATGATACCAACACACGAGATGTTGAATCCACGGTAAAGACCAGCCAAACCATCTGACTTGAGGGTCTTCTTGTAGACATCAATCAAACCATTGAATTGCCTCTCACCTCCTTTCTTCGCAGCCTTCGCATCATTGGCAAGACGGGTACGAGCGTAATCCAAGGAATAGACAAAGAGAAGCGAGGATGCACCAGCAGCACCACCGGAGGCAAGGTTGCCAGCAAACCATTTCCAGTAACCATCGCGTTCCTTCTTGAAGTTAAACAGCCTCTTGAAGTAATCCTTGAACGCAAAGTTCAAGGCCTGATGGATACAGAATAACCATGAGTTAGCATCATCATCGTATAGTTAACTAAACAGGCAATTACAAAACTGCACATAATAGAGGAAAATTAGGCAGACCTGAGTAGGGAAGTAACGGATAACATTAGCAGTGTTTCCTCTCCACAGTGATCCAAACCCTTCTTCCTTAATTGTTCTACTGAAACACTCTCCAATTCCCTTGTATGGTTCAGAAAGTCGGCCAGTCTTGATCATTTCGTCTTGGTTTTGGATCAAGAGTTTCACACGCTCAATAGGAGCAGCAGCTGTTTTTGACACAGCAGCTGAAACTCCTCCCATAAGAAAGTCAATTGCAAAGCCAGCTAAGCCTTTCTCTGAGGGAGCCTGAGCGAAAACTGGGGAAGCATTCGCAGAGATCAATGCCAGATCCTGACTTGCCCTGCAGGTCTTAGGATATTGGAAACCTTGGTTTGTATAATTGCCATAAGCAAATCGCCTCTGATATGCAGCAGGTTGTGGGACACCTCCATAACGAACTTGTGAGATGCTGGATCCCAGATGTAGTTGGTTGGCTACCTTCTGGGAGATAGTTGGGAATTGTTTTTGATCTGCCATGTTACCTACATATTCCAAGATGACAGAATATTAATAATCAATTGAACAATAATAGGGTAGCATAAATTTCGGCAAACAGAAGAACATTACATTACACTGTTCTGTTTCATTACTAGAATAAAGCACTCAACAGGTTATATGCTTACAAAACCAAAGCAAGTGTTGAATGCATGCAACCATCAGAATCCAGGTGTTATAATCATATTATTCAAATCCAATGCGTATATAAGTTGCCTTTTAAAATAATAAACCAATATTAGTTAACTACCTAATCATAATAACAATGATTTTATAAAAAAACCAACTTACAAACAAATGAAGTTCAAAGTCAATAATCAATTTTTTTTATATATGAATTACTGAAACAGACAGATAAGATCTTCCAATTTACAATAACTGTAACGATCAAAAATTCAGAGAAAAATACCACTAAATACAAAAACAATAATGAAAACCAATAATACAAATGTAATTCTGCAGGCTCAATAAATATTGTTCTGTAAGCAAATAGAACAAGCTCAATCCAACTAGATCTGAAATAAATGCCTAGATTTAAATCAAGTAAAATCTAAACAAGCCAATTTTCACATGCGTGTATCTCTATGTAAATGAATCAGATCTAAGTGCGATTGCATTCAGATCTAGAATTCCAGATCTAGACGAGTATAAACCTTCCGCTATATACAAACTCCACAGAAAATACTAGCACTGTGCAAGTCTGATTCGGATCTAAATCAGCGTCACCGAGTGCAAACTTAAATACTATTACGGCAGCAACAAATAGAATAAATTTTCAAATGCGATCGAGAAAAAACAGCGGAAGAAGAGTTTTCAGAATCATACCAAGACGCAAATTACGCTAAATCCACAGAAAATGAAAATTCACAAAAATAGATTTCCCAAAAATGGCAGTAAACAAGTATGATTTGTTGCGAGAATTAGGTGGGGGGGAGGTGTTACCTGCCTGCGGTCGACTCGCCTCGAAAAGGGGGGATGAAAATGATGGGGGATTGGAGGAGAGAAGACCGAGGAGAGAGGAGTGAAAGAGTCCAAAGAAGGGGGCTGCAGCTGCCTCTTTTATAGTAGCTGGTCAAGGTGAATACCTAGCGTGAATCTCACTGGGAAGGACGCATGGTAATACGCTGCGCCGCGGAGCATGTCAAAATTGCTGCCGGTCGAAATGGCCGGATCGTGGGCCTTAATTGGGTGGGCTGGGGAATTCCTAAATGTTATTCGATTCGATCTGCCTTGGGGGTAGGGTTGTAAACGAATCAAATATTTTTGTTCGATTCGAGATTCGATTCGAAATTGCCCTATTCGTATTCGAAATTATTCGATTCGTATTCGATAACAAATATTCGATTCGATTCGATTATTATACGAATACGAATATGAAATTATGATATTCGATTCGATATTCGAAGATATTCGATTCGATATATATATATATATATATATATAATATAATATAATATAATATAATATAATATAATATAATATTTTAATTATAATTTTATAATATCTAACATCTAATTGTAACACTCCTTTCAAAAAAAAATTCTAATCCTACCGTGTAAATATATACACTATATGTATAGGATATTATATTTTAATATAAAATTCTAATTCTACCGTGTAAAAAAAGTAAAATGAATTGTAACCCTAATTCTAATTTCTAACTAAGGCTGCGCCGCTCCATTTTGAAATCTGGAAAAAAAAACCCTCTCTTTCTTCTCCACGGACGCTGCGCCTGCGGCTGCATCGGTCCGTCTTCTCCGCTGCGGGCTGCCCGTCGGCCGTCGCCACTCGCCAGCAACTAACGTCGCCCGTCTCCAGTCGCCAGCACCCTGCCACGGCGTCGCCTCTCCTCCAACTGTCGTCTGCTGCTGCCGTATACTAGCAGGTTAGTATGTGATGTCTGTTTAAGAAATCTCCCCTTCCCTCTCCTCTGCTGCGCCGTTACTTTATTTTTTGGATTATTGCAAGAACGCAGATATTACATATTGCTGAATGTTATTTCTGTTTAAGAAATCTAGTGTTTTATGAAATCTAATAGCTGCATTGATGAATGTGATGTATCCTGTAGTATACTTTTAATTCTTGGTAGCATATAATTGGATATGAAATCTAGAAATATGATATGTTTGTCAACAAGAACATGCGGTGTTGTGCGATTGTTTGGAAGTCAAACATGCGGTGTTCTTGAGAGGCTTGGATTCTTTTGTCATTGAACTAATTAATTCGTGTCTGTTGTGTGTGGAGTTTGGTTTTGGGGTTGGGGAAGGAAGGAAGTAAGGTCTTTAATGGATTAAATTTGAATTAAATAGGCAGCTCACAAAATTTGAATCAAATATCTAGTGAGATATATTATAAGTGGTCAGTACTTCGACTTCGATTTAATTTTATTTACTGTTATTATGAATTTAGATGGTTGGAATTTGGAAATGTGAAATTAGATTTACTGTTATTGTGAGAAGTCTTCGGCTTATTTAATATTAGTGCCTAGTGGTTTGTCTATGTTTGATGAGTATCTAGACAGTGTTGAGGTGAATGGTCCTTCGAAGTCGGAGTTGGACATTTACTTGGATGAGGGGGTTGTTAGAAGTCAAGATGGGGATGGAGCTGTAGCTTCTGAGTTTGATGCTTTAGCTTGGTGGAAATCTCAAGAATTGAAGTTCAAGATTTTATCCACTTTGGCTCGTGATGTTTTGGCTATTCCCATTAGTACTGTGGCATCAGAGGCCACATTCAGTGCAGGAAGTCGAGTGTTAGATCCTTATCGTTCAAGGTTAGATTCTGATGTGGTAGAAGTTTTAATTTGTGGAGCAGATTGGGTTCGTCATCTTCATGGAGTCAAGAAGGCTATTATGTCTCATGTAAGTCCAATTTATTTGAAGTATTTGTTTGTTTTCATAAAATTGTGTTTTAATTATTTTATTACTTCTTGTAGGAGAAAGAAGAACCTTTCCATGTGATGTTGAAGTCCACTTAGTTTACAAGCTTGGTGGAAGATTGGATGTTTGACATTGTTTTATTTAAGTGTTGTTTTGATGAATTTGAAACCTATCTTTATTTTATGTATTGCAAACTTTTGAATGTTATGATGTGTATTGAGAATTTAAATGGTGGAATCATCAAATGAGCTTTTTTTGATGTGTGTCTTTATTAGATAGATGTATTGAAATATATCACTATATTTTTTAGAATATTATTTTACATATTTTTTTCTCTAAAATTTCGAATCGAATAGTTCGAATCGAATCGAATAGAAGGAAAAAACGAATCGAATATTCGAATCGAATATTCGAATTTTTAAATTTAGAGTAATTTTAAAAAACGAATCGAATACACGAATCGAAGCGAATAATTTCAAAATCAATTCGAATCGAATATCGAATCGCATTTTGTATTCGAAACCTAAACGAATACCGAATCGAATATACGAATTATTTCACGAATACGAATCGAATATTGAGATATTCGTCAGTATTCGATTCGGTTACAACCCTACTTGGGGGCATCTATTAAGAAGATCAATCAATTTTTTAAAAGAAGAAAGGCATGCAACTATGCAAGTAGCCATTCACAAATGGTTCAAACCGCAAGTTCAGCCACGTTTGGTTGGATGGTTTTAGAGGTTTAAGTCTTGAGAGTCTTAAGTTAATCATTACCATTACTTGAGCGTAAATCACTCAATTTGTTACTCTTTAAAATAGAGAAGAAACAAAAGAAAGGAAATCTCTTACTAATGATTTGTTTCCATTGTTTAACCAAACACTCAATAAAAGTAATTGTTACAATTCCACTCCTTTATTTGATTTCATTCACTTTCCGTTCCTCTACTTGAACCAAACGAGCACTCAGAGTAATTTAATTATGATCTCTATCAAAAAGTCAAAATTTCAATTCAAAATTAAATTAAATTAATTTTAAATGATAATTTTCTAATTATAATAAAATTGAAGGTGTATTATAAATTATAGTCTTTTATTTCTTTTTTCTTTATCTTCTTATTTTTTATTTTATTTCTTTCTAAAGTTGTGAAATTCGACTAATCATAAAATGTTTAATATGCATATAAAATTAAAGATCACAATAAGAGCTTTAATTTGATATATTTTATGTAAATATTTGATTTAAAATGTAAAAGTTATATTTATTTAAAGATTAAAATTTAAAATAAAGAATAAAATCAAAGCACAAACAAAAAAATAAAAAGCTGAAAAATTTAAATAAATGTATTAACAATGTCGGGGCCCGCACCACAAACATGTCCAGCCGCATAGCGCTCGCGCTATCCAAGCTGAGAAGGGCAGAATTACACGCCGACATCATCATTTTCAGGTGGAGCCCACCACCAATGGAAGCTTTCCAGATAACAAATGTGTTATAATTGTTACTTGTTGAAATTGTTGGCCCAAACCTAAGCCCATTACCCTCATTCAGCCACCCTATCTTGAGTTAAATTGTAATTCTTGTTGCTAAATTCCTAGAGACGAAATTGGAACCCTAGCTGCCCCTTTTTTCCTTGTTCTCTTCTCCTTTCTCTCTGCGTTCTTATGTGAAACAGAGAAGCTCATCCTGTGTCTTCACCTCACCTATTGTCTTCTCTGTGTCTTGGTCGAAGTGGGAACAAGCTTAGTGTTTGCGTGTCTTCTTCGTTCGATCTGTGATATATCTGCGTGGGTTAGTCGAAGTGAGGTTAAGGGTGAACTTGGCAGTGGAGTTGCCGGAACATGGTATTGCCGGAGGAGTACTACACTTGGGTTTAAGAGAGATCGAGATTTGAGACGAGAGACAGCTGCTAATGTTGCGTCATCTCCAGCAGCTGTTGTTGTGTTGCCTCCGGACAACTGTTGTTGTTCCATCTTCGGGCAGCCACCTTGATGCCCTCTTTCTTCTATTTCTCTTTGGTTTAGCTCCTTCAACAGCTGCGCACACTAACTCTTATCTCTTGGTGTGTTCTTTTTGTGCAGAAATTTAAAGAGCACGTCTAGCTCAAACAATTAGTGAGCTAACGTGTGCGTGGTCTACACAAGAGCTCCATGTGCAGTTCAGCTTCGAAAAATAACTAAAATTAGGCTTCGGTGCATGAGAACGGTGAATCGACGGTGAGGTAATAACACAACAATGGTATCAGAGCCTCGTTAGTCTCGCTGTCACACCCTCCGCATTGTGGGTCCCTTAAACGGCGATTCAAATCCCCACAGGTATGACGAGGTTTTGATCTTAAGCCTCGCTCTAGTAAATTGGTGAAACCTCCCTGATGTTTAATTCCTAGAGGTTGCCGGCTGGTGCAAGATAGGTTGCACTTTAAATTTCTAGAAAACTGTCGACTAATGCTATCTAGGATTGGAACTTTGTTGCTGTTTACCAACTTGCGCTATTTCTGTGCATATATGAGTAATTAATCTGAAGTGGTTGTTTTGTGCTAGCACGTGTGTCACTAAAAAATTTATTTTTCCTTTGAATCTGATCTGTTTCTTGTTGCTCTACTATCTGCTGCACTTTCAGATTCTAAAGTGGGATATTTTTGTGTTCGTTCTTCTTGGCTTGTCGAATCCGCGTGATTTGTGTGCTTAAAGCTTCATTAGCTTTGAGAATATGTAGTTGATTTTTCTCCTGTATCCAATAGAGTTTGAGTGACCCTCTGCGTCGGTGACAAATCGTCGTGTGAACTGGAAAATTCGCCTACTTGCATTTTGGATTGATTTTGTGTGAACTTTTTCCTCGTGTGCTTGTCTCTTTATTGAACATGTGTGTTCTTGATTGTTTTAAATGGCTTCTGTGATGGCTCCTTTCAACGGTAAAACTAATTTTAGTATTTGGAAATAGAAAATGAAATGCATTTTAGTCCAACAACATATGTTTAAGGGTATCGATCATTCATATGCTAAATATTAAACTGAAGAAAAGAAAGCTAGCATGAATGAACTTGCATTGTCATCTATTATTCTCAATTTATCTGACTGTGTGCTTAGGAAATCTGTTAAAGAACTATGGTGTAAATTGAAAAAGTTATATTCTGAAACTTCTTTGCCATAAAAATGTACTTACTTGAAAAGTTTTTCAGATTCAAACTTCATTTATCTAAAGATATAGATAGGAATCTTGATGCGTTTACTAAACTTGTGCAAGATATCAAGTTGACTGATGACAAGCATATTGATGATTATACTACTATCGTGTTGCTCAATGCTATACTTGATTCATATAGTGATGTCAAGCCTGCTATTAAATATGGTCGTGATAGTATTACTTTGGATATTGCCATTAATTCTTTAAACAGTAAATAACTTGATTTTAAGCAAGGGCACGAGGGAAAGCTTGAGGAGAAGGCTATACATGTTAGGGGTAGACATAAAAACAAACCCCAAAAGCATGCGAAGAAAGAAAATGAATCAAGTGATAAAAAGATATCTCACAGTAGAGGTCGATCTAAGAGTAGATCAAAAGGTAGTCGTAAATGCTATAATTGTGGTGAACCTGGTCATTATGAATAAGAACATCCTAAAAAGAAACATGATAATTAGCATGTGAATGTGGCTTCTACAAGTGAGTCTAAGGGTGATGTGTTAGGTGTTACAGATGTGAGTGACTTGCATTTTGTGAATTTTGTGTCCGAATCTCTATGTGAATTTGAATGGCTTGTTGACTTTGGTTTTACCTTTCACACGTCTCCCTTTAAAAATTTATTTTCTAATTATGAAGAGGTTAATTAAGTATGGTCACATGTCTATGGCTAATGAAAAAAAATGTAATGTAATAGGAACCAACGATGTCTGCTTAAAATTTGCTTCTGGTAATGCGCTTACTTTGAAGAATGTGAGACAAGTTCCTGATCTGTGTTACAACTTGCTTTCATGTGCTGCACTTGAAGATGTAGGTGTAGAGGGGATATGGAAAAATGGTGTTATGAAGATTATGAAAGGGTCTTTGGTTGTGTTTAAGGCTGAAAAGCAAAATAACATTTACATGTCATGCCGAGTCTGTTTCTGACAATGTTTTTTTTTAAGAACTGTTCTTGACAATGTTAATTGTGTATATTCTGTGCAAAATGATTAAGACTTTACTTTGGCATAATAGGCTAGGTCACATGAGTAATAAAGCGCTTGAAATTCTTAAAAATGATGGCGTGTTTGGTAATGATAAACTATCCATTGTGTTGTTTTGTGGCTCATGTGTGCTAGGCAAGCAATGTCGTGTGCAATTCCTTATTTTTTTCGTTCCCTAATCTGTCTAAGTGCTCTACTATGCTTGAGTATCTACATGCTGATGTATGGGCCCTTCTTCTATTCCTACACATGGTGGGAATAGATATTTTTATTTCCGTGATTGATAATTTCTCTAGGAAGGTTTGAGTGTTTCCCATGAAGAAAAATTTGATATGTTTGAAAAGTTCAAAAATTAGAAAATCTTTATTAAGAATCAAACTGGAAAGAAAATAAAAGCTTTAAGAACATATAATGACCTTGAATTTTGCAACAAATTGATCGATGACTTATGTGTTGAGTCTGGTATTAAGCGCCATAAATATGTGCCCTATACACCTCAACAAAAAGGGGTGCAGAGAGAATGAATAGAACTTTGTTAGATAAGGTAAGAAGTTTATTAGCTACCTATGGTATGTCAAAAAGTTTTTGGGGTAAAGCTGGTTATACGGCTACTTATTTAGTAAATAGGTCCCCATATGTACCTTTGCAGGGTAGGTGTCCTAAAGCTGTCTATTCTGGTAAACCTATTGATTTGCCAAATTTAAAGGTGTTTGGTTGTGTTGCATTTGTGCATCAAAAAAGTGATAAGTTTGAACCTAAGTCTAAAATGTGTTTTCTTACGTTACCCTGAAGGGGTTAAAGGTTATAGGCTGTGGGATAGAAGTGAACATGTCATTAAGATAATTGTGAGTCGTGATGTGATTTTTAATGAATCTGAATTTTCATGTTTAAATGCTCATGTGCCTGCTTCAACTTCTAATCCTGACACTGCTCCAAATGAGGTGGAGCAATTACGTGTATTGCGTCCTTTTGTTGATTGCATGTTGAACGCACCAATGAACATGCTGTGAACGATAAAGTTGAAAATGGCTTGTCTGACTTACATGCTAAAAATGTTCATGAAGATTTGCATGATTATCAATTGATTAGGGATAAACCTAGAAGGATCATTAGACCACCTGAAAAATTTAATGACTTTGAAATGGCCTTGTTTGCTTTTAGTGTGTTTGAAACCATTGATAATCATACACTTGCTTCTCTTCATGATGCTAGGCAATCAAAAAATTGAAACAGTGGTTAAATGCCATGAAAAGTGAAATGAGATCTCTTTGTGCAAACGATACTTGGATTCTTGTACCTTATGATGATTCTTACTATGTTATTGATTGCAAGTGGCTGTTTAGGATTAAAAATGAGATTGAAATTCGTCGTCATGACGTTCGGGCAGATAGCAAGGAAATGGTGGGAACAGCGGCTTAAGCAGTGATCAAGGAAAAAAAAAAGAGATAGGCTAGCCAGAAAGACCAGATAATTCCCATGCGCCTCTATCTTTAGCTTCGGCGGCGGAAACTGCTGATCTTGAAGCCTATTCGGCTGAGACTGAGGCCTCAACGGATGGAACTGCTTCAGTCCTTGTCTCGGACGAGACCGAAACTTATTCATACGGTAAGGTGATGGATTCCGCTAAATTGTAACATAAGCCGAGGGTCACAACGTAAAAGGGGACCCCCAACAAGGATAAAGACGTGGCGCAGACCCCGCCCACGGAAAATAAGTCAGTACCGTCCACCCGGCTAAAAACGGCAATGTAGAACGATAAATCCAAAACTCAAATAAGTAGGTATAAAACTAGGTTAGTTGCTACGGGATTTACTCAAAAAGAGGGGATTCATTATACGAAAATCTCTGCTCCTACTGTGAAATTTACCACTGTGCGTATTATGTTTGCTCTTGTTGCTCATTTTGGTTGGGAAATTAAGCAAATAGATGTGACTACTGGTTTGTTATATGATGATTTAGATAAACCTATTTATATGAAACAGCTTGAGGGGTTCGTTGACCTTGAAAAACCAAATCATGTGTATTTACTTAAGAAGACTTTATATGAACTAAAATAATCACCTAGATAATGGAACATTATGTTTGATAAATGCATGAAATCTTTAAAGCTTGAAAGAAGTGTGCATGATCATTGCATGTACTTTAAAGATCTCAACTTTGTACCTATGTTCTTGCTTATCTACGTGGATGACATGTTTCTTATTAGTCATTGTCTTGAGAACATCAAGCATAGTAAAAAATGTCTGAGTGATAATTTTGAAATGAAATACCTATGAGATGCTAGTAAAATTCTAGGCATGAACATTGTTAGGGATAGAAAACGATCTACCCTTAATGTTAAACCAGACCTCCTATGTGGAAAAAACTTTGAGTAAATTTTCTATGTTTAACGTTAAACATGTGAATATGTCTCTTGCTTCCCACTTCGTGTTAAGTAAGGATCAGTCTCCAAAAACTGCTTCTAAGATGGATTCTATGAAAAAGATGCCATATTCAAATATCATTGGATATGTGATGTATTTGATGATTAGTACTCCATCCGTCCCTGAAATAAGTTCCTATTTTTCCTTTTTGGGACGTCCCCCAAATAACTTCATCTTTCTTTCTTTTCATTTTTGGACAACTACACCACCACTAATAATACTTATTTATTCTTACTTTTCACTTTTACATCACTCCCAATACCTTTTCAAAACTTTCAATAATAATTATAATACTTTTTTCTCCACTATCAATACACTTTACAACATTTTCTTAAAACATGTGTCGTCCCCAAAGAGAAACTTATTTCAGGGACGGAGGGAGTATTAGGCATGATATTGTGTATGTTGTGACTTGTGAGTGTGCTTAGTCTTATTTGTCTAATCCCGGCATGCCTCATTGGGAAGTTCTGAAGTGGCTTATTTGTTTCTTAAAATCCTCCCTGAATATAGGCTTAAGATTTTCTAAGTATTCCGATGGTGTGAAACTTGTTGGCTATGTTGATTCCAATTATGCAAATGATAGAGATAATAGGAAATCCACCTCATCCTATGTGTTTACTCTATATGGTTCTTGCATTAGTTGGAAATCTCAACTTCAAAGCATTGTTGTTTTATCCACTACTGAATCTGAATATGTTGTTGCCACAGAAGCTTTAAAGAAAACTATTTGGCTTAAAAGTCTTTTATCTGAACTTCGTGTTATAGGTAAAGATGTTGTGTTTTATTCTAATAGTCAATCTGCTATCCAAATATGCAAAAATCTTGTGTACCATGATAGGACAAAGCATATTGTTGTTCGTTTTCACTTCATTCGTGATATTTGTGGATAAAGGCATTGTTAAACTTAAAAAAATCCACACTGATCACAACCCTGCTGACATAGGCATAAAATGTTTGTCTACCAAGAAGCATGTTGCTTTTCAAAAGGCTCTTAACTTTGACTTTGTTTAACTACCCTGTTAGATTGTTGTGACTTGCACAAACTTTGTGTTTGTGCACCTATATTACTTGTGTGTGTGCAGGAAAAAACGGCGATGATGATACTTTTAGTCTCTACTCTTTATACATGTAGTCCACCATGGTTGGGCCAAAGATGAACGTTGTTGAAATAGTTGGCCTAAACCTAAGCCTATTCCCTAGCAGCCCATTACCCTCCTTCAGTCCATCTCTTAAGTTAAATTGTAGCCCCTTACTGCTGAATTCCTATTGACGAAATTGGTAGTTACCTCATTCCTCCTTGTTATCTTCTCTCTTATCTCTGTGTTCCTGTGTGAAAGAGAGAAGCTCATCTTGTGTCTTCACCTAACCTCTTATCTTCTCTGTGTCTTGGTCGAAGTGGGAACAAGCTCAGTGCTTGTGTATCTTCTTCGTCCGATCTGTGCTATCTCTGTGTGGGTTATCTAGAGTGAGGTTTAGTGTGAACTTGGTAGTGAATTTGCCGAAACATGGTGTTGCCGGAGAAGAACTACACTTGGGTTTGAGAGAGACTGAAATCTTAGCTGAGAGATAGCTACTGCTGCGTCGCCTCCGTACAGCTGATGTTGCTCCATCTTCGGGCAACAACCTTGATGCCCTTTTTCTTCTATCTCTCTTTGTTTTAGCTCCTTCAACAGCTGCGCACACTAACTATTATCTTTGTGCAGGAATTTAAAGAGCACGTCTAGCTCAAACGATTAATGAGCTAACGTGTACGTGGTCTATACAAGAGCTCCATGTGAAGTTGAGCTTCGGGAAATAATTAAAATCAGGCTACGGCGCGTGAGAACGGTGAATCGACATCGAGGCGATAACACACCACTACCCATTAACTACCTTGGAACTTCCTCCCATAATGAAAGAAGCCCTTAATCTAACAACATATGAAAATTTCGGGACAAGCCATATTCATATTTTGAAATATTAATCTAGTAAGAGGACTCAAACTGAACCAACACAAAACTACTTTTGAATTAGATCAAGTCTTTTTTTTGAACTTGGTGTAGCAACGACCTTTATCCTTTGTGGTTGATCGCCATATCATTAATTTAAAAAAAAATCTGGAGCAAGAGATTGCCAACGACCGCCCACAAACCGCACCCAACCACAAAGTTGGACCTATAAGTTTATGCCATTTGTCATTTGATGATAAATTCGTCTAAGTTATTTTGATATTAAGATAAATGCTCAATGTCTATATCTAAAAAAATAAAAAATTGTTACTTTTTATTCTCTATAAATAGATACCAATATTGACATACTATTTTTCTCTTTTCTTATAAATCTCAATCAAAATTTTATTATATTTTTAATTTTATTAAATTATTATTTTTGAATTTTGATGTATTTTTGTTATAATTTTTTTAATCATATTCAATTATATTTAAATTAAAATAATATAAAATAATTATAGATAATATTGTGATTGAATAATTAGAATTATCATGGATAAGTCTATCAAAAATAAATGTGATTGAATTGAGGGGAATGTGATTGGATTGAGGAAAATATAAATATTGATGATATGACAAAAGAGAAAAATCAGTTAAATATTAAAAATATTGAATTGTTGTGTAATTGGGCCAATCACTACTAAACACAGGGTTTAAGCCCAACCCTATCCAACATACTGGATCTCGAGATGAGTTGACCCGACCCGTGGACCTAACCCAAATAAAAAGCTTAGCAAAACTGGTTTTTTGTGAAGACATTTTTGTAAATCTCTCTGGTCTCTTCCACAACAAACCAACCACCAATTCTTTTCACCCATTATTTTGCTTACAAATCCTTTCCATCTCTTTCTTGCAGAGTGTAGCGAGTGCGGAAATGGCGGCTTCGGCCTCTCTGTCTAACGCTTTCTCTCTCTACAGTCCCCGAAGCGTCTCCTTGAAACCCTCCCACCATTTGTCTCTTCAACCCACGAGCATTCAACAATTTGTTGTTCATGGAAAACCCATTTCGAGAGCAGCTGTTTCTTCCTCTCCCGTTCTGAACGCGTATTGGCAATTTGGGATTAATTCGAGATTTGGTAATAATTGGTATAGGAATGACAGGCGTTCTTCTCTCAGGCCTTCAGATTCAGCCCAGCACGAAAATCAAGTATATCTCTCTCTCTTTCCCTCTCTCTCACACACACAAACAAACACACAAGCTGAAGTATTTATGTGTTATGTGATGCATTTTATTCATCTGATTTGATTCACAGTGATTAGGAATTGAAAAGGAGATGGGAAGATAGGGCCTTAGCTATTGGAAAGTTATATGGAAAGTATGAATCTTAATTTGATTGATAAATGAATAAATTGCAGTTTGCTTTTTAGTTATAGTTAACAGATTTTTTTTATTATTATGTTTTGGAAATAATAGAATCATGTTGTATGTGGAGTAGAATTTAGATGTGAAAAGATAAGTTTTAAGCTCAAATGGTAAAGAAATAGGGGTTTCGTTTCTAAGATATCAATTGATGTATGATGTTAGCAGAGACTAATAAGGCAACATTGTGGGAATCATGTTGACATTATTTTTGCCAGCTGGTTTTGTTGTAATTAGTGCTATTATAAGTTTGGGTTAAGGTGCAGATAGGCCCCTGAACTGTACACCCTTAGAGCGATTTACTCCCCATACTAAGTGTGTGTGCAAAATAGCCCCTAAACTATCAAAAACCTAACATTTAAACCCTCACGACTAAACGACGTTAGTCAACGTTTGGTCAATTTTTTTTTTTTTTTTATTTCAACACTGTCTTCATCTCTCGGCGGGAGCACCGGCGGGGGTGGTGCTGCTTCTACCGACACGGCCGGCGTGGCGGCGGTTTCGGACACTAACCCTTCCCTGAAATGGCAGCAAGACTCCACCACTGCCACCAGCTCCAATGCCGGAGGCGGAGCCGACCTGCTCCCAGTCCTGCCTTCTCTCGACGGCGGCGGCGGCAACCCGGAGAAATTCGCCATGGAGGACTGGGAGAGCGTGCTGTCGGAGTCTGCCGCCGTCTCCCCCAGCCAGGAGCAGGCCTTCATCCGCTGGGTCATGGGAGATGTGGAGGATCCTGCAATGGCCAATCTCAGTAAAACCCTCCAAATTGGCTCCGCCGCCGAGTTCGATTTCAGCGGCGGCTTCGGGGTTGTGGATCAAGGCTTCGGCGGGGACCAATTTGGGGGCAGCTTCATGCCCACGCTCCCTAATTTCAGCAGATCCAGCGCTGAGAAGATTGGTTTGCCCTTGCCTCCCTCTTCCGCTAATTTCAAATTTCCCCCAAATTCGATGCATCCGTCTAACAATCTCGGAGCAATAGCTCTTCATCATCCCACTGCATTTGATTCCTCTGCAGAAATGAAGCCCCCGATTTTCAACCAGCAGCTGCTCCTGAACCACCAGCCACAGCACGCCTCCTTCTTCTTCCCGCTGCCATTGACGCAGCAGCAAGAGCAATTTTGAAATAAAAAAAAAAAAAAATTGACCAAACGTTGACTAACGTCGTTTAGTCGTGAGGGTTTAAATGTTAGGTTTTTGATAGTTTAGGGGCTATTTTGCACACACACTTAGTATGGGGAGTAAATCGCTCTAAGGGTGTACAGTTCAGGGGCCTATCTGCACCTTAACCCTATAAGTTTTCACCGAATACTTCTTCAACTAGTTGCTGAAAGTACCATATGAGATGAGCAAGCGTGTTAAGATCTCTGATTATGGATGTGCGAAAAGTGGAAAATATATTTTGATGACTGACTCGGTTTTTGGACAATCGTGTAGTCGAAGAATGTGTGTGATTGTGCTTGTAAGTTTTCACTTCAATCATGGATGTGTAACGGTATGAGATAACTGGGATATGTGTGGTCATGGACATGGAAATCTCGGATAAACTATGCCAAGAAAATGAATAGAAGTAATTGGTTAGATGTTTAGTTGGACGAGAGAGTTAAGCAAATCTACTATCGTTTGTAGAGTATATTGTTTGGTGGAATCACTGTCGTTTTCAATTTTGGACCAATTATCTCTTCAAAGAGCTGAAACAGTATATTTGTCGATATTTTCACATGATATGAGTAAATGAATGGTTTGATGACTTCTACTTCAATGATGTGCTGATATACAAAATCTAACGTGCAGACATACAATGAAGACAAATCTGGTTCAGATAGGGCAGCAAGTAAAAAGTCTCAACCCGACATGAAGTCCCTCATGCAGTTGTACAAGGAGGCGATTGCATATGGAGATGCACGGGCCATGTATGAGATAGAAAATATTCTATTTACAATAGATAAAGAGAAAATTGAGCTGGCTGATAGGGTTTCAGCTTTGTCTGAGGAGGTATCCTCGGGGAAGGAAAAATTTTTACGACTGCAGGCTGATTTTGATAATTATAGGAAAAGATCGGAAAAGGAAAGAGCAACAGTTAGGAGTGATGCCCAAGGAGAAGTGATAGAGAGCCTCTTGCCAATGGTTGACAGTTTCGAGAGAGCCAAACAACAGTTGAAGATAGAGACTGAGATGGAGAAGAAAATCGACACGAGTTATCAAGGTATATACAAGCAGTTCATAGAAATTATGAGAAGCTTGCGTGTTGCAGCGGTCCCTACCGTGGGAAAACCATTTGATCCTTCGGTAAGATTGAGCCCCTTCTCTCTCAACGATGACTCTTTAACTAAAATGTGCATAAGAGTAGAAATATCAAGATACTGCACTATGGTAGCATCCTCTAATACTTTGAATAAATAAGATTACTTTTAGTGCTTGAGCCTTAAATCACTGTTACAGATTAGAAAGCGAATAGGGAGTAACCTTTCACCCCAAAACACGTGCTCACACACAAACTCGCCATGTCATTGTTTGATCACTGATCAATTCTCTGTTCCACAACAATGAAAGCACAATTGAACTTTAGTTGGAATGCAGTAACTGCATATTCTTGTGTGACTCAATGCTTTATGATTATGCTATTTTGTGTTTAGCTGTGTATTTGGCTCATGTGTAAAATAAAATGACATACTAGGATCTGAACTGTGTGATACAGATGCACGAGGCTATTGCACGCGAGGAGTCACATGAGTTCAAGGAAGGGATTGTGATTCAAGAATTCCGCAGAGGTTTCTATCTAGCTGACCGGCTAATAAGGCCGGCCATGGTTAAGGTCTCAACCGGACCCGGCAGAAAAAAGCCTCTTTCTGAGCAGCAGGCTTCAGTTGCTAGAGTTGACAATCGATAGTTACCACTAAAATTTTTATCATTCAGAAGCATTCTCTTTTCGTTCTAAAAGAAAATTCTTGCATAATTGAAGCTCGAAGCTACTATTCTACTTCTCTTTCATTTAGCGTTTGCAAGAGGAGGCAGATCAAGATCAGGGTAGATTGTGCTAGGATCATCTTGTACACGAACCCAAACGAGCCATCTAGAGAGGAAGAAAACAGAGATCGAAGCCGCTGTTGAATGAACTACTTGCAAATTGGAGTCCATTCAATATAGATTCTGCTGAGAATTAGGATTTGAGAGTTTGTACTCGGAATTAATTTGAACAATTGTATGATCAGCTCGATTAGGGAAACAAAGCAACATCCCTACATTATAAATTTATACTACAAATGTGTCGAAACTAATCTTTTTACATTTATCTCAGGAAAACGATTTTGATGGTACAAAGCAACCATTGGGGGAATGTCTCCCTCTCTCTCAATGGCAGTTCAGAAACACTAACATTCATATCCAACATCTATGTATTCTTGATGCTGTCCAATGACCTTGGCCAGTCTCATTTGTGCAAGATACTTCTCTTTGGCTGCTTCGTCTTCTTCTGAGAATGGTGCTGCAACCAAAAAAGTAAATAAAAATGAAAAATCAGGGCAAAATCATCAACTGTAATACCAGTTTAAGTGAGAAGGTTATCAACACCAGTAGTAATTAGTGACTAACCTTCTGTCTACCCAAGGCATCCGTATCAGTCCTTTCGGTCCACGTGCTCTTCCGAAGCTTGATTGGGCGGTTTCCCACATACTTTCCTGAATCAGGAATATGGCATCTTATATAAAACAGAATATTCATACTAGCTATTAGAATGTTGGGTGAAAATATTGAAACTTACCGTTCATTTCTTTCAGCGCTCCCACAAGATCCGATGGGTTAGCAAAGCTGATGAATCCGTAGCCCTTCGTTTTGCCAGTACGCTTATCTCTAACAACCTGATCAAGATCGGCCACCATTATTTACAGTATCCCCACATGTATCTATAAATTCGCGCCCATATATACAGAAAATAAATATACCAAACCACATGAGAAGATACATCAGAAATTGGAATGAGGAAAGGAGTTATTTCACACCCAAGGAAATGAAGGTATGCAATATAAACCAAATACGGACCCTGGTACAGCTCAGATTCTTAATAAACTACACATTCAGATTGACAGATAGGGTTTGCATTTTAAGGAGTTTACAAATAATCTGCGAGTAATAAACTCTACAATGATTTTATTTTTTGTTCTTGCAAATGCTCATGTATGCCACTCAAAATATGTACGAGAGAGAGAGAATCCAATTAAAACATGCACCACCAAAAAAAGAAAGGGCTTCACAATAAGTTTGAGAGGATCATACCCTTGCCATGTTGAAGGAAGGAAACCTTGCAAAAGCTTTTGATAACACATCATCATTCACCTCATTTCCAAGATCTCCACAAAATAGACGATAGTCATCTGCAAGATGTCAACATATCAATAAATGGAAAAAACACAATGCTTCTGCAAGATCAACTGATAATCATCAAAATGAAACAACAAAAAATGAAGCTGATCTGCTTCAACAAATATAGATGAAGTCCAAAACTTGCAATTGCACGACCATGATTGGCTTAGATTGCATGAGTACAGCACAGATCAACTGTAACCATATTATTACTACTTCCAATAGTTCCATTGACATTACCACAAATGGAGATAATTTGTGCAAATAATTAATTAATTTAAGCATGGGCATGTACTGGAAAGGTGAATCCCTAGAGCAAATTATGTGGAATATGGGACATGCAGTAAGCTAAAAGGATTATCTGGAAAGGTGAATCTCTATCTGCAAATTTATGCAGATAGCCTATGGATTACCCGAGTTCTAGATTATAAAAGGATGCAGTAAGCTAAAAGGAACCATACTTTTCAATACTTGTGTTGTGAATGGATGACATAAAGAAAAATGAGCATGCTAAAACGAAATGTCTCAGGAAAAACAAATACAAGACATAACCACCACAGCTGGGCTACATAGTCATCATAAAACTCTTACGATCTGGGCGATATATTAGGATATTGGGAGTTCTCTATGGGAAAGAAAAAGAAGATCCCTTCTCAAATTAGTAACGAGAATAATATATAGGCAGAGCGAGCAACGAAGT
The DNA here is from genome assembly GCF_028751815.1 of Salvia miltiorrhiza. NCBI lineage: Eukaryota > Viridiplantae > Streptophyta > Magnoliopsida > Lamiales > Lamiaceae > Salvia > Salvia miltiorrhiza. The sequence continues at coordinate 38,954,979 of NC_080387.1, forward strand.
CATACTTTCAGGCCATTCTGCAAGAGTGGGATCCTCCCAACTCTGCCCTGCAGCTTTCCTAGGAATTGCCTTCTTCTTGGTCTCTGCTTTGTGCTCGATATCGCTGTTAGCAAGTGCAGCTTTCACACTCTCGAGAGCTTCTGGTGTTATTGTCTGTGCATCTCTCTGAAACAACTGTTGAGCCTGTCCAGATTAAAACCCGCTGTTAGTGAAAAAATATAATTAATAGGCCACAATATGCACCGCACACCAGTAATAAGTGCTAGAAAAAAAACATCACAATGCAATTGATTTCTCAGCGAATGAACCTGACCTTAAACCATTTTTTTAAAAAAAATGATCGATAATGGTTACCCATTTCCCCGTGATGACTCAAACCTCCAACCTAATGGTTGAAGGGGGAAGTCTTACAACTGAGCTAACACCAGAGTCATTAGAAGGCTTGACACCACAGTCATGATCAACCATGTATAGATTCTTACCATATGACTTCTCAATTATTTTTTCTGTGTGCAAATTGTGCGTAGATTGCAAACTCAAAACAAAACCTCATAGAAAGATCCATGTCCTTAATCTAATTTTTCGAACTTCACAAATCAAAACTCAAATAAAAAACGCACATTCAGTATATCCCAATTCCAGTTCTCATTTGCCCTTCAATCCGAAACACGAGCTGCGGGACTTAATAAATCAATACACTAAAAACTTTACCTGCTGATACTGCGGCAAGGAGTAGACGGTGGAAGGCGCGGGATAAACGGGAACCGGGACAGGGGGAGGAGGGGCGGCCCCGATGTAAGGAGCGGGTGGCGGCGGAGGCGTTTGTTGGAGGTGAAACGGCGTCGGAAAATAGGGCGTGGTGGCAGCGGAGTAGGTGTATTGGCTAGACGATGAAGAGGCTGCCGCCGTGGTTGAATGCAAGTTCGACATAGAAACCCCAATTAAACGGAGAGGAAACGGCGGCGTGATGGCTGTGTGTTGATCGGAAGAAGAGCGATTTGGGGATTCGGAATTGTAAAAATTGAAATGAAAATGAATGGACTAATCTATTGGATTCGTACCCGGTAAAGCGTGTTTTTTTTACTCCGGTGTAAAGCTTCAAATACCCTAATTTATGGTAAATATCATAAAAACTCCTGAATTATACTCATTTTATCAAAAATATCCTTAAATTTTTGAAATATTTTCTAAACCCTCAAATTATCAGGTTTTTATCAAATATATCATGCATCTATTTTTCGGTTACCAAGAATGTGATGTGGCTCGCGGAATGCCACAATGTAATTTATATTCTATTTTTTTTAAATGACATGGAAAAAATAACTTCATTTCATACCATATTCTACCGTGTTTATCCATAATTCTATGTTATTAGCGTGAATTTCAAACACGATAGGAGTGAATTTTTAATTTCATAGAGAATTTTTTTAAATTATATGGTACGAAATGACGTTGTTTTTGCCGTTGCATTTAAAAAAAGTAGAATATAAATTACATTATGGCATTCGGCGAGCCACATCACGTATTTGGTGACCGAAAAATAGATGCGAGATATATTTGATAAAAATCTGATAGTTTGAGGATTTAGAGAACATTTTAAAAATTTCAGGATATTTTTGATAAAGCAGGTATACGTCAGGGGTTTTCATTATATTTATCCTAAAATTTATCCTAAAGATAGCAGAATTATGTTTCTGCTCGACTAATAATTTGAACTATCGAAAATGCTCAAACTGAATATATAATTCACAAAATTTTAGTAAATTATTTTTTCGCCTGAATTGTGGAGCCATGAATTTTGTTCAAGGGCTGAACTTTTACGAAGAGGAATTTTTTTTAGACATTTCGTATATTTAGGCTTTTTTTATATTAAAATACAAGTATAAGAGTTGTAATAAAGAATTCCGTACATTTTAGGTATCTTTTATTAAAAGACAATCATAATAGTAATAATAAAGAACAACATTTTAATAAATTCTATGATTTCAATACATTACGAAAATTTTTTGGGGCATTCCGTATATTTTAGGCATTTTTTATTAAAAGACAAGCACAATAATAATAATAATGAACAATATTTTCATAAATTATATAATTTTAAATAACACTATTACCTTAAATTAAATCTATAAAAGGGAATATAACAAGCAAATCAATTTTTATAAAACAACTGCTGTAATAGAAATTTTATTAAAAGGAAAATAAAAAGAACAAAAACAGGTGAAAGCACCCGCGAGAAGCCACGAGAAACCGAAAAACAAACAAGACTAAGAGAACATTTTTAGAGGATCATCCTCATAAAAAGAATCTTCGTCGTCAAGCATATCTCCCCATCTTTTAGAAACAACGGTCGACAAAGCCCGAGCAGCGTCAGAAGAAGAAGAATGTATCTCAAAATTTTGCATAACCGCGCCTTCAGAATGAGCATGTTGCACTTTTTTCAAGAACTCCATTGGCGACGAAGAGTCAAGAACGGCTCCCTGCAAAATAGCACCAGCGACATGACCAGTTGCTTGTTTGTCCGAGGACATACCATTCTTGATTATACGCCGGAGTCGGTGCTTGATAGAGGAATCAGAAAGCTTCCCCTTCTTGGAAGCCCCTTTCGGACGGCCACGACCGCGAATTATGGGAGGATCCTCCATTGTCGCCTTTCCTGGCGTCACAGTCAAAGCCATGTCTGTATTGCTACAATGCAGAGTGACAATATCAACCTGTGTATCTGACACTATAGTATTTTCCACCGGAAGTCGGGGTAGTGTCATTCATCACTGGAACAATCTCCAAACCAACAGACTTGTCCGCTCTGTTATCACCAACCGAGTGTTCAGAGACAACCTCATTATCTAACTGAACCTCAGCATCCAACGACTCCAGAGCAGCAAAGGGGTTGTGAAGGTCCACCTCCACCTGCGCAGCATCAGATCCAAGATTTAGGGAACCAACGACTTCCTTCCTTGTTGAATCCGGGAAGGTGTCCATCTCGTCATCCCCAAGAGCAGAGTCACGATTCGAGGGGTTCAGGATTCCACCCTTCTCATAAACAACCATCTCAAGAGAAGCCTCAGAGCAGGCCTGTTTACGATCCACTTGTTTCCAGTTGGAGCGATGTTGCTGAACAGGGGCTGGGTCAGTTCCTTTGCCAGCTGGCTGACCCTTAGTATCATTCCTCCCCTCTTTAGATCTCCTGCAAGAGGTAGTAGCATGGCCAACAACACAGCAAGAGTGACAATAATATGGGAGGTCTTCATATCCGAATTCGAGAACAAAAACCCGATCCCCACATTTGACATCAAAAAAATCAGGTACAGCCTTGGAGACATCCATCTCAACCAAAATACGCGCAAAATGACCCACAGAAGCATGAGCAGATAAACCATCAATAACAATTGGTGCCCCTACATGTCTAGCAATACCAGAAAGCACCTCCGGATGCCAATACTCGTGAGGTAAATTAAAAACACGAATCCAAACTTGTGCTTTAGTGGATGAATCCTTGTATGGATCAAAATTTGGGACCCAAGTCCGCAAATGCAAGATGCCCGGATGTAATTTCCATGTATTTTTAGCAAAAGCCAGTGCCATATCTTGCGCAGAGCAGAATTTCAGGGTGAAGTAACCTTTACCCAGAGGAATAATTTCCCAAGATAAATCCGGCTTCCATAACTGCTGTAACTCGACATGCAAATCAGCAGCAAAACGAGGACGATCCCCCTTGCGAAGGATAATCCGGCCATGCAGGGCATGAGAGAATGATCGCACTTGTCGTTGATGGAACCCTTCCGAAATGATAAGACAGGGTTTATCGTTCACCAAAGAAGGCTGTAGAACCGTGAAGTCATAGGCAGGAACATCAGCTTGCCGACTTCCCTTCGTCTGTTTGAGAGTATCCGCAAAAGATCGACTGGATTGCTGTGCTTTAGATTGACCATTCCCGTCGAACTGTTCCAGTGGCGGCATAGCCGAGGTCGGCCCCCCAAGCCGAAGAGCAGGCACCTTCGGAGCAGACGGGACGGCCATCGCAGGGTTTGGTTGAGTAGTAAAAGATTGAGGCTGCTTAGGAAAATTGTTAGAGACGACCGGCAGATTGAGCGCCCCTCTGTCGCCCGGTGAACTGAGTCCACCGAAAGCCAAAGGCAGCGGCGGGAACCAACCAACGCTCGAGGGGCCATTGCCGCCGTTTGACGCCATCGGACGGACGGAACAGCAGCTGGAACCGGTGAGGACTGACTGCCGACTTCCCTTCGTGCAGCTGGAACCGGTGAGAAACGATCCTACTATGGGATTCGTTTGGCTTCACATGGTTTTTTGGCTTCAGATGAAAGTCTGTTCCTCAAACCAGATCGCCCAGCTTTTCTTCGCACAACGAGGATGAAGATCGCCCAGAATCGGCGAGGATGAAGCTCGCGGCGAGGATGAAGATCGCCGATCTTGGCTGTGGAAGTTATCGGTCAACGGCTGTGGAAGATCGCGGGATGTGGAAGATCGCCCGATCTTGGCTGTGGAAGATCGCGGCTGTGGAAGATCGCCCGATCTTGGCTGTGGAAGCTAGCGGCGAGGATGAAGATCGCCGATCGTGGCTGTGGAAGCTCGCAGAAAAAGGACTCTTCTCTCTCTCTACATGGCCTGAAATTCCATGTTCACGGTGGTGGAACCAAGCTTTACTCATTCATATCGATGTCGGCGATGAGCTCCGCCTTGGACGATGGCCGAAGACAGCAGCGTCACCGGTGAAAAATGGAGCTGCTGGAAGTTACGCTCCGAGTACTGTTCATCTACAGTTCATACTGTTCATAAACAGTTGCATACTGTTCATCTACAGTTGGAGAGAGCAACTTTTTCGTTCCGAGTTATGGGTTTAATTTTTATAAAACAAGACTCTTTTATAATTAGGAATAGATAAATATAGTATATCTTTCAAATTTAAAAAAAAAAAAAAAAATGGAAGGGGGCTTCAGCCCCCCCCCCTCCAAGGGTCCGCCCCTGATTGTAATAGTAATTTATACATTTTTTTTAAAAGAAAAATTATTTCGATGGAAAAGTTTAATTGTTTGTTGTCCCAATTTACTCAAATTAATTTCTTCATATAAAAAATAATTAAATATCCTCATCTATTTTAATATAATTATTGGTGGGTATTTGTTATTATTTTAATATACTATATCTATTTATAATATTTTTATATTTAATATATATATATATATATATATATATATAGAAGTTCAAGAAAGAACCATTAAATAAAAGAAGAACGGAGAACCATTTTCAGTCATCTGATCATCAAGATCTATGGTGGATACATCATCTTGTTGGATGAATGCAGATCCTGGGTTCGAATCCTGAATGGAGCAATTTTTTATTTTTATTTTTTTGAGTGCATTAATTTTAACAGCGAATGCATTAATTTTTACAGTGGATGCATTAGATTTGATGGTTCTCGCGTTCTTACAAATAATGTAGTTCTCTCTAGAACCACACCCTATATATATATATATATATATGTGTGTGTGTGTGTGTGTGTGTGTGTGTGTATAGTGGTAGAACTTTTGTATAAATTGTTTTAATATAATCTATCAAGGGGCGTTTACTTTGCACAATTGATAAAATGGAGGATTGAGTATTTTCATTCTAAAGAATAGGATTATTCCAATCCCACCATTTTGATGTGATAAGAATTAAGCAAAAGTAGCTTAAATGATAAAAATAATTAAGGGCTTTGAGATATCCCAAAGTTTCAATCCAACAAAGTAAACAAGGGATTAATCTTACTATTTTTTTTCTATCAATGCTACTCCTTCAAAGTAAACGCCTCCTAATAGGAATATCAGTTTTAATTTCGCCACCTTCATTTTCATTTTGGCAAAATTAAAATTCAGTTAAAATTTTAGAATAGAACAAAATTTATGTATCTATGTTACAACGTTATAGAGTTAGGGTGTGTTTGCTTTGAGGTATAAGAGATGGATAAGCTGCATTTATCACCTTATACATTATTTTCTTTGATGTATAAAAAAATTCGGATAGGTTGTATAATTTTTCGGGCAGAGGGTGGTATAATTTTATACTACCTTATAAGAAGTGGATAAATATATTATCCTTCAAACCCAATAAGATATAACAAATGCGATCCTCACTTTAAGTGATAAGTTTATACCTCATTATATTATCCCTTCATTTAGAGGGATAAAAAGCAAACACAACCTTAGGGTAAATAGATGAATTCAAAAAAAAAAAAAAAAAAAAACGTAATGAAATACGAATATATAATTAAAAATTGCAAATACTTTTCCAAGACTAACAAAGACTTTGTGATGAGTCCGGATTTGGTAGGTGATTCTAGAGAGGTTTACCTGTTGTGCGTTGAGTGTGAGTTAAGAGCAATTAGCAAGAGAAACAAAGATTGTACTATTCAATATCGCCTAACTTACATGGGAATACAATGGTTTTATTTATAGAGGTTCACAGGGGTAAAACAGTAAAATTAGGGACGCAACCCTGTCCTACATTAGGTGAAAGAGGACCCTAAGCATGCCTAAATCCAGCCCTGCTCCCCGCCCTTCGCTCTTCATGGTAAGCATTGTTCCTTGGTTCAGTGGATCCCTACCCTGCCATGTTGAGTCCAGCCCTGCCATGTTGAGTTCAGCCCTGCTATGTTGAGTTCAGCCCTTCCCTATTCTCAGCGCTTCTCTCATGTCGTTGTAGAATGGGCCCAGTCGCGTTCCCATCAGCTTTATCGCACGGTCTCCCCTTGACGTCCTTGATTGACTTGATCTCTCTATTCCGAAGTGGTAGCGCTGATGCATATTTTACTCCTCATCACTTTGAAAAAAAAATGTTGATATTTTGATTGAAATTTTAACAAGATAATAATGATCGGATATTTTTTTTTAACAAAATCTTGATAATTTATTTGATACGTCTCCAACTATTAAATAATTTATTTTTAATTAAGAACCCATGAATGTGTGACTAAGATATATTTTCACTTATAGTATTCCACAATTTTAGAAAATATAAGCCTCAACTAAGCTCAATTAAATTTATTATTAAAAGGGTTAATGGCCAAGTAATACATAAATTTATATTTTTGTTGTAATTTTCACCTAAGTTTAACTTCCAATAAATTAGAGCTTAATTGACAGCCGAAATTAAGTCAAATATGTTAATTTTAACTTCTTAGACCTATGAGCTTCTAAATATTCCTCATCATTTGAAGTTAGACCAACATCAGGTGAACTTCCGACTGCCAACTAAACTCTAATTTCACCGAAACTCAAACTCGGGTGAAAATTGCAACAAAAATATAAATTCATGTATTTTTTGACTTAATTGAAAGTTCAGGTGAAAATTACAATTTTTTCCAAAGTTTGTTTATTTTTTTGCTATAACACTTTATTAAACTTAAAATTCAAATTCTAACTTGATTTTAATTATAAAAAAGGGTTAAATTTTTGCATAAAAAATAATTTGTCAAATGAACTAAATAAATTTTTGCATATGTCAACTTATTTTCCAATAAAAAAATTACCAAACTTTGCTTAATTTGTTAAGAATCTATCATTTTCTTTGTGAATTTTCCTAAACAAAATCTAGTAGATTTCTAAATTCCAGATCTCAAAATAATAATAATAATAATAATAATAATAATAATAATAATAATAATAATAATAATAATAATAATAATAATAATAATAATAATAAGAAGAAGAAGAAGAAGAACAATCAAATGAATGAGTTTAGTTGTACCTGTATTAATTTGGTGTACATTAATGCAACATGCAACATATTTTTAAAAAACTCAACTCAGAACTCGATTTTATTCAAAATGAAACAAGTCCAAACCTTTTATAAATGTATAAGTTACAAACTATGATCTTTTCACATCGATTGGGAGCTTCTTATTTTCACAATTAACATTATCCATATCAGAGTCCAGAGCTTAGATCAACACGTTCTCAAGCAAGAATTTTTCAGCTACTCTGTGATTCCAAAACATAGAGAATCAAGCTTCTTTCCTTTCACAACTTTCACAACATTAACCAGTTCAGAGTCCCGAGCTTAGATCAACACATTCTCAAACATGAAATTTTCAGCTACTCTCTGATTCCAAAACATAGAAAATCAATTTGTTGTCTCAAAATTCACGAACTAGGATAACTACATCAACAAGTGAAAATCACAAACTAAGATGGTAACTACATCAACGACTAAGATGTAACTACATCAACAAGTGAAAGGACATTTCTCGTTGACATTCTTATGCAAATGTATTTGAAAGACATAGTATTGGCAGATCTTATTTTCTTGCTATTCTTGAATTTCAGTCACTCCAAAATGATTTTGAGTTATTTAGGATTTCAAATCCTCAAATTATCATCATGAAGTATAACGTTTTCTAAATGTCCAGCAGTTGCCTCTAGAGTCTAGAGCTTAGAACAACGCTATTGTCAATGGTACCTCACTTTCCTAGTACGCAAATACTATTTTAGCCACTGATTAACTCGAGCACGCTTGATCACCAAATGCATGGACGAGAACAATATTTCCTTGTGAGCATAGGCGTCTACACCAACGACACAAACAAAAAGCACAAGTTAACACGATTCTTCTCATATTCAATCCGTAAATGATTCATTAGACTACTTTCTTGTTTTTTTTTTCCTTTTTTCTTTAAGTCACACCTGAATGATTTTCAGCATTTCTATACTCTATAGTTCTCTGCATTTTTCCTTTTTACAATCCACATGCAAATATGTTTCAAAACACAAACAACAGTCTCCACAACATAACACAATTGTTCTTATATACCAATACCATCAACAACTGATTTCATTAGACTGCTAATTTTCTTGCAATTTATTTTGAATTAGAGTGACGCCTGAATGATTTAGAGTGATTTAAAGTTCCAAATCCTCAACTGCCACCATAGGATCCAACATACTCATTACAAATGCAACTAGAATCCACAGAATCATTCCCTTGAAGAGATGTGAGAATATTGAAAAGCTTAACGCGGCTGATAAAACTACCTTCTGAAGAGGGATTTTGGGCATTAATTCTGTTGTAGAATTGAGTAAGTCTTCTTCTACCAGGAGGCTTTGGTTTGATGGTTTTTTTCCTCAGACCAAAAATCTCCTGCACTAGAGGTACATGAACCAGCACCAGCTTCCATGCCAAGAACCACCCTACACAGATAACACCCACAAATCAGAGAGAGAAAGACATTCCTTCAATTAAGGAATCATGCCAAGCTACAAGTTCAAGGAAAAAATAAATTGCTAAAGGCTAAAGGGGAAAATAGAAGGAACTTTTCGGCCGGAACAGTTGAACCAACCCGGAACCGGAACTGGAACTGTGATTAACGGTTATCGGCTCAAAACAGTGGTCAACCGTTCTGAAATCAGAACCGCAACCGGCGGTTCATAAACCGGACTAGAACCGCCGGTTCCAGTTCCGAACCGTCAACGGTCTACCCGATCATACGGTCCGGTTCCAGTTTTATATTCTCGAAACTGTGAATCGGCAGTTCCGGGCCGGTTTGAACCGGAACCGTGAGCACCCAGATTGAAGGGATTGAATACATAAAAACCTAATTGATACAATTCGATATTTTCATCATATATAAGAAGGGACAAAATAATCCACATTCAATAGAGCAGATGAGAGAGTTGGATTTAAAAGTCAATTAGCAGCCGAAATTGCAGAACCCATGTAAATACACGCAGAGAGAATCACTAGAATATTATGAATTTATGAGCAACCTATCAACTAAGAGAGAGAGAGATGACCAAAGAAGAGTAAGGAGACGGTGAAGAGAATAGCAGCAAGGGGGCGAAGGAGAAGAAAATTGAAGTAATCCGAGTAGGAGAGAAAGAGCGATTCATCGGAGAAAGACTCCATTTTTGGGAGGTTGAATTGAATTTGAAGGTTTCCAGCTCCAGGTTGACGACATTGACCTATCGTGTTTATATACATATAGCGATTTATAATCAACGTTTTGTTTTTTTGTATATATACATAAAGAAGAATTCACCGTAATAAAAAAAGTGATTATAAAAAAGCAAAAAATAAATATTAAAAATTTAAAAAATATTTCTTCAACAAAAGAAAAAAACGGAGATTTTTTTTGTTATGTTTTAATCTTTAAATAAATACCATAACTTTTACATTTTAGATTTAACGAAAATGTTATGCTACATACCTTATGTGGGCACCTTATGTGAACATCGCTCACGTTTAACTTTCGTTAGTGTTATTTTTTTTTTAGAGGCTTATTTTTATTCTAATTGAGATCATTGATTTTATACATTACACAAAAATTAAAATTTGATTTGTTCATATTCCCTTTAAATTCAAATAATTAATAAAAAGAACAAATTGGACTTTGATTTTTATGTAATATATAAAAATAATGATCTCAATAACAATTTATGAAGTATTAGAATAAAGGGTTACAAGAACTTTTCATATTTTTTGAAATTTAGCATGACTTTTATTTTTAGCCTACAAATACACGAACTTGCATTTTTTTCTTCTTCTGATTTTTGACATCGACATAAAAAAACTCTACTTATTGTTGAGGTGGAGGCCGGAATACATGACATGGACTACGAAATATGCAATTGAATAGAGTAATTTGATTCGTTATTTTGATTAGAGAGTGAATGACATAGTATACCGACATTCACGTTAATAGTAAATTAGAATTTTTTCTTGTCGATGTAAAAAATCAGATAAATGCTAAGTTCGTGTATTTGTGGGCTAAAAATAAAAGTCATGTTAAATTTCAGAAAATATAAAAAGTCCGTGTATTTACAGGCTAATAACCCTAGAATAAAAATAAATGATTTAAAAAAAAATAACGCTAACGAATGCAAAATGTGACTGGTGCTCACATAAGAAGCTCACATAAGGTATGTAGCATAACATTTCTCTTAGATTCAATATAACACATTAAAGCTCTTGTCGTGACCTTTAATTTGATATGTGTATCAAATTTCTTCTTCTATTTTCCCCTTTTGTTATAAAAGAAAATTTTAGCTTTTCTCATTTCTTATTCACTTTCAAGAAGATAATATTATCCCTTCTTAAAATAAAAGGAATGTATGAGAAATGATAGAATTTTCTTTAATAAAAAATTAGAGAAAAAAGAGAAGGAATTTAAAGGAATTTTTTTTGTTATCCCTAATTTTCTAATGATAAATTTATCAAGCAAAGATAACACACTCTAATTCGTTTCAACTCTATTTTCAAGTGTCCTTAATTAGTCGATTTGTTAAAAAATGTATACGTAGTTGAGTTCATTTTGACAATTTGATTCAATTAGAGGGATATAAGGCGACATGAGTGGTGACGTCGCGAAAGTCAGAGGGGTTGAGGAGCTTGCAAGCGGCGATGACAGGAAGATTAAAAATTATATATTTCACCTTAAAGTTGAAGTGGCAAAGTTAAAATTAATGTGGTGAATTTATTTATCAAAATAATTTTTCTCGCTCAATTTTTTGTTCATAAAAATATTTTTGGCGCGAAAAGCCGGTCTCGCTCAATTTTTTGTTCATAAAAATATTTTTCTCACTAGACTGGGCTCATAGAATTGTGACTCGGCCATTCCACAATTCTACTAATATAGCTTATAGGAGTGCCATCAATAAGAAACTTACACAAGGATGATACATAACACACTTCAGATAAACTTACATTGGTAAATTTGAACACATTTATTTTAAATTTTTAATGGATACTTTTCAAACATTGTTGTATATATGCTTGTTTATTCCTTGGTCTTTGCCATAAACATAGTTCTAATATAGTCCAAGTTGACTACAACTTCACGTATTTTGATTCTATCCAAAGGTGAAGTGGCTAAGCATTCCATTGCCAAACTCAAAAGAGATGCCAAGCATTGCTCATTCGCTAAGAAATCCTTCTCTTCTCCTTCTAGCAAAGTCGTGTCCACGACTTCAACTATCGCGTTCCTATGCAAAGCAAGGCTCACCCATGACTTCAAGCTCATTTCGTCGCCGAACATATCGTCCGTAGGCCTTTTATTAGTGCACAACTCCAGCAACATTATGCCAAAGCTGTATACGTCGCCGCCGGTGGACACGATGCCTTGAGCACCATATTCTGCATGGACAAAACCATCAAAAATTAAAAACATTGAAAACAATATTCAATGGAATCTTCGTAATCCATTAAAAATGTTTAGTAGATTCAAAATTTGAAAGCAAAAAATTTATAAAAGATAAACAGACTTGTGTAAAACCTTCTGACGGCTCAAGATTTGCCATATAGTACTCATACTCGACAAAAATCCAAATTCAGTGGTGTATTTGCATTTTTACTAAAAATGTTTAGCAAACTCAAAATTTGGTGGATAAAAATCATGTGACACTTTTATTAGAATCAAAATTCATATTCGGTGGTATTTTTAATTTTACTGGTGTTTGGTTCTGTGTATACTTGTCAAACTCCTATCTCGGCCCGAGCCCATCGGATAACCACACCTCGGCCCAGCCCAGCCCAAAATTGGATTGGTCGGGCCACCATATGTGAAAGACATAATTCTGATCAAACCAATGCAGAAAATTTACCTGGAGACATATATCCAATGGTAGCTAAGGTTCTGGTTTGAGCCATCAAGTTTCCCTCTCCAAACAGCTTGGCTATACCGAAATCACCCACACGCGCCGTCATATCTTTGTCCAGCAGCACATTACTCGGTTTCAAATCGCAGTGAACAATGGGGGATGTGAGGCCAACATGAAGATATTCCAAGGCAGACGCGATGTCCAGGGCCACGCCCACTCGTCGTTGCAAGTCCAAGAAGCGCTCATCACTGGAATGCAGCCATTCCTCAAGGCTGCCATTAGGCATGTACTCGTAGAGCAAAGCTTTGAAGTCCTCACTGCTGCAGCAGCCGATTATCTTGATCAGATTCCTATGCCGAATCGAGCTCAACACCTCTACCTCTGTATCAAAGCTCTTGCCCACTTTCTCAGACTGCAAGTTGAAAACTTTCACTGCAACAGTTAAGCCAGATAACAGAGTTCCTTTGTACACTGTCCCAAAACTTCCTCTTCCTAGTATGTTGCTCTCACTGAATCCATCTGTCGCCCGCTGCATCTCTAAGTAGGAGCTTCCTCTCCATGCACGAAGCATTGAAAGTTCGTCTTGTGGCTGCTCTTTCATCCTTGGTCTTCGTCTTTTCATCAGTAAAACGAGAGCGATGATCAGCATAATAAGGGCAAGTAGGCAAGGAGGCATCACATACTTGATGTACCAGATCCAAGAGTGCACACTCTTGGACCTCTGTCCACAATGTGGGACGCGTAGCTGCACCATACGAGTCTCACTACACAAACCATAGTTTTCTACGAACGATTCATCAGTGAAGTTAGCAAAAGAACCTCCTTCAGGAATCTCCCCTTCGAGTCTGTTGTGAGAGAGATTCAAGTACTTGAGGTAGGGGAGGTCCTCGAGTGATTTAGGTATAGAACCGGAAAAAGCATTAAACGAGATATCTAATGATTCCAAGCCTCTCAACTTACCGATTGATTCAGGAATAGGCCCTTGAAACTTGTTATGTGCCAAAGATAGCACAACCAACGACTCTGCTCTATCTATAGAGCTAGAGACGCCGCCTGAGAACTGATTCCACGACAAGTCCAAATCCGTCATAGCCCTCAAATTTCCTATCTCAGACGGCAGAGAGCCATTCAAACTGTTTGTGGACAAATTCAAGGCCACTAGATCATTGAGCTGCCATAAGGTGGATGGTACATTGCCTTCCAACTTATTAGAGTCGATGTATAATCTTCTCAAAGTTTTCATTTCACCAATACACGTAGGGATGTGCCCATGGAGCATGTTATGGCTCACGTACAAGTCCCCCAAACGGCTTAACTGGCAAAGGTATCCGGGGATGTACCCTTGAAGCTTGTTGTACTCGAGATATACGCGTATGAGTTGGCTTAGATTTCCCAGTGTGCTTGGTATGGATCCTGTTAGCTCGTTGCTGTCCAAATACAAGTCACGTAAGTTGATCAAGTTGCCAATTTCAGCAGGAATGGAACCTGTGATTCCACATCCAAACGCTCTGAAAATCTGAAAAGTAGCAGAGAAGTTGCCTATTGAAGCAGGAAGCATATCATTGAGCTGATTGAGTGAAAATTCTACTTCAGTCAATAATTGGCAGTTTGATAAAGAAGACAAGAAAGATGTTCCTGTTAGATTATTCTCTCCCATAAAAAGGCGTTGCAAGAGTCTTAGATCACCAAAATGGGGTACTACGCCACTGAAAGAGTTGGAGGTCATAGCCAGGACAACAAGACTAGAAGCATTGGCGATGGAGCTTGGAATTGGTCCACTGAGTTTGTTGTCGCCCAAAAAAAGCCGTTGTAGATTGGGAAGTGAAAGCCCCATTGTTGAAGGAAGCTTCCCAGTGAAGTGATTCATTGAAAAATCCATCTCCTTCATTGATGATATGTTGAAGATAGAGATTGGGATGCCACCAGATAACCCGTTGACAGAGACAGAGATTTGCACCAGATTAAGGCTACCTAGCTCAGCAGGTAACTCACCTGAAAATCAGAAAATGTTTGTGACCTTCAAAATTCAGAATGTAACAGGGAGGAAAAGGGGTATGTTTTCTGTATATGACTTTGTTATTCTTGTATTGAATTTTTTATTGTATGCCAAGTAATGATTCAGCTTTCTTCACTAGTAATATATTAAAGTGTATTTCCCATCTGTTTTCATTTGTATAGTACAACATCTTTTTCAATCTCTCTTCTTCTTTTCTCCTTCCCCTTTTTCATAATTCAAAGTACTCGAACTAATTTTTCAAATCAATTTGGATGCACTCATAATTTCTGTAACATTATGTAATTATTTAACACTTTATTAAAAACCCATTTTCTTTTTAGGATTAATCATATTTCGTGTCTTCAATTTTTAAAGTTTTCAGAAAATATCTTCAATTTTTGTCTTCTTTAAAAAAACTCCAAATTTTCAGTACTTTTTAAAAAAAGATACTCTATCTCATTATGTAAAATCTGGCAACAAAATGATGAGTCACGTCGCCTGATTCTTAAGTGGAAATGTGGAATGATGTGGATTTATTGGATGGGGTGGAAAGAAAAAATGTATTTAAGAATCTGACGAGATGACTCATCACTACATCACTGAATTTTGTATAATGAGAAATTTTTTAAGCTTTCCTTTGAATTCAAAATCATTATTGACTTAAGATTTCATAATATCATTCCATCTTGGTGACTACAGACATTTATCTGTAGCATGTCTATTTTCAAACCCCCAGCCCAATCACACAAACAGAATAGTCGTATTGAATTTATGATTTCAATTCTTCATTGCTAAGATTTAAAAATGTAAAAGATAGGGTTAGGAAAACAAGAATAAGAAAAAGACATGCCCACAGGCCACATAGAGGAACCCCCAATTATAAATAAATAAATAAGGAAAAAGAAAGAAGAGGAGAAAGAAACAGCAAGTTACCTGTGAAGTTGTTTGTGCCTAGAAATAGGTAATTTAGAGCGGTAAGATTTGCAAGACACTTAGGTATGTTGCCCGTGAAGTTGTTGTTGTACAATGAAATCAAATAGAGGCTTCTGCAGTTGCATATTCTGTCTGAAACTCGGCCACTTAACCGATTGGAGCCAAGAAACAGCTGCTCAAGTTTAGGTGCACCACCACTCGGAAGGCCTCCCGAGAGAGTGTTGTTTGAGAGATCCAACATCTCGAGAGAGGACATGTTGAAGATATAAGATGGGATTTGCCCCGTCAGAGACGCATGTTGTAGACTGAGCACCTGCAAACGCGAGAGGTTGCGTATGTCCGGTGGAATCCCCCCTGAGAGAAATTAAAGATGAAGAGATGATGATGATGATGATGATATGATGAAATAGAAACACATACATACCATCATGGAAGGAGTTGGACCCCAGATACAAGGTTTCAAGGTTGGCTAACAATCCGATTGAACTCGGTATGCTGCCATTGAAATTGTTATAGGACAAGGACAAATCTCGCAGCCTGCTGCAGTTGTGGATACCAAACGGAATGTTCCCACCAAGTAGGTTTGCAGAGATATGAAGTCCACTCAGTTGAGGCACGTTGTTACACATGCTGTTTGGGAGCTCACCAGATAGACTGTTAGCTGTCAGATCGATCCCTTCGATTCTAGGCAGCTCGAATATTCCATCTGGGATAGAATCTGCAATCTGGCCATTGTACTTGAGGTCTAATGTTGTCAAGAACGAGAGATTGCCAATCTCTAGTGGGATGACTCCACCAAGAGAATTGTAGGCCAGGTTCAGAATCCTCAGCTTAGTGTTGTTACCTATTGACCGCGGGATGCTGCCAGAGAAGGCGTTTCCATTGAGACGAACACTCTCTAGCTCCCTCAAGCTTCCCAGCCATGACGGTATCTCCCCACTGAGTTGGTTGAATCCAGCTTCAAAGACTCTGAGATGGCTCAACTTAGACAGGTCTTGGGGTATGGAGCCTGTGAAGTTGTTATCAGTAAGCACTAAAGACTCGAGGGATGTGAGGTTTCCAAGAGTGGGAACAATAGGGCCTTGAAAGCCAAAGCCGGAGACATTGAGGGCCATCACTCTTCCATCGCTGCAAGAGACGCCAATCCAGCTGCACACAGATGCATCAGTAGACCAGTTTTTCTTCAAGATTTCGTAAGGGTCTGAGATGATGGCGGTTTTGAAGGAAACAAGAGCATCTTCATCTGTAGCTAGTGTTTTGGCTGAGCAGATTGTGCAAATTCTTGATAACACAACTGCAACGTGAATGAAGAAGCAACAAGGTTTCACCATGTTGGGCCGGCTTCAAACTGGATGACACGTGCAAGCTTCTTTTTGGAATAACTCAGACCTTAAACAATTAACACGTAAAAAAGCTTAAGATACAGATGCTATGCAATTCTAATGTGGAAACGAGAAGCCTTCTAAAGAAAATTAATCTCAGTAATTTGGTTTAAGTTGGAAATAATTGATTAATTGACCCCACTTTCCCAATGCACAAGCTGGCGTATTTATGGCAAATAATAGCATTTCCAACTACCTAAAAGGGACATATTGAATAAACAGAGAGTTCCTCAGTTACATTGGAGTATATCTCCTAGTCTGGAGATATCAATCAAACCCCTTGATTAACTAAACTAGTATTAAATTGAAAAACAAAAATAAGAAAACAAAATCGAATCGATAAGCAATTAAGCATCTCAGACATCAATAGGCCTCACCGGAATTTAAAAAATCAATTGTTCAACTATTAATTAATAATAAAAATTACGAACGAACATAGTATCATTGCAGATGTAAAATCATTTTTCTCAAAAAAATGAAAAATTATAACGGCGAAACTTAGCATTTTTCCTTAGACTTCGACTAAATAGAAGTTAGTTTCAAAGTGTTTTTTTGAATTGGTTCGAGTACAATTGTAATTTTTTTTACTCTATTTTATGAAGTAGTCTAAAATAATCTATTTATCTTTGAACGAAAAATAATCTATTTATTCTAAACAGTAAATTGCCAAAATTGGAATTCAAGTCAAATGAAAAGGTCGTAGACGACGACGGCAATGACATAATAATAATTTATTTTGTGTTTTCCCATGCTTCACAGTAATTGAGAAATGAATATTAATTAGGTCTCATGCGGATAAAAGTCAAGAATAAAAATGCCAACAAGTTTTTTTAATCAGTTCAATACACACTTAAAATGATTAATGATTTCATATTTTTTGAGAAAAATGATTTTATAATTTTTTAGAGGGTGATTCTATTCCTGCATCAAAGGAGAGTAATGTATACCTTCTTTTCCTGCAGATATGGAGCTTAGGGATCAGAAAAAAAGAGTGGCTGAAGAAGAAGCTAGCGTTAGGAAATCAGGATTTGAGATGAGACTTCTACCAAGCTCTGAAGAGGATGCAGCTTCTGCTTCTTCCTTTTTCTTTCAAAAATCATTACACTTTCATGGTATTCGAATCCAATATCATTCTGTAATACACAAACATCTTGTCAGACAACAAACGAAACAAGTGCAAAGTGGATTGAACCTCTGCACAACTAAAGCAAGATGAAGGCATCCAAATGTTGGAGTATGATCTATGACACAATCTCTACACGCGAAAACACCCTGCACATTAAATGGATAGCTAATTCTGGTAATTATTGCTCAACTTTTATTAAAAAAAAAAGAAAAAATTAAAAAGTGAAACTTTAGATTTCAGTCAACAATTGCGGCTTTGAACGATTAAGTGCTGGTTTCAATTCTTCATGAGGCAAGGCAATAACTTGATGCATTAAAGGCGCCGCCTCAAGAACAAAATTTAGCAATACAAAGCGTAATAGTATTAAAAGTCAAACTGTCGTTGCAAAGAATCAGAATAAAAGCGTAATAACAGACATCATGTTATGGAGAAATACTGTAATATATTATCTCTGATTTCATAATTTGCATCCAATATTTCCGTCGCAGAACTCTAAAGAAGTTTCAGACTATAAGAAAAAATAAGGAAAATTAATCGGAGTTGATGTTTGTATTAATTATTTCATGTGATTCTCATAAATTTGAATTGGAGGCTATACAGTTCTTTTGAGAGTTATATATTGGGGGCTATAAATATTTTCATATTACAATTGAGGTTATACGTGTTTATTCTTTCAGATTTATTTAAAATTAATTTAATTTGAGAGCTATAAAAGAAAGGGTAAAATTATAAATTTTTAATTAATTATCATTAATATTTTAAAACAATGACTATAAGGAGTAAAATGGGGGCTATGAATAGAATCACCCTTTTTTAGAATGCAAATTTGGAGTAATCGTGATACAAAGGATCTTGGGCCAAGCCCAAAGATTTTCGCAATCAACCTTGGGCTTGAATATGCGTTTGTGTAAATGGGCATTCTTATCAAAACGTCTTCAAATTGACCATGTAGCATTTGGTTTTGGTTTCAAAAATATATCTTTGTTTCCTTTAAAAAAAAAAATGATACAAAAGACATATTTGTACATTATAAATTAAAAATTCAAAAATATTATATAGATTTGCATGATTTTGTATACAACATAAAAATGTGGTATATGCTATATAAATAATTATTAACTTTATATAATCATAATACATAATACCAAACAATATATTATATTTTATATATATATTTTGAATTAGAATTACAAGAGGTATTTAAATATAATCAAATAAGCAACCCGCACACAGGCGGGACCTCGTCTCTACACCACACAAAGGTGAAAAAATGAATTGAATCCAAGACCTCTCACAAAGAGCATTTTGGTGTCTCGGGTTTATCACTAGAGCTAAGTCTCATTGACATATTTTATAAATATTTTAATACATTATATTAAACATAATACTAATATAACGTATAGGAAAAAGCCTCTCTATCAAACAAACTAGATGAGAAACTTATGAGTCCGGTGCGGCTAATCTGTGTTGGTTCGGTAGTTGCAAGTTCTGCAAAGGTTCTTATAATAATAAACTCATAAACTTTCATGTTACAATATAAAAGAGGTAACCTACTTTGATCTACAAGATGAGGTAAGCACAATTAAGTCTCAAGACTAATTTCTTGACTTAGACTAATTAAATCTTAATGTTGGAATTATTCTGTCTGTGTTAGTTGAATTTGTGACACCCTGGTGTTTCAAATGTATACTCATATTCTGTGAGATTTCTTTTGTGTTAAATATGTTGTCTGAACAACAAACACAAGGCATTTTTGTTTGTAGTTGTGTGTATTTTAATTTTTGACTGCAGGATTATGGATTTGTTTAGTAAAATATTTAATTGAGTGAAATGTTGTTTTAAGGCAGGCATGAATTTCCGGTGAGGGACAAAAAGCATGAGATCCGGTTAGAATTTGGAATTTTGTTTACTGTATTATTATATTCCCTCAGCAGAGTTCAACCCCCTAAAAAGGGGAAGAAATTGGCACCAAAGGGAATAAAATCGTCTTGGAATTGATGTGTGTTTCCTCCATAAGTGTGTGTGTGTGTGTGAGAGAGAGAAGGTCAAATAATCAATTGAAATTTTATTTTGCAATTTTTGTTAGCTTTCATGAGATTAATAATATTTATAATTTGTACTTAAAGAGATACCAAACGGTGCAAATTCCTGTATGTAATTGTAAACGGTAAGGTCTAGAGTTTAAACTCCACCGTTTTTCTTCTCCCAAGCTAAAAAAAAAACTTATGTAATTTTGTTAGTTTTTGCCGTGTGTGTATGAGATTAATAACATTTGTAACTTTGTTAATTTTTGACGATGAAGCGCAGTCTGTTGGTAAGACGCTTCTCCTCCAACCAATAGATCAGAGGTTCGAGTCACCCTAGGAGCTACATCATGAGTGGATTTTTTTTCTTTTCTTTGGTTGTAACAAATTAAAAAAAAATGTTATGAATTTATCATTTGGTATGAATTTAAAATTGAATCACACGGTCTATATTATTTATATTTATAACATTATATCATTTAAAATAAACACGAATCAAATCACACTTAGAAAGGGTCAAATAGAGAGACGTAGAACCTTCATCATAGTATTGGATATGATATAAAGTAAAAGGGGAGAAGAAAAGGTGACACTAAGTTAAATCACAACTTTTAATACATCTCGAAACTACCTAATCAAAAAGGAAATGTCCTCAACATTATCTCTTAATAACCTTTTTTTTTTCAGTTGGCTTCATTTGATTCGACCATTACGCAGAATTCATTATGTCTTGATTTCAAGGGTGAGATCGCAAAATTTAAATCATATATATAGTACAATATTTAAACATGAATAAATATCATTGTGTAGCATATAATATGTTCGTGCATACAAAATGTCTATACTTTCGATAATAACATACACTACTTTATAAATTAACTTCGTATTCAAATCTAGGTTCGATGCATTTTTTTGATATTGTCGAATTGGCCTAGAAAATAAGCAGAAAGCAATGTCTTTTACTCAAGTATCTAGATTTGAAATCGAAGTCAATTTTTGAGTTTTTTTTTATATAAATATTTTATACTATATGTGTGTGTATAAATAAGAAGTACAATAAAAAAGTATAATACATTGTTATAATACTATATATATTATCCATGTTAATTGCTTAACATTTTACATTAATTTGTTAAATTTTATGTTATTTGTATCTTATTTTTCTTTCTTAATTAATTTTTAATGTTGGATTTGAGTTAATCTTCAAGTTAAAAGTAAAATTATGAATTATTAATAATGAAAATTTAGTTTATTTGTTTAGAAGATGAAACATTTTTTTAAAAATCACTCATAAAAATATGTCTTTATATGCTTTCAATGTAGTTGATGTTAAATTAATTGAATTGCGAACAACTATTTATTATATTAAGTGACTGTTAAAAGAATCCATGAAAATGAACTGTACAGAATGGTAAAGAAAAAATTGCTTCGTGGGCTCCCACCTCCGAACGCCCGTGTAAATAATTTCAGACGTTATAGTTTAACACATTCAGCCCCTAATAATAAATTCTGGATCCGCTCCTGCACACATAATATCATACTACAAGCTTATAGTTATGACGATCACCAACCCCATTTGAAATTTGACGGATTGGCCCGAATGAATTCAAGAAAAACAATTAGGGCCAAAAATATATACTTATATAGTCGGATTAATAAGAACCGAACATCCAGAAAATGAAATAGGGCGAGAATCGAGAATATGGGGATTTTGAGATGGGGAAAAGGAGTTTAATTTGATGATGATGATCAAACACATTGCTATCAAAGGGGGAAGTGAATCAGACAAAAGCTTCACACAATGCAAAAAATGCATATTGCTTTTGACATTAAAGCCAAATCCAAGAATCTAACAGTCTTTTTTGTTACTGCTCCAAAACCATTTCTACCACTTTCATCATTCCTCCTCAAACATCAAATCCATTACAGCAACCAGAATTATTCAAATCACTGCCACAAACCATCACTATGTTGCAAGAATATGCAACCACAAATTATTTCAAATTTCAGAAGACATTTTATTGCATTAGAAAGAAAAAGAAATTAATTACCCATGTTTGTTTACAACAAAGAAGTTTCCATGCTTTAGTGTTTTACTACTTTCTTGAAATGGAAGACACAAACACTACTTTTATGCTTGGTTGAGATATGTTTCTTCTTGTATTATACCTTGTAGCAGTCATGTCATGTTTCCCTTTTCTTTCGCTTTTTTTTTTTAAAAAAGAAAATTATCATGAAAAAATAATAAAAATGGTAAATATCACTTTTTAGTCTATCGTTTGAGCGTTTTCTCAAAATTATCCCACCCTAAGGGTAATTACAAAATAATACTCATCGTTTCATTTTTTTCTTGTTTGTGACCTGCAAAAATAATCCAACGACTGCAAAATGAGGTATTCCGACAAACAGTCATGTGTCAATACACATGGAATTAAAAAAATAAAAAACAAAATTCACACACACACAAATCATTAATCACACGCACAAATCATGCTGTAGATTGGCGTCCACCGGCCAGAAGGGGATTGCGTCGGCCACTCTGAAATCCATAGTAGTGAGGTTTGTCATCGAACAACATACCTAGAAATGAAGTGAGCTCGATTTTGTAGGAAGGCAGATTGAAGGCGCCGATGGCGACGATTGGATCCCAAAATAAGGGATTCATACAGCCAGTGAAGATAACAAGGAAGGGGAGCACTGATCCGACGACATTATCGTCAAGCTTGACGAGAACCTCGCGGTAGACGCCATGGCCACGCGTGATGTTCAAGCCGTTGGATTCGATATAGTAATACATGGGATTTTTGTACCAGAACTCGTCGATGCCGTTGGGGGAGACGTACACCTCAATCACGACTCTGTACATGTTGTTAGGGATTTGGATCCCCTGGTAAACGGTGTCGTTCGCGCTCTGGATTTGGAACCAGAACCCTTCGTCTCCGGCACTCGACACCGGGATGATCAAATCGGCGGGGACTTGGTCCAGTTAGAGCGACACGTTCGACACGAACGACAGTGGGCAGCTATGTTTGAGTTTCCTAGCGGCAATCGGTTGGGCTGTTGATGTTGTAGAAGAGGAGGGTGACGTTGATTTGGAAGCTGGCGGTGTAGAATTTTATTTTTTATTTTTTATTTTTTATTTTTTTAATTCCATGTGTATTGACACATGGCTGTTCGCCGGAACATCTCATTTTGCAGTCGCCAGATTATTTTTGCGGGTCACAAACAAGAAAAAAAATGAAACGATGGGTATTATTTTGTAATTACCCTTAGGGTGGGATATTTTTAGGAAAACACTCAAACGATGGGCCATAAAGGGATATTTACCCTAATAAAAATGAGGGATAATTTTTTTTTAGATTAATGGTTACTTTTACTCCTTCTCAAAGACAAAAAAGTAAAAATATTCATTATAGTAGAAAACTATAAAACTACTCATTTTGGGCTTAAAATGACAAAATTGCTCTTACTTAAATGGCAAAACTTGCTGAAATCGCTAACTTTGATCGACCAATGTAAGTCGAGTATTAGTAGTAAAATGCACTAAAGCTTGATATGTTCGATCATTGTGAGTCGAGCATTAATATGTTTGTGGTAGATATATTAATGCTCAACCTCCGCGAGTTGAGCATTAGTGATAAAATACACTAATGCTCGACATGCCCAACCAATGTGAATCGAACATTCTTAGAAAATGCACTAATGCTCGATATTTGTCAATTGCGAGTCCAACTTTGCAAAATACATAAGAGCAAACAAAGTCCTGAATGAGTATAATTTATATATTTTGTAAAGATGGATATTTTTTTTGTTTTTCTTCCAGAATGACTAATATTATTTTGCCCTAATTAATTTTTATCTTTTTTTTATAAATTAACAATATTAAATAAATAAATAAATAAATTTAAAGGCCACGTCACATGGAACTTGAACCCAAGACATTTGGCCTTAAACATTAATCCGCTATCATTTGGCCAACACTTCATTCCAAGGAGGATAATATGTGTTAATAGGTAAAAATGCAATATTCCTTATGTTGTATATGAAAAATGTTCTACTTTATAAACTTAATCATTTTATGCCCTAATTATGTGAAGTACCTATTTTACCCTTTGATGTTGATGAGTTTGCTTGGTTTTTTGTGAAAGTGTTATATATTTGACCGATTTGACAGCTATCAGTTATAAAAATCAACGATTTGACAGCTATCAGTTAAGAGTACATATATGATATAACCATAACCGGTGAGTGACTAGATCATGTATCCGTCTGGGCATACACATGATCTAGCCATCCACCGATCATATGTACTCTTGACTGATAGCTGTCAAATCGTTGACTTTTATGATTGATAGCTGTCAAATCAGTCAAATGACACAAGAAAAAGCAAATTCATCAAATCAAAGGGTATTTAAAGAATATGACATAAAATGCCTATGTTTATAAAAAAGAGCATTTTTCACATATAACTTAAGGAATAGGGCATTTTAAATTTTCACTCAAATAATATTATCTCTTTATTTTTAGTGTGATAATATTATCCTTTTTCGTAGTGAAAATGAGAAATAGAAATTGTTAAATTCTTTATTCTTAAAAATGAAAAAAATAAAGAATTTAAAAGAAGATTTTTTTAATCCTAAATCTTTTTTTTATGATAAATTTACAAACAAAACACACCCTTATTAAAAAAAAAAAACAATCTAGAGACGATTTTAGGCTTGAACGTGCTTTATAAATCATTATAGTAATAACATGATTTTTTTTTTGTAATTAAAATAGATGCCTTTAAGTTTTTCAGATAACCGGTAAAATGACGCATGACTTTTTTAGGCATCGACAAAAAATCTGATAAATACTCGCACACCATTCACGAAAGGATGTCATATGAATATTGAATTTGAAATAACCTCGTCAAAATGTATCGAAAACTAAAATCAAAACAAACTGCTTAATTTTAATTAGCAATTAACACTTTATCTTTTTACTTTTTCACTTTCAACATATTCCCATTTTGGCTTCCTACAAAAAAATACAGCTGCTGTGAAAACAATAGAGCAAAAAGAGCTTAACAAGAAAGAGATTCTTCAAGATTGTCCATGTATGAGAGAGAAAGTGAGAGAGAACCAAAGAAACTAAAAATAAAAATTAAGTTACAGTCAAACAACTTCTGAGATTCTTTTCTTTCTCCCCTAAAAAAACTTGTATTTTCCTCACATTTCTTGAAATTGCCTTTCTCCCAAAAAACAAAAAAAAAAAGGATTTTTTTTTTCTACCTATGACTGCAGAAATCCAAGAGCTTCTTCCTCCCTTCAACAATCTCATCAAAGAAATCATCAAGCTGGCCCACAATATTCTCCGCCCCAGCCCTCAAAATCCCGAAATTGCCCTTCAAAACCTCCACCCTCTCCCTCAGCGCCGGCTCGGGCTCCCAATCCGCCGCCGCGCACCGCCGCTCCAGCTCGGCCCGCAGCTCGTCCATGGCGGTCCGGGACCGCCGGAACTCGTTCAGCAGCACCCCGGCCCGGCCCGTGATCTGGCCAACCTCCGCCGCCACCCGCCGCTGCAGCCGCGCCGTCGAGATCATGAGCGCCGAGCCGAAAAAGAGGCCGCCTGAGCCCGAGCCGCTGCCATCGGGCTCGGGCCGGCAGTAGACCAGCCCGTATAGCAGGATCATCAGCAGCAGCGAGCTCACGTTCCTCATCGCGAATAAAACCCCTCTGAATCCGTTGAATCCGTTGAGCTTCGATTCGATTGAAACTTTGTCGTCGAATTTGAGAGATAATGGCTCGATTCTCGTCTCCATCAAGGCCCGATTTTCCTCCTCCAGGCCAACCGCCTCCCTCTTGCAGCCCGATATGGCCCGAATCACCTGAATTCGTGATGAAAAAAAAAATCAATCTTTTTGGGTTTGAGATTGGTAATTTGGTGAATTCAACTAGGCCCCATTAATAAAAACTCAAATCTTTTTGTGCAAAAGATTGGTAATTTGGTGAATCAACACGACCCCATTTATAAAAATTCAACTTTTTGTGTTAAAGATTGGTGATTTGGTGAATTGGAGACGAGCCGATTGATAAAGTTAGGATCTTTATGGATTTTGTACCTGGCGGGCCAGCTGCGGGCTGAGGCGGCGGTGGGGGGCGTCGAGGGAGGCGGCGATGTTGAGGCCGGCGGAGTAGTAATTCTCCATGCTTGAAACGCCTTGTTTGAGCACGTGGCAGATTTCCCAAAGCTTGGAGCTTTCATCCATGTACTCGTCTAGCCATTTTTCACCTACTGGAAGGTGAAGTTTTTGAACTAAAAGGGTTAACTGTGTGTGGAATGATCTGAGGAGGGAGAGGGCTCTTTGGAGGAACTGGATAGACATGAAGGAGTTGGACATAAAAGCTCGTTCGAGGTCGTCTATGCCGCGTGTGAGGAAGTTGTAGAAGCCATTGACAGAGTTGGTGGATGAAGGATCCATCATAAGGGATGAGAGGAGGTTTGGAGGGGGAAGAACAAGTGAGGTTGGAGGGAGAGGTATTTAAGAGAGAGGAGAGAGAGAATGGGATTATGGGAATAAGAATTGGAATGGAATAACAATCTTAGAAGCTCAAGGTTGGAAAAGGATTGTTGGGAGCAATGATGATTGTTTCCTTTGGAGGGGAAAGGATGATTGGTAATCTGCCATTTTCATTGTTTAATGGGCAGAAAGAAAGAGGGGGAAGGAAGGAAAAGAAGAAGGGGAAAACAATATCACATCTCTCTCTCTCTCTAAAGAAGCAAAGGAGGGGTGAGAGAGAAAGCATGCAACATGAAATCCTCATGTGCTACTCTTCTCCAATTCCTACCTTCTTTTATGCTTCATCCTCTCTTTCGTACCGTGTTGTAAGTGAGTTTATGTGTATAATACGGTGTCATCGTTATACATTCTATCACTGATTTCGATTATGTGTATGAGTTGGGTGTGTTTACATATTTGAAATGAAATAGTACAAGATTATGTTATTATCTTTTATCAAGTGGGAGAGATTTTTCTTTTTCATTCTTTTTTGTTCTTTTACTATTTCCTAGCAAAAGAAATGCATAAGTTGGGACAAGTTGGTAGTTCAAAGCCTTGCCCTCTTGGACAATGTTGTTAATGATGTTAGATATGAGCTTCATTGGTTTGTAAAATGTTTGACCAAGAATGGCTAGGATTGGGAATCTTCTCTCTCTCTTGAATTTGTTCCTCAATTCTTTTGTGTGTGTTTCTTCTTGTTCTTCCATTTTGGATTAATGGGCACTTGTTTCCTCCTTTTCTTCCTCGAGCAACTGAATTTGTTTCCTTTACTTCTCTATTCTATTGAAATTTGTGGGGCTTTGTTTTCTCCTAGATGCATGTATATATGTTAGTCTACACTCTTTTCGATTTTCATTTTCAAGATAATTGGGTTAATTTAACAATAAATCTTAATATTAAAAGCTTCTAGAGGATGAATAGATTTTTTTGTAAATGATAAAATATAAGGGTTAAATAATAGCAGAACTAGAACATTTACGACGCATTGCATCTATTTTTTTTTTTTACTTTTTTTAGTTACAACTCTTAATACTCACACACGTTAATTAGGTGATTCGAACCTTCAATTAAATAATTAGAAGATAATTTTTTTATTAATTAAACTGAGTTTTTTGTACTAGTTCTTTTTTTTTTTGAGAAAGGAGTAAAATTAAGGATGATTACATGATCTAATGTATTTTCAAGTTAACTGTGTCCTACACTTTTTTTTTTCGTTCTTTTTTTCTAAATCTTTTTCGTTTTAAATCTTTTTTGTTACATAAAAGGAATAAAATGATGGGATTCTTCCTTTGAATTTGTTGTTGTTGTACTTAAAAATCAGTCTTTTTAGGCCACCGAAAAACTCCTTTTACTATTCCTTTTGCATTCCTTTTCAAGATTCTTTTTTCCCCTCTTATTTTTTTTATTTTTTCCACTATACTCTTTTTTTCATTATTTTGGTCGTCCAAAATATGATTCTCCCTTTAGACGTTACGATAAACAAACCCACATGATTTTTGAAGCAGTCTTATTTTATTATTGCCCCTTTGGACCCATCAATCATCTTATAAGGTCATATATATCTCCTCTTTTGATTTTTTGATTTTTTTTTTTTGTTTTGTAAAACAAGTTACTTGGCCTATAGAGTTTCTACTATGTCTTGTCATTTCGTAGTCTTTTCTTTGAACTAACGAGATGGTAAAACAAAAGGTACTTTTTCGATAGATTAAGATGGTCATTAGTAAAATTAAGGGCTAATATTATACACATTCTAGTATTTGGAGTGTGTGTGTGTGTTTTCAATTCTATCCCAAATTTTGATTTATCCCGTACTTTTATGTGTATATCAATTCTAACATAATAAATAAATAAAAAAAAACTGAAATTGATTGAGGACTTTTAAAGATCATGTGAGTTATCTGTCTATGTTTCAAATTTTCAGCAAACATTCTATGTTAATTGAGTCGAGAAGCTGATGCAATAGACAAATGAACGTACAACAATAAAAGCTAAAAATAAGGGCGAACAACCTAAATTATGGACTTACAACGAAGCACAACTCAGTTGATAAGACGCTTCCCCTCTAAGGGGTTCGAGTCACCACGGGAGAATGTGTAACCATTATTGATCCTCTTAATAAAATTTAAATCATGGACTTAACAATGAAGTGCAATTCAATTAGTAAGACATTTTTCTTCCAATTAGTAGGTTGGGGTTCAAGCCACCACAGAGAAAAAATAAAAAATTATTATTGATCATCTTTAAAAAGAAAAATGAAACAAACATCAAACCATGGGCTTCAAAAACCTAAATTAATTTTGCGTTTCAAAAGTCATTCCATTATTCCAATGATAGAATTGATACACACCGGAAAATGCTTATATAAAATTAATAAATTTTAAAGATTGACGTGGAATTGAAAAAAGGTACTATATGTTAATTGGATAGAAAGTGATATTAACCCAATTTAATGATTAAAAGATTACAAATTAATTAGTAGCATTACCAATCTTTCAAATCTAGTAAGTTGTACAACAATCGCCTAAGTGCATGTTACTCCATCAGCCAAAAAGGTCCATTACATAGGCAAACATAAATACAAATTTCAAAAGTTGGATGTAGTCTTGTAGGGAAATGGTTAGTTTTCCATTTTCACCCTCGCAATTTGTAATAATGTTGAAATAGAGTTAGAGATTATGTCATTTTATTTTGGGTTTTGATTCGACATGTTTCTAGGTTGGTTGTGATTTGAAAGAGCCATTGTTGGTGCATATTTATATAATATTCGTTTCGAGCGTATAATCAAGATCGAAAATGTTGAAATCAATGTGCATGCCACATATATAAATGATATATATAAATCAACTGCTAAGTGACCCGTCGAAATTCGACGGGATCTATTAAAATATAAATTTATAAAATTATTAATACTATATTTTTTGTTTCATAATTTTTTTTATTAAAATAGAGAATTTAATAAAATTGTTTTAAAGTAAAAAACTGTAATATTTATTTGAAATTGATCTAATTTAAATGTCTTATGAAATTTATATGTAAGCAGAGTTTCAACCCACATAATATTAAAAGAAAAATTGAAACAATTATTTGAAACGTACCTAAATTAGATGCCTGTAGCTGGAACCCGTAATTGAAAAAATAAGAAAAAAAATAAATTAAATAAAATCATTAATGACTTAAACTATCAAAGTTTGAATAAATTATTAAATTTGACACGTAGAGATGTCCATGAGTAAAAACAGATTTCGGTAGGTATAATCCTACATTTGAAAGAGATTGTCCCTGATTTTTATTTATTTTCATATCAAAACAAAACATTCACAGAGAATTGCCTTTTAATTTTCTAAACCGAATTGAAAATTTAGTGAAATTCGATGGACTCATAATCATTCCAACTATAGGAAACTATATGCCCGCATTTTTTCCCGAAATAAGTTTGCCTTCAATTACGCGTTCCCCAAATTTAGTTACTATTAATCTAGTGTCATTGCAAAGCTCATTAGATGGATCAATATTTCTAAAAAGCATGATTATGCATCCCTCTTAATTTCATGACTCAACAATCCTGAACACTTGATCGTGTTTAGATATTCATCCGAGAATACATGTTCATTGAGGTTCACTTGTCCATCTTCTTTGCGAATGCTGTTTGAACTTAGGCAAAACCTTTCTTTGATAGACATTAGAGACATGACATCATCATTTATCGTATCAACCATCTCATTGGTGGGGGTCAAGATAACTCTATTCTTAAATATTTATGGGTCAAATGCATTATTCATTACGTCTATGATATGTGTTTTCCACTATAGCTGCAATAGGATTTGTTGCATCACGTATAAGAATGTCTTATGACAATGTCACAACAGATCTGTTAAAAAAGTCATTAGAACAATGTAATATCTAAATCAAAACTATAAACTATAAATCTTAGACACATTCATAAATTGTTTTTATTGAAAATTAATTAAGTTTTAAAAAAAGAATGAATGATTATTGAAAAAAAAATTAAACTTTGGGATATGTAATTGAAACTTGGATGTCAACTAATTAGTATTTTGATGTATATGATCTGCATATGAATCTAAAATTCGTTGGAATAAGTTGTATATATTCTGCATATTAGTGTAAAATTCGTTGGATCATTAGTATTGTTATTAATTGTACAACTTGAAACTCAAAAAATACATATTATAATGTTATATTCATTGGAGTAACTTATATATATATAGGGTGTGGTTCTAGAGAGAACTACATTATTTGTGAGAACGGGAGAACCATCAAATCTAATGCATTCACTGTAAAAATTAATGCATCCGCTGTTAAAATTAATGCACTCAAAAAAATAAAAAAAAATGCTCCCTTCAGGATTCGAACCCAGCAGCGGTGTTGGTTTCGGTTGATCAGGAGCTTCATAAGACGACTGGTAGTGAGGACGAGGTGGACGAGGAAATTGAGATGGAGACGCCGGCTGGGGATCCGACTGAGATTGTTACGGCTGCTGCTGATTTGGATGAAGCTCGCAATTCTGAGCAACCTGGAGAGTTGATTGGTCAGCAGGCTAAAAAACAAGATGGTGATTTGGGTGGGCAAAGCAAAGACTCGCACACTAATGCTCCAGAAGATATTGATAGTCGTATCAGTCGGTTAGAGGCGCAGGTTAGCCAAGGAATGCAAATGCTTGTTGAGCAAGCACCGCCTAAGCGACGGGGACGTCCTCCAAAAGGTATGGAACGTCCGCGCGTTCCACAGAATCAGGAAGATAGCATAAAAAGCCGCCTCAGAAATGCGGAGGAAATGGGTCAGAAGCCGAGGGACTTCGTCATTGATCATAGCGGAAGTGCTAGTTTGCGTGTTATGAATAATATCGCCACAGGCCGTTGGTCGGACGAAATGGAGGTGGACGATTTTTTGAATGGTTTTTAAATCGCTTATTGCTTTGTTTCCTGTTTGACGAGCTCCTTTCCGAGTCTCGTGCCTCTAGTCTGCATTACTGTGCTTTCAAAGGCTTTTTTCTTTTTCTTTTTATAAAAAACCTCAATTTAATAATATATTATTGTTTTTTTATAGATTTTTTAATGGATGGAGTTTGATTAGAGGTGGAGATTGATTAGCACGGGAAAGGGTATGGGAAGGGAGCATGTTCAAGCAGTTCCGGAAGGCAGCATAAAAGGTCGACTCAGAAATGCAGAGGAAATGGGTTACAAGCCGAGCGACTTTGTGGTTGATATTAGCAATAGTGCTAGCATGCGTGCAATGAATAATGTAGTCCATAGACGTTGGTCGGATGAAATGGATGACTATCCTGTTTGGTAGATGCATAGATGTCCTGTGTTTGCTAGAGCCTTTGATTAGGTCTCTTTTTGTTTAACGATCTCTTTTCGAGTTTCGTACCCTTAGTCTGCGTTCTTGTGCTTTCATGGTTTTTTTTTTCTTTTTCTTTTATATTAAACCTCAATTTCATCAGAGGTGGAGATTGATTAAAGATATTGAAAAATATAAGAATGATTAATGAGAATAGAGGAAAATTAAAATAGGGTGATTATACGGCGCCACGTAGAATAGAGTTTATTTTGCTTTATATATATAGTCTATAGATGTGATTTATAAGTGATAACTAGTATACACGCTCGTGCGATGCACGATCGATATTGAAAGTGAATGATATTTTAAATAAATAGATATACATATTAAATATAGTTTAAATATAAATAAATGCAAACATGGATCTCAATCAAAAATATTAAAGTTATGAACGACATAATCTTAATAAACACATGAAACTGAAATATTTGGATTTTCAATTTTTAAACATGAATTAATTATTTATAATTGATATTGCGTACAAATATATAAATCATCAAATATCAAAAGCAAGTAAATGATAATGAGTGTCATTATGTATCATAATATTCTAAGATGTACAAAATTATTTATTTGCATATAGTTTAATATATTTTTGAATGAATATTTAAATCATATTTATACTATCATTTTGGTTGAATATAAATTTTAAAGTAAAGTTTCTATGCATCATCCAAATAATTGATTTTGCAGAAAAAAATAAGATTTATTTTTAGGGTTAAGTATCAATTTCACCTCTAACGTGTAGGCCCTTATTACGTCTAACACTCTATGGCCAGGGGTGGGTCAACTAAGCTCCTAAAGTACCTAATTTTCTCCAATTAAGCCCTCCAACTTAACGGTCATTTAACGCCATTAACTTTTTGGGACCCACGACTTCTTCTTCACCAAACTTGCCGGAAACCTAATCCACCCCTTCATCCTTTTCCCCTACAGCCGCTCCTTCTCTCTCTCTCTCTCTGATACAACCCGACGAGCCAGCCACTCTTTGTGAATCAAGCAGCGCTGCCGCGCGTAAACCCTAGCCCCAATTCCAGATAACCCAATCAGCGTCACCTTCGCCCCTCGACACTCCGGCGACCACAGCTCCTGCTATGGCTGCCGCCCTCAACAGCTCTCCCTGCCTCTCCTCCCTCGCCTGTCCCTTACGCCTACAGATCGGCGGAGCCCCTCTCCTTCCCTCTGCTTCGACTGACGGCAATAGGCCCCCCCCGCCGGAGCCCTAGGCCCCAATCACTACCCCTCTCCCTTCTTTCAACTTAGACGGAACAGTGGCAGAGCCACCGCCGCTGCCTTGAACAACACACATACTCACAGACACAGACGACGTCGGACGAAGGTACCAACAACCGTCCTCTCTCTCCCTCCGGCGGAACAGCAACAATGAGCTGTCGTTGCCGTTCTCCCTCTCTCTTCTATACTTGATACACCCAGACACAAAAATGCACCTGGTTCAGTTTACATATCATTTTCTTGTTAGGCAAGGAACATGTAAAATGAGGAATACCTACTGAGATTGTGAATGTCCTGAATTTGTTCGGCGTGTTTCCGATGAGTTTGGTGAAGAAGAAAGTGTGGGTCCCACCACCAACAATATAAAAAAAATTTAAAAAGTTAACGGTGTTAAATGGCCGTTAAGTCGGAGGGCTTAATTGGAGAAAATTAGATACTTCAGGGGCTTAGTTGACACACCCCTAGCTATAGGGTGTTAGACGTAATAAGGGCCTACATGTTAGGGGTGGTGAAATTGATATTTAACCCTTATTTTTATAAATAAAATTAATTCATTTATTAGGCTAAAGAGTTCTAAAATGAACAAATATAAGTTTAATCTTTTTAGTTGCGTAAATATTAAAAATGATATCTAATAAAAATATATAAAAATAATAATATAAATATAGAAAAAGGAATCAAATGGAAAGAAGACATAAGCGTGACATTGAAAAGAATAGATTTAGGAGAGAGGATAGATGAGAGAGGAGAGAGAAGAAAAAAATAATTTTGTGACTATAAATAATAATAATTTATTTATTCTCAAATTAATTTTTAAATTTTTTATATTAAATTAAAGATCTTTTCGTTATTGTTAATTTAACATCCATATTGAATATATTTTTATAAGTCAAAATTGATGATTTTTAAAAGAGAAACAAAATAGAAAAAAAAAATGGAGAGAAATTTTGGTGGGAAAATGTTTACGTTAAACTCATGCTTTATATATTATATAGATATTATACAATTAATCTATTCAATATACACATACACGGTTGTTTATTAAGAAATTACGACAATGATAATCAAATTAATAAATCACACAAAAATCAAAGTCTTATTTATTATTTTTATTCATCCATTTAAAGTTAAAATAGAAGGGGGCAAAAAAAAAAAATCAGACTTTGGTTTTTATGCAAATTTTTATGATTTTCGACCACAATTTTTGAGGTATAAGATACAAAAACATTTTCTTTCAAAAGAAAAGAACACGCACCACACAAAATAGTGTAATGTATATAATATAATTAAAAATTAGGGTCTTCCGTATCGGTTTTAATAAAGATCGGATGATTTTTTATTAAAAAAAGTTGGCAAACTTATTATTGGGAAATTAAAGATATATTCAACTCTTGTATTTTGATGATATCAAAACTGTTAGAAGGTACTTTCTAGCTAGAGGTTATCTTTCTGGTTTTGAATGTTTTAGTCCCTCCAAGTAGCTAGATCAAGACTGAAGTTTTCAAGACTGAAGATGACAACTCAACTAAAGAATCATCGAGTCATAGGAAGCAGTTCAACTGAAGACAAGTGCAGTCACACTAAAGACTATGATGGACTGAAGAAAGAAAAGATGTCTTCCAGCCATGCAGACAGAGTCCAAGACACGTCACATTTTATGCTCAAAGTCAATACATTAATTGCAAAAGGACAGAGTTCTCCGATGAGTATAAAAGTCTGTAATATCTCCTTTAGAGGACAAGAAGACCATCTCTCCATTCATCAAAAGAAGAATGAAGACAAAAGAACCTGACACAACGGTAGGATTTGAAGAAGGGATCTCCACCAACGGGTCTATTCTTTAGAGCTGCCTATAAATAGCTCAGGAGGATACCCCAAGCAGAGTGGGGGGATTAGAGAGAGAGAAAATCCGATTCAATCATCAATGTAAAAGCTACGTCAAAAGATCAGTTCGAGCTTAACCTCCATAAGCATTGAATCGAAGAAGAGAGCAAACAGAGATTACATAATCAGAGTAACTGATTGCAAGAACTCTCTTAGAACTTCTAGGCAATTTAATAGATATACCTTTAGCCTAGTTAATGATTACCCAAGAGTATGTTCTCAATAATCCTAGTTGGTTATTTACATAATCCTAGTAGGAATGTTGTTTCTGAACCACGTAAAAATCCATGTGTTCTTTATCTACTTTAAATTATTCATTTCTCTGTGTTAAATTTGTTTTCAACTGAACTGGATTAACTGAAAAGTGTAACGAAGGATTTTACAAGTGACAAACATTTTCTAATAGGCTATTCGCAATAAGTTTAAATTCCGCTGCTGAGTTATTAGTCTAACTGATGATTCAACTTATAGTCAGAAAGATTAATAACGCTACTATGTTTTACAAACTAGACTGATATTTTACGTGGATATCAGTTAAAGCCCAGAGCTCAACTGATGTTAAATTTACTGAAGTCTTTCAGGTCAGTCTACTACCTATTTCCAATTGAAATTTGGTTAAGTTTGTGTGTCTTGCGAAAAATAGCTTACAGTTGTATTCCCCCTCCCCCCATACACATGTTCAATCAACCCTCCAGGACCCCAACAATTGGTATTAGAGTAGGTTTTTCGCAAGAACAAGCTGTTCTGACCTAGTTCTTACTAAACTAGATCCTTCAAAGAGGGTTGTTAAATTTTTCAATTTTTCTCTCCTCAACGTGCTCTGTGTTTCCTGTATGTATCTTTACTTCCAACTCGTAGGAACCTCTCTTTCTCAATCGACACCTTAAACAAAGGAATGTGTAAAACTTCAAATGAGAAACTCATGTCTTCATGAAAGAACGATTCGTATAAAGACTTTTTCATAAGAAATCGTTGAAGAAATCATCTGAGGCCAAGAAGAATGTCGACACATTCAGATGACAGAAGCAGTCATCTTAATGAAATCCTTACTCTAAATGAAAGAGTTCTACAAAAAGGATTTCTTGATCTTATGTCATCCCAGAAAGAAAAGACATCTACACCTAAGGGTATGTCCAATGGTGAAGCCCTGTTTCAGGAACTGATTTTGGACCAAAGCTCAAACACCTCCTCAAAGAAGATGAAGCAAATATGAATCAATACAAGAAGAAGTCAGAGATTCAGTCGACCAGTAAGTAATCCTATCTCGTAGTCAAAATGTCATCAGTCATTACTTTCTACCTGCTCTCAGTTGTTTGCAGTTATATTGTTGGTAACTGAAAGATTTATCATTTCAACTGCTTTTTTGAAACTGGAATGTCTATCTTATCCCACTAAGTTTCATTTGTACTAAATAATTTAATTTTTCAAAATCATTTTACTCCGTACCCACGTCAGCACATCATTACGGTTTACACCTTTTTAGGTACGTTAAGGGCGGCCATTTATTGCGGACGCCAATATTTCTACATTTCACTTTTATTGTTGAATCCGAATCGCCACTGTCAAATCATTTTTTTTCTTCTTAAGATCTTTTACCTTATTACCCTTGCTCTATCCAGACATGCATTTTCAACCTTTGGCCTTCCCTCTTGATTCAAACCTTCTTCATACTTGAATTTTTTTTCTTCATTTGAATACTTCGTTTTGCACTAACTCTTCACTATCCACACTACCTGTGAGATCTTCTTCAATATCTCAAAAAAGGACCATCATGAAATCGGTAGACAAGAAAGTTGTAGTTCGATGGAGTAATGATCTGCAATCATCAGAAGATCATCATCTCATCAAGCGTGATGAAAGTTCCTCAATGCAAATGACAGAAGCATTTAATCTTGAAGATCCACACCAGCTTTGGACATCGTGCTTTGGACGTGATTCAGACAAAGGCATTGTGCCCTATCTAATGACCGCCTCAAGGTCGAAAATCCTTTCTAACACACATCCCATGGATAAAACCTCGTCAACCAATTTGTCTAGGATGTCAAACCTTCCGACTGCTGAACAATCCATTATGCAGAAGTATCATACTCAGTCAGAAATTTTTGAAACCACTTTTTTATCTCCAAGTGAGCATGAGACAAAAGTGGTTCGGGATGAATCATTCTCCCAGGATATAGGGCTGCAGTTTTTCTCCAATCCATCTGCTGAGCCGCCCCTACATTTTTATTTTCACAACCATCCTCTTGCTGATACTTCCTATTTTCTTTCTCAAATGGGAATAAGCAAGGAAAAGACTGTGTGGACCCAGCCTCACAGCAAAGGTTGCAACAGAACTTTATTGAACCAACTACTGAGCTGCAACCATTACACACTCCCCTCTTGACCTTTTCTTTTCACGACCATCATCTTCATTCCACTCGTTTGCTCTCAATGCGTCTACCTAAACGAGTGCACTAGACATATTATGAGGTATCCCTCACGAATACCTCAGCTTCTTTACCCTCCATTTCATCATCCTTAAAATCTGGGGCTCTTCTCTCTAAAGAAGAATCGTTGCAGCACAAGGCTCTCTACAATTCATTCTCTCTGAAACGAAAGGGAATGGAAAGCACCGGAGAAACAAATCAACTACAACCAACTGATGGGATGTAACTAAAGAGATTGAGGATTGGCAGCCTTCTATTGAAAATGTTGCGGCTGAAAGAAGACAACTTCAGTCAAAATGTGAGACTGCAGAGAATCAACAAAGAGAAGCTCAGCAATCAGAGACTGTTTCTGTTAATAATGATAATGTAGCTCATAAAGGCTCATTCGACTGGTCTTTAAAGGTGACTGAAGATGCTGCTGAGGGGGAAGAAGAAAATGTGGATAATTCGGCATAGGTTGAAGAAACCTTGAAGAAAGGGTCCACCAAAGAAGATGTGGACATGACAAAGAATTCAACTGCATTAACAGCAACTATTGTTTCAACTGCGGATGCTGCAACTGGAGATTTGACCGGAACCTCAAAAGTGATTGCTACTAATGCACATACTGAAACTGAAGCTGCAACTTTCGAGGGAATGCCAACCATCACAACCACCTCAACTGATGCTGAACAAAACTTCCCTAAAGTCTTCACTTCCACATGTGCTGCACCTAAAGATACTCCTTCAATTGAGGGGGAACGATTCAAACTGAAACTGGGATTTGGTCAATTTATGCCAACTGAAGAAACTGATCTGAAGAAGATGATCTTTTCACAACAACAACAGATCAAAGATCTTCCGAGGGAACTCGACGAAAAGACCACCTATGCAGCACAACAAGTTCAACGACTACGACACGTAGAACTCCTTGTCGATGACTTGTACAAGGATTCTCTGAGTGAGAAACGCTGCATCTATCAGTATCTTCAAATACTACAATCAGATGCCATACGTGAGGATCTCCACAGACACATTGAGACCATGCTACTAGTCACTCAAAATTTTTCACGACTTGTCGATCAAATAAACTACACTGAAAGGATGTACGCAAAAGCAAGTCACAGGGAGAATGAGAGATTCATGGAACTCAACTCACAGCTCGATCAACTTCGCGTCGCCTCCCTAGTCACTAGAAAGAATGCCAACCAAATGATAGGGAGTGCTCTTCACAACTTTGCCGAGCGAGAAATGCAACCAGTGCATGAGAAGCTGCACATCTAGATCGAAGAGTCATCGATCTTCATCAAACGAATGATCATGCTGGTGAAAACACTATTCGAAGGAAGCTCGACACCCCTTTGGATCATATGGGTCATCTTTTTTATGATGCCAAAAAGGGGAAAAGATCATATGAAGGAGATCATCCAACCAGAGCAAATCAAGAAGTTGAAGAGTTGGTGGAGTCCATCCAGGCCAAGATTAGAATCAAAGACAAAGGAAAATCTATAGCTTCCTTCAGAGCTCCGGCCTACAAATCAACACCTCAAGATCTACTGAAGAAAAGACCAAGTAATGATGATTGTGTTAATCCCTCTCAGCCAAGGAGACGACTGGAACTTGGCTCGTCTACCTCTCCATTCACACCTCAAGATCTACTAAAGAAAAGGCCAAGGAATGATGATGGTGTTAATCCCTCTCAGCCAAGGAGACGACTGGAACTTGGCTCGTCTACCTCTCAATTCACACTGAAGCTATTTTAAGAGCTTCAAGCTTATCAGAACTTAGGGTTTTTGATATCCCACATTCATGGGAACCAACTGAAGAACCGTGACACTTGGGTTCCAAGAGAGATAAGCGACTGGTGGATCAGAGTAAAGGAAATCTTTACCAAATGGTTTCTAGCTGCTAAGCTCGATCAGAAGAAGCATTGCTTTGATGCTTGGAGATACTTCATGAGAAACTGGGATGAACAAACTCAGTTCAAACAGATTGAACAAGCAAGGAAAACAGCTAAGATGGCGTTCGTTCCTCCTCCACTGCTCAACACCATCACACCACCCAGATGGAAATGCCTCATTGACCGTGCCACCATTGAACGAGAAGTATGGAGTATCAATGAGATTTGGAGAATCACTGAGAAGTCTGCTCCAGACTTATTTGCTCAACAAAGAAATGCTCTTTATCAACTCTACCATGTCAAACCGTAGAGTTCATAAGGTTATATGTACTTTTGCCTTAGGCAATGTTTTTATTCATCTGCTAAGTGCATTGTACTCTTCATCATAAACTGATATCTTAACAGTTTCTTGATTGATATATGAAGTATTTTCTCTCTCATACTTCACCTTTATAACAACAACTTCTTGTCAAAAATTTGATATGATACTGCTCTTGTGCTACTATCATATCTCATTGAGCTTTGCTGATCACATGGAATAACTATACTATTAAGGGGAACCTCAGTCCTCTATTTCTGCACCTGTGTTTCAGTTCTGTCTGTCATTATTTGTCTTAGGACTCTTGTAAAGTTTTGGCATCATCAAAAATGAGAAAATTGTTGGGAAATGAAATATATATCCAACCCTTGTATTTTAATGATACCAAAACTGTTAGAAGACACTTTCTAGCTAAAGGTTATCTTTTTGGACTTGAATGTTTTAGTCCCTCCAAGTAGCTAGATCAAGACTGAAGTTTTCAAGACTGAAGATGACATCTCAACTGAAGAATCCTCGAGTCATAGGAAGCAGTTCAACTGAAGACAAGTGCAGTCACACTAAAGACTATGGCGGACTGAAGAAAGAAAGGATGTCTTCCAGCCACGCAGACATAATAGGGCACGAGTGTGTCTAAGCGTGCTAAGAGTGTGCGAGAAATCCAACTCAGAGTGGGTTGGTAGGTTTGCTATGCACCTATATGCATTAGCCCAGAGTGTTTGTCAGATTTAATCATCTGGCCGTGGAGTAGGATTTTGTTTCAGAATCACGTAAAAATCCTTGTGTTCTTTATCTGCTTTCAGTTATTCATTTCTCTGTGTTAAATCTGTTTTCAACTGAACTAGATTAACTAAAAAGTGTAACTAAGGATTTTACAAGTGACAAACCTTTTCTAATAGGCTATTCGCAATAAGTTTAAATTCCGCTGCTGAGTTATTAGTCTAACTGATGATTCAACTGATAGTCAGTAAGATTAGCAACTCTATTATGTTTTACAAACTAGACTGAAGCTTTAAGTGGATATCAGTTAAAGCCCAGTGCTCAATTGATGTCAAATTTACTGATGTTTTTCAGTGTCAGTCTACAACCTATTTCCAATTGAAATTTGGTTAAGTTCGTGTGTCTTGCGAAAAATAACCTACAAGCGTATTCATCCCCCCTCCCTCATACACCTATTCAGTCAACCCTCCCGGACCCCAACACTTATGTTTGTATATTTGCAATTTTTTAATTCGTATTTTGATTTAAATCTATATAAAATCAAACGAACTGCTCCAAATAAATTTAATATATGGAATTAATGAGATTTGAAAGATTTTAAACCTTAAAACTAGAACGATATTCTTTGGATGCATTTAAGTATCGATCTAATTAATGAGGTTGTCACATAAAGTCAAAATGATGTTATAGAGCATTTAAGCATCTAATAATTTCTCACTATATTATATAATTGAGGTTTTATTTAATTAGAGATGCATCTTTTATAGCTGGGGAGATGGGGGACCAAGGAAATCTTATTTATATCGAGTTGATGGAGTATTATTTAATAAGAGAGTGCTCGTGGGTTTTTGGAGAATGGGACGCTTGAGAGGATGTTGGTCTTTTGAGATCGCATAGAAAAGTGAATTTTGGGAACTATGGTCCAACATTTAAGACCAAATTGAGTTGGGCACTTAAAAATGTTTTAGGCCATGACACTAATAAATGGTTTACTGAGATAATGACACTAATATAGTAAATTTTTTTTTTTTTAGAAGTAAGAATAATAAATAAGTTAGTATATAATATTGAATAATACAATATATAGTGTTGAACAATAATATAAAATTTTCGCTTCCTCCATGATTCGAACCCAAATAAAAAAAAAAATTCTTTCAGATAAATATCATCCATATGATACATAAAATCAACACTTACAAATCAATCTAATATTTTATTAAAATGCATTAAATTGTACAAAAAAATTATTGTATTTTTCGACGAATATGACTTTTTTTGCCGCTGACCCACCTCACTCCCCACCCACTTGGTCAAAATTTTTGTGTGCAAAGTTATGTAAAATAAATTAAAATTAAAATTAAAATTAAATTAAAAAAAATAAAATAAAAATTGACTAGTGGGTGGGGTGGCGAGAAATACCAAATTTATCGAGAAAATCAATGCATTTTTTGTACAATTTAATGTCTATTCATGTGTATGGTTATGCATTTTTGTG
Source organism: Salvia miltiorrhiza (assembly GCF_028751815.1). Lineage (NCBI taxonomy): Eukaryota > Viridiplantae > Streptophyta > Magnoliopsida > Lamiales > Lamiaceae > Salvia > Salvia miltiorrhiza. The sequence goes on from NC_080387.1 coordinate 38,996,885, forward strand.
TTAAATTTTATGCATGGAAAACAAATATATTTCATTTTTTTTAAATAAATAAAAAATATACTATCGATTTTTTTTTTTATGATTTTACCCCAGCGCGAATCTTGTCTTGGAAAGCATCTGCCACGTGTCACCATCTTAGTGCGCCACATAGACAAAATTCGTGGTACAAAATTGGTACTACATATTACCTAAGGCTTGGGTACTACATGATCTCACTTATATATATATATATATATATATATATATAGGGGTGGGCTAGAGTAAAAACATTCTTAAGTTTATAAAATATAAATGTTTCTGAATGTACGAATTTTATGTAGAACACGTATTAATTTATCCAACAGAGTTACGAATTGTGAAAAATAAATTTTTGTTACCTTTGGGATTCGAACTCAGGACCACGAATTCATCCAACAGGGTTACAAATCAACCGTAGATCTTGATGATCTAAGGGCTGAAAATCATTTATATTTTATACACTTAAAAGTGTTTTTATTCTAGCCCTCCCCTATATATATATATATATATATATATATATATATATATATATATTTATATTTATATGTGAGTGAGCTAAAAAAACCTTTTAGAATATAAAATATGAATTATTTTCAGCCCTTAGATCATCAAGATCTACGGTTGATTTATCACCATATTGGATGAATTCATGGTCCCGAGTTCGAACCACATTAGTAGTGATTTTTTTTTTCGCAATTTAGACATTTACACAGCGAATTCATACGTGTTCTACATTGAATTCATACATTTGCATACGATTTCTTTAAGATTAAATCTCAATTGTTACATTATGAGTAGATCAATGGTGTAACTTTATTCATATTCCTGAGTTTGAATCCCATAGGTGATTCAGTGCAAATGTTATTTTTTCTGAGAAATGAGAATAACGAATAACTCAGTATAAATCCATGAATAAGCTGCTTATAATGCACGAATAGCTTTAATTTGGTTTAATTTGTAAAATTTTGCCCCCTCTAGGATTCGAACTCGAGTTTGAATGATTATTCATGCATTGCAAAAAGCATATTCATAAATTTTATCGGCTTATTCATATCAATTCTCATTATCACAAAAGATACCATTCTCATTAGATCATCCCTCTCTCTCTCTCTATCTATATATATATAGGGGTGGGCTACCGTGAGAACACATCTTAAAATAAGAAATAAAAGCAATTTTCAATGTATGAATTTTATGTAGAACACGTATGAATTAGTTGTATAAATGTATGAATGGTGAAAAATAAATTTTTGCTACCTTTGGGATTCGAACTTAGGACCATAAATCCATCCAACAGGGTTACGAATCAACAGTAGATCTTGATGATCTAAAGGCTGAAAATGATTATTATTTTATATCTTAAGAAGTGTACTTATTTTAGACCTCCCATATATATATATATATAGGGGGCCGCTCCAATGAGACCCCCTAATTTAGGTGAGATTTAGGGCACGATCTGGTGCGTTTATTTGATCAATCCTATGGCTGATATTGTATCTGGAGGGTGATTTTTTTTCGCAGGGTTCGAATCCTGAAGGGAGCATAATATTTTAAATTTTGTTATTCATCAGTATATATTGCATTGTTCATCAGTATATATGGCCCTGTTTATCAGTATGTATGTCTTATTCATTACGAATTTTTTAAATTTTATTTTTCATTAGTATATACATCTTGTTCATTAGATATACGTTTTGTTCATTAGTATTATATGTCTTATTCATTGTACTCATGTTACACGAAAAATAGAGGGTCTCACTGGAGCGCGCCCCTATATATATATATATATATATATATATATATATATAGAGAGAGAGAGAGAGAGAGAGAGAGAGAGAAAGGTTCAACAGAGAAGCTAAATATTGTGGAGAACAGAGAATTCATAAAATAAAAACGAACATATCTATAATTTTAATGAACATATCAATGTACCGCATGAACAACAATTTGCCCCAGGTTCGAATCCTGCTCGTGGCGAGTTTTTCTTTATTTTTACCAAATACGTCTGTTCGTTAGTTATGTTGATCTGTTCGTAAAATGAATAGATTTGTTCATAATGAATAAAAAGATAATTCTCTATTGAACTCAACCCTTATATATATATATATATATATATATATATATATATATATATATATAGGGAGAGGTTCAAGAAAGAATCATAAATAAAAAAAGAACGGAGAACCATTTTCAGTCATTCGATTATCAAGATCTACGATGGATGTATCATCTTGTTGAATGAATGCAGATCCTGGGTTCGAATCCTAAATGGAGCAATTTTTTTATTTTTTTGAGTGGATTAATTTTAACAGCGAATGCATTAATTTTTACAGTGAAATGCATTAGATTTGATGGTTCTCACAAATAATGTAGATCTCTCTAGAACCACACCCTATATATATATATATATATATATATATATATGGTCAGCTTCAATGGAGACCACTTCCCTATATAGAGAATAGAGACCAAATCAGAGCCATTGATCTCACCAAAATCAAAGAATCAGATAAATCCAAATTCTTCAAGTTTAGGAAATCCTGTAAATTCCTCATTTTCTAATTCTGGGAACCAACTAACATTATTATGAACTTACGAACATATTAATGTTCGTCGATGTGTTCGTATAAAAAACAAATGAACATACTAATGTTCGTCGATATATTTGTATAAAAATAAATGAACATACAAATAAACATACTTATATTCGTAAGTCCATAATAATGTTCGTTGGTTCCCAGAATTGGAAAATTAGGAATTTACGGGATTTCCTAAACTTGAAGAATTCAGATGAATTCATTGATTTTGGTGAGATCAATGGCTCTGATTTGGTCTCCATTCTCTATATAGGGGAGTGGTCTCCATTGAACTCTTCCCTATATATATATATATATATATATATATATATAGAGAGAGAGAGAGAGAGAGAGAGAGAGAGAGGATAGAGTTCTATGGAGACCATCAAAAATTCGAAGAACGAAGTCTAAATCCTGTGCGTCGATCTTGGTATATCCAAGGGTGATGATTCATCTGGTGAAGATTTGATATTTTCATTAATTGTCATAGATATAGGCAATCAAATCTTTTATTTATGGAATATTAATTTGATGAAGAGTCTGTTACGTGAATAATGCATCCACAAAACCTAGTGTTCGTAGAACATACTAATGTTCGTAAAAAATAAATGAACATACTAATTTACGTTGATATGTTCGTAAAAAATAAATGAACATACTAATTTACGTTGATATGTTCGTAAAAAATAAATGAACATACTATTGTTCGTCGATATTTTCGTATGAACATACTAATATTCGTCGATATTTTCGTAGGAAAACAAATGAACATAATAATGTTCATATATTATGTTCATTGACGGATCAGGTCCCAGAACAGGAAGTTTCAGAATTTTTTGGATTTATTCAACGTGATCCCAAATTTCAGTGGATTTAACCAACCAATATTTAATTACATGAAAAATCAAATCAGGAAATTATATGAACCGTTAGATTAAGCAAGATCGACGCACAAGATTTGGTCTTTGTTTTCTATGTAGGAGAGTGGTCTCCATAGAAGCTAACCCTATATATATATATATATATATATATATATATATATATATATATATATAGGGTTCAATTCAATAGAAACAGTCCCCTATATAGAGAAAGGAGACATATTCTGGTTCGTTAGATCAATCTTGATCAAGGGTTGAAATTAAATGTTAATATAATTAATATAATCATTTCTCACAATAAAATTGGTAAGATTCTAAATATCCCTAAAATTACTCACTTCTCATTCTCTCTCTCTCTCTCTCTCTCCCGTCTCCTTTCTCTGCCTCTCTCTCCCTCTCTCTCTCTCTCTGTAAACTGTCGCACCCTTCCTTAATCCCCAGTTCCGCCGCCTCCTTCATCCTCTCCGGCGAATGTTCAAGGTACGTCAATGGTATTGAACTCCATAAAATTAAAATACATACATAAGTTCAATAACATAAAACTAAAAGTTCATTGAACTATATCTACAAGTTCAACAAAATTCTCTCTCCGTAAAATGCCGCCCCCTTCCTTAATCCCCAATTCTGCCGCCTCCTTCATCCTCTCCGACGAATGTTCAAGGTATGTCAATGGTATTGAACTCCATAAAATTAAAATACATACATAAGTTCAATAACAGAAAACTAAAAGTTCATTGAACTATATCTACAAGTTCAACAAAATTCTCTCTCTCTAAACTGCCGCCCCCTTCCTTAATCCCCAATTCTGCCGCCTCCTTCATCCTCTCCGGAGAATGTTCAAGGTACGTCAATGGTATTGAACTCCATAAAATTAAAATACATACATAAGTTCAATAACAGAAAACTAAAAGTTCATTGAACTATATCTACATGTTCAATAAAATTCAACACTCAATATCTAAAAGTTCAATGGTATTCAATGGTATGCAAGTAGCAGGGGAATAGACCGTGAAGATCAGCTCAAGCTAGAATAACATCTAAAATAATAATCCGAAACCCATACTTGCTGATTTGAACAATATCAAGAAAATTAGCTATACGTTCATTGGACTATATCTACAAGTTCAACAAAATTAACTATATGTTTACTGGAATATATCTAGAAGTTCGGGGGGGAGGGGGGCAACGATTCTCGCCTTTTGCCGAGGGAGATGGGTCGTTGATGGTGGCCGACCTCGTCGGATTTTGGAAGAGAGGGGAAACCGGAGGCGGCAAAGCTTTGGAGAGGCGTCTGTTCTGATCTTTGACGCGCAGCGGCGATGGCTCGTGGTGGCTCTCGCCGCATCGGAAGAAGGGCAAAGAGAGGTGGGGGTGGCGCTGACTAGGCGAGGTGACGGCCTTGCCGGAGTTCAAAAGAGGTAGGCGGCCGGAATCGAAGAGAACAAGGAGATGGGAGGACGTTCGTGCAGGGGTAGAAGGACGTTCGTGCGGTGGGGAGAAGAAGAGAGAGAGAGAGAGAGAGAGAGAGAGGGGACGGAAGAGAGAGAGGGAGAGATGAGGGAGAGAAAGTGGGAAGTGAGTAATTTTAGGGAAATTTAGAATCTTACCAATTTTATTGTGAGAAATGATTATATTAATTATATTAACTTCTAATCTCAGCCCCTTGATCAAGATTGATCTAACGAACTAGAATCTGTCTCCTTTCTCTGCCTAACTTTGTGTTTCTATAGAACTTCTCCATATATATATATATATATAGGGGAGGGCTAAAATAAAAACACTTTTTAAAATATAAAATATAAACAATTTCCAGCCCTTAGATCATCAAGATCTACGATTGATTCGTAACCCTTTTGGATGAATTCGTTGTAACACCCCAATTTTCATAAACTTTTCAATATAAAATCTTTGAAAACTAATAGATAAAAATAAAATTTCTTGAATTATAAAAGTTTAAATCAATTTGAAATCAACTTGTCAAAACTAAAGTAGTAACATGAAATAAAATGATAAACTAAAAAAGTAACATGTTTCAACTTAAATTTCTATGGAAATATTAAATCTCTAGTCATTCTCGACTTCCATGGCCACCTCGACTCCAGAACTGCAAAACTGAGAAAATAAGGGGTGAGCATATTGAAAATATACTCAGTGAGGAACATAACAAAATATTCATATATGTCACATATATAATTAAATCACATTATCATACTTGCAAACATACGCCAAGAGACTAGAGCCCCTTGACAAACATAATCATATTTTGAGTCGATGGCTTAAGTCCCATGACCAAACACATACATAAATCAATGGCTTAGGTCCCATGATCGATCAATGGCTTAGGTCCCATGATCACACATAACATAGATCAATGGCTTAGGTCCCATGATCGCACATAACATAGATCAATGGCTTAGGTCCCATGATCGCACATAACATAATAGATCAATGGCTTAGGTCCCATGATCGCACATAACATAGATCAATGACTTAGGTCCCATGATCACACATAACATAGATCAATGGCTTAGGTCCCATGATCGCACATAACATAGATCAATGGCTTAGATCCCATGATCGCACATAACATAGATCAATGGCTTAGATCCCATGATCGCACATAACATAGATCAATGGCTTAGATCCCATGATCACACATAACAACATAGTCAAGGATGCACGTAAACAAGTAATCAACGCGATAATAAAACATATATAACCATATGAATAAGTGTAAAATCCCTCACCTTAAAGTCGAAGCTAAATAAATCAAATCCGGAATGAAGGTCTTAATAGCGCCGCACCAGAAGAATTCGTCAAATCGCAGCTGAACAGACCAGTCAGCTTCAAACCTTCGTTTGAAGCCCCAAACGTCCTCAAATCATATTTTGCCCAGAAATACGACTTCTTCGTCTTCGAGAGAGCTTTCCGTGGCCGCCTGTTTCGCTTGAATCGGAGTTCTGTGGAGGAAGTTATGGCCGATCTCCCGAAACTGCCAGAACTTGATTTCCTGCGAAAATCTGACTCCAGCTCAGATCTTCTGCCTACACGTTTCTGGCCCTCTCTGCTCTCTCTAAAACCCTAATTAATTAGTGTGTCCGTCTCCTTTAGGGTTTGAAAATAGATCCCATATTTATACTAGTTTTTAAAGAGTTCTAGTTCTAATAGGAAACAAAAATAATACTAATAATAATAATAATAATAATAATAATAATAATAATAATAATAATAATAATAATAATAATAATAATAATAATAATAATAATAGTCTAGATAAAATTAATGGTGCATATCTATATGTATCATGTAATTATTTAAAAAAATAAGCTATACAAGAAAATACTACTCCCTCCGTCCCATTATTCATGGCTCAAAACTTTTCGGCACGGGTATTTAGGAGAGCTAAAGTAGTTGTAAAAGTAGTAGGGACCACAAGATTAAGGTATTTCTTTCAACTATTTTATTCCTTAACACTTTTGCTTAATAAGGTGCTTTATACAATAAAATAAATAAAAATAATTGAAAATTCAAACAAAAAAATGGGGCTGGAACAGAAATGAAAACTCCGGCGTCTTCGGCGTCCCCGGCGTCTGCTCTCACTCTCCGGCGTCTCCAGCGTCTGCTCTCCCTCTCCCTCTCATATTCTCCTTCCACAGTTTCCCCTCTCTTGCTCCGATTGACAGCAACAACAAAAATCAAAACTCAAAACTTACAATTTTCCCTCAAAATCTGAAACAGAGCCGCAAAAGAGCCAACACCACCATTTTCCCCTCTCTTGCTCCGATTGACAACAACAGCAAAATCAAAACTCATAACTTCAAAATCAATAGCAGCAAAAATCAAAAATCAAAATAGTAAGAGAGGGGAAAATGATGGAGGCGGTGGAGCGCGCAGGAGGCGGGAGGCGTGAGGGTGGTAGAGATGGCAGATCTCACGCGACGGTGGCTTTCCGGTCGTGCTATCGCCGGGAATCGAGGCCAGGGGCTGCAATTTGAAGGATCTAGGGTTTTGGGAGAAGGGGCGGCCGCGCTAACCCTTCCCTTTTCTGGGCATACACAACAATCCAAGCTATGGCTTCAGCCGCCGCCGCGAACCAGCCGGGAAAACAGTGGAGGAGAGGTGGAGGCGCGAGGCGGTGGATGGTGGAGGTGGAGTAGTTTATGATGCAGCGGAGGATGGAGGCAGAGGTAGAACACGCGGTGGACACGGCGGAGGATGGAGGCAGAGGATGTGGCGGACGCGGCGGAGGCGGAGGCGGCGGCGATGGCCGGCGACTGGTGGAGAGAGCAGATGAATCGAGAGGGAGAGAGGAGAGAGTGGCTGAGAAGAGAGAGAATTGATGGGTTTTATTCACCTATTGATTAAGTTGTTAATTAGTTCCCTAATTATGGCTCAAAAAGGAAACGAGCCAAGTAGCTTGGGACGGCCCAAAAAGGAATACGAGCCATGAATAATGGGACGGAGGGAGTATTAATTAAACTTATAAAATAAATCTAAATTATCGGGGTGTTACATTCGTGGTCCTGAGTTCGAATCCCAAATGTAGCAAAAATTTATTTTTCACAATTCGTAACCCTGTTGGATAAAATTCGTACATTAAAAAACGTTTATATTTATATTTTAAGAAGTGTTTTCATTGTAGCCCTCCCCTATATATATATATATAGGGGGCCGCTCCAATGAGACCTCCTAATTTTAGTGAGATTTAGGGCACGATCTGGTGCGTTTATTTTATCAATCCTATGGCTGATATTGTATCTGGAGGGTGATTTTTTTTCGCAGGGTTCGAATCCTGGAGGGAGCATAATATTTTAAATTTTGTTATTCATCAGTATATACTGTATTGTTCATCGGTATATACGGCCCTGTTCATCAGTACATATGTCTTATTCATTACGAATTTTTAAAATTTTATTTTTCATCAGTATATATACATCTTGTTCATTAGATATACGTTTTGTTCATTAGTATTATATGTCTTATTCATTGTACTCATGTTACACGAAAAATAGAGGGTCTCACTGGAGCGCGCCCCTATATATATATATATATATATATATATATATATATATATAAGACACCCCCCTTATAAATAGAATATAGAACAAATCATATCCGTTCGTTACTTAGAAAATACACGGCAGAGATTAATTGTACAAATCAAATCCCGCAATACTCTCGTTTTTCATTTTGGATGCTAATCTGATTTCAATACAATGGATTTTTCGCTCAGATTCTTTGCTCATTTCTTTCCGTGTTGATTGACCGTGCTCTGGTATATACTACGAATGTGCACACATGGTTGAGTGAACGTTTGTTATTATTTCGAACTTAGAGTAAGTTCACGAACGCATTTACAGAAGTTCAATGGATTGGCAAGTATGCTCATAACATCTTTGAACGAAAAGTACGTATCTTGTGTTGATATGTTCTAAAAATAATGAGATTTGGTGAGTAGTAATTAAGGTAATAGGCGGATTTGATAATATTAACCTCATCTCCATAAATAACGCATGCCATCAGATACGATATCTACCGTTCGATTGCTTTATTTGAATGGACAAGATTAGTTTTCTATTCTCTACACATTTAGGTGTCACTATTGAACCTTTGCCTATACACACACACACACACACATATACATATATATATATATATATATATATATATATATATAGGGGCCGGATCAGTGAAGAATCATACCTTAAGAGAGAATGAAGAATAGGTACTAACCGTGTGATCAAATCAATCCAACGCAGTACAATCAATCTCGAATAATAAAAAAAAGGATGGAAATAAACTTTGACCGGCTGATTTACATAAAAAAGGGGTAAAATGGAATTTTACAATACCAATAAAAATCGAATATCACACAATCCCGATAATCACTCATCCACTCTTCATTGATACTATCGCAAGATTATGGTACCAAAAACTGCAAAACAATTTCAAATCCAAAACCACCATTCCATTTAGCTTGAAGACGAACATAAGAAAACTTGAAGAACGAAGTCGTCGTAGCAGAGGAAAAAAAATCGAAGAAGGTGTTTCTCGCTATTTCTTCTCCGGCGAAAGTCGTTGGTTCTCGCCGCTTCCGGCACGGTTCTCCCTTTCTATTCTTCCCTAATTTGTATGCAAAATCGAAAAAGTCCTGATTTGCTATAGGTTCTCAATCTCTCCCTCGATTTCTGTCTCACCGGCAAATCTCGCCGCCGCCTTCAGACCGCCGCGACGCTGGAACATTGCTATAGGTACTCAAGCAAGCACGCAAGCAATGTAGAGTGTGGAGAATATGCCCAGGTGAGCGTGGGAATGGAATCTGATGCATCTGCCGTTCATCCCAAAATATTTTTTTTTCGACAGACGATATGTTCATGAATAGCCCTTCTTTATTCAACAAAATGTTTTACTTATTCATGATTTGTGAGTATCAGATATGTTTTTTAGTGTGGATTTGGAGCCGTCAGTTCGGCAGCGGTTCTGGCATAAGCCATCGACGTCGGACGCCGTTAGCACGACGTTGATTGTGTTTGTCTGCTCACCCTTGGAGGCTAGATGGAGGCCGGTGCCTGCTCGCACACCTCGCAGATTCAGATGCAGCCATGGCGCAAGCTCCCAAATCTATTACAATTTCTGAATCGGTATCCAATACAATTTGATTCGAGGCTAACACGCGTCGCGACGGAGCCGTCGAAGGTGAAGGGCGTTTTCCACGGCCTAAACACAAACACCATGAAGGTGAAGGGCGTTTTCCACCCTTGCGAATAGCGATGATGGTTGAATACTTTATTCGTTTTGTTGGTGTTTTTTATTCATAATTATAATATCTTTATTCATTTTTAATTTGTATTATGAAATTATTCTACTTGCTGCTTATAACAGAAATCTTGAAGCAGTTGCAATGACCGATGGAGTCGACGAAGGATAGTTCTACCTGCGCTACTTGAGTTGAGGAGAGTTATGGAGTAGCATTATAGTGTGCTGCATTAGGTTGTAAAATTACTGAAAGATTATTCAGATTTTTACCGAATTTGATTTTACGCTAAGTTTGTTCATTGTTAATTGTTCTTATTGATGTTCTGAATATCATATTCACATTCTTGAGTAATTTTGAATATGTTTTTGAAAGATTTTGTTGAGGAAACGCCGATAGCAAACTTAGAATAAGAAAATATTGTGTTCTCTTCAATAAAAATTACGTTATGTTCATCAAAAAATTTAAATTATTCATTACATATTATATTTCTGAATAATATAATTGATATTTGATTGATAATCATAAAAATATTTAACATCAAAATTTTTCGAATAAGCTTAATAAACTTTCGAACATCCAAATAAAATATTAGAATGAATAATATAATTGATATTTGATTGAGAATTATAAAAATCATTAACATCAAAATTTTCCGAATAAGCTTAATAAACTTTCGAACATCCAAATAAAATATTAGAATGAATAATATAATAGATATTTGATTGAAAATCATAAAAATATTTAACATCAAAATTTTTCGAATAAGATTAATAAACTTACGAACATTCAGATAAAATATTAGAATTTTTTTTACTGCTATAAACTAAAATAATTAACATGAAACATTTTGAATAAAGGTACAAAAAATAAGATATGTTAATTCTGTTAAATTTATTACGTGAAAAATTAATAGAATATATATGTTAAATTTATTACGTAAAAAATAAATAGAATATATACAAATTAATTAAGTGAAATCTGTACAGATTTATTTAATACTCATTAATTCAACGTGAAGTACAGTTAATGAAAATAATATTATATATATGTAAATGTGGATATGAAACATATCTTTCAATTCTATAATCTTCCAAATTAAAAAAGGAAAAAAAAAAGATCAAATAAAGATATGAATCTAATCAACCGAAATTAAAATTAATAAGATTCGGTCAAACTTAGGACGGTTACATCTAAAAATAAATTACCAAGTTAACCTTTAGTATAATTTTTGAATTAATTAATGCCAATTACCTTAACCGTCTGATCTGCTAGATCGAAGGGCCCTTATTAATTCTTCATTCTCAAATTACTTAGCATACTTCATGGATCTTCTCCCTATGATAGAGTTCTATGGAGACCATCAAATAAACAAAGAATAGAGACCAAATAATGGCCCTTGATCTAACTCGATCGGACGGATTTGATTAATCCATTTACATTCAATACTATTTGGGCCGAAAGGATGTAATTGTAATTCCATAATTTTCATAACCGTATAATCCCATAATTAACATCAATCAAATCTTATTTAATTTTAGAAACTCCATAATTATGATACGGTAGTTACGATTGTATACAACTCCGTAAACCTCTTTGACTAGTTTCGTTCAAATAAGTTCAGAAGGTGTGTGCAGAAATTTTGAAACAATTTTCAGGATAGATATTAAACTATTATTTTTTTTTTCAATTCAATATTTATAAATTAATGACGAATTTGAATTATCATAAAAAATACAGATACCATAACGAAAGAAATGTTTGAACACATATATTATCTGATTGAATAACGTATAATTGTGAATTACATACATGATCAAGCCGTAAGTTCATCAAATAAAATATAATCGTTGAACATATAATGTTCATATTATTTCAATGAACATATTTGATAAACGCATTCAAACTAAGTTCGAAAACTAAGGTCATCGAATAAAATATGTTCATTTAATATTTTGGAACAATACGGAGGTCTATCGATTTAATTGTACATTACATACATGTTGAAGACGTAAGTTCATCGAACAAAACATGTTCGATGAACATATAATGTTCATATTATTCTCAATGAACATATTTAATAAACACATTCAAACTTTATATATTAACTGATTAGATCTATATTGGCAATAAATGTTTTTTGTAATATATATTATGTACATGTTCTTTTATTACATTCAATGGACATGTTAAGTTCAAAAAAATTACAATAAAATTATATAATACTTAAATGATTTGAACAAATAAATGATTTTGAACAAATATTGCAGTTCAAAACATAAGTTCGTAACTTCATACAAATTATCATTAAGTAACATGCTAAAACTAATACGATTACGACGGAATAAATGCAAAATGTTGATATACAACGTAATGCACAAAATACTTATATTGTTCTCAGATTTATGTCCTCAAAATACTCTATCCCCAAAAAGATAAATATGACTAGTGGCCATCATCATACGTTTTGTTACCATGAATGTAGAACTGACATCAAGACTTCTAAGTCATTCGACAATCCATATCAAAGATATTACTGTTGTAGATCAAGAACGATATGTACTAATCTTTTTACTCATTCATTAGCAAATCAACTCAGCCAAGTTATAACTATTGTTTCGTTGTTTTGATAGGATGACAATTGCAAGTTTTTTGAATGGCTAGATCCAGACATTACACCATATCAGAAATATTTTTACCAACGGATACGAAATGAGCGAGATGGATTAGAGGCAGAAAACAGAAATTTTAAAAATAGAATCGATGATCTTGTTCGAGAGAATGAAGTATCATCTGCAGAAATCAAGTATTTGAAGAAACAAAATAGAAACCTCAAATTGATTTTGATATTGTTGCTTATTCTGATGTTGTTCTGGTTAATATAATTATTGCCTAATGCAATAATATGATATTAATAATAATGAATTTAGTTCGGTATTAGTTTATATTGGTTTTTGGTAAGGTTGGTCACATAAAAGATGTGGTGCTTCAATTTTTTTATTTAATGTTCGTTTGCAGAATTTATGTATTTTTTAGTTTTAAAACATATGTTCATATTTATGTTTGTTTCAAGGATAACGTTCACAAATAGGTACGTTTGAATGTATCATTTCGGTATATTTAGTGCCCATACAAAATAAATTAAGATATGTGGTTTCACTACAAAAAAAAAAAATCACTTTAAATATTGCTTATTTTATTGAGTCACACATAATATAAAATTTTACACGTAATATTTTGAAAACTTATCATGTTCATTACAATGTTCACAGAACAAAAAAGGTTCATATATATAGTTCGTACTAAAACTTATTTTCATATATATGTTTGTATAAAGTATCATGTTCATAAATATGTACGTCAGAAGGTATTATTTCGCTATATTGTATGCACATACAAAATAAATTAAGCCATAGTGGTCTATCTATAAAAAGATTTTTTTTAATATAATATTGGTTAGTTTATTGCGTCAACCATAATATAAAATACTAAATATAATAATCAACAATACTAACAACTAACTAATATGAATTATATAAAATATGATATCTTATCTTATTCTATCTAGTTTATATATAATCAAACATGGTCGCTCGCATTTAATGGAGACCACTCCCTTAGATAAAGAATACAGATCAAATCAAGGCCATTCATCTCACCCTAATCAACGAACCAGATTTCACCAGAATATCATTTTATTTTTTATTTATTTAATCCAAAGATGGTAAATATGTAAATCCCGTAAATCCCGTAAATCATTCAATTTCGTATATCACTCAATTCTCATTCAGTTATGAACATGACTCTGTTAAAAATATAATTTTAACGAACATATACATGAACATGACTCTGTTCTGAACAAAATTGTTATGAACATGATTCTGTTATGAACTTAACTTTAACGAACATATACATGAACATGACCCTGTTCTGAACAAAATTGTTATGAACATAATTTTAACGAACATATACATGAACATGACCTTGTTCTGAACAAAATTGTTATGAACATTATTTATTTTGAACTTGATTTGAACATCAACATGTTAAAGTTTTTGAATGAACTTAAGTTTGCAAATACTTGTGATAGCCCCAAAATAACAAATTATTATTTATATTAAATTAAAATTTTATTAAAAGAAGAAAAAAGAAAACCTAGGAAAAACCCTTGAAAGCACAAGAGAGCAGACTAAGGACCGAGCCTCATTAAAACCTCTTTAAGTAAAACCCAACAAGGGAAACCTTAAGGAGGAAAAAGAGTGCTCGTCTAAAGGACCCAGCATTCATAAGCGGAGTTAGGATTATTTCAGAAGTTCCGGCCTCACCATCACCCCTAAATAATCCCGGCTTACAAACACAGAAAAAACAAAAGTCATCAACGAAAAGACTAACACTAATAGCAAAAAGCACAAAGCCGCAAACGAACAAAACGTGACCAACAAAAAAACGAAGCAAACAGCAACAGCCACACAAGGACCCACCACCCCGAACGTCGACCAAATGCTCGATCATAATCACCCCGAACGTGAACAAATTATTATTTATATATTCAAAATTTATTATGCTATTCACAAAGTAAAGAAAAATTTATATTTCTACTACAAACTGGTGCGAATATACTGTTTAATTCAATTAAAGAACATTAATCAAATACTTGCAGTCACGACATTGATATACTACTTCATAGATATCAATATTAAGGTACTGACGATATGACAAATCTATGTAAAACTTGTTTGGTTTTTATCAGACAGTTCCAACAATAATATACAGAATGAAAAAAAAAATGCCATTGGTTATAGTAATTACGATTAAATCCAAGTCTATCATATCATAAAATTCCACAAAAAGAGCAATCATTTTCAAAAACTGTCTATCACAATAAAATTCAAAACATAAAACATGACACCAATTGATATTTGTTAAACTACCATATAGTAAAATCAACTCATCAATAACTGGTCAACTTTCGCACAATCATTCACTACCAGAGGGCCATAGTTATCAGTTGAATCTTTTAAAACTGAGTTCAGCACGGCATTTCGTACCCATCCAATTATTGCTACACAATATCTAATCCTCATTACCCAAAGATGTTGTGGAGATGCATTCAATAAAGCAGATTTCCGAACTGATACAGGATCACCCTTGAAAGACTCCATAATACTCATCAGATAAACGGCTCCATCATATTTATTCATACCATCTGCAGTAAAGAACTTAACCACCTATGTTGTAGAATTGGCCACACACGATGCTTTAAGTGCCTCATTGTTGTAATACAGGAAGTCCGTCAACAAGTTTCGCTGCCATATATAATCATTTTTTCAGTTTACATTGTAAAAGGGTTGTAATTATAATAAAGTTTCAATGTAGACTTACAAAAACATCGCACAGCAGCTCGTGCGTCTCAATAACACCATGTTCGTTAAAATCTGCATCATTGATTATGACAAACACTATCTCTTTACTGGTGTCCACACACAACGCATATTGGTGTGCTTTGGTATATGTCGGGAAGAAGAACTGTGTTAAATAAAAATAAAAATAAAAAATTAAGGTGTTTATTATTAAGACATAACTAATAAACAATAAAAAATAACCACGCTACCATGTCAATAAGACCAAGAGGTTGTTCTTGATATTCTCGTTACTCATGGGTCATAGTTAGCTAGGAAGAATGGTTGCTGTTGCTCATCGTATGTCATCCATGTAGGTCCGACACAATCAACCTGTGATGAATTAGAACTATCAATTCACATATTATATTGTTTTTAGCCCCATCAAATATTCTTTTAAAAATTTACATATATGTCTGTGGAGGAAATGAAACGAACGAGATTATTGTTCGTTCCAAGATTTTGGCTAAGGTTTAATATGGACGCCCATGCATTTATAATTGAAGGATGGATAAAGTTACGTCTATTCATAGAATTAACTTCAATCCTTCATAACATAATATCTTTGAATCTGAAGAAGCTCATCCCTCTGTAAAAATTTGGATATAAATCATTAATAATCATAACGTTAGAAAAAGATTTGAAAAAAATTCAAGACTGCCTGATTTCATACTCCTGCACTTTTTTTTATTTTGAAAGCATTGCATCACAATAGCCTTATCCGTAGGACTCAATTCAGATTGGGTGCGTAACACATCATAAGCATCATTATTGCAATACTACAGTCTCCTAGCAAGCGAGTTGTTCTTCACACAACCAAGGATTGGTGAATCTCCACCAGTAACCTTGACAAACAACGCATGCTCAGCATCAGATCCAAAGTAAATACCATATAAATAATACTTTAGTACTTCATATCATAACTAAAATGATTAACAGATTAAAGTAACACACATTTAATGCACTTGGATTCTGAACCAAAGTCTGGAGCGGCTTTCATGGTTCTTTGCAATCTGAAATCTGTGTTAGTAGACAATTAAATTAGTACATTAATAACACTGAATAGGGATGTCAATGCAGCCCGAAACCCGTGGGCCAACCCGAATAACCCGACAAAATTAGAGGGTTAGGGTTGAAAAATCGCAACCCGAAAAAACCTCCAGCCCGATTAGCCCGCACCCGACTAACCCGGAACCCGATAGGGCTAGCCCGAAAACCCGATGGGCTGGCCCGGTGGGCTGACGGAATTGTGACTGATGCATCCAATTACAACTTCTGCTATGTTTAGATCTATGGTATTTGCTTAAATATATATATGTAGGCTCATTAAAAAAAGTGAAATTAATTAGTTAGAATATATATATATATATATATATATATATGTGTGTGTGTGTGTGTGTGTGCGCGCGCGCAATCTCATTAAAAAAAGTGAAATTAATTACGGATTTTTTTGTAGAAATTGATTATTAGTATCTCATTAGTTAGAAATTAATTATTAGTATCTCATTTTAAAGTGATACCAATTTTTTTTTTTGTCAATGAGACGTGCATGGCAAATCCACTAATTCTTCAGTAATAATCCAGATTGATTATAGTGCATTGATGCATGTTAAATTTTACTATCTCATTTTAATATAATTTTGTTTATGTAATCTTGAATATCTTATATTTTTGCATTTCATGTTTTGCTATATAATTTATATCTTTAATATCTATGTATATTTTATGCATTATACACTAGATCATTAGGAATAATAAAATACAAATGATAATTTTATTTTTACGCCTTTAACCTGATTGGCCCGATGGGCTAGCCCGAAACCCGAAAGTTTAGGGTTAGGGTTGAAGATTTACAACCCGAAAAAATCTCCAACCCGATTAGCCCGCACCCGACTAACCCGGAACCCGATAGGGCTAGCCCGAAAACCCGGTGGGCTGGCCCGACTGAACTTCCTAAGATAATTTGATTCAAAATTTTTAAGAATAAACTGAGATTGTTATAAACAATAAAATATACAAATGTTCTTACCACTTTTGTTGGAGTTACAACAGCATTGTTTTCCTTATTTGACAACATTTGATCTATCACAACAACCTGCGCTTCAACATAAAAAATATACTTATAAACAATTCGTATATATAAGCACATTTTTTCGTATTATATTTGAACATTACTTGTTTTAAATCTATGTTAAGTGAGTATATATACCTCGCCATTCGTGAATCCAGATGATTTCTGTAACATAAAAAGGACATAATTACATACAAAATTCACACATCTAGTTTCTAAAATATTTAAAGATAATTTATGATACCTTATTGGATATGACCACATTTTCATCGTCAATACCCAAATCGAAGCTGGGAATATCAATCTGCTTCAATTTTCTTTTCTTCTTCCTATCACAAGCTTCAGCAGACGTAGCGTCTACCCATGCTAAGAAATCTTCAGATGCGGATTGTAAGTATGCACAATCTTATTGCGTTTCTTGTCAGGAGATGTTGAAGAGTCGCTTGATGTATCTTGAGATGAATGGATAAATTTTAGTGATTTTGAAATGGGAACGAACGAACAAACAATATACTTATAACTAAACATTTACCTGTAACGATGACTTTATTCCGACGCAACAGTGACATTTCTGTCAATAATAAATAACAAATTTATAAATTATATTTAAAATTCATGAAAACATGTATTAGAAATTCTATTTAAAATTCGGTTAAATACAACATTTAGTTTAAGAAAAAACATGGCCATCACAATATTGAAATTATACATTGCAATATCATTATTATTAACATTCACATCCCTCTTATTGTACAGGATACTCAAATCATAATCCAGATAAACTGGACTATATTTACATGCCAATAACATAAAGCAGCGCCATCCCCAAAAATGTGCATCACAGATATTTAAAAAAAGATATGTAACATTATTATTAAATTATACAATAATTTCTGGCGAACGGAACATTTGTTCAAAGCAGAAAAAATTAAAAAAGCAAGCCACGGTAATAAGAATCTAAATATTTGTTCAAAATCAAAAATAAAAAAAGCAAATAAGATTCTTGTGAATCTGATTAGTTAGACGTTCAAAACAAGCAAGTAGGAGTGAATTGTTTACCGGATTGAGAAGCCTGAATCGCCACTGAACAAGTTCTTGTTCAGAGTTTTGTATAAAGCGATAGGGTTCGAAGAATTTGGGTGAGAATAAATGGAAGACGAATCTTAACAAATAATACATCTTTCCAAGACAAATCACAAACTCTAAAATGAAAACGGAGCTTTTTGCGGGATTTGATAGTTGATGAACGATTCATCTGAATTGAAAATTACAATAGTAACCTTCTCCTGCCGAACAAATCATTTTAATGAAATTTATATATTTAAAACTCAAGCATTGGCAATCAATCTCAACCGTTATTTTGTGATGAATGAACGATCCAGATATGGTCTTTATTCTCTCTATAGGGATGGTCTTTGCTGAATGCAACCCTATATATATATATATATATATATATATATATATATATATATATATATATATAGGGTGTGGTTATAGTGAGTACCACACTTATCGTGAGAACATAAGAACCATTAAAATCAATGCATCTACTATATAAATTAATGCATTCGCTATTAAATTTAATGCATCCGAAAATAATAAATTTTTTGCTCCCTTCAGGATTCGAACCCACGATCTGCATTCATCCACCAAGATGATGCATCCACCGTAGATCTTGATGATCGAATGGTTTAAAATTGTTCTCTGTTCTAATTTTATTTAGTGGTTCTTATTTGAACCTCTCCCTATATATATATATATATACATATATATATATATATATATATGTATATATATATATATGTGGTTCTAGAGATAACTACATTATTTGTGAGAACGTGAGAACCATGAAATCTAATGCATCCACTGTAAAAATTAATGCACTCAAAAAAATTAAAAAAAAATCTCCCTTCAGGATTCGAACTCAGGATCTGCATTCATCTAACAAGATGATGCATCCATCGTAGATCTTGATGATCGAATGGTTGAAAATGGTTCTCCGTTCTTCTTTTATTTAGTGGTTCTTTCTTGAACCTCTCTCTCTATATATATATGAGAAAAATACCTAACAAGTCAATTTATTAATAGTAGAGCGTTTATATAGCCTACACAGTAAAGAAAGACAGTTTCATAAATAAAAAGTTTGAAAGGTCATCCAACATACGCTTTCATCCCACTGAACATGGCTCACTTTGCATTTTGCAATTATTTAACTATTGAAAAGTTGTGGATTCCAATTTATATCTTCTCCTTAATTTTCATGTCGAAAAAAAGTGAGACATGTTTAGTGGGACGGAAGGAGTAAAATAAATAAAGAGAAAAGAAATTGAAAAACAAAAAAGCATTCTCTATCATTCTTCTTCTCCTTCGTTCTTCTTCTCCATCATTATTCCTCTTTCATTATCTCTCTCTCTCTCTCTTATTTTATCCAATCTTTATTGTAATTTTGAAGCATCTATCACCCATTGATAAATGAAATAATGAGCACCAATGGTTCGCCGTCGAAGTTGATGTCGAAAGGGGGGCGGAAAAATCGCGAGAGACGATAATCAATGAGCAATAAACAACGGCAAAGAAGCACTCGGCGATGGTGGAGAATGTGGTGGTTGTCAAGAGAAAGATGTTCGATAAGAAGACGACAAAGCCTTCCGACCAGAGTTGGATTCAAGTGGAATGGAGCATATATGAATTTATGGCTTGTGATAGGTCTCATGAGATAACATGTTTGATATGATTATAGCATCGTAATCTATAGTTTAAAGCCATTCATCTAATTAGTGGTGCGATTAGACATGTTCATAAACATAAAATATAATTAAATATCCAATGACCTCATCATGTAAATGCTTCGCAAGAATTTAAATTTAAAATCATTTAAAATGAATAATTTTGGATAAATAATTTGATTTCAGGCTATCACAATGATGTTCTTGATGATATCACTAGAGAAGTTAGTTGAATTTTTAGTCTTTACACAGTGTTATTAAATATAGGGTTATTAGCTTGTAAATACACGAACTTTTTATATTTTCTGAAATTTAACATGACTTTTATTTTTAGCCCACAAATACACGAACTTGGCATTTTTTCTGATTTTTGACATCGACAAGAAAAAATTCTAATTTACTATTAACGTGAAGGTCGGTATACCATGTCATCCACTCTCTAATCAAAATAATGAATCAAATTACTCTATTCAAGTGCATATTTCGTAGTCCACGTCATGTATTCCGACCTCCACCTCAACAATAAATAGAGTTTTTTCAAGTCGATGTTAAAAATCAGAAAAAATACTAAGTTCGTGTATTTATGGGCTAAAAATAAAAGTCATGTTAAATTTCAGAAAATATAAAAAGTTCGTGTATTTACAGGCTAATAACCCTTAAATATATAATTGAGTTTCTAAATGATACAGTTGAAATTGCTAAAGAACACAATTGAAAATATCTTGAGATCAGCATCATGATTTATTATTTTGAGAACACAAAATAAGTTTTTTCATGTTTACAATCACATTAAGGATTAATAAATTTAAATAAATGTGGTATTTGGACGACACAATTGGGAGTACAAAATTGTGTTCTTAAGGACAAAATTAGTTGTACCTAGATATCAACATTATAATTTGTTGTTTTTTTCGATTTAAAGATATATTTTATCACATTTAGGACCATGGAATTATTAAATTGAGATTTATTATAAAAGAAAAAGAAAAAAATCCCTTGAGAGCACAAAACGCAGACTAAGGGCACGAAACTCGAAAAGAGATCGTTAAGCTAAGAATCCTGAAGACACTAGTGATTTATGCTTAATTGTTCTAATTTTAGGGGTTTGCATGTGCATATTTTAAATTAAATCTTTTGGAAATTGGTGCGTTTTATGGTTTGTTTGATGCTTTGCAGGAGATTTAGGTTTATAGATGGAAGAATGCAATTTTGGAGATTTTTGGGCTAAAAATGGTATTTTTAGCAGACATCGACATAGCAGAGCTAAGTGCCAGAGTCAACTGCCAGCGCTGACCATTTTCAACTCAACTCATTCTTGCCAGCGCTGACCATTTTCAGCTCCGCCCATTCTTGCCAGCGCTGACCATTTTCAGCTCCGCCCATTCTTGCCAGCGCTGACCATTTTCAGCTCCGCCCATTCATGCCAGCGCTGACCATTTTCAACTCAACTCATTCTTGCCAGCGCTGACCATTTTCAGCTCCGCCCATTCTTGCCAGCGCTGACCATTTTCAACTCAGCTCATAACTGCCAGCGCTGGCCATTTTCAACTCAGCCCATAAATGCCAGCGCTGACTACTTTCCAGCTCCGCCTATTTCGCCAACGCTGACTACCTTTCCCAAGCATAATCATAGGAGTTCACTTTCCAGAGCTATGTTTATTCTTTCCAGCTCCGCATATTCTTGCCAGCACCATTACTTTCCAGCTATGTTTATTCTTGCCAGCACCGATTACTTTCTAGCTATGCTTATTCTCATCAGAGCTAGGTCTATAAATAGGGTTTCATTTCTATTGTAAAATCATCTATCTTTTGCTATAGTTTTAGACTCCATCTTTGGGATCTCTTGGCATCCGAAATTTAGAATTTATTGCTTTCATAGTTCTTTTTCATAGTATTGAAAATTCATTGTTTTTAGTTAGTTTTCGATTAAGTTAAGTTTTTAGTTATTTATTGGATTGTGATTGCGTGACACAATTACACGTTCAAGACATTTACGGTATTTCGTATTTCAATTCAATTTATTTTCGTTTAATCATGTTTATGTTTTTAGTTCATGTTATGCTTTCTTTTTAATTATGCAATTTAAATTATGCACTTTAGTTTCATGCCTAGATTAGTTTTATTTTTAATTTACAAGTACTTAATTTCTTAAGTTAGATTTTATTTAAGTTGTTTTAATTCTGCCTAGGGTTAATAATTTAATTCGCCTAGTAATTTTACAATTTGGTTTTAATTCAGTTTTAAGTTTCAGTTCTAGATTAATAATCAAACTCTTTACTGCTTTCTTTTATTACTTTTTCCACGATACTACTAGAAGCCCTTTAAGACTTTCCTTGAGAGATGACACTGGGTCAACTTACCATCACTAGAATGTCCTTGTTCTATTGCAAGTCAAACTAGAGGTGTTCTAGGTTGAGTCAAATTTTGGCGCCGTTGCCGGGGATAGTTTTAGGCGTTTTAGTTGTGTCGTTTTTACTTGCTTTATTTAATTTCCAGTTTTTCTCGGTTTTGTTTTTACGTTTCTTCCACTCGGTACGCGTAATCTGTTTGTTCAGTGTTATGCATGTAGGGACGCCGTAGTCTTAAAGGCAAATTGGTGTCTCCAACTGACGATTTCTACTCTGGCTCTGAATCTGAACCTGAAATTCCAGAGCACATCGTAGAGACAAAGGAGGAAGAGGCCAGCCCTGCCTTCAAGTTCTTCGCTGCCGAAGTCAACGCTGCCAGCTCTGCCGAAGTAAACGCTGCCAGCCCTGCCTTCAAGGAGGAAGAGGCCAGCCCTGCCTTCAAGTTCTTCGCTGCCGAAGTCAACGCTGCCAGCTCTGCCGAAGTCAACGCTGGCAGCGGTGCCGAAGTTCGCACTGCCAATTTCAGCACAGACCAAGCCAGCCCTGCTAACTTCCGCACTGAGCAGAAAACCACCAAGGAAGAAACCAGCTCTGAACAGGACAAAGTTGAGCAGAATTTAAACGAGGAGAAGAAGGAGATGGCCCAGAACATAGAATACATGGGAGACTTCACCAGACCTGTGATTGGAGATACCAACACGTCGGCAATCGTGCTCCCCACTGCTGTGAGAAACTACAATCTCAAACCAAATGACTCGAGTTTACTGCCGGTGTTCCACGGGATGCCAAGCGAGGATGCTCTGCAATTCATCCGGGATTTTTGCACCCAAGTGCAAACAATTCCTTTGCTTAGTCTCACGGAGGACCAACTCAAACTCAAGTGCTTCCCCTATGCACTTAAAGACCGGGCGAGGACGTGGATGCTATCTCTGCCACCCAACTCAATCACTACGTGGGGAGATGCTTGTGAAAAATTCATGCTGAAATACTACCCAAGCCATAAGACACAGGAGTTGAGAACAAAAATAATGGAGTTCACCCAAGGAGCGGACGAGCCTTTGCATGAAGCTTGGGAGAGATATGAAGAACTCCTCCGTCAATGCCCTCAACATCAATTCACTAATGTTATGTTGATGCAGTTCTTTTACGATGGGTTAGTGCAAACTGCCCAATTTATGGTGGATAGCACGGCAGGAGGTAACATAGCTCGGAAGACAGCAACTGAGTTAAAAGGGATTTTCAAAACTTTAGCTGAGAGCTCCCAACAAAAATCCGTCCGTGGAAGAAGAGTTGAAGCCAGCGCAGTGACGAATCAATTTGAAATACAACAACAATTGGCTTCAATCATGCGGGACGTACAACAGCTGAAGATGGGCAAGATGGATACACCTTCCGTTCCGGTGCAGAATTCAGCTCTGCAGAATGCAGCGCTGCCGACGCCAGCTCTGCAGAATGCAGAACTGCCGATGTCAGCTCTGCCGAACCCAGCTATGCAGAATATGGAGCCTTGTGGTATTTGTGGAGATTTCAGCCACGGAGCTAATGAGTGCCATAGAATGGGAGAGTTTACTCCGGAAGGACAAGCCGAGGTCTATGCGGCACAAGGATTTCAAAGCTATAATCAAGGGCTAAGTAGACCATATGGGCAGAACATGAATCAAGGGCAACAGAATGTCAATGGAGGATGGAGAAGTCAACCGAATGCTGGATGGGGAAATCAAAATTTTGGGGGGAATCAATACCGTCGACCACCCCAAATGGGCTACCAACAGCAACCACAATATTTCCCTCCGCAGCAAAGCTCCTCTCAACCATATAGACCGCAATACCAACACCAACAATCAGCCCTGCAGCAGAGTGCACAGCCCATGCCACCACAGAAAACATCCCAAGAGGATACCTTGCAAGCTTTCATGGAGATTAGTAAGCAAAATATGGAGATGACTAAGCAGAATATGGAGTCCCAAGCATCTACCATAAAAAGGCTTGAAACAACTGTCGGTCAACTTTCCGGTACTTTGAATCAAATCCAACAACAACAGCAGCCCGGAAAGTTTCATGGCCAACCTGCTCAGCCGCATCAAGCTCTAGCTGTAACTGTTCTTCGTAATGGTAAGATGGTGGATAACAAAGTGGAAGTGCCAGCGCTGCCAAGATCATCCCTGACGAACTCAGCATTACAGAATCTCTCAAAGTCAAAGTCAGCGCTATTGCAGTCAGCGCTGCCGAATCCAGCTCCGCCGATGACAGCGCTGCCAAGTCCAGCTCTGCCTAATTCAGCTCTGAATAGCTCTGCCTTCACAAGAGCAGAGATGCCGAGCTCAGCTCTGACCAGCCATACCAATGGAGAGAAGGCAGATCAACAAAAAGATGGAGAGATGGAGGAAGAAAAGGAGAATAAACTTCATAAGTCTACCACACCCTATCGACCTCCGATCCCTTTTCCTAGCAGATTGAAGAATGAAAAGCTGGATAAACAGTTCGCCGACTTCTACGACATGCTTGCCAATGTGAACGTGAATCTTCCTCTCCTTGATGTGATCAGAAAAGTACCGGCGTATGTGAAGTTTTTCAAGGAGTTGGTTTCCAACAAGCGAAAGTTCGGGGACAATGAGAAAATTTTAGTCTCGGAAGTAGCGACCTCAATCATGCAGCAATCCTTACCACCAAAGCAGCGCGATCCAGGTAGCTTTGTGATTAATATTGCTTTGGGAAATGGTAAGAAGGCCACGGGTATGTTAGATCTGGGAGCGGGAATTAATTTGATGCCTTACTCTATTTTTCAACAATTAGAGTTAGGTAATTTGAAATCCACTCGCATGTGTCTACAACTAGCTGATAGGTCCGTTAGGTACCCCCGTGGGATAGTAGAGGATATTCTGGTTAGAGTCGGGGGTTTAATTGTGCCTGTTGATTTCGTAGTGCTTGAGATTGGGGATGTGCATGAGAATGGTAGAGACCACACTCTACTATTAGGAAGACCCTTTATGGCGACCACTAACACTTTGATTGATGTTAAACATGGAACTATTAAAATGACGGTGTTAGGGGAGTCGGTGTCTTTTTCGGTGCATGAAAATCGTGCAATGCCTTCTACGAATTTCATAAGTGAATGTTCATATATAGATGCTATTAATGGCTTAGTTGAGAAGGTATTTATTCAGGAACAGGAGTATATGGAAGCTTTTGCTGGATCGGCCGACATGGAGGAATTAGCTAAGGAAGCTGAAGAATCAGCGCTGCCTGAAGAGTCAGCGCTGCCGCAGCCAGCTCTGCCGATTCCCGCGCTGCTACAGTCAACTCTGCCGAGCTCAGCACCCTTCAGCCATACCGAGCTGCCCTTTGATGAACAGATGGAAACCAAGAGGTCAGCGCTGGAACTAAAGGAACTCCCTGCCAATCTCAAATATGTATTTTTAGAAGCAGGTGAGGAGAAGCCAGTGATCATATCTTCCACGCTGACTTGGGAACAAGAGGCAGCGTTGCTCAAGGTATTGAAGAAAAACAAGGCAGCTTTGGGATGGAGCTTGGCAGACATTCGTGGTATAAGTCCAGCCACATGCATGCACAAAATTAACCTAGAGGAGGGAGCAGCACCCAAGCGAGACGCTCAGCGACGATTGAATCCTATTCTGATGGATGTCGTGCGCAAGGAAATCCTTAAGCTGCTGGCCGAAGGGATCATCTACTCTGTCGCTGATAGTGAGTGGGTGAGTCCCGTGCATGTCGTGCCAAAGAAAGGAGGAATGACGGTTGTGCGCAATGACAAGATGGAGTTGGTACCGACGCGTCCTACGACGGGATGGCGGATGTGTGTTGACTATAGGAAACTCAATGCCGTCACCAAGAAGGATCACTTTCCTCTCCCTTTTGTTGATCAAATGTTAGATCGTTTAGCTGGGCATGATTTTTATTGTTTTCTTGATGGTTTGTCAGGATATTACCAGATCGCGATCGCCCCGGAAGATCAACTCAAGACTGCCTTCACCACTCCTTTTGGGACGTTTGCATGGAAGAGGATGCCGTTCGGGTTGTGCAATGCACCCGGGACGTTTCAACGATGCATGATGTCCATATTCTCTGAAATGATTGGTAAATTCGTGGAGGTTTTTATGGATGATTTTTCGATTTTTGGGCAGTCCTTTCATGATTGTTTGACGAAGATTGATGTAGTGTTGCAAAGGTGCATTGAAAGTGGCTTAACCTTGAGTTGGGAAAAGAGTCATTTCATGGTTACACGTGGTATTGTCTTGGGTCATGTGGTGTCTAAGCATGGACTAGAGGTCGACAGAGCTAAAGTGGAGGTAATCCAAAAGTTACCACCCCCTATTGATGTTAAAGGAATTAGGAGTTTCTTAGGTCACGCTGGTTTTTACCGACGTTTCATTAAAGATTTCTCTAAAATTAGCCAACCTCTATGCAAACTGCTAGCTCAGGACATTCCGTTTAATTTTGATGACTCTTGCATGAATGCCTTTGAAACATTAAAACTAAAATTGAGCTCTGCCCCGGTGGTGATTGCGCCTGATTGGTCATTGCCCTTTGAAATTATGTGTGATGCGTCTAACTCTGCTGTAGGAGCTGTGCTAGGTCAGCGTGTGGATAAGATGTTACGTGTAATTTACTATGCTAGTTTAACTCTGAACAGTGCACAAGTAAATTACACCACTACTGAAAAAGAGATGCTTGCTGTGGTCTTTGCCTTAGATAAATTTCGTGCCTACATCATTGGGTCTAAGGTTATTGTTCATAGTGACCATGCTGCGCTGCGATATTTGATGACTAAACCTCAAGCTAAAGCTCGTCTGATCCGTTGGGTTTTACTGTTGCAAGAATTTGATGTAGAGATCAGGGATAGGAAAGGGAGCGAGAACCATGTAGCTGACCACCTTTCACGCTTGCATAATCATCGGATAGAGTCGAATCTTAATTGCATTCCTGAATCTTTTCCTTTTGAGCAAACATATGCATTAACCTTTGACAAGTGCAGCGCTGCAGAGTCCAGCTTTACCGAGCCCAGCTCCACCGAATGCAGCGCTGCCCAGCCCAACGCAGCTCAGTTCATCCCTGCGAGCCTTGCCGAAGTCAGCGTTGATAAGCTCAGCGCTGTCCAGCCCAGCACTGCCGAACTCAGCGCTGCTCAGTCCAGCCCTGCGAGCGCCGAGCCCTGGTATGCCGATATTGTCAATTACTTAGTTTGTGGTATTCTACGACCTGAGCTGACATCGCAGGAGAGAAAGAGATTTTTAGCTCAGTGCAGACACTACTATTGGGAGATTCCTCACCTCTTCAAGCTTGGAAAGGATGATGTCATTAGACGGTGTGTGCCGGCAGAGGAGCAACAACAAGTGTTGAAGATGTGCCATGAAGATCATTGTGGTGGACACTTTGGGGGGCAGAAAACAGCACATAAAATTCTTCAATCAGGTTTGTTTTGGCCTTCCATTTTCAAAGATGCACACATTTTCACTCTTGCATGCGATAGGTGCCAGAGAGTAGGAAATATCGGCCGCAGGAATGAGATGCCTCTCCAAAGCATATTAATTGTTGAAATTTTCGATGTGTGGGGCATTGATTTCATGGGGCCATTTCCTACTTCGCATGGGTTTCAATATATTTTACTTGCTGTAGATTACGTGTCCAAGTGGGTTGAGGCTATTCCCACGCGAACATGTGATGCTAATGTGGTACTTAAGTTTGTGCAAGAGAACATTCTTTCTAGATTCGGATTTCCTAGAGCCATCATTAGCGATGGAGGCAAGCACTTCTGTAACAAGTTGTTTGCAAAGCTCATGAAGAAGAATGGGATCACGCACAAGGTAGCAACACCTTATCACCCGCCAAGCCGAGACGAGCAATCGGCAAATCAAGGGAATTTTGGAGAAAACGGTTCAACCCTCGCGCAAGGACTGGTCCGCAAAGTTGAATGATGCTCTTTGGGCGTACAGAACTGCCTTCAAGGGCGTGCTTGGGATGAGTCCGTACCGTCTCGTCTATGGCAAGGCCTGCCATCTGCCGGTGGAAATTGAGCATAAAGCTTATTGGGCGATCAAGGCTGCTAACTATGACTTGGACTCTGCTGTGAAGCAGCGCATGCTACAAATGGAGGAGCTAGATGAGCTACGCAATGAGGCGTATGAGAATGCGAGAATTTACAAGGACAAAGTGAAGCGACTCCACGATCGCCGCATTTGCCACAAGAATCTTTGCCCTGGAATGAAGGTACTCTTGTTCAATTCTCGACTTAAGTTATTTCCAGGAAAGCTGAAATCCAGGTGGAGCGGTCCATTTTTACTCAAAGAGGTGTTCGAGCATGGTGCGGTAGAGCTGTTGAACGAGCACACAAAGGAGAGTTTCCGAGTGAATGGCCATCGAGTGAAGCCGTACTACGAGCACCAGAGCTCGCCTATGGAGGTGGAGTCTCAAGCTCTGCACAACCCTAGCTGAAGTTCAGCTCTGAAGTCGGGCTGAAGACTTTAACTCTAGCGCTTGGTGGGAGGCAACCCACCTTTGGTTTGTTTTTTTAATTTTTATTTTTCTTTTGCTTTCTTTGTTTTCGTTGATTGTTTTGAGTATTTCCTCAGTTTTGGTTGCCAACGCCGACAAAGGGAAGAAGGGAGCCAACGCTAATAATAATAATAATGAAAAAAAGGGAATAGCTGAAGGAGTCCGTTGCCCAAAAGATTGAGAATACACCAAGTCTAAGAGAAGGCGTTGATTTAAAATGTGTGGGCCAAAGCTGATTAAGGTGTTTAAAAATTGATAAAAGAGAGGGGAAGGAGTCAGCGCTGGATTAGAAACTAAGAAAGGGCCAACGCAGCTTTGGCTAGGAAATTATTGAAGTTTAAAAAGTCAGCGCTGGCCAAACGTCGAATGGAGCGGGCTAGCAAAAGAAGGAAAAGTCATCAAAAAAAATTGCCACCCGCAAGCGACGCCATCGTAAAAAAGACCACCCACAACCGCCCAGCGCTGCCAGCCACTCCCGTCAGCGCTGCCAAGACCGCCCAGCCAAGGCCACCCGCCAGCGCTGCCACACCGCCAGCGCTGCCACCCGCCAACCGCAGCCCACTCCCGTCAACGCTGCCAGCCCGCTCAGCGCACCCGACAGCGCAAATGCCGCCTGATGCCGACAACGCACGGCAGGAGGTAACAACGCCGCACGCCTCGGTCAAATTACACTAGCACTACCACCCGCACCCGCCCAGCGCTGCCAGCCACTCCCGTCAGCTCTGCCAAGACCACCCGCCAGCGCTGCCACCCCGCCAGCGCAGCCCACCCGCCAACCGCAGCCCACCCCCGTCAGCGCTGCCAGCACCACCACCCGCACCCGCCCAGCGCTGCCAGCCACTCCCGTCAGCGCTGCCAAGACCGCCCAGCCACACCGCCACACGCCAGCGCTGCCAGCCACCCCGCTCAGCCACATGCGGCAGCGCTCCCACCCGCCAGCGCTCCCACCCCGCCAGCCACGCAACGCCCAGCCACACCACCACATGCCAGCGCTGCCGCATGCCGGGGCTGCCCTCTCCTCGCCCAGCTCTCCACCCGCAAAGACCACAACCCCAATGAATCCCTCTACGCCACCATCATCCACAAGCTCGCCCTCGCCAACAACTTCGACGCCATCGAGTCACTGATGCAGCAAATCAAGGCCACGCGCAAATGCCGCCTCTCCGACAGCGCTGACCATCTAGCCCGCTGCGCTTTGCCAAATTCCAGCACCTTCACTCTCCATTTTCAGCGCGGCATCACGCCAGCGCTGCCAAATGCAAGTGCCTTCGCTCCCAAAGATTCAGCCCTGCTGCCACCCTGCCCTGCTGCGCCCAACACCCGTCAGCGCTGAACTGCCCTAGCGTGGGGGAACTCGTTAGGCAACTTGATTTCGAATTTG
This sequence comes from Salvia miltiorrhiza, assembly GCF_028751815.1. Classification (NCBI taxonomy): domain Eukaryota; kingdom Viridiplantae; phylum Streptophyta; class Magnoliopsida; order Lamiales; family Lamiaceae; genus Salvia; species Salvia miltiorrhiza. Next base: position 39,027,546 of record NC_080387.1, read on the forward strand.
GCGATGGCGTTGAAAGGCGGGGCTGACAGCGCGCATTAGGCGATATCCAACTGCTTCGTGGTGTCGCTCTTCAACACGCTGAGTCAGCGCTGCCTTTCTATTCTGCAGCTATCAATGCTGCCACTCTCCACTTGCAACAGACAAAGCCCTTTCTTAACCGCCTCTCACGATGCTTCAGTTTTTCAATGCCGATAATCAGGGACGTTTTCTAAACTATTCGTATTTCTTTTCTTCCCTGAGGACATGGCATGCTTTTAGTGTGGGGTGTTTTCTTGTGCTTATATTAAAAAATAAAAAAAATTAAAAAAATTAAAAAAAAAAAATTAAAAAATTAAAAAAATAAAAATAAAAATAAAAAATAAAAAATAAAAAAAATTGGCGAGATTAGTCTTCTATGCTTAGTTTTTGGTCTTTGTCTCATGCGAATTTTTATGAATTTGTGGAAGAGAAGATGGTTTTCGATGTGCATTTAGGGTTTGTGAATGAATGGTGGTTATTCTTGTTTTATTTTTAATATGCGTCTCTTGATTATGCAAAGAATTATGAGTTTTGTTGCAACATGATTGTAAGTTAGTAAAACGTGATTTGTCCGGTAGATACTAGAAGGAGTATTGTCAGTGTGATTACCTACGATTGTATCTTATCTGTGAAATGTGAAAAATGTTGGACGAAGTGCCAACTCTGAAAATTCCAGCTCTGAAACATCTGGCCTGTTCTGAAAACGTGATAGCTCTGAGTCTCTGCTCCTCTAGACTAAATCTATGAGCATGGGAAACCACGTGAAAAGACTTTGGATTACATCCAAATGGTTTTATTTCATGAATTATGGCTCAACTATTGAAAATCTTAAGCACAAAAAGTGTGAAAAATGGGGATATTGATTATAAAAGTGATCACATTAGGGAATTCACTTCTAGCGGAGAATCGGGTCTGATCGAATTACTTGCATTACTCTTTTGTTGCGTCTTAAACTTTGAGTTACTTGCATGATCAAGAGATGTGTGTTGTTGATAAAATTTTGAATTGACTTTGTGAATGTTTGGATGGAAATTTGCATTGTTGAAATCAATCTCTTCCTAGGATTCATATGGATTTTGCTTGAGGACAAGCAAAAGGCTAAGTGTGGGGGGGTTGATTTATGCTTAATTGTTCTAATTTTAGGGGTTTGCATGTGCATATTTTAAATTAAATCTTTTGGAAATTGGTGCGTTTTATGGTTTGTTTGATGCTTTGCAGGAGATTTAGGTTTATAGATGGAAGAATGCAATTTTGGAGATTTTTGGGCTAAAAATGGTATTTTTAGCAGACATCGACATAGCAGAGCTAAGTGCCAGAGTCAACTGCCAGCGCTGACCATTTTAAACTCAACTCATTCTTGCCAGCGCTGACCATTTTCAGCTCCGCCCATTCTTGCCAGCGCTGACCATTTTCAGCTCCGCCCATTCTTGCCAGCGCTGACCATTTTCAGCTCCGCCCATTCATGCCAGCGCTGACCATTTTCAACTCAACTCATTCTTGCCAGCACTGACCATTTTCAGCTCCGCCCATTCTTGCCAGCGCTGACCATTTTCAACTCAGCTCATAACTGCCAGCGCTGGCCATTTTCAACTCAGCCCATAAATGCCAGCGCTGACTACTTTCCTGCTCCGCCTATTTCGCCAACGCTGACTACCTTTCCCAAGCATAATCATAGGAGTTCACTTTCCAGAGCTATGTTTATTCTTTCCAGCTCCCCGCATATTCTTGCCAGCACCATTACTTTCCAGCTATGTTTATTCTTGCCAGCACCGATTACTTTCTAGCTATGCTTATTCTCATCAGAGCTAGGTCTATAAATAGGGTTTCATTTCTATTGTAAAATCATCTATCTTTTGATATAGTTTTAGACTCCATCTTTGGGATCTCTTGGCATCCGAAATTTAGAATTTATTGCTTTCATAGTTCTTTTTCATAGTATTGAAAATTCATTGTTTTTAGTTAGTTTTCGATTAAGTTAAGTTTTTAGTTATTTATTGGATTGTGATTGCGTGACACAATTACACGTTCAAGACATTTACGGTATTTCGTATTTCAATTCAATTTATTTTCGTTTAATCATGTTTATGTTTTTAGTTCATGTTTATGCTTTCTTTTTAATTATGCAATTTAAATTATGCACTTTAGTTTCATGCCAAGATTAGTTTTATTTTTAATTTACAAGTACTTAATTTCTTAAGTTAGATTTTATTTAAGTTGTTTTAATTCTGCCTAGGGTTAATAATTTAATTCGCCTAGTAATTTTACAATTTGGTTTTAATTCAGTTTTAAGTTTCAGTTCTAGATTAATAATCAAACTCTTTACTGCTTTCTTTTATTACTTTTTCCACGATACTACTAGAAGCCCTTTAAGACTTTCCTTGAGAGATGACACTGGGTCAACTTACCATCACTAGAATGTCCTTGTTCTATTGCAAGTCAAACTAGAGGTGTTCTAGGTTGAGTCAACTAGCAATCCCATAACTCAGGATAGTCGTCCATCTCATCTGACCAACGTCTATTTACTATATTATTCATTGCCCTCATGCTATCACTATTGCTACAATCAACTACAAAGTCCCTCGGCTTGTAGCTCATTTCACCCGCATTCCTGAGACGACCTTTTATGCTACCTTCCGGAACCGCTTGCATCGACTCCTTTCCCATGCCCTTTCCCGTGCCCTTTGGGCGGCCACGTCCCCGCTTGGTCGTCTTGTCCGAGAGCATTTGCATCCCCTGATTAACCTGCTCTTCTAACCGACTAATGCGACTAGCAATATTGTCCGGGCCAAGAGCGGACAAATCCTTGTTACCTTCATGCGAAACACCCCCTCTTTTGTCCAAAGTTGGGTCACGTTCGAGATCAACAACTGTGTCGTCCATAATCGGGCTGTTCAAACCCGCGCCATTCGGAGCCTCCATCTCCAAAGTTTCCTCCACATCCGAGTCCTCCTCGTTAATGACTAAGTCACTATCTTTAATAATCACATCTTTAACCCCCTGAACCGGAACCAGGATTTTATCCAACAAATCCGGGCCAGATAAATGAACCCCGAAAGACGTTCCAGAAATAGGATCAACGCGCATATCCAAAACAGTCTCCGCATTATTCTCCAAGTCAAGAGCCTGAAATGTGTTCCGCGTCTCAACAGCCTCTTTCTCAAGAACCTGAACAACAATCTGTTTTTTTACCGCCTGTTCGGTAACCTTTGACCAAGCCGCAGCAGGTTTAGCAGCTAGTTGAGCTTTAGGCTTAACCTTCTTGCTCTTGTTTTCATAATCAGTAGCAGACTCGATCAGAGCTTCTTTACTGTCCTGGATGTCCTTCCGCTTAAGCTTTGTACACTTTTCCACCTGATGTCCAGTGATGCGGCAATTCGAGCAAAAGAAAGGCAATTGTTCATAGCTAAACTCGACATAGAAAGGATGTTCACAATCTATAAGCATCGATTCCTGCAATGGCTGAGCGAGATCCACTTCAATTAGCACACGAATGAAATGGCCGACCTCTCCATGAGCTGATACACCATCAATTTTTATTGGAAAACCAATAATTCTAGCAATTGCTGTTATTACCTCAGGATCCCAAAACTCATTCGGAAGGTAATAAATCCGAACCCAAACTTGACAAATAGAAGAGACTTCCTTGTAGGGATTGAAACATGGAACCCAATCGCGGAGGCGAATGGAACCCGCAGCCAAATCCCAAACAATTTTAGCTTTCGCAAGTTTTTTATCTTCAAGATTAGAGAATTTCATGGTGAAAAAACCCTTACCCAGAGTGAGAAGCTTCCACTCTGATTGGATACCCCACAAATTGTTGAGTTCAAGCTTCAACTGATGTGTCGCCTGTGGCTTGCTTCCTTTCCGTAGTAATACCCTTCCAATAACAGAGAATTCGAATTCAGCAATACGTTTTTGATACATCTGTTTCGGAATGGTGAGAGAGAACCCATCGGCGAGTTTCTCAGCCTTAAGAGCTGAGAATTTATGTGCTGGTAAATCTGGAGGTCGATCAACCCGTTGTTGCATGATCGAGGCGTATGAAACCCTACCCTCTGGTGGCGGCTGCTTTGTGAAGTTAGGCACCGAAGCTGTTCCTTTAGACGGAATTGTAGAGGTAGTTCCAGATCCTGATGGATTATCCGATAAACAAACCTCAACAAGTTTCAAATTCCCATGCTCCAAATCCCTCGGCTGTTGATAAAAGTTGTTTGAGATTTGTGGCAGGCGAAGGCTATCAGGTTTCTCAGGAAATCCACGGGCTCCTGAAGCAGTCGGCGACAGAGAGGAAGCAGTTCTCTTAGCGGCGCCGGAGAGCGGCGTCGGCGAAAGAACCATGGCTGATCTCCGACGCAGAAGGTCTTCCGGCAGATCGGAGGCGGACTGGCGCCGGCGTCGATAGATGAGCACCTGCCTAACCGGTTCCGGCGTGCGGCGAGCAGCGTCGGGGTGGTGGCGAAGTCAACGCCGGGTTCGCCGCGCTGGTGCTGCTGGAGCACCGGTCGCCGCGCTGCTGCTCTGCACCGGTCGCCGCTCTGCAAGTCGCCGCTGCTGCTGGATCTGCCGGTCGCCGCGCTGCAAGTCGCCGCTGTGGCTGGACTGCTGGTCGCCGCTCTGCAAGTCGCTGCTGCTGCTGGATCGCCGGTCGCCGCTGCTGCTGGACTGCAAGTCGCCGCGCTGCCGGTCGCCGCTGCTGCTCGTTCTGCCGTTCGCCGCTGCTGCCGATCTGCAAGTCGCGCCGGATCTTCGCCGGTCTTCGGTGTCTGGCCGGGATCCGACTGCGCGGGCGGTGGTGGTGCAGCGCCGGTCAGCGGCGCGAAACGGAAATATCAAAGCTGGTGGGCGGCCACCCACTTTGACTCACGAGAGAGAGAGCATGCGCGTTTACTGTTCAATAGAGAGAGAGAGCATCTTCGTGAACCAAACTTTCAAACACTGGTTATAATTTTCCATCACATTTAGGACCATATAAGGATAGAAAAATTGAAATAAATATGTGCTTAATATAACACAATTGAAAGTACACATTTATATTCTTAAGGACACAATTAGCTATTTTTATTTATGAATTATATGTTTAATTTTTTATGAAGTAATTTATACATTTATGTATTTATAAATGAATTAGTTTATCTATTTAATTAATACACTTAAATAAATGTGTGTACTGAGCATCTTAATTGTGTACTGGAAATATACATCAATTATAAAAAAATAAAAATCAAACATAAATAAAATGGTTATTTAATTTTGGGGAAAGTATCAAATAAGCCCCTAACATGGTGGCCCTTATCACGTTTAGATCCCTATAGTCGAAGTAGGCCAACTAATTAATTTCGTGCAATTACCCCCTCCGCCCTAACGACCATTTAACACCGTTAAGTATTTATTTTTTATTTTATTTTTATTTCGCCAAGGTTGTCGGAAACTCGTCGGAAAATACAGATTGATTGAGAGAGTTGGGGGTTTTTCCTCTCTGCCCATAGCCTGCGAGTCGTTATTGCTCGTGAAATCGTGGAATCGGTGGCTGCGCCGGTCAGGCAACCAAACCGAGCCGCGTCTCAGAGAGCGAGAGGCAGTGGACGTCTGTGAGCGTGAGTCACAGTAGTCGACCTCGGGTTTTCTGTTAATGGCCCGTGAACCCTTTTGTTAATGGCCCATGAACCCTTTTCGCCGAGCTCTGAGATTTGTCCCCCAACAGAGCGGATTAGGCGGAGATCAGCGTGCTGTGGAGCTTCGCCATCCTCGATTTGAACATGCTTCATCTCAGTTGATTGGAGGTCAGAATTGGGGACCCTTGCCGACGGTGGATGGCTATTCACTGCGGCACCGATTTTCGCCGGATAAGGCGGCGGCGTGGCTCGAACCTGTGTGGGAGCGTGTCAAACGAAGGCGTCGCCGATTGGACGAAGCACCGGCCTTGCCAGAGTTCAGATAAGAAGGTGGTGACAGGTGTTGCCGAATTTTTGGATAGAACCGAGCGTTTTCTGGCGACCTTGGCGAAAATAAATAAATAAATACTTAACGGTGTTAAACGGCCGTTAGGGCGGAGGAGGTAATTGCACGAAATTAATTAGTTTGAGGGTTTAGTTGGCCCAACTTCAACTATAGGGATCTAAACGTGATAAGGGCCACCATGTTAGGGGCTTATTTGATATTTTTTTCCTTTAATTAATTTTTCAAATTCGTTATTAGTCGATAATTCTTGTAAATAGGTGTACAAAGGATTTTTAATTAATAGTGTATCGTAACTGTGTACTAAAAAACAATAAATTTATCTTACTAATTTCAAATTAAGTAAGTTTAAAACATATCAAATTATTGTTGGTTTGAAATGGTTTCATATTATCTACAAAAACATGTCAAACCTCGCAAGCAAACTGTTAATTTCAATAGTATACTATAGAGCACCCTAACTGTGTAATGTTATGTTTAACGATGTACTCAAATTACACATCAATTCTCGAATATTTCTTGTTCAAATATATTTAAAATGATTTTTTTTTTCTTTTCACATTCATTAATAGTCGACAACTCGTGTGCAAATACGTATAAAATCGATTTTTCTTAACTGTGTTACAGAAGAGTAAAAACTTCCTTCAATGAATATAAGGATCTTGACCAATAGATTAAGCAAATTAGCTTTCTAAATTCAATTCTCAAATCCCTTATACTCATTTTTAATAATAATTTTTTGAAAAATGTTGAACTTTAATAATTCGATATAGAAAATATACTAGTATCAAATGTTCAATATATATATATATGGGGCCGCTTAGTGAGATCTAGGCACGATCTGGTGCATTTATTTTATCAATCCTATAACTGATATTGTATCTGGAGGGTGATTTTTTTTCGCAGGGTTCGAATCCTAGAGGGAGCAGAATATTTTAAATGTTGTTATTCATCAGTATATACTGCATTGTTCATCAGTATATACGGCCATGTTCATCAGTATATATATCTTATTCATTACGAATTTTTTAAATTTTATTTTTCATCATTATATACATCTTGTTCATTAGATATACGTTTTGTTCATTAATATTATATGTCTTATTCATTGTACTCATGTTATATATATATATATATATATATATATATATATATATATATAATTATTTTCTATTGTGAACTATTAATTTTGAGCAATTAGTATCTCAAGCGCATAAAACTACACAATTCTGTCCTGATTTTCGAACAGAAATTTCGGTACCGTAAGCTTGAGTAAGATTGCCGTGAAGCTAACATGATACTACATATGTAAAAATGACTTTGATATGAAATGTATTCTAACTATGAATTTTGAATTTATGACGTTGTTTTGGACTTACATTATTCACAAATTCTTCTACGAGAGATCAAGTGTATGGAAGAGACGGGTCAGATCGAGGTTGGACGCGGATCGGGGCATACCTAGCGACCCAACATATACATAAAATCAGGTCCAAACCCTAGCATTCTTATCCCTCTTTTCGATCTCTCTCTCTGTGCGCTCACATCGCCAATCCTCCTCTCCATTTCCCAATATCTCGTCTTCTTCATTCGTAGAAAGAGCTCCAGTAGGCTCTTTAGACATTAATGATGCATAAATAGAGAGAAACTGGTGGTATTATGTGGCGCAGCAGACAACAATTTCATCTTCACGAACGAGAACAAGGTCGTGACTCCCTGGCTGCCTCTATCAATGAGAAAGGTTGTGTTCCCATATCAACGGATGAGAGACCTTCCACAAGTTCAAGCTGGAGGCATTCAGACAGTAAATTGGCATCTGCGCCATACATTTTACTTTTTTGTTACTTTTAATCTATGTCGGTGTAGTTATATCGTGGATCCATGAATTTCATTTTTGTAATGAAATTCGTTGTTTTGCAGGCTCATAATTCTGAATTTAGTGAAGTTGTATCAATTTATGAGCTTTATTCAGTTTCACTGCTTCTTCTTCGACTTATATAGTCAAGTAATTATTGTCGTAATAAAAAGTAATTAATTAATTATTGATACGAAGAAAATGTTATTTTTTGGTCAATTCTGAAACATTAATTTTCTTCATATTGATTATTACTTTTCAACATAACAATAATTACTTTGAAATAATGCAAAAATAAATAAAATATAGAAATAATTATCCTCGTAAGAATAAAGTTGATGTTTCAAAAACACTACATTTTTTCATTTCAATTATTACTTTTCAACATAACAATAATTACTTTAAAATAAGCAAAAATTAAAAAAAATTACAGAAAAAATAAAAAATAAAAAACAGTAAACAAAAAAATAGGATAAAAAACACATTAGTGGGTTTCGAACCTAATATATCATTGAGTTGAAAATGTGAAGCTTTACCCACTTTACCAACACCTTATTTAGATAATCTATATAATCTATAAAAGAGCAGTATAACGGCTACTTTTTCCCACCAAAATTTCTCTCTCCTCACTTTTCTTTTCTTTTTTTTTTTATTTTGATTCTCTTTTAAAAATCATAAACTTTGATTCATAAAAAAAATATTCAATATAGATGTTAAATTAAAGATGATGACAAGATCTTTAATTTGATGTAAAAATTATATAAAATAAATTTAAAATAAATAAGTTATTAGTATCATTTAAAGTCACAAAATTATTTTTTTCTCTCTTCTCTCTCATCCATCCTCCTCTCTCTCCTATCTTCTTTCTTTAAATGCTATGGTTCTTCATTTTTTTTTCTATTTCATTCATTTTTCTATTTTTATTTATTTTATTTTTTTGTTAGAAATTATTTTTGATATTTTTTATTTATATTTTTTTCTATTATAAAAATTTAAGGCAACTAAAAAGATTAAACTTATATTTGTTCATTTTATCAATTATAAATAATTAATTGGTAGTTCAAAAATTGAAAATTCAAATGTTTTCAGATTCATGTGTTTATTGAGATTATGTTGTTCATAACTTCGATTTTTTTTTAGATTTATGTTTGCATTTATTTATATTTAAATTATATGTAATATATGTATTTATTTATTAAAAATATCGTTCAATTTCAACATTGATCGTGCATCGCACGAGCGGGCATACTAGTTCTATATCAAATTGGGTAAAAAAAAATTGGTGTGAACCACACAACTTTCTTCTTAAAAAGTAAATTTCTTAATTTCTGCGTGCCCAAAAGAAATGTGTCTATTGGAGTGAGACTGGGGGAGTATTATTACGACCCTTCCCAGTCCCGCCCTGACCTGTCTCTTTCATGCACTTGGTCTCATAGGAGCCCAACTCGACATTATTTATGCTCAAATTTGATATGAAAATGACTTTGACATGAAAATGTATTTAAATAAAATTATAATATATATAATTCAAATTTTGAACTTAATTTTATACTCCCTCTGTCCACTAATTGTTGGCCTATTTTCCTTTTTGGTCCGTCCACCAATTTATGTCCTACCCATTTATAGTAAGTCTTTACAGTTTTTTAATTGGTGGGTCCCAATAAACAATACACTTATTCTCCACTCAACTAATAAACAATACACTTTGTGGGTCCCTTTCTCCACTCAACTAATAAACAATATATTTTGTGGGTCCATTTCTCCACTCACTACACTTTTTCTTAAAATCCGTGTTTTGCCTCCTAGACCAACAATTAGTGGACGGAGGGAGTATAATTTTAAGGTAGTGAAAAATATGGTCCGTAATAAATTTACATAATTTTTTGTAGTCTGTAATAACTGCAACCATTTTATATTTCAATAATGTTACGTGGCTATATATATTATGACTAGTCATAAACTAATTAAATAAAATAAAAATTTATTTATTTAAATTATTTTGATAAAATTAAGAAAGGATTCGCTAGTTTTAGTATTTGTGCTCATTAATTGTAGTTTTTTGATTTATTATCATTTTTTATTTTTTAAAAGGGTTAAGTACTAAATTCCCCCGTCGTTGGTGTTACTATCGCCTATAGGACACTATAGTCAGGGTCAAAGTTGTTTACTACCTCAACGTGGCAAAATCGCATCAAATGCCCCCTATCACTTAACAGAGCTTAATACCGTTAGAAAAAATAACTTTTTTTGTATTTAATTAAGGTGGGCCCTAGCTCTCTCTCTCTCCCTCTCCCCTTGAGTAAATTCACTGTCTTAGTTCAGTTTTCCGGCGAGGCCGCCGCCACCTCCGATGCGGCCGTGCCTCGCCCCCGATTCTTCCTCTCACTCTCTAGAATCCTCTGAAAACAACACAAGCCCTATCCCATTTTTCTAAAGGCTGTTGTCTCAAAATTTGGCGAGAAAAAGTTATCGTCGACCACTGGTTTCACACCGGAGCCACCACATTTGTCTCTAATTCTATGTCTTTCGCTGATTCCTCCTCTCATAAACACAGATCAGCCGCTGCTGCCTTCATGGTCCCGCCGCCTTTTCCCCAAAATTCGGCGAGACAGATGGTCGTTGCTTCACGACTCTCTCAATTTTTCTAGCAACCTCAAGTTGCACCCAGATTAGAGCCTTAGTTCTCATCTATCCTCGACTCTCAATGAAAACACACAATTGAGGGAGAAAAGTCGAGTCGTAGCTTCTCTATCTGAAAACGCGGGTCACCGCCCTAGTTCGACAACAGAGAGAGAGGGGAGCATGAGGGGAAGTTGAGCGAGAGATAGAGAGAGATAGACGGGAGAGAGAGGATGAGGAATTGCCTGAGGTGAAGAGGACAACGGCGAGACGGCCAGGTGGCAGCAGTAACGGCGGCGGCGGCAGATACCACCGACGAATAGAAATAGAAATTTAAAAACAAGAAATCCTAAATCTATTTTGATTTGGGGGAAGGGAAGAAGAGAAAAAGTGAGGAGGAAGGAGAGAAGCCGACCTCGCCGCTCCGAAGGGCGGTGAGAACCGACGACGTCCGCTGGAATCTGTGTGTGTCTGTATGATGCGGTGTGTGTGTGAAGAACAAAGACGAAATGGTGAAGAACAAAAAAAAGTTACTCCTGACTATAGGGTCCTATATGCGATAGGGACGCTAACGACGAGGAAATTTGGTACTTAACACTTATTAAAAAATTCATACAAAAATAACTATAATGCGTACAAAGTACTAAAACTAACTAAATCATTTCTTATTTTTATTAAAATAATTTAAATTAATCAAGTTTTGTTCAATTTAGTTAGTTTATGATCGACGATAATATATGTGACCAAATAATACTACTCTTTATCTTTCATATCTACAAAAAAAAGTTAAGCCGGCCTATTTACGCTTAATATAAGTACACGTAATTAATTAATATATTAGCCCAACATCCTTTTCAAGGTTGTCATGCCCTACTACTTGTATAATTAGTCTCTTTCTAATGAATGTATAGTCTAATTCAAAATGCATCTATAAATAGCGTATACAAAATTTCTACTCATCACCTAAAACAATTAACTCAGCCTATTTAATTCTAAGAAGCAATAATTGTTGCAAAATACGTCAATTCTTTTGATTTTGCACGTAAATTTAAAAAACGTAACATTAATAACATAAATTTACTTTTTTCTTACTATTTTGGGACATGCACAAAAGAACTTTCTACTTATTTTTGGACTATACCACATTATTTATTTTTTATTTTTTCACCACTCTCAATACTGTTGGGAACGTAATAAAATATCCTAGCCCTAGTTTTGATGATACCAAAATTCTTAAGTTTTCTTTGTAATAGACTAGAACCTTTCGAACTCAAGTGTTGGAGTTCATATCTTCTAATTGTATAGTGTTCTGAAGACTGAAGACCGGAGGAATGAAGAACGAAGAACGAATGGCTGAAGACTGAAGACTAAAGAACTCGACTGTTGTTCGCGATTAAAGGCAGAGTTAAATACTGATATTTGACTAGAACGAGTTTCTCAACTGAAGAATCAGCTATGATTGATTCATCTAATGCTGGCTACGTGGAATCAGCGTACTGATACTAAAGTCAAGTCTCAGTTGACATTCTTCCTCGGACTGAAACACCAACGTTAAAAGGAAGCCACGCAATCAAAGTACAACCGCATTAAATGCAGAGATACAGAGGATCGTCCTTTCTCTGCAGAGCATTCCTTTTTGGTGATTACCTTTTCAGAGGCGTCTTACCTCCTGTACCTGAGTACCGTTTCTCACCAAACAAGGAACCTCGAAGATTGAAGCCTCAGCAAAATTTGAATTACTCTCCAACGGATGAATTCTTGAAGACCATCTCCACCAACAGATCTATTCAAGACCTCTCCTGTATATAGAGCTTGAGGATCACTTCAATCTTCACCGATTCAAATACACAAGCTGAAACGCTGTCGAAATTGTAACTCAGCCAATCAAAGCCTTCCAAAGTTTGAATCGAAGAAGAGAATCACAAAGCTAAAATCAGTCCATTGTTGATTACATATATTCTCTTAGAACCTTAGGAAAATATTGTTAATTCAAAGCCTAAGTTACTGATTACAGAGAGCCTATTCTCTGTGATCTAGTTGGTAGTTTTCGAACCTCCTTTCAACTGAACGAAAAGAGTGTTTGAATCGTGTGGAGTTCAGACCAGTGTTCTGTCTCTAAAAGATCTTAGTGCCCAGTGCGCGCTAAGTGTGTATGAGAAATCCAACCCAGTGTGTTGATGCTGAAACATGTGTTTTCAGTTCAAAGTTTGCTGTGCACCCATAAGCATAAGCCCAGAGTGTTTGTTAGTGTGATCAACTGACCGTGGACGTAGGAATTGGATTCCGAACCACGTAAAAATCTCTTTGTCGTTTATCGCTTTCAGTTTTACTTTCTTATCTGTGCACAAACGTTCTTAACTGAAATTGACTAATCGCAAAGTGAAACTTTAACCTGACAACGTGTTTCTAAAAGGCTTTTTCAAAAGACAAAGTTTTCCGCTGCGTGTGTTATTAGTTAACTGATAATTCTTCGGATAGTCAGTAAGATTCATAACACTTCTCTGTTCAATCCAAGACTGAAGCTCTACGAGTGTATCAGTTAAAGTCTTCACTTTAACTGATATCTTTACTGAAGTGTTTTTCAGTATCAGTCTTCAACCTTTCGTTAACTGGTTCATCTGTCATACTTTTCAGTATCAGTTAACTGTTAAAGGTTGTATTGTGTTTGATTTTGAAAAACTGCCTTTAGGTGTATTCCCCCCACCCATACACCTATTCTAGACCTTCCGGGACCCAACAATTGGTATCAGAGCAGGTTGTTCGCAAGAACGATTTGCTTTGATTTTTCTCTGTGCTAAGTATTCTTCATCTGTTTTCCTTCTGTCTTGCTATGTCTTCTAACCCCTGCAGTTCTTCCTCGCATCCACACTCCGAAAAGTATGAAGACAAGTAGCTTGAGAAAGGAAAAGCATTTGTTGAAGAAGAATCAGAAGAATCTATGCGTTAGAAGATCAGTCAACGTACTGAAAGTACAGCTAAAGTTGCTACAAAAGACATCAGTCAAGGGGGAACTTCATCAACTGAAGATTCACGATTGACGACATCAGTCAACGACTAAAGAAGTAATAAACCTCTGTTCAACCATCAACTAGAATCAACTGATTTGTTTAATTAGTTGACTCGTAAGCACCCTTCTCAGTTCTAAGAAATATTGACTGAAACTTTTCATCTCTTGCGAGAAATTTCTTAAGTTATCTGCTTTGCGCTTATACTGTATTTATCTGCATCAACTGGTTTTATAGCATTATATTTCAAGCTGTTATCTCCACGATCTCCATGATCCCGCCCTTTTTATAACGAAGCAGAATACATGACACGTGTTGATTTCTCACTTGTCCGGATTTCAAAACCTTATTGAAACCGCCTAGGACACAACTTTCCATATTCCTTCAAAAATGGTTCATCTTCTGCAAAGCATTTGCTCAGTCCCTCAATCTCCACTTTCTCACATCTTCCTGAAAAATTTTACCTTTGTTATCCTCTCTGTGAGAAAAAGCTCTAAGCTTTGTAGAAAATTTTCGAAGATTCACTCATTATGACGAAATCAACCAAGTCCGTTGTTCAACAAGCCATGTGCTATGAATCATCAATTAAAGTCGAAGCCCTTATGAATCTTGCCCAACACGACGAGATAAATGAGATTCTGAGTCGACATGGCTGGCTCAACTTTATTCATACGGTACCAAGATTTCTTCTTAGAGAGCAAACCATCAAGGAGTTCTACAACTCCATTGTTCTGAACAAAGAGACTGAAGAATACACTGTTGGCATCACTATCTTCACATCTGAGGGTTTCTCAACCTCAGAGAAACATTCCGTGAATGCCACTCAAATGGTAAGGGAAACATTCCATCTCCCTTCCGATGGTCCTGCTCCAACCTTCTCCGATGAAGAAGCCAACATTCTACTGGCGAAGGCCTTGAAAGATAAAGCCCCACAAGCGTCGATGTTAAAGGCATTATGAGCATGTCACTGCTCCATCCACACCTTCGACCGATCGCCAAGATTATCAAGAAGTGCTGGTTTGGTATTCGTGGGTGGTCACCGGACCACATGTCTAGACCCCACAAAATTCTGCTGATTGCACTGATGCGGGAAGGCCCATATAATTGAGAGAAAGCCTATCTTCGAGTTCTGGCTGAAGAGAAAGAAGAAATTCATTCCACCAAGCATCTTCGACATGGAACAAGAGTATCTTCGATCATCCTTCGAAGCACCAGTAAAATCCAATACTTCTGGAAGGACGTTACTGAAGTGACGTCTTCCATCTACCTCTTCGAAAGTCATAAGAGCTCCACAAGAAAGTCTCCCATCATCATCAGTACTACCCCTGTTCCAACTGCTGGTGTTCACAGCCGAACACGAAGCTCTCTAAAAAAGGTTACTGTCAGTCAGATAGCCCCAATCAAAATTGATCTTGTCTCTCCCAATTCTCCAATTGAAGAATTGTCTGAGAAAATACCTGAGAAGTCTCCTGCTGATTCACCCACTCCTTTTGTTGAATCACCACATTCTCCTGACTTGCCTCCTCCAAATCAAGAGGAACAGACTCATGATAAATCACCTGTCGCTGATGAAGAGAAAGATCCAACTGAGAAGATGTGTCCTCCTCTTACGGGATTCTTCCACTACTGCATTGAAACCTTCCAAGAAAAAGTCAGTTTCACTGATCCTGATGCTCCGTCCTCCTCAACAGCTACACCAATTACAATGCTCAGAAACTACCTCCTGCTACTCACTCAACACTGCGTCACTGATACTTTTCCAAAACTCTTGGCTAATGAACATCCATAAGCATTTCAAGATCTTGTCAGATACTTCTATTATACCATTGTCAAAACTGCTCCAAAGTCAAGGTTTCCAGGGATTGATGAAATCATGACTCCCTCTGAAATGGAATCTCTCGAGGATGATGTCTTTGAGAAGTTCAATATCACCAATCTTTGGGATGTTATCCATGATTGGGTGCCAAACTTCAAGTACTTTCTGCTTGCCAAAGGTTTACTCAAAGATGATCTCAACAGCGATGAGGAAATCCCTTTTGAAATTCCTACCACCCAAGTTCCTCCAACAACTGATGGCATAAGAACAGAGCAACAAACTGGAGAGATGCCAGCTGCAGCGAATTTGTCAATTGATGCAGAGATTCAACTGATGAAGGAAAAACTCCAAGCTCAATAAATCGAGATCTATGATCTCAAGATCAAGTTTGCCTTCCTCAAATCAGCTGTCATGAATTTTCAGCATCAGAGTGGACATCAAGCAACAGATGCAGCTGTAACTGAAACTGAAACTCCAGGCCATCAGAAGGAAAGCGGAAAGGAGAAAGGGAAACGGAACACTACTACAAATTTGGTCTTTCTCTACACGGCATAGACTACGATTTTTTGGGAAATCCGTAGTTTATACTAATAGACTACGGTTTTCTTCCACCACCGTAGTGTATGTGCGTTTTTTTCGTGATTATAAACTACATATACATAAAAATCGTAGTCTATCATAGGTATAGTCTACGGTTTTATAAACTGTAGTGTATGAGCGGATTTTTTTCTACTTTTCTCTACAATTTGCTTCAAAACGTAGTGTATGTTCATGTGTAGTTTTACTTTTCTCTACGTTGATTTTAAAACTTACAATAAACTGTAGTGTATGAGCGGATTTTTTTTCTACTTCTCTCTACAGTTTGCTTCAAAATGTAGTGTATGTTCGTGTGTATTTATACTTTTCTCTACGATTATCTTGAAAATGTAGTATATTAATTTTTTTTTCTTTATAAAAAATGAATGGTCTATATTTTAAATAATAATTTTTATTTATAGTTTTTTTAGGGTCTATATTATAAAAAAATGAATGGTCTACGATTATCTTGAAAATATAGTATATTAATTTTTATTTATAGTTATTCAAAAAATAATTATAAGATATAATTTATAAATATAAAATAATTAAATATTTAAAATAATTAATTTGTCTGGTATATCAATTTTTTAGATCATTTAAATATTAAATAAGATAAATTTACAATGTATGTAAAATTTTAATGAATGAATTTATTTTGTAATTTATTTTATTTATCATTTAAATATGTAATAAAAAGGAATTTATATGTTATATATTAATAAAATAAGAAGAATTTATATTATATAATAATTTATGTTTGAACTTAATTAAAATACACTTTTTTTTTAAATAGAACTTAATTAAAATATTAATGACACTTAATCAAATAATCAAATTTCAGTTAACATAAATCCCTCCCACCCACGATTAACCCTAACCCCCTCTATCCCGCAAACCCGCAGTCCCTCTCTCTCAAACGTTGTCCCTCTCCCTCAACTACTGTCAACGCCGCGGCGTTCCGGGTCACCGTAGATGTGCACCGGTGGGCCTTAGCCGCGAAAAGCCGGTTCTTTGCCGTGAAACTGCGGCGGATCGGGACCCACTCGGTCGAGATTCATAAGTGCGATGGTGTGGCGGTCTATGTGGAGGTTGTCGTGCCCATGTACTCTGCAAAATTGAAGAGCAAGCTCCTCGCCCTCGGCATGGACGTCTCCATGATCTTGGCCATTTTGAAGGTTTTTCTCTCTCGTAAGCACTTCAATTTTCTTTAGTTTCTTTGTAATGTGTTTAATGATTAATGATGGTTTATGAACTCAATGTGGATTGTTTCTATCCGTATCATGGACTGATAAACGAGTAATTTGAGTTCGAATTGGGAAATAGGATGAGATTTCGAGATTGTATTGGATGCTTGATTTGTTATTTTCTCGAGTATTCGATTTTTGTCTCATCAATTGGGATAAAAACATATATGGAGTATCTTTTAACTAGAATTATAAGTTGTTAAGTTTGGAGACTTGAAGAAAAACCATTCACATATAAATTCAATCTTTTAATAAAAAAAATTGGATGCATACATGCTTTCAAGCTTGTTATGTGATAAGATTTTAAAAATGATATAAACATAGGGTTAACAATTTTTAGAGATGAAGAAAAACGTAGGAATAGAAGGAAAAAAGGGAAGACACATTGGAACTCTTTAGCCTCTCTTATCTTGGTATGCTAACAAAAGAGATATCTTTCATTACCATAGGCTCAAGTCTTAGCATTAGTTCCCATTCTTACAACTTAATATGGCGACTGTTTCCACTATACAAAAGGTACAATTTACAAATCCTTTTCTATTACTTTGTTATATTTTTAAATCATAGTTTCGATCGTCGAATTCACCATAAAGATGAACCATCATCTTGATTTTGCTTATGTGTTATCATGTCATGATTTTGCTTAGTTGTGTAGTCCTGCTCCATTTCCTAAAGTGTCCATTTTTAGGGCTATCAGTTAACATTAGTTTGAGCTTATTTTATTTTCTATTGTAGGAAAATGGGGAAGATAGACCTCATGACTCAGAACCTCCTACACCCATGCACTCATTAAAATGGTCGGGTTCAAGGTTAGCCAATTGCTTTATTTTGACTCATGCACAATTGTATTTTTTATGATTGTTATTAGTGATAGCCAGTTGCTTTATTTTGACTCGTGCTCTGTTGTCTATTAGTGAAATTCTTGTAGTGAATGTGGGTTTTTTATATTGCGTTATATGAAGGAAATCATCGTAGGTGCTATAGAGGGTGGTTCTATTTCTCTACATTCACTTGTAAGAATTTTATCTTACTTATCTTTATTACTCAAATTTTAGTTATATTTTTAACAATTCTTCATCATATATAGAGATAGATGGTATTTATTTGTTAATATGCAGGAACATCGAACTTATGCTCGAAAGAAGATTGGTGAAGTTCGTATTGAATGGGCAAACCTCTTGTCGGAGCACATAATATGATTGTTTTTAGTGATAGCTATGCGATAATAGTACTTTTTTAGATAGATTTATTGTCTTGGTATATATACTTGTACTTCATATATACTTGTATTTATGATTTAAGGATGGAACATTTGGTATTATGGTTGCATTGATACTTGCTATATAATTTTTTAATTTCATTATCATTGAATTACAAATTTTAAATAAAAATATTTCTACTACGATTTAATAATAAAACCATAGTTATAGTCATAAATAGACTATACTGATAAATATATAAAAAAAAAACCAAAAAAAATGTACTGAATATAAAACAGAACGACTACGGTTTAAAATTATATACGATATAAAATCGTAGACTATATCACACAAAATACTACGATATATAACTGTTATGTATACACAAAAAACTGTAGTCTTTATATGCAAGTACTGCGGTTTTCAATAAAAATCGTAGAGAAAACTGACTATAGACTACTCTTAAGAATGAAATAATTACACTTAAAAACCGTAGTCTATGATTGACAATAGACTACGCTAAAAAATTGTAGTATATGTGCGTGTTACAGTAGTATATAGTGGTTATGGACTACGGTTTTACAACCGTAGAGAAAAGAGGGGGTCTTTCTCTACATAACTATTCTCTACAGTGCGGAATGCTCATACTCTACAGTTTTAAACTGTAGAGTATGAGAGAATTTGTAGTAGTGGAAGGAAGAGACAGAGGCTGAAAGGAAGATCAGTGAAGAATCAACTAAAAAAAATTCTGAAGAAAGGTGTACCAAAAGACCTCGCACTGACTAAACCAGGTGGTATGGTTAGATGAAGAGAAAATTGCGATTTGTTTGATGATTGTGTATGGCAAGATTGATGAAAAGAATTTGATAGATTTGTTTTTGAAGAAGTCTGTATTTTTTGTTAACTGGTTCATCAGTCATACTTTTCAGTATCAGTTAACTGTTGAAGTTGTATTGTGTTTGATTTTGAAAAACTGTCTTTAGGTGTATTCCCCCCCCCATACACCTATTCTAGACCTTTCGGGATCCAACAAATAATAATTACAACACTTTTTCATCACTCTCAATACACTCAACAACTTTTTTTCCACTTTTAATACAACTTTTTTCTTAAAACTTGTGTCACTCATCCCTAAGAAGTTCTTTGGTGGACGGACGGAGGGAGTATATAAAAGATGAGTTTATTCCCTTTATTTTTCCCTATCTTTTTTCTCTTTCTTCTCCCATCAATTTTTTGTACTATTTTTCTCTCACTTAAATTTAAGTTCGTGACAATATCTTTAATATAATATAAAAATAATAAAAAATAAATTTAATACAAATAAATTATAAAATTTTTTGAAAGATTTAATTTTCTCTCTCTTCATTAAAATTTTACAAATTTATATTTATGTTTGTGTGTGAAAATATTTATTTATTATGACGTGTAATAATAATAATAATAATAATAATAATAATAATAATAATAATAATAATAATAATAATAATAATAATAATAATAATAATAATAATAATAATAATGTGTAATGCTAATTGTCATTATCAAATAATTTAAAATTATTTAATAACTATAATTAGTAATTACCATTAAACTTTATACAGAGTTGAAAATTTATGTTTTTAAATTCAAATTTTTATTGAGTAATTGATGTAAATTATTTTATTTTATTTTTAACACTTATATTTATTTATATATTAATTCTATTTAATATTTATATTTATTTATCTAAACATATCATTTAATTTTGATGTTCGTTGTGCATCGCACGAGTGACATATTAATTTTTCCATAAATAGAAATCGTGTGAAGAGCGCAAAAAGTGTAAAGTTCCGGCGTCACATTTCCGAGTTCATATACAGAAGTAACATAAATTAAAGTTCGTATATTTATAACAATTATCCTCTCAAACACGATTAATTAATATATTATCCCCTAATCCTTTTTCATATTAATGGAATATTTGATTTGGTGGACAAGATAGATAAGGTTGATAAAAAAGAAGGGTGATTAGATAATTCATTCAATTTTGAGGTGATAAAAATTCACTTAATTGAATTATTAGAATACATGCCGAATTATTCATCACCAAACGAACAATGAAAATTAAACATTTAATTAAATTGAATTAATTAAAAGCGTAACATTAGTGACATAAACTTTGTAATTTCACACGTTTTTCATTTTTGATCAAGTTGATTTCGTTGTGGTTGTATTTATTAGCTGCTGCCACATCCGCATCAATCTTGCCAAAAATAAGAATCCTAAAAATACAAAGTTTGTGAAATCATAAAATTCGTATATATATTTTTTTGAAAGGAAAGTCGTATAATTTTTCATGGTTAAGTAATATGCATATATCCTTTTCCACAATATGAGGTTGCCATTCCCTTTTAAGCCGTTCTACAAGAATGTTTCATTTTCCTCTTTTATGCATCTTTCAAGGATCCAACTGTATGGTCCATATATCCTCACCACAATGAAAGCGATCTCTCAAATATATTGAAAATAATTTCTCATCCAAAACGAGAATAATATTCCAATTAAATGATTCGACTAAACGAAAAACTATCCGACTCTATGATTGAACTCAAATCAATCTCATCACCCAAGAACTTGCAATATATTTTCTATTTTTGTTTACATCCGGTCCAATCGAGTTGAGTTGAGTCGAGCCAATAAAAAAAGTTGGAACTCGTTTGTAATATATATGGACTGATTGAAAAATATAATTCAACTACTTAGACGCTATTTTTAAAATATTTTGATTTTAATATTTTTGTCTTTTCGAAGTTAAAATGTTGTCGTTTTGAGCGATTTGTTACATGGAAATTGGAATCATCTTAAATGAGTTGGTTACCCATATTAGTTGTCAATTGGAATGCTTTTAAAGGGACCACTGACAAATTTTGAGCTTCTACTCTACAAAATAATGAGGATATAGAAATTGATTAAAGCCTACTTTGGTTTTAATAAGATGATAGCTCCTACGAATGGATTAATGAATGGGTCATTAACAAATAGTTTTTTGTGTTTTGACCCCTCAAGTGTGTGGTATTTGGAGTTTAGCACTGTTATTAGATGGCAATAAATCAAAGAAAAGACAGCTATTAGCCTATTGCTACTTGTTTTTTCATATTTTTATTAGCCCTTTTTGTGATGACTCTCTAATATACCATAGTGAAAATACTACTAATTTTAAACATAATTGAAGTACGTATTTTTTATAATTTATTTGTCTATATTTTTATTTTGTTTATTATAACTGTCTAACCTTGTACTATTTCTTTATGACATAATCAAAGTCGGTGAATATTATGCTGGAAAAATCATCATTATATGCAAATGAATATCCATTGACTGAATATCCATATATATATATATATATAATATTTTTATTATTTTTTTCTTTTTAATATATATTTTATAATCCTAAAATCTCGATTTTTTTTTATCGTGACCATTAAATTTATAGATTTCATAAATAGCAAAGCCCGCTCTATGTTTCTGTTCATTTTATTGACATGGATTTATACTAAAAAGAAAAATACTAATGGAAACTAAATGTATTCACAAGTGATGAAATGATGAGCTATATATTAATGCTTTTTATGAATATTATTTTACCTAAGTTGTTAGGATGCATGGTTGGGTGCCCAACCCAACTAGACAAGTGGGAACCCCTTCATTTAAATAGTTAGCCAACCTTTGAAAGTGCACTTCTTCTTTAATTTGGACCCCTCAAGTTATCTTTTCAAATATTTGTTGGTCAAAATACAAATATGGGTAATCATATCGGTAATTATTTATATAAAAAATGACTCTTTATTTTACGATCCCGTATGTTTTTTATTTATAAAAAGAATCTTTCAATTTTATCTATACATGAAAAAAGAGACGGATTTGGGAGAGATATGATCGGCTAATACTATTCAATTGTAATACTCCCTTCAAGGAAAAGCAAAATTGTTTACTTATTATTGTGGTTGTTGTCACTTATGATTACATTTTTGACATCTCCATTTTGTATATTACTCTTTTTTATCAGGTCCATTTTTTATATCACAAAATCTTGGGTACACCTGGGTGTACCGTACAACCGGGTTGACCCGTACCCAAAATAGTGTTATTTATATGAGTTGGGTTAGGATATGGGTTCAAATCAAAGTCCGGGTCAAAGTTTAAGTGAAGGTGTGACCCGGTTGTACGGTACACCCGGGTGTACCCAAGACCACCTCTTTTTATATTACTAATTTGTAATTAGTCGAATTTTCGGTCACAGATCACTTTGTATTGTACTTGATTTATAGTTAGAAGTTATAAAAATAATTTCATACTCATGTAGAATTTATTCATTTAGAATTGTTGGTGGCAGTAAAATACAACAATAAACCAAAATAATGAATCTAGTATAATTCAACCATCAAAACTCGTCTAAAATATATATACTCGTATACCTGTCTCAAATACAATAAAAAGGTAATTTTATTGCCCATTTTAGCCTCAAACAAGTATAAATATGTTCGCTAACTACCTAAACCCTAATATTTTAATATAGTTTGTTACAATAATTGGATATTTGTTGCAATAACAAACAGAAGTAAATATTAATAATAATTAAAATAATTAATAAAATAAATAAAGAATTTAGATAAATAAAAATAGAGAATTATGAAAATGCCACATATATAGGACCCCAACGGCCCAACTTAAGAAGAGAAACTTGACTTGAATCACTAATAAGAGTTACTGAATAATTCCTTCTAAATAATCAAAAATATATTTCGATGTCTATATACTAGTATTATTCCAATGAGAATAAAAAAAACTCGAAATATAATATGATTACATAAATATTTTTCCTTGAAAATGTCCATTTTCCTATAGCAAATAAATAAATAAATAAATAATTTTAAAAGCAACAAATCAAATCGTAAGATTATTTTACAACTACTATTTTTTTTTCTTAGTCACAAAAATTTATTCATCTACAAAAAAGAAGAAGATTTGATATCAAGGATGATTAACAATGAATACCAAATTGTACTTTGTGTTTTAGCAATTGTCATTTCAAGCCAATTGATTCTCACAGCTGTTACTTTTTATAAATAGGCATTGTCTCGTTTTGGGCAGGCAATTATAACAAAAACCAACACTTAAACCTTTCACTTTTTCTTGTTTCAACAAAAAGAGTCAGGGAAAAAAATCAATTCCAAAAAAATAAATTAAAAAGAAAAGTCGTTGCAGTAAATTGGAATAGCCCTTTTCAGCTTTTAATTTGAGTTTATCCTAGCACACATTTGAGATTATTCCCCTGACAATCAATAATTATAAGAATGGATATTTATTATATTATTGAATGACCAAATCCAACTTTTTGTTAAAGCAAACACATCAACTCAATAAGGTAGCATGGCCATAGGTTTGGATCAAGGGATTTTGATAGAGCACTATGCAGTTGAGGATTTAAGGGTATTATGGTCAACTGAAACACCTTCAATTAATATTTTTTATTTGATTTTTTTTAGCATATTTCGTTTTAGGAATAATTTTATTTTACTTTTCTTCAAACTGATTTTTTGCGTTCATCCATGATAAAATGTGCTGTATTTATTAAATATTGATTTAATTTGCTCATTTTGGAATTATTTATGAAGATATTTGTTATTTGGGTAGTGTAGAAAATAGGATGACGATAAAAGAATTAATGCAGAACCGAGGCGAGATAAAATCTCTCTCCGTAAGGCAAAATTACTTCCGCTCTTGTGCTTGCGGATCTATAGTAATTGCCCCCAAGATACAACGGTATAGGGTCGATAGACGATTCCTTAGCACTAGGAGATCGTTATCCGGTCGAACGGCTCGATACTCGGGACTTGAGTATGAACACTAACTAGTATGATAGGAGATGATGTGAATGGAATGATTTGAACCACATCCTGGAGGGCCTATTTATAGTATGTAGAGGGGTGCGGTGGAAGGGTGCGTCTGTTGGGAGAAGGCCTTGACCGAACCATCACAGCCATTCGGTCAAGGGGTGCCATGACCGAACCATTGCAATGGTTCGGCCCAAGCAGCCGCCCAGCCCTGCCACGTCAGCGGAACCGCCCACTCTGCCACGTCACCGAACCGCCGAGCCATGTTGCCACGTCACCCGAGCCACCGTTTCATTTGTCAAAACTAAAGGCTCCTCAATGCTCCTCGCGACGACGCGAACGAGCGAAGTGCAAAGTGCGCCTACAAAGCGCCCATTGCGACAAGTGCGACGTGCACGTGCTCGGCCTCGGCCTCGGACTCGGACTCGGAAGGTGCTTCGCACCTTCCTCGTAGGAATCGAGTTTTAGCCTTAAAAGGCTAAGTCAAAACCTACTTGGGTGCACCATAGGTCCACCATAGAGGAGCACACTTGATTGTTCCTTTATGGTGGAGAGCACTTTATAAATAGCTTTACACTTCCTTAATTTTCCAATGTGGGATGACACTCCACATTTCCATCTTCAATGGCTATCTTTGGGCATTAATTACTCATTCAATTCTTAATAGATTTGAACAAGTAAATATACCAAATTAATCTACTCAAAATGTAGATTCCAAATATACCATTTAATTCCATTAATTACAAAGTAATTATGGACTAATAAAGCCATTTATTCCAACAATCCCCCACATGAATGATGATTAATGCAAATGCAAAAAACTAAGTCCCGACGATCCATTATTGCATTAGGATAGGTAGTTGTTAGCTTTGAACCTTCCTTAGTGTAATGCCATCGGATTTACTCGTTGCTCGGTGAACATGATGTCTTGAACCGGTCAACTTTTGTGTAAACCTAGTCAACAACATACACACAATAATAGATCTAATATCTTTCGTTCTCACGTTGTGTCCATTTCGGCCTTGGACCATTTCTTGGATTCACAAGTGTTTATTGATAATTTGAAGCGGCCCCACTTCTTCACTTGTATAGGTGATCTCCTATAAAGAGTATCCTGCCATACTCCACCTAATAAGGCTATAGGAATCATTAAAAGCTTTTGATGGCTTACCCTTTACCACAAGCTGCAGGCTTTGCACTTGAGTAGCTATGAGAATGGATTTTGAAAGTTTCAAGTGCTCAACTTGAATTTCCATAATTTAGTTGTCTCATTGAACCATGTTCTTGGGATCTCCAGTCATCATGGTTGAGTTACCACTATGAAAGTTCTTAACGTGTGGATTTTAATCCCATTCCCCTTATTGCGTTATACAATTGATCACGATTAATACCTTTAGTAAACGGATCCGCAATATTGTCTTTTGACTTTACATAGTCAATGCACATTATTCCTGTAGTGATCAATTGTCTAACGGTATTATGTCTTCGACGAATATGTCGTGACTTACCGTTATACAAACTATTCTTTGCCCTCCCTATAGCAGCCATGCTGTCACAATGTATCATAACCGGAGGCAAAGGTTTTTCCCAACAGGGAATATCTTCTAAGAAGTTTCTTAACCATTCGGCTTCTTCGCCGGCTTTGTCTAAAGCAATAAATTTCGATTCCATTGTAGATCGGGCTATACATGTTTGCTTAGAAGATTTCCATGATATTGCTCCTCCACCAATGGTAAATACGAACCCACTTGTGGATTTAGAGTCTTTAGTGTCGGATATCCAATTGGCATCACAATATCCCTCCAAAACTGCGGGATATCTCGAATAGTGTATACTATGAGAGATTGTGTGCTTTAAGTATCTCAACACTCTTGTCAATGCGGTCCAATGATCCTTCCCGGGATTACTTGTAAACCGACTTAATTTACTAATCGAATATGCTATATCAGGCCTTGTACAATTTGACAAGTACATTAGGCTTCCAATAACTCTAGCATATTCTGATTGTGATACGGGTTCTCCTCGATTCTTGGCTAAGTGTATACTTAGGTCAACGGGCGTTTTAGCCGGAGGCAGATCAAAAGCTTTGAATTTCTTAAGTACATTCTCAACATAGTGAGATTGTGATAAGACTATTCCATTGGGTGTTCTAAGGATTTTAATTCCTAGAATCACGTCAGCTAATCCCATATCTTTCATGTCAAAGTTTCTCTTTAACATCTCCTTGGTTTCTATGATTATTCTATTGTTGCTGCCCATAATTAGCATATCATCAACATAGAGACAAACAATGACAAAATTGTCGGATGTTCCTTTAACGTATACACATTTATCACATTCATTGATTTTGAATCCGTTTGCCATCATTGCTTGGTCAAATTTCTCATGCCACTGTTTGGGAGCTTGTTTGAGTCCATACAAAGACTTTACAAGTTTACAAACTTTCTTTTCTTGACCAGGAATCACAAACCCTTCGGGTTGTTCCATATATATCTCATCTTCTAAATCTCCATTTAGAAATGCTGTTTTTACATCCATTTGGTGTATCTCAAGATTATATAATGCTGCTATAGCAAGTAGCATTCTAATGGATGTAATTCTAGTGACTGGAGAGTATGTATCAAAATAATCATACCCTTCCTTTTGTTTGTAGCCTTTAACTACCAAACGTGCTTTATACTTATCAATAGATCCATCGGCTTTATATTTCTTCTTAAGAATCCACTTGCAACCCAAAGGTTTATTTCCCGGAGGAAGATCAACAATAAGCCAAGTGTGATTGGATAAGATTGACTCGATTTCACTATTGATAGCTTCACGCCATAGATCGGCATCAGGACCAGACAATGCTTCCTTGATTGTCTTTGGTTCGTCTTCTAAAGTATAAACTACGAAATCCGGACCAAAGGTTTTCGCAGTTTTTGTTCGCTTTCCGCGTCTTGGTTGCGGTGTTAGTTCACGTGTTGGTCCGTTATTCTTAAGCGAAATTTCATCATAAGTTCTCTTTTTCGAACTTATGTCATTCTTCTCTTTCTTGGGGAATATTTTTTCAAAGAATATGGCATTTCTTGATTCTATAATCATTCCCTCATTCATATCGGGTACTTCCGATTTGTGTACCAAGAATCGGTACGCACTGCTATTGTTTGCATATCCAATGAAGATGCAATCAACAGTTTTTGGTCCTATTTTTATTTGTTTGGGTTTAGGTACTTCAACTTTTGCTAAGCACCCCCACACTTTTGTATATTTATAGGACGGCTTCCTTCCTTTCCATAATTCATATGGAGTTTTTTCTTGTTTCTTTTGGGGTAATTTATTCAAAATTTTATTAGCCGAAAGAATAGCTTCCCCCCACATGTTATGTGATAGGCCTGAGCTTATCAACATAGCATTCATCATTTCTTTCAATGTTCTATTCTTTCGTTCTGCAACACCATTTGATTGTGGAGAATAAGGTGCAGTCGTTTGATGAATAATGCCATTTTCACGACAAAATTCCTCAAAAGGTGCAACGTACTCGCCACCTCGATCACTTCGAATCATTTTGATCTTGGTGTTAAGTTGATTCTCAACTTCACTTTTGCATGTTTTGAAAGCTTCGAATGCTTCGTCTTTGCTTCTCAAAAGATACACATAGCAAAATCTTGTGCAATCATCTATAAATGTTATAAAGTAATTCTTTCCACCTCTTGTTTGCACAAGTTTTAAATCACATAGATCGGTGTGAATCAATTCAAGAGGTTTCGTTGATCTTTCCACTGAATGAAAAGGAGATTTTGCCATTTTTGCTTCAACACAAATTTCACATTTTTGATGTTGATTGAAAGACATCTTTGGCAATAAGTCTAAATTTACTAAACGACGTAGTGTATTTAGATTTGCATGTCCTAATCTATCATGCCATAAATTAGGAGACTCAACCAAGTAAGAAACATTTTTCTTTATTTCATTGTCACGTACAAGTACAGGGATAGCATTAAGCTTGAAAAGGCCATTATCTAGGTAGCCTTTTCCTATATAGTGACCATTCTTGGTCATTACAACTTTGCCTGCTTCAAACACTAGTCTAAATCCGGCGTTGCACAAAGCGGATCCTGAGATCAAGTTCTTGCGAATGTCGGGAACATGCAGCACCTTCTGTAGGGTTATCTTGAGTTCCGACGTCATCTTGAGCACAATGGTTCCAACTCCGATGATAGAAGATGAGGTAGAATTGCCCATATACAGCTTTCTGTCGCCGGAGAGAGCTTCATACGAGGAGAACATTGTCTTGTCGGCGCAGATATGCCGGGTAGCACCGGTGTCGATCCACCATCCTTTTGGACTCCCGACCATGTTGACCTCGTCAATGACGGCACACAAGTCAAGTTCGCCTAAGTCGAGGGGCACAGACTTTGTCTCCGTCACGTGGGCTTGATGGTGACCTTTGTGCTTGTCTTTCTTCGGTTTGCGACAATCTTTCGCCATGTGGCCGGGTTTGCCGCAGTTGAAGCAATCTCCTTTGATCCTCTTCTGACCTTTTGAGTCGGGATTTTTGCCTTTGAACTTGCGTTTCTTCTTGTTGCTAGACTCGGCTAGGTTTGCTTTTGCCTCCATGGAAGTTTTGTTCGTCTTGTTTTCGGAGATTCTATTGTCCTCTTCGATTCTCAAGCGAACGATCAAGTCTTCAAGTCCCATCTCCTTGCGTTTGTGCTTGAGATAGTTCTTGAAGTCCTTCCAATGTGGTGGTAATTTCTCTATCACCGCGGCCACCTGAAAAGATTCAGACAATTCCATACCTTCGGCAAGAATGTCGTGCAGGATCAGTTGAAATTCTTGCACTTGCTCCACAACGGTTTTGCTATCGACCATTTTGAAGTCTAGAAAACGACCGACTATGAACTTCTTCAAGCCGGCATCTTCTGCCTTGTACTTCGTCTCCAAGGAGTCCCATAGTTCCTTGGACGTCTTGGCGCTAGAGTAAACATTATAGAGAGTGTTGTCTAGCCCATTCAGAATATAGTTGCGACACAGAAAGTCGCTATGATGCCATGCATCATATGCTATCCGCAGTTGCGAATCAGTCTCGTCTTCCCCCACAGTTGGAGGAGATTCATTCACAAAACGAGCCATATTCAAAGTAGTAAGATAAAACAGCATCTTAGACTGCCAACGTTTAAATTCAGAACCTGCGAATTTTTCCGGCTTTTCGGCAGCAGCAGGTGCTGGAGCATGTGGAACGTTGGTCGGAACTGGTGGAGCATTGTTGTTGGGCGGAACATTGTTGTTGTTGGTGTTGCTTCCTGTCGCCATCTTTCCACACTAATTTTGCCTTACGATTGTTATTTGGGTAGTGTAGAAAATAGGATGACGATAAAAGAATTAATGCAGAACCGAGGCGAGATAAAATCTCTCTCCGTAAGGCAAAATTACTTCCGCTCTTGTGCTTGCGGATCTATAGTAATTGCCCCCAAGATACAACGGTATAGGGTCGATAGACGATTCCTTAGCACTAGGAGATCGTTATCCGGTCGAACGGCTCGATACTCGGGACTTGAGTATGAACACTAACTAGTATGATAGGAGATGATGTGAATGGAATGATTTGAACCACATCCTGGAGGGCCTATTTATAGTATGTAGAGGGGTGCGGTGGAAGGGTGCGTCTGTTGGGAGAAGGCCTTGACCGAACCATCACAGCCATTCGGTCAAGGGGTGCCATGACCGAACCATTGCAATGGTTCGGCCCAAGCAGCCGCCCAGCCCTGCCACGTCAGCGGAACCGCCCACTCTGCCACGTCACCCGAGCCACCGTTTCATTTGTCAAAACTAAAGGCTCCTCAATGCTCCTCGCGACGACGCGAAGTGCAAAGTGCGCCTACAAAGCGCCCATTGCGACAAGTGCGACAAGTGCGACGTGCACGTGCTCGGCCTCGGCCTCGGACTCGGACTCGGAAGGTGCTTCGCACCTTCCTCGTAGGAATCGAGTTTTAGCCTTAAAAGGCTAAGTCAAAACCTACTTGGGTGCACCATAGGTCCACCATAGAGGAGCACACTTGATTGTTCCTTTATGGTGGAGAGCACTTTATAAATAGCTTTACACTTCCTTAATTTTCCAATGTGGGATGACACTCCACATTTCCATCTTCAATGGCTATCTTTGGGCATTAATTACTCATTCAATTCTTAATAGATTTGAACAAGTAAATATACCAAATTAATCTACTCAAAATGTAGATTCCAAATATACCATTTAATTCCATTAATTACAAAGTAATTATGGACTAATAAAGCCATTTATTCCAACAATATTTTTTTGAAACCCAAGACGAACTCATATATTAAGAATCGTCCTCAGCGACCAAAACAGAAAGCCAACGAGGAAAATCGGCAATCCAACGCACTGGTTGCCAACAAGAACGCGCAAACTGCGCGAGACTATGAGCTACACTATTCGCCTCTCTATACATATGGTTAACACTTAAAGCATAGACGAATGAGCTACCGTAAGGATATCAACAATATCTTCGGGGAGAAACTGACCTTCCTCTTCCGGGCATGCCATTACCCGTACGGCCAACATTGAATCTGTAAACATCTCAATCGGCATAAGATCATACTCCATGCATCACGTAATCCCAGCTACCACAACCATAATCTCCATCATCAAAGGGCTAGAACTTGGCCGAGAAGGCTTGGCTGCCGTGAGCTTCACGACCCCCATGTGATCACGGACAACAACCCCCACACCATAGCATCTCGTATGCGAGTCAAAGAGTGCATCAACATCGCATCTAAATCGCCCATGCCTCAGTGGAAATGTGTGAAGATATTGATTGGTATCTTGAATATATCTTATATCTTTCTCTTTGATGTTGATAGTTTTAAGAAACTAAGTAATCTATCGAGGCCATCTAAGTTAACAAAAAAAAACTTTAGGTTTCAGTCTACATCATTTTCCTCCCTAACTCACGTTATAAATTGCAATTGCACCTATGAATTTAAAAGAATCGATTCAATACATCTCTTATGCCATAAGTACTCCATGAATTAAATTCTTTTCAAAAATTAAATATTGGTTAAATTTTTATCTTCTACATAATCGTGAGAACATTTAGAATTACCCCCCACTAGAAGGGGAATATAAAAAAGGGAGTCAACCAACCATATTTTTTTAAAAGGAAATCAAAATAAACAAACATCATTGAAATTTTAGGGAACAAATTGAAATTGAAACTCTTGGTCAACCAATCAACATTATTACTGTAATACCCCGTCCCCTCGAGCTAAGTTTAGAATAATTTTTGAACTTAGATTTAAGATGATTCACGCCGGATTGAAAAAAAGAATTTATTTAATTCCAACAAAATGATTTACAAAAACGTTTGTAAATATTTTAGCTATTTAAATTTTTGTGCATTGCATATTAATTTAAATATGAGCATGTGTATATGTGAAATATTTTACACATAATTAATATTTTTACAAGATTTAAATTAAAGTCTATGATTGGACTTTAATTATTTTATGTGTTGGGCTTTGATTTTTATATTGGACCCCTTAAGTTAAGTATTTGATTAACCAAATGAAACCCTCCCTCACGCAGGTCCCCTCTCTCCCTCATTACTCTCTTCTTCACCATAAATGAAACTCACATGCACACATTAAGGAGCTCTAAAAAGCCTAACCTAGTTTAGCCAACAAGATCCCTCAATTCAAGCTCACCATGCACATGCACAAATCTCCATCTCTCCCCCTCATGCTCGGCTCTCTCATCTCTCTCTTCTCTCCTTCTCTCTTCTCACTCTCCTGCACACTCAAGGATGACATCCTCACACAATTAATTCAAGATACTCATTAAGTGAAGCAATCACTCCATCACATCATCTCATCAAAGCTCATCAAAGCAAGCTTCCCTCTCTCCTTTTTGTACTCCCTTCGGCAGTCCCCTCCCCTCCTCACTCCACCACACTTCTCTCCTTGTTTCACCATTTTTGGAAAGGATTAAGGAAGCCAAAAGTGCTACCCTCACACCAAGCTATCAAGTGTACTTCAATCTTCAAGATCAAGCTCCAAGAGGCCTACGCATCATCCCCTACTTCACCTCCATTGATCTTGTTGGTAGCAACCTCAATCCTCCTCTCATGATTATATATATATATATTTTCCTTGATATATAAGCATGTATATTGATGTATATTGAAGCATGAAAGTCCCCTCTCTACTCTTGTAATTCTCGAAAATTTTGATAAAAGAAGAGCATGATGAATTCTTTCAACTTTCCACTACCTTCATGTGCTCATACACCTCTACATGTTAGATACATGAGAGGAAGAGATATATTTCTTGAGAACCCTCGAAAGGGATATATGTATTGATAAGTGAAGCATGATGAGTTCTTAGTAAGAAAATGCATGAGAATGATGGTGAAAGCATGGATCTAAAAAGATATGTGTATATGTTATAAATTCGACCATTCCAGAAATTTTCTTACGTTCGGGACTGATGAGTCGACGAGGTTTTCCTTGTCTAAAAATCTTCAAACTTTTATGGTGTGTATATATATGAGTCTTGTAAACACTGGTAAAATTTCAAGTCATTTGAACCTGGTTTACTACCTTTTTAAAATATAAATCTTTTACTGCGCATTTCCACCGGAAATTTAGAAGAGCAGTCTGTGGAGTCACACTTTTCAGTGACTTTCAAACATATTCAGCCTCCCAAATTTTTATGGGAGAAAGATACAAGTGTTATACAGACTCATGTAAAATTTTAAAGCAATTGGACAACGTTTGCTAATTTTTAAAAATCCTAGCTTCCGGTCGTGCCAAACTGCCGAATCTAGTAGACTGTGGGAAAACATCCATATCTCTTAAACCACTTGGAGTTTTTCACTCTACTTTTTTTTAAACAAAACTAGACTCAAAGAGGTTTTCATCGGTATAAGTCTCGAGTCCAGGAGATTTCGGAATTAAAACAGTTTATTCGTTGAAGTTGAGACAGAACAGAGTGATGAACTGTTGGTGTCCGAAAATTTTACCTTGATTTTGTATTAAGGATTTTAAAGGGTTTTAGTGGAGTAATACACCATGTTATGACATGAAATTGCATTATATTTTGCAATAAAAGTATTTATGATTTAATTGGTTTTAATTATAATTCCAATTATTAAAGAAAGATGAGTAAGAATATTGTTGGTGTTCTTAACTCAAGAAAAATGTTTTCATTTATTTATTCATTAAATTTTGAAAACCCGGCTAAGTGAATCATAGAATGTTAAGCACTTCACAACGACTTAAGATTTGATTCAAGGAGACCTATTGAGAATAGATTTCTTGTAGGCTTTGAACGTCAGAAGGATTAGCACTGCTATTCCGATTCAGAGATTAAGTTAAACGACAGGCTTTGCCTATACAGGTGGGCTTATTTTCCAAATGTATGATTGAGCTAATGAGCTTAAATGTTTGTATTATATATAAACTGTTTATCCAATAAAATGTTTATGTGCACTCTGCTCTGTTTAAGGCTCGCCACAACGAATCAATTGAGGTTCTCTTATGGCCTAACACGTTATTTGAGAATTGTGTACACCGTTAGCTGACTCGGTGGGTTGATCTCCATTCGGGCACTAACTAAGAGGCGTTATAAGGATGCTTGCTGGATGTGTTCCGAAGCATAGAATGTAAGGGCCTGCCTGGGTAGCGTCCCGAGGTCAAAAGTAAACTTGTCTGGGTTACGCCCTCAGTTCAAGTAAATGGGAGAAACGGATCCGTCGGTGGCTAGAGGTCCGGGATCACAGCGAGTAACAGAAATGAGTGTGACATCTGCTCGCAAACTAAGTATATATATATATGTATCTATAAATGAAATGTTTTAATATGCTTAGAAGTTCTTTCACTTTAAAACCTTCTAAGTCATGTCAAGTATGATTGGATAAACTGTTCTTCAGATTATGAAATGTTTTAAAGTTGCAGCCCACTAAGTACATTAGTACTTAGCCCAAAAATACTTTCAAATGTTTTCAGGTTAATGGCGGGTGATGACGGGGCGGAGCTGAGGCTAGAGTTCAACTCCTTATTTTGACTTCCGCTGTAGAACTAGCCCGTATCTATCTCTTGTTGAGCCTAAACTATTGACTCTCAAGTATTTCGATTAATGAATGTTGGTTATCTGAAGCATGACACTAAACTTGTGATCCTGAAGCTGTTACGTTTGTGGATTGATTCGTATCATTTGAATACCTGTCTTTCTTCATCCAAAGGGGCTAAGCCCAATTGTTATCCCGTTTATTCGGATTTCACAAGGATTTTCCCTTGATCATTTAGATGATTAGTCGTACCCCAGTTATAGTTATTGTTTCAAGAATTGGGGTGTGACAGAATGGTATCAGAGCATAAGTTTTCTTTCATGTCTCTGATAACCAAAAGCTTCTAATGTTGAGTCTAGATTAGTGCCTCTAGACTTCTAAGAAAGTTGTTGAACCTCAGCTCGCCGTCACACTGCCGCAAGAAAGAGGTACGATTTAAAAGTTTCAAAGTTATTAAATGTTTTGAAGGTTTCCAATAAGTGCGCGCTTTCAATGAATGATGCTATGTGAATTGCTTACCGCTTTCCATATGCTATAAGTTATGAATTGCTAATCGCTTTCATATTGTTATTTTGAGTCTTCGACTCATATAACCAAGTTAATATCGTGTTAGGGACTACCCGAACCCTTAACGATAGTGTCGTGTTTGGGACTACCCGAACCCATAACGACTCAATGAATGTTATTTCGTGTTTGGGACTACCCGAGCCCTTAATGAATCAATGAACGAATGGTCGAGTGAGATTCCTTGAATCTTTCCGGCAAAAGCAAAGTTTTTAAGGAATGGGACATTTATTGTCCAAGTGTTTTTAAAGGTTTCAAAAGAAACGAATGAATGAAGGAATGAATGAATGAATGAATGAAAGTTTATGTTATCGTTTTAGGTTCACTGCCTATACGATCAGAATGAAGGGTCCTCTTACAATTGTTTGAGTACCACCTAAGAATGCCTTGGGAATGTTAGTCGTGATAGCTCCGCTTGATCGATTTAAGTAAGGACTGGTAAGATAGAAACGTTTAACATAGATATGTTATAACGTAGAAGCAATGTTATGAGATCAAGGTTTCACTTAAGTACTCCACTAAGTTAAGATCAGTTTCCAAGATAGATGAGTTTCCACATAAAGTAGGCCTTTCACAGGGTTATACTATAGAAGCGATATACCTTGTGTATATCTATGTATGTATACATGTATGTATGCATGCGGAATGAATCTCACTTTTGTGTTGATTTTGTCCGTTAAACAGAATGGAAGATGCGCCAAGAGGACGCGGTAGGGGACGAGGACGTGGTCGCGGACGCGGCAGGGGATTCATCCCTGAACAGCATATCCCTCAAGTAGCACCAGAGCGTACTGCTGAGGAAAAGTTTCGTAAGGAAAAGCCTCCAACGTTTGATGGTTTGGGCGATCCCACAGACGCCGAGAAATGGGCCAGGGCAGTGGAGCGAATTTTCAGCTACATCCGCTGCGATGACGAAAATAAAGTGACTTGCGCGACTTATCAACTGGTAGACGAAGCCGACTTCTGGTGGGAGTCGGTGAGGCGCACAATGACTGAGGAACAGTGGGAAAATTTCACTT
Source organism: Salvia miltiorrhiza (assembly GCF_028751815.1). Lineage (NCBI taxonomy): Eukaryota > Viridiplantae > Streptophyta > Magnoliopsida > Lamiales > Lamiaceae > Salvia > Salvia miltiorrhiza. The sequence goes on from NC_080387.1 coordinate 39,063,361, forward strand.
GGGAAGATTTTAAGAATGAGTTGTATGAGAAGTACATACCGGGATGCTATAGACAGAAGAAACAGAACGAGTTCTGGAATTTAAAGCAGAGGGCTGGGACAGTGACTGAGTATGACAGGGCTTTTAACCAGCTGTCACGATATGCACCAATGTTAGTGGACACTGATGAGAAGCGCGCAGAGAAATTCAGGAACGGACTGCGCCATGAGATATCGATCTCCCTAGCGAGTCAAGGAGGTCTCACTTATGCACAAACACTGAGTAGGGCTCTCACCATTGAGTCATTGCTACCAAGGGAGAAAGCAAAAGCTCCGGGACAGTCTGGATTTGTACCACCTCAAGATGGTGGTAAAGGAAAAAGGAAATGGAACGAGAGAACAGGTGGAAACCCTGGAACTGGAAATGGAAATGGGAAGAAACCATGGGTTGCAAACCAAAATCAGAATCAGCCTCAGAACCAACAGCATCAGGCAATTATTAAAACACCTTGCCCGAAGTGTCAGAAACTCCATCTGGGAGAATGCCTGAGAGGAGTGAACGTCTGTTTTACCTGCGGAGAAACTGGGCACTATGCTCCGGCATGTCCAAGGAAGAGAGGAGGAGCACCGCAACAGCCACAGAACCAGGGTCGTGGAGGACATCGGGGGCCGCCCCAAAATGCTAGGGCATATGCCCTTAACCAAAATCAAGCAGCGGGAAACCAAGGAAACTTGGCAGGTATGATTAATGTTTTCGACGTGCCGGTTATAGCTTTGTTTGATACTGGAGCGTCCCACTCTTTCATTTCACATGCTGCTTGTAAGAGATTAGAACTGACTCCACAATTGGCTGAGACAACTTTAGAGGTTAGCACCCCTGGTGGTGGAAGATTGGCTGCTAAGGACATTATCTCAAACTTAGAGCTGAACATAGGTGCTGAAACGTTTAAGGCAGATTTGTACGTCATCTCTATGATAGAATTCGACATAATCATAGGGATGGACTGGCTTACTCAAGTCGGTGCCACGATACTATGTAGCGAGAGAAAGATCTCTTTCCAATCCGTTGGAAAGGAGAAGGCAAGTTTTCATGGCATAAGAATGGGAGGGAGAGTACCAGTAATTTCAGCGATGAAGGCCATCAAAATGATGAGAAATGGAGAATGTCGGGCTTTCCTAGTCAGTTTGACAGGAGAACGTGAAGCAAAGAAAACAATCGAAGAAGTTCCAGTGGTGCGACATTTCAAAGATGTTTTTCTCGAAGAATTGCCTGGTATGCCACCGAACCGACAACTAGAATTCACGATTGATCTAGAACCGGGGGCAGCACCAGTGTCCAAGGCACCATACAGGATGGCTCCGCCGGAGTTACAACAATTGAAAGTGCAGCTGCAAGAACTGCTGGATCTAGGTTTCATACAGCCTAGCGTATCACCATGGGGAGCACCAGTCTTGTTCGTCAAGAAGAAAGATGGTTCACTAAGGATGTGTATCGACTATAGAGAATTGAACAAGCTCACGATAAAGAATAGATATCCTCTTCCAAGGATAGACGACCTGTTTGATCAGTTGAAAGGAGCCGGTGTGTTTTCCAAGATTGATCTAAGATCTGGTTACCACCAACTCAGAATGAAACGAGAAGACATCCCAAAGATAGCGTTTCGAACGCGTTATGGACATTACGAGTTCACCGTGATGCCCTTTGGACTAACGAATGCCCCAGCCGTTTTCATGGATTTGATGAACCGAGTGTTCCATCAATATCTCGATAGTTTTGTCTTAGTGTTTATTGACGACATCCTCATATACTCTAAGACTGAAGAACAACACGAAGAGCACTTGCGCATCGTACTCGAAACCCTGCGTAATGAGAGATTGTTTGCCAAATTCAGTAAGTGTGAGTTTTGGTTGAGAGAAGTGATGTTTCTCGGTCACATCGTGTCGACTGAAGGAATCAAAGTAGACCCCGCCAAGGTCGAAGCAGTCAAGGAATGGAAGGCACCATCCAACGTCAATGAGATCAGGAGTTTCCTCGGTCTAGCAGGTTACTACAGAAGATTCATCGAAGGATTCTCGAAATTGGCTAGGCCAATGACTCAGCTTTTGAGGAAAGGGACTAAATACGTTTGGTCTGAAGCGTGTGAACAAAGTTTTAAGGAGCTCAAGACTAGGCTGACTACTGCACCAGTGTTAGCAATACCAGAAGAGAATGAAGGATTCGTGGTGTATACTGATGCCTCGAAACTAGGATTGGGTTGCGTGTTGATGCAAAATCAGAAAGTGATAGCATACGCGTCTCGCCAATTGAAGCCTCATGAGCTGAACTACCCGACTCATGATTTAGAACTAGCAGCCGTCGTGCACGCGCTGAAGATTTAGAGACACTACCTCTATGGAGTTAAGTGTGAGATCCTTACAGATCATAAGAGTTTGAAGTACTTCTTTGAGCAAAAGGATTTGAACATGAGACAACGAAGATGGCTCGAATTAGTAAAGGATTACGATTGCACCATCAGTTACCATCCAGGAAAAGCGAATGTAGTAGCTGACGCCCTGAGTCGAAAGACGAAGGCTAAGCTAGGGTTTTTCGTCACCCAACAAAAGGAACTGATTCGTGACTTCGCCTCACTCAGGTTAGAGATTGTTCACCCTCCGAACACAGTATCGGGTTGTGTAGCTGCCTTGATAGCTAAACCTGATTTGAGAGAAAGAATTGTGCAAGCACAAAGAGAAGATTGGTTCTTGGAGAAGATGCGTCTTGCTACAAGAACGAATGAAACGAAAGGATTCACTGAAGCACAAGATAACGCACTAATGGTTGGTGAAAGATTGTGTGTGCCACATAAGGAAGAGTTAAAGAACGAGATTATGAGCGAGGCTCATGATACTCCTTACACTGCACATCCAGGCAGCACAAAGATGTACCAGGATTTAAAGAAAATTTTCTGGTGGAAAGGAATGAAAAGAGATGTAGCGTCGTTTGTGGAGCGATGCCTCGCTTGTCAACAAGTGAAGGCCGTGCATCAGAGGCCGTATGGGATGCTGCAACCACTACCAATCCCCGAGTGGAAGTGGGAGCACATCAACATGGACTTTTGTTTTGTTTGAGTTATCTAGGGGAGAAAACAGGTATTCTGGAGGAAGAAGGCTCAGTCAAAGGCATATGCACGAAATGTGGTCAGAATGGGCATTACCGGAACAAAACTATCCAAACTTCCAGAAGTGAAACTTACCAGGAAGAGAGCTCGGCGAAGTACCCCTCAGAACCATTCGAGGCGCGGGAATCTCCGAAGTGTACCACCTGGTGTGAGGCTAACTGAAGGAAGTAGTTGGTAAGGCCATAACAGCAGTCGCAGTCAGCAAGATGAGCTATATATGAACCAGGAAGAGAGCTCGACGAAGTACCCCTCAGAACCATTCGAGGCGCGGGAACGTTCGAAGTGTACCACCTGGTATAAGGCCAACCGAAGAAAGAAGCTAGTATGACCATTTCCGTCAACAGCAGTCAACAGCTGGAGCTATATATGGAAAGACGTGTGGAGGAGATTTCCCGGAAGATTCTGGCGAATTCTAGCAATGGAAGGATCTGGAATAATGTGGAATCAACCCCAAATCCGCTGGAGATCCATTATCTATCAAATCAAATCAAGGATCAAGCTAAATATGGAAGAAAATAATCTGCCAGATTTGGTCTGCCGGCTAGGGTTTACCGAACTGCTATATAAACCTCAGCATTTGTGGCTGGCAGAGGGCAGTTTGGAGAGCAGTTTTAGAGGAGAGGGATCCACGAGTTTTTCATTACTTGCATAGTAGTTTTAGTATTCTTCTAGGCTTAGACTTTTGTTAGTTCACCAAGAAAACAATTTACTTTTAGTTCTTTTATATTTTTCGCACCAAACAATTTAGTTGCTTTTCGCATTTCAATTCCGTTGTGACGAACAAAGCCAAGGTTGTTGCCTTAGGTATTTTTATATCAAGTATTTCAAATTTCCTTTCATTCATGTGTTCATTCTATTTCGCATTTACGTTTTTCAATATGTGTGAGTAGTCCCCTTGGTGAGGTTTAAGGGGTGGAAATAATTGTTGTCAATATGTAAACATTCGTGAGGCATTTGTTCTTTCGGTTGAGTCTCGTGGTTCCGGAAGGATCTGTTCGATATCATGGGCAGTAGAGGCCTAACGGGAGACCCTCGTTCGGTAAAATGCTGTCCGTGTCAAGCAAAGGCCAGGGTATACCAGGGCGTGACAACCGGTATACCCAAGACCGAGTAGCTTAGCAGCGTCAACAAAAGGCGTTGTAGATCCGGAAGGTGGGGAAAGGATTGATGGGATACACTGTCCTTCCTCAGTCTTGGGCTTCTCTAGAGAATATCCATCAACTGTGACGAGGCATAAAGCCATGGTTATCAAACGAGGAAAGCAATCTCGGCGCCGTAGCATGTCTATGACTGGTCGGTCGACAAGGCCGGAAATAGTTGAGTCCAGGAGGCATGTGTCACTCTAGTGCGGAGTTGGGGACCCCGGGAGAGAAGGTTGGTGAGGGCCATACTTGGTGAGTAACGGGTATGACTACTATCTAAGGAGGAGTGAAGCACTGCCTTGTGACCGGGGATTGTGTGACCTTCGGACCAAGTGACTACAATGGACTCAACCATCCTAAGTGTGAAGTATAGCCTCTTGAAACGCCCCAATGTCTTTGGGCCACGCCTTGAGTCTATATGGATCATGGACGGATCATCAGTATGCCTATGACCGAAATAAATATTGACAACAGTTATGACCTAACCGTAAACCTTACCCTTTGTTATATTTGATCTTTGTTTAAGTTTACTTGTGCAGATAAACAGGTTGAGACCGTGACAACTCAATTTGTGCACCCGAAGAGTAAAGTAGTTCCTCACTCTCCGTGGGATCGACCCTATACTTGCTGCTAAGACTATTCTTTGGTTGCGAGCAATAGGAGCGTGTACTGTCCGTCTAGGGCATACACAAAGTATTTTGACTGCACCGCACGACGGGTGTGTGCCAAAATTGGCGCCGTTGCCGGGGAGTGAAGCGCAACAATTTTACTCTTCACTTTTCATCTTCCGCTTACTGTGAGACGCGGTACGGCGAGACGCGGGATGGCAACTGCTGCCCCGCAGACCATGCGTCAGCTGGCATTCCCGGCTGACCTGAACCTGAAGCCCAGCGGTATAACCTTACCGACCATCGAAGGCCGGTATGAGCTGAAGACAGACCTGATCCAACTCATGTCCAAATTCTATGGCATGCTTGAAGATGATCCAATCACACATCTTCGAGACTTCGAGATGATATGCTCTACGGAGGATAACCAGGCGTCCATGGGAGAATACATTAGGTTGCTCTTGTTTCCTTTCACACTACAAGGTAGTGCAAGGAAATGGTACTATGGCTTGACCGCTGGCAGTGTGACCACATGGGCTGAGATGCAACAAAAGTTCCTGGAGCGGTATTACTCAGCAGCAAAAGTCTTCAGTATGAGGAGGACCATACAGAACATCAAACAAGGAGAGCTTGAATCATTCTACGAGTATTGGAGCCGATTCAAGGGGTTATTGGAAGAATGCCCACACCATCAAATTCCTGAATATAATTTGGTGGAGCACTTCATAACGGGACTCAAGAAGTACGAGAAAAAACTCGTTATTGCGGCATGTGGAGGATCGATGTTTGATAAGACGCCCCAAGATGTTTTGCAAGTCATTGAATGTATGGCCAGAGAGTTGGGAGCATATGAATGCAGTCTGGAAGTACCAAAGAATGAGGAGAATGGCAACCTCAACGAGTTGAAGAAGGAGATCATGGAGCTCAAACAACTCGTAGCAGTCTTGATCACACCGGAGAATGTTCGTCAGTATGGCCCAGACCACATGACTGAGCATCAGACTGATGGATACACTCTCTCCGTAGGGGGTGGACCAATGGAAGATGTTGCCATGGGAGAAAATGATGACGAACACGAGAAGTATGATCCACTCTCTCACTCTTACAATGTTGAATGGAGTAAAGATCCAAGTTCCCAAGGGGGATATGGAGAAGGGAAAAATCAACAACTGCTTCCAGTACAGGGCATACCACAGACACCTTCGTCCCAACCAGAACCACAAGAAGAACCGACTTGGGAGGAGTTAATGGAAGCAATCGCCAAGGATGCTGAACTCTTCGAGTCTGAAACAAAGGCCGGTATCGATCTGACCGAAAAAGCTGATGGAGCAACACTGCAAGAGGAGAATAATTCAGAAAAGCGGCACGTCAGTATGCCCAAAACGCCAGGCACTGCAGCTAAATCAACCGGAAAAGGCATACTGGCGTCTGAAGAATCTGCCAGAGAAGCCCATACAGAGGAGATTGCCCAGAAACTGCCAACGACCGCACCACCTTGGCCGAATATCTTGGAGAAAGCAAATAATCAAAAACGGCCACTAACTCAAAATGCCAGCCATTTAGAGAAGAAGGCAAGAATGGAAAAGGCTGGAAAGTCAGAATCTGTGGTGGCGGTCATACCGGAGAAGGAGCTGCTGAAAGATCTTACTGATGCTGCCAAACAAAAAGAGTGGCTAGAATCATACTTTTTGGAGGAACTCAGCCAGGAAACCATGAAAAACAAGGTTGGATCATCTCGATCTGAAGATGAAGTTGAACCAAAGATGCAACAAGAACATGGAGAATGGAGCAAGGCATACGGTAGTGCTGGAGTGAGAAAGGAAATTGGAAAGCGAGTCTATGATCCAGGCATACCGATGATGGAGAAAGGTTTTCTCGTAGAACCTTATTTTGCATGAAGGAATGGACAGCGTCGAGCTCGAGACAATAAACAAGAGCGCTGACTGGGAGGCAACCCAGAATAAGGTCACTGGTATGACCATTACTGCTTTAGTTTTATGTTTCTTTTGTTTTTCTTGTGTTTTGTGTTTCTTGGAGGACTAACCATGCAGAAGAGTTGAGCTGGACCCTATGCATTGAAGATCAAAACCCACTTTGCGAAGCAAAGTGTGTAGGTGGGGCCGGTGGAGATACAGAAGGTGGTCAAGGGATTACCGCATCAGCAGTATGATTGGTCAGGGTCTGCCCGACTGGTGAGACCTTTGCATTTTGAAGGATCGGGAAATTCATTCGCCCACTCTCCACCACTCCATAGCTGCTACACATGATCTCAACGCCATACTGATGCCAAGGCAATTTTGTTGGACATTCGGGATGCATTCCACCGAGTCCTCACACTCCATGAATAAGTTTTCTCTCCCTAGTAGTCTTTGTTTTTTTCTTTTGAGTCTTGAGTTAGAGTTTGTCTGCACATGTTGTTGGTATTGGTGATTCATGCATGCTATTTGGTTTGACTGGTTTGTTGGTATGATGAGCATGATCACATGATAGCAGTAGCAAGCATACTGAATACTCCCACCTGTGAGATCTGAGCCAAAATTGCATTTATTTTCTGTGTGACTATGCTGCTTGGTAACCCTAGAACTTGTTTATGGATTTTAGCTAGTTGGTATAATTTACATGATTAGGGCAATTTTCTTCAAAATAGAGCCCCAGAATTATTTCCTTGAGCTTTAAATGATAAATCTTTGCTAAACCACTTTGAGCCGAATTATCTCTTTTGTAAACCCTTGAATTGAAATGGATGAAAAGGTGTGCCTTCCACACCATACAAAAGATAAAGGGAAGCTTATTGCTCTAAGTGAAAAAGCATAACTTGAGAAAGGAAGGTCTGGGCACAAAAATGAAACAATAAATTTGCTTGAATTGAAGAAGTTAAATCAATCTCTGCTGAAAATAAAGGGAGAAAATGAAGTGGGTGTGCCATTACTGAAGAAGATAGGTCGGTATGACTGGAACAAAGTTTTAAGCTACTTATCCAGAAATCCTTACCTCCACTCCGTATGCCCCACTACAACCTTTAAAAGACCCTTTGATGAATTATACCAATTTGAACACTTGCTATGAATCTGTGATCAAGCCTATAGGTGAGCTAATGCAGCATAGTATGAGAGTATACACTTAGCCATACACTTGAGTGTGTGAGAGAAACTGCTATCTCTACATGTGATTTTTCTGCTCAATGGTTTGCGGTATGACATTACGGATGATGCATGCATGTTTGATCTGAACTGATAACTGTGCAGTTTCGTGTCTTGAGTCTTTATTTCTTTTCTTTCTTCTCTTTTCGTTGGTGTCTTTTGTGAATCCACCTGCATACTTGAGGGCAAGTATGGTTTAAGTGTGTAGGTGTGATGCGTCTTCGACTTTTGGGCCATTTGGCCCTATTTTTCTCTTTCTTTTGTTTTGTTTGAGTTGTCTAGGGGAGAAAACAGGTATTCTGGAGGAAGAAGGCTCAGTCAAAGGCATATGCACGAAATGTGGTCAGAATGGGCATTACCGGAACAAAACTATCCAAACTTCCAGAAGTGAAACTTACCAGGAAGAGAGCTCGGCGAAGTACCCCTCAGAACCATTCGAGGCGCGGGAATCTCCGAAGTGTACCACCTGGTGTGAGGCTAACTGAAGGAAGTAGTTGGTAAGGCCATAACAGCAGTCGCAGTCAGCAAGATGAGCTATATATGAACCAGGAAGAGAGCTCGACGAAGTACCCCTCAGAACCATTCGAGGCGCGGGAACGTTCAAAGTGTACCACCTGGTATAAGGCCAACCGAAGAAAGAAGCTAGTATGACCATTTCCGTCAACAGCAGTCAACAGCTGGAGCTATATATGGAAAGACGTGTGGAGGAGATTTCCCGGAAGATTCTGGCGAATTCTAGCAATGGAAGGATCTGGAATAATGTGGAATCAACCCCAAATCCGCTGGAGATCCATTATCTATCAAATCAAATCAAGGATCAAGCTAAATATGGAAGAAAATAATCTGCCAGATTTGGTCTGCCAGCTAGGGTTTACCGAACTGCTATATAAACCTCAGCATTTGTGGCTGGCAGAGGGCAGTTTGGAGAGCAGTTTTAGAGGAGAGGGATCCACGAGTTTTTCATTACTTGCATAGTAGTTTTAGTATTCTTCTAGGCTTAGACTTTTGTTAGTTCACCAAGAAAACAATTTACTTTTAGTTCTTTTATATTTTTCGCACCAAACAATTTAGTTGCTTTTCGCATTTCAATTCCGTTGTGACGAACAAAGCCAAGGTTGTTGCCTTAGGTATTTTTATATCAAGTATTTCAAATTTCCTTTCATTCATGTGTTCATTCTATTTCGCATTTACGTTTTTCAATATGTGTGAGTAGTCCCCTTGGTGAGGTTTAAGGGGTGGAAATAATTGTTGTCAATATGTAAACATTCGTGAGGCATTTGTTCTTTCGGTTGAGTCTCGTGGTTCCGGAAGGATCTGTTCGATATCATGGGCAGTAGAGGCCTAACGGGAGACCCTCGTTCGGTAAAATGCTGTCCGTGTCAAGCAAAGGCCAGGGTATACCAGGGCGTGACAACCGGTATACCCAAGACCGAGTAGCTGAGCAGCGTCAACAAAAGGCGTTGTAGATCCGGAAGGTGGGGAAAGGATTGATGGGATACACTGTCCTTCCTCAGTCTTGGGCTTCTCTAGAGAATATCCATCAACTGTGACGAGGCATAAAGCCATGGTTATCAAACGAGGAAAGCAATCTCGGCGCCGTAGCATGTCTATGACTGGTCGGTCGACAAGGCCGGAAATAGTTGAGTCCAGGAGGCATGTGTCACTCTAGTGCGGAGTTGGGGACCCCGGGAGAGAAGGTTGGTGAGGGCCATACTTGGTGAGTAACGGGTATGACTACTATCTAAGGAGGAGTGAAGCACTGCCTTGTGACCAGGGATTGTGTGACCTTCGGACCAAGTGACTACAATGGACTCAACCATCCTAAGTGTGAAGTATAGCCTCTTGAAACGCCCCAATGTCTTTGGGCCACGCCTTGAGTCTATATGGATCATGGACGGATCATCAGTATGCCTATGACCGAAATAAATATTGACAACAGTTATGACCTAACCGTAAACCTTACCCTTTGTTATATTTGATCTTTGTTTAAGTTTACTTGTGCAGATAAACAGGTTGAGACCGTGACAACTCAATTTGTGCACCCGAAGAGTAAAGTAGTTCCTCACTCTCCGTGGGATCGACCCTATACTTGCTGCTAAGACTATTCTTTGGTTGCGAGCAATAGGAGCGTGTACTGTCCGTCTAGGGCATACACAAAGTATTTTGACTGCACCGCACGACGGGTGTGTGCAAATGAGTCGACGAGGTTTTCCTTGTCTAAAAATCTTCAAACTTTTATGGTGTGTATATATATGAGTCTTGTAAACACTGGTAAAATTTCAAGTCATTTGAACCTGGTTTACTACCTTTTTAAAATATAAATCTTTTACTGCGCATTTCCACCGGAAATTTAGAAGAGCAGTCTGTGGAGTCACACTTTTCAGTGACTTTCAAACATATTCAGCCTCCCACATTTTTATGGAAGACAGATACAAGTGTTATACAGACTCATGTAAAATTTTAAAGCAATTGGACAACGTTTGCTAATTTTTAAAAATCCTAGCTTCCGGTCGTGCCAAACTGCCGAATCTGCTAGACTGTGGGAAAACATCCATATCTCTTAAACCACTTGGAGTTTTTCACTCTACGTTTTTTTAAACAAAACTAGACTCAAAGAGGTTTTCATCGGTATAAGTCTCGAGTCCAGGAGATTTCGGAATTAAAACAGTTTATTCGTTGAAGTTGAGACAGAACAGAGTGATGAACTGTTGGTGTCCGAAAATTTTACCTTGATTTTGTATTAAGGATTTTAAAGGGTTTTAGTGGAGTAATACACCATGTTATGACATGAAATTGCATTATATTTTGCAATAAAAAAGTATTTATGATTTAATTGGTTTTAATTATAATTCCAATTATTAAAGAAAGATGAGTAAGAATATTGTTGGTGTTCTTAACTCAAGAAAAATGTTTTCATTTATTTATTCAGTAAATTTTGAAAACCCGGCTAAGTGAATCATAGAATGTTAAGCACTTCACAACGACTTAAGATTTGATTCAAGGAGACCTATTGAGAATAGATTTCTTGTAGGCTTTGAACGTCAGAAGGATTAGCACTGCTATTCCGATTCAGAGATTAAGTTAAACGACATGCTTTGCCTATACAGGTGGGCTTATTTTCCAAATGTATGATTGTGCTAATGAGCTTAAATGTTTGTATTATATATAAACTGTTTATCCAATAAAATGTTTATGTGCACTCTGCTCTGTTTAAGGCTCGCCACAACGAATCAATTGAGGTTCTCTTATGGCCTAACACGTTATTTGAGAATTGTGTACACCGTTAGCTGACTCGGTGGGTTGATCTCCATTCGGGCACTAACTAAGAGGCGTTATAAGGATGCTTGCTGGATGTGTTCCGAAGCATAGAATGTAAGGGCCTGCCTGGGTAGCGTCCCGAGGTCAAAAGTAAACTTGTCTGGGTTACGCCCTCAGTTCAAGTAAATGGGAGAAACGGATCCGTCGGTGGCTAGAGGTCCGGGATCACAGCGAGTAACAGAAATGAGTGTGACATCTGCTCGCAAACTAAGTATATATATATATGTATCTATAAATGAAATGTTTTAACATGCTTAGAAGTTCTTTCACTTTAAAACCTTCTAAGTCATGTCAAGTATGATTGGATAAACTGTTCTTCAGATTATGAAATGTTTTAAAGTTGCAGCCCACTAAGTACATTAGTACTTAGCCCAAAAATACTTTCAAATGTTTTCAGGTTAATGGCGGGTGATGACGGGGCGGAGCTGAGGCTAGAGTTCAACTCCTTATTTTGACTTCCGCTGTAGAACTAGCCCGTATCTATCTCTTGTTGAGCCTAAACTATTGACTCTCAAGTATTTCGATTAATGAATGTTGGTTATCTGAAGCATGACACTAAACTTGTGATCCTGAAGCTGTTACGTTTGTGGATTGATTCGTATCATTTGAATACCTGTCTTTCTTCATCCAAAGGGGCTAAGCCCAATTGTTATCCCGTTTATTCGGATTTCACAAGGATTTTCCCTTGATCATTTAGATGATTAGTCGTACCCCAGTTATAGTTATTGTTTCAAGAATTGGGGTGTGACAGAATGGTATCAGAGCATAAGTTTTCTTTCATGTCTCTGATAACCAAAAGCTTCTAATGTTGAGTCTAGATTAGTGCCTCTAGACTTCTAAGAAAGTTGTTGAACCTCAGCTCGCCGTCACACTGCCGTAAGAAAGAGGTACGATTTAAAAGTTTCAAAGTTATTAAATGTTTTGAAGGTTTCCAATAAGTGCGCGCTTTCAATGAATGATGCTATGTGAATTGCTTACCGCTTTCCATATGCTATAAGTTATGAATTGCTAATCGCTTTCATATTGTTATTTTGAGTCTTCGACTCATATAACCAAGTTAATATCGTGTTAGGGACTACCCGAACCCTTAACGATAGTGTCGTGTTTGGGACTACCCGAACCCATAACGACTCAATGAATGTTATTTCGTGTTTGGGACTACCCGAGCCCTTAATGAATCAATGAACGAATGGTCGAGTGAGATTCCTTGAATCTTTCCGGCAAAAGCAAAGTTTTTAAGGAATGGGACATTTATTGTCCAAGTGTTTTTAAAGGTTTCAAAAGAAACGAATGAATGAAGGAATGAATGAATGAATGAATGAAAGTTTATGTTATCGTTTTAGGTTCACTGCCTATACGATCAGAATGAAGGGTCCTCTTACAATTGTTTGAGTACCACCCAAGAATGCCTTGGGAATGTTAGTCGTGATAGCTCCGCTTGATCGATTTAAGTAAGGACTGGTAAGATAGAAACGTTTAACATAGATATGTTATAACGTAGAAGCAATGTTATGAGATCAAGGTTTCACTTAAGTACTCCACTAAGTTAAGATCAGTTTCCAAGATAGATGAGTTTCCACATAAAGTAGGCCTTTCACAGGGTTATACTATAGAAGCGATATACCTTGTGTATATCTATGTATGTATACATGTATGTATGCATGCGGAATGAATCTCACTTTTGTGTTGATTTTGTCCGTTAAACAGAATGGAAAATGAGCCAAGAGGACGCGGTAGGGGACGAGGACGTGGTCGCGGACGCGGCAGGGGATTCATCCCTGAACAGCATATCCCTCAAGTAGCACCAGAGCGTACTGCTGAGGAAAAGTTTCGTAAGGAAAAGCCTCCAACGTTTGATGGTTTGGGCGATCCCACAGACGCCGAGAAATGGGTCAGGGCAGTGGAGCGAATTTTCAGCTACATCCGCTGCGATGACGAAAATAAAGTGACTTGCGCGACTTATCAACTGGTAAACGAAGCCGACTTCTGGTGGGAGTCGGTGAGGCGCACAATGACTGAGGAACAGTGGGAAAATTTCACTTGGGAAGATTTTAAGAATGAGTTGTATGAGAAGTACATACCGGGATGCTATAGACAGAAGAAACAGAACGAGTTCTGGAATTTAAAGCAGAGGGCTGGGACAGTGACTGAGTATGACAGGGCTTTTAACCAGCTGTCACGATATGCACCAATGTTAGTGGACACTGATGAGAAGCGCGCAGAGAAATTCAGGAACGGACTGCGCCATGAGATATCGATCTCCCTAGCGAGTCAAGGAGGTCTCACTTATGCACAAACACTGAGTAGGGCTCTCACCATTGAGTCATTGCTACCAAGGGAGAAAGCAAAAGCTCCGGGACAGTCTGGATTTGTACCACCTCAAGATGGTGGTAAAGGAAAAAGGAAATGGAACGAGAGAACAGGTGGAAACCCTGGAACTGGAAATGGAAATGGGAAGAAACCATGGGTTGCAAACCAAAATCAGAATCAGCCTCAGAACCAACAGCATCAGGCAATTATTAAAACACCTTGCCCGAAGTGTCAGAAACTCCATCTGGGAGAATGCCTGAGAGGAGTGAACGTCTGTTTTACCTGCGGAGAAACTGGGCACTATGCTCCGGCATGTCCAAGGAAGAGAGGAGGAGCACCGCAACAGCCACAGAACCAGGGTCGTGGAGGACATCGGGGGCCGCCCCAAAATGCTAGGGCATATGCCCTTAACCAAAATCAAGCAGCGGGAAACCAAGGAAACTTGGCAGGTATGATTAATGTTTTCGACGTGCCGGTTATAGCTTTGTTTGATACTGGAGCGTCCCACTCTTTCATTTCACATGCTGCTTGTAAGAGATTAGAACTGACTCCACAATTGGCTGAGACAACTTTAGAGGTTAGCACCCCTGGTGGTGGAAGATTGGCTGCTAAGGACATTATCTCAAACTTAGAGCTGAACATAGGTGCTGAAACGTTTAAGGCAGATTTGTACGTCATCTCTATGATAGAATTCGACATAATCATAGGGATGGACTGGCTTACTCAAGTCGGTGCCACGATACTATGTAGCGAGAGAAAGATCTCTTTCCAATCCGTTGGAAAGGAGAAGGCAAGTTTTCATGGCATAAGAATGGGAGGGAGAGTACCAGTAATTTCAGCGATGAAGGCCATCAAAATGATGAGAAATGGAGAATGTCGGGCTTTCCTAGTCAGTTTGACAGGAGAACGTGAAGCAAAGAAAACAATCGAAGAAGTTCCAGTGGTGCGAGATTTCAAATATGTTTTTCCCGAAGAATTGCCTGGTATGCCACCGAACCGACAACTAGAATTCACGATTGATCTAGAACCGGGGGCAGCACCAGTGTCCAAGGCACCATACAGGATGGCTCCGCCGGAGTTACAAGAATTGAAAGTGCAGCTGCAAGAACTGCTGGATCTAGGTTTCATACAGCCTAGCGTATCACCATGGGGAGCACCAGTCTTGTTCGTCAAGAAGAAAGATGGTTCACTAAGGATGTGTATCGACTATAGAGAATTGAACAAGCTCACGATAAAGAATAGATATCCTCTTCCAAGGATAGACGACCTGTTTGATCAGTTGAAAGGAGCCGGTGTGTTTTCCAAGATTGATCTAAGATCTGGTTACCACCAACTCAGAATGAAACGAGAAGACATCCCAAAGACAGCGTTTCGAACGCGTTATGGACATTACGAGTTCACCGTGATGCCCTTTGGACTAACGAATGCCCCAGCCGTTTTCATGGATTTGATGAACCGAGTGTTCCATCAATATCTCGATAGTTTTGTCTTAGTGTTTATTGACGACATCCTCATATACTCTAAGACTGAAGAACAACACGAAGAGCACTTGCGCATCGTACTCGAAACCCTGCGTAATGAGAGATTGTTTGCCAAATTCAGTAAGTGTGAGTTTTGGTTGAGAGAAGTGATGTTTCTCGGTCACATCGTGTCGACTGAAGGAATCAAAGTAGACCCCGCCAAGGTCGAAGCAGTCAAGGAATGGAAGGCACCATCCAACGTCAATGAGATCAGGAGTTTCCTCGGTCTAGCAGGTTACTACAGAAGATTCATCGAAGGATTCTCGAAATTGGCTAGGCCAATGACTCAGCTTTTGAGGAAAGGGACTAAATACGTTTGGTCTGAAGCGTGTGAACAAAGTTTTAAGGAGCTCAAGACTAGGCTGACTACTGCACCAGTGTTAGCAATACCAGAAGAGAATGAAGGATTCGTGGTGTATACTGATGCCTCGAAACTAGGATTGGGTTGTGTGTTGATGCAAAATCAGAAAGTGATAGCATACGCGTCTCGCCAATTGAAGCCTCATGAGCTGAACTACCCGACTCATGATTTAGAACTAGCAGCCGTCGTGCACGCGCTGAAGATTTAGAGACACTACCTCTATGGAGTTAAGTGTGAGATCCTTACAGATCATAAGAGTTTGAAGTACTTCTTTGAGCAAAAGGATTTGAACATGAGACAACGAAGATGGCTCGAATTAGTAAAGGATTACGATTGCACCATCAGTTACCATCCAGGAAAAGCGAATGTAGTAGCTGACGCCCTGAGTCGAAAGACGAAGGCTAAGCTAGGGTTTTTCGTCACCCAACAAAAGGAACTGATTCGTGACTTCGCCTCACTCAGGTTAGAGATTGTTCACCCTCCGAACACAGTATCGGGTTGTGTAGCTGCCTTGATAGCTAAACCTGATTTGAGAGAAAGAATTGTGCAAGCACAAAGAGAAGATTGGTTCTTGGAGAAGATGCGTCTTGCTACAAGAACGAATGAAACGAAATGATTCACTGAAGCACAAGATAACGCACTAATGGTTGGTGAAAGATTGTGTGTGCCACATAAGGAAGAGTTAAAGAACGAGATTATGAGCGAGGCTCATGATACTCCTTACACTGCACATCCAGGCAGCACAAAGATGTACCAGGATTTAAAGAAAATTTTCTGGTGGAAAGGAATGAAAAGAGATGTAGCGTCGTTTGTGGAGCGATGCCTCGCTTGTCAACAAGTGAAGGCCGTGCATCAGAGGCCGTATGGGATGCTGCAACCACTACCAATCCCCGAGTGGAAGTGGGAGCACATCAACATGGACTTCGTAGTGAGCCTACCAAAGTCAGCACGTGGAAACACTGCAATTTGGGTCATAGTGGACCGATTATCAAAGTCAGCGCACTTTCTGCCAATTCAAATGACATTTGGATTGGAGAAACTTGCTAAGTTATATGTCAAAGAGATAGTACGCCTCCACGGTGTACCTGTATCTATCATATCAGATCGTGACACCAGATTCACCTCGCGTTTCTGGAAAAGTTTACAAGAAGCAATGGGCACTCAGCTGAACTTCAGCACAGCGTACCATCCTCAGACTGACGGGCAGTCAGAAAGAACGATTCAAATTCTAGAAGATATGTTGCGAACGATTGTCACAGACAAAGGTGGAAGTTGGGAGGATTTGTTACCTCTCGTGGAATTTGCTTATAACAACAGTTATCAAGCAACAATTGGAATGGCTCCATATGAGGCTTTGTATGGCCGAAAATGTCGATCACCACTTTACTGGGATGAAGTGGGTGAAAGAAAGTTGTTAGGTCCTGAACTAGTCCAACAGATGGTTGAGAAAGTCGACCACATCAAGCAAAGAATCAAAGAAGCTCAAGATAGACAAAAGTCTTACGCTGATAAACGCCGATCAGAGCTAGAATTCAATGTTGGGGATCAAGTTTTCCTCAAAGTTTCTCCCTCAAAGGGGGTTATACGTTTCGGAAAGAGGGGCAAGTTACGACCCCGTTATATAGGACCTTTTGAGATCCTAGATAAGATAGGCCCTGTAGCCTATAGGTTGGCATTGCCGCCCAGTATTGGAGACGTGCACAATGTGTTTCATGTCTCCCAGTTAAGAAAGTATGTGTTTGATCCAAAACATGTGATTAAGCACGATGAAGTGGTCCTAGCCCAGGACTTAAGTTATGAAGAGAAACCAGTCCAAATACTTGATCGCAAGGTTCAAGTTTTACGGAACAAGAATATTGTTCTTGTTAAAGTGAAGTGGAACCATCACGGGATGGAAGAGGCCACATGGGAACTTGAAGATTCAATGAAAGTCAAGTATCCCCAGCTAGATTATCAAGGTATGTAATTTCGGGGACGAAATTTTTTTTAAGGAGGGAGGGATGTAATACCCAGTTTCCTCGAGCTAAGTTTAGAATAATTTTTGAACTTAGATTTAAGATGATTCACGCCGGATTGAGAAAAAGAATTTATTTAATTCCAACAAAATGATTTACAAAAACGTTTGTAAATATTTTAGCTATTTAAATTTTTGTGCATTGCATATTAATTTAAATATGAGCATGTGTATATGTGAAATATTTTACACATAATTAATATTTTTACAAGATTTAAATTAAAGTCTATGATTGGACTTTAATTATTTTATGTGTTGGGCTTTGATTTTTATATTGGACCCCTTAAGTTAAGTATTTGATTAACCAAATGAAACCCTCCCTCACGCAGGTCCCCTCTCTCCCTCATTACTCTCTTCTTCACCATAAATGAAACTCACATGCACACATTAAGGAGCTCTAAAAAGCCTAACCTAGTTTAGCCAACAAGATCCCTCAATTCAAGCTCACCATGCACATGCACAAATCTCCATCTCTCCCCCTCATGCTCGGCTCTCTCATCTCTCTCTTCTCTCCTTCTCTCTTCTCACTCTCCTGCACACTCAAGGATGACATCCTCACACAATTAATTCAAGATACTCATTAAGTGAAGCAATCACTCCATCACATCATCTCATCAAAGCTCATCAAAGCAAGCTTCCCTCTCTCCTTTTTGTACTCCCTTCGGCAGTCCCCTCCCCTCCTCACTCCACCACACTTCTCTCCTTGTTTCACCATTTTTGGAAAGGATTAAGGAAGCCAAAAGTGCTACCCTCACACCAAGCTATCAAGTGTACTTCAATCTTCAAGATCAAGCTCCAAGAGGCCTACGCATCATCCCCTACTTCACCTCCATTGATCTTGTTGGTAGCAACCTCAATCCTCCTCTCATGATTATATATATATATTTTCCTTGATATATAAGCATGTATATTGATGTATATTGAAGCATGAAAGTCCCCTCTCTACTCTTGTAATTCTCGAAAATTTTGATAAAAGAAGAGCATGATGAATTCTTTCAACTTTCCACTACCTTCATGTGCTCATACACCTCTACATGTTAGATACATGAGAGGAAGAGATATATTTCTTGAGAACCCTCGAAAGGGATATATGTATTGATAAGTGAAGCATGATGAGTTCTTAGTAAGAAAATGCATGAGAATGATGGTGAAAGCATGGATCTAAAAAGATATGTGTATATGTTATAAATTCGACCATTCCAGAAATTTTCTTACGTTCGGGACTGATGAGTCGACGAGGTTTTCCTTGTCTAAAAATCTTCAAACGTTTATGGTGTGTATATATATGAGTCTTGTAAACACTGGTAAAATTTCAAGTCATTTGAACCTGGTTTACTACCTTTTTAAAATATAAATCTTTTACTGCGCATTTCCACCGGAAATTTAGAAGAGCAGTCTGTGGAGTCACACTTTTCAGTGACTTTCAAACATATTCAGCCTCCCAAATTTTTATGGGAGAAAGATACAAGTGTTATACAGACTCATGTAAAATGTTAAAGCAATTGGACAACGTTTGCTAATTTTTAAAAATCCTAGCTTCCGGTCGTGCCAAACTGCCGAATCTGGTAGACTGTGGGAAAACATCCATATCTCTTAAACCACTTGGAGTTTTTCACTCTACTTTTTTTTAAACAAAACTAGACTCAAATAGGTTTTCATCGGTATAAGTCTCGAGTCCAGGAGATTTCGGAATTAAAACAGTTTATTCGTTGAAGTTGAGACAGAACAGAGTGATGAACTGTTGGTGTCCGAAAATTTTACCTTGATTTTGTATTAAGGATTTTAAAGGGTTTTAGTGGAGTAATACACCATGTTATGACATGAAATTGCATTATATTTTGCAATAAAAAAGTATTTATGATTTAATTGGTTTTAATTATAATTCCAATTATTAAAGAAAGATGAGTAAGAATATTGTTGGTGTTCTTAACTCAAGAAAAATGTTTTCATTTATTTATTCATTAAATTTTGAAAACCCGGCTAAGTGAATCATAGAATGTTAAGCACTTCACAACGACTTAAGATTTGATTCAAGGAGACCTATTGAGAATAGATTTCTTGTAGGCTTTGAACGTCAGAAGGATTAGCACTGCTATTCCGATTCAGAGATTAAGTTAAACGACAGGCTTTGCTTATACAGGTGGGCTTATTTTCCAAATGTATGATTGTGCTAATGAGCTTAAATGTTTGTATTATATATAAACTGTTTATCCAATAAAATGTTTATGTGCACTCTGCTCTGTTTAAGGCTCGCCACAACGAATCAATTGAGGTTCTCTTATGGCCTAACACGTTATTTGAGAATTGTGTACACCGTTAGCTGACTCGGTGGGTTGATCTCCATTCGGGCACTAACTAAGAGGCGTTATAAGGATGCTTGCTGGATGTGTTCCGAAGCATAGAATGTAAGGGCCTGCCTGGGTAGCATCCCGAGGTCAAAAGTAAACTTGTCTGGGTTACGCCCTCAGTTCAAGTAAATGGGAGAAACGGATCCGTCGGTGGCTAGAGGTCCGGGATCACAGCGAGTAACAGAAATGAGTGTGACATCTGCTCGCAAACTAAGTATATATATATATGTATCTATAAATGAAATGTTTTAACATGCTTAGAAGTTCTTTCACTTTAAAACCTTCTAAGTCATGTCAAGTATGATTGGATAAACTGTTCTTCAGATTATGAAATGTTTTAAAGTTGCAGCCCACTAAGTACATTAGTACTTAGCCCAAAAATACTTTCAAATGTTTTCAGGTTAATGGCGGGTGATGACGGGGCGGAGCTGAGGCTAGAGTTCAACTCCTTATTTTGACTTCCGCTGTAGAACTAGCCCGTATCTATCTCTTGTTGAGCCTAAACTATTGACTCTCAAGTATTTCGATTAATGAATGTTGGTTATCTGAAGCATGACACTAAACTTGTGATCCTGAAGTTGTTACGTTTGTGGATTGATTCGTATCATTTGAATACCTGTCTTTCTTCATCCAAAGGGGCTAAACCCAATTGTTATCCCGTTTATTCGGATTTCACAAGGATTTTCCCTTGATCATTTAGATGATTAGTCGTACCCCAGTTATAGTTATTGTTTCCAGAATTGGGGTGTGACAATTACCATTACAAATTTAAAAAGGAGACCAATTACAATGATGAGATGCAGGAGCAAAAGCAAATCTAAAAGAAAAATAAAAAAATAAAAAACCCTAAGAAAAAAATATAGTAACACATTATTTTATAAATAAACTAATTTTCCTTTAAGCTATGAGCCAATGCACTTTTTGGGCTATGAATATAGGTTATATATTGGTAGGGTAGTTCTTTTTGGTATTTAGGTGAAGGTCCACTTCCAAGATTCCTCCCCACTATGAATGGCCCATTGCCCATTTCTTACTCCCCAAAAATAGGGTACTTCCATAACTATAAAAATTCATATGATATTACCAAAACCCTACCAAAATCATTTAGAGTAATCTACAACCACTTATGGCTGTAGCCTCTAGTTTGTGTAGTGTGATTACTTTTTCAAGAAATAGATTATCTATGTATTTGTTTTATTGTTAATTGCACTTTATAATTCGATTTTTGAGCTCAGTTGCAAAAATTATCGACATTTCAAAAAAGTTAGAAATATGACATGAGACAAATTTTCCAGAGACATAAAAATGAATAGGACCATCGAAAATTATGTATAATGACATATTTGAAACTTTATGACAAAATGGTCAAGTTCATATTTTTTAGACCGAAAAATTTGTCGTGTGCCATATTTACACATTTTTTTTGGGAGGCCATGGTTTAATGGTCAGACTATTTTGCAATTTGACTCAAAGGTCGGATCAAAAAATATATAATTAACCACTAAAAGATATGCAATTGTGTTTAGTTGGACAAATTAGTACATTAGTTCGCAAAACACGTTGAAAATATAGACCATATTAGGCAATAAAGCAGTCGTTTGTCCGTATACCATTTTGTTTGCCCGCAAACCCCCAACCTATAGATAAATCATCAACCAGTGTTTCATACAAGACGCTGCTCAAAAACGACAACACCCAGCATAAGCAATAAGGAAAAACAGAAAACAGATTGAACAAAAACATATAGAGACATAACCCAAAAATGGCTACATCCAGAAGACAAATGAAACAAAATCAGAAAGGAAACTGGCCAAAACAAACTAGCTATCAACGTTTTTCAGGACTCCTCCTTCAGGGCTCTTTAATATTTAATTGATTTTTTTCTCTTCTACATCATCAATATTCATTCTAGTTCAACGATACTCATTTTGAGAAATTTATTCATGATCACTCCAATCACCCAACCACAATATTTCATATCATTATTATATATTTGTTTTATAAGCATAAGAATTATATATAATAAAAATAAAATAAAGAATTATAATTATATCAAAAATGCTAGAATGTCAAAAAGTAAAATCGAGCAATAAATAGAAAATATATCATTACCAAGAAATCGCAAATTAAATCAATAACATAACAATATGAAATTACAAACAAACTAATTGTGTTTCAAACATAGCAATATCATTTCCTTAAAGTGACACTAATTTAATAATTAGTGCCAACCAATTGGATTCGAGATGCAATGACACCAAGTATATATATATATATATATACGAGTGCCAAGTCTTCTCGATCATTCTAACCTTTTGAATCGCTGGAAATATTTGTGATTGTGGAGTAAATATTTTCATGAGTGAGATCATATGAAAACTGAGGGTTCAAACCAGATCTGAAAACTTCATTGTCAATATTTTCAAGATAGGATAAAAATCTTGAGAGTTTGAGAAATTTTGAGAATTTAGAGAAGAAAAAAAAATTATGCATGGGATCCATTGCACAATGAAAAAATATGATATTTAAAAAATGAAAATAAATGAAATATGTAAATAAGGATACATAATTTTATTGTGTAGAAATATAATAAATGTGGTAGAAAAAAGAATTACAAATTTTGATATCTTTTTAATAATGTAGATAAAATATAATAAGATTTTATCTTAATATCTAAATTATATATATATATATATATATATATATATATATAGGGGCGCGCTCCAATGAGACCCCCTATTTTTTGTGTAACATGAGTACAATGAATAAGACATATAATACTAATGAACAAGACGTATATCTAACGAACAAGATGTATATACTGATGAAAAACAAAATTTAAAAAATTGGTAATGAATAAGACATATATATTGATGAACAATGCAGTATATACTGATGAATAACAAAATTTAAAATATTCTGCTCCCTCCAGGATTCGAACCCTGCGAAAAAAAATCACCCTCCAGATACAATATCAGCCATAGGATTGATGAAATAAACGCACCAGATTGTGCCCTAGATCTCACTAAAATTTGGGGGTCTCATTGGAGCGGCCCCCTATATATATATATATATATATATATATATATATATATATATATATATATATATATGAAAGTTTTGCCTATCCAAACACATTTAAACTCACACACCTAGAAGTTAAAACGGACAGAGAGACTGATGCAGCAACTCGTGGAAGTTATGACTCACAGAGAGACTTAAACATAAACTCGTGCAGAAATATGAAGAACACAAGAACACCAAAGTTGGTAATCCAGTTCGGTGATAAAACACCTACATCTGGGGGGCCACGCCCAGGGTAAATTATCCACTAGTGATGATAAGATATACAAAGGACTTACATGCGAAGAATCATTCTCCCTAGCCTCTATACCTTCCCAAACCTCCACCAACGTGAATAATTGAGAGCAAATTCACAACTCACTCCCTAAGCTTGAATGCTATACATTCAACGCTCAAACCCAACAAATAAACTTACTCCAATAGGCTGGAGCAAGGAACAATCGAAGGAACAAACTGACGACCCACGCTTATAAAAGAAATAAGCCACAAACTAGAACACACTAACAAGAAACGTATGCTCTCTGCCCTTGCACGAAATTACTCTCAATATGAAATAGAATAGATGTCAAAGCAGCAGCAAATTTGAATCCTCTTCATCACCAATATATAGCTAAACTCTAGAAGAAGTTTGGGCTCTTGGCGGGCTACGGGCTCCAGGCGGCGACCCATAATAGGGTACACTGAAATCCTAGGTAGAAGGACTCCCTTGCAAACTGGAGATTCAATAGATAAAATCCGTAGGAAGACTCATGTATATCTCTAAAAATATCTCCAAAATCCCGCAAGTATAGGTTGCTCATATGTCTCCAGAAACATGTAACTGGAGAAGCAACTCATGTAGGAACAACAAGAAGAACTCGAGAAGCAACTCCGGAAGCAACAGTTCAATCCAGAGCATGAAATCTCTACACACATATTCTCTACACAATAACAATTAAATAGAGTATGAAAATACTCTAACAATATATATACACACACAACCAATAATACAATGATATATGTCCACTCCAGGTTGTTTGGGAGGTCGATCACAACCATTTCAGGTCGACCACAACCACTCCAGGTTGTTGTTGATAAATATAGTCATGTTTATTAACAATCTATATCAACCTAATTTTTTAATAAGAAATTAATTTCTCTCGTCCAAATACACAACCTATAATTAAATTCAATTATACAATCTGTATATTTTATCAATAACTCGTTTCAACCTAAATTATTTAGGGTTAATTGCCGCTAAATTCAAAAGCTTTTTGAAATTTCGCGATATTCTCACCAACTTCAAAATCGGCGTATAAATACACGAATTGAGAATTCGTTCTTAATGTTCCCAAAATTAAAAAATCCGGCGAGATGACATGGCAAATACCTATGACATGTCAATTTCATGCCAAATCAGCTATGACATGTCATTGTTTTAATTTTTTTAATAATTTTATTTATTTATAATTAATTTTAAAAAAAAATAAAAATCACCTACGCTACCCCATACCCAAACACCCCCCCAAACCTACCCCCTTCCCCAACCCCCCGACCACCACCTCCCCAAACCCCCGGCGCCACCCCGACCATCACCTCCCAAACTCCCGGCCTGCAAACACCCCCCAAGCCTACCTCTTTCCCCAAACCCTGTTCGCCTCCTCCATCTACCCTCATCCCCACCCACATCGCCGCCTCATCCACCCACGTCGCTTCCCTCACCTTCCGCCTGCTCCACGCCGCCGAGACTTAAGGTTTGTGGCTTCGGGATCGGAGGAGAGCAACCATGCCCTTTCTTCGCCGTCAGTCGCCTCTTTCTCTCTCTCCATTTTCGGCTCGTCAACAACCCTCACCCAATTTCATCCCCATTTTAGTTTGTTAATTTGGGGATTTGTTGATTTAGGGATTTTATTGATTTCATCCCCAAATTTACCCCTTTCTGAAATCTCGTAGATTTATCCCGGAAATTGAGGAGTCCTCTTGCTCACCGGCGAAATCTCGTGAATTTCTTCGTCTGGGGTTTAGGGGAAGAGGTGGCGGAGGAGGAGGGCGGCAGAGCGGGCGTTATGGGTGCGGAGAGTGTGGGTTTCTTCGTCTGGGGTTTGGGGGGAGAGGTGGCGGAGGAGGAGGGCGGCACAGTGGGTGTTGTGGAAGAGCGCGGTGGCGGCGGGAGGAGGAGGAGATGGGGAGGGTGAGGTCGCGATTTGGTGAGGCGATTTGAAGGAAGGGAGGCCACGATTTGCAGAGCGGCGGTGAAAGGCGAGAGAGAGATGGAGCGGCGGCGGTTGTAGGTGAGTGTGTGTGTTGTTGTTGACAGTTGAGAACAGGCGGAGATGGGCGGTGGTGGTGGTGGTCTGGTGGCTGGAAGTCCAGAGCTCGGCGATGGTGGTGGCTAGAAGTCCAGAGCTCGGCGATGGTGGTGGCTGGAAGTCCAGAACTCGGCGGCGGTGGTGGTGTGCAAGAGAGAGAGATTTCTGCAATTTTTTTTCTTTTTTTTTTAATGTTGTTGGAAATCAAAACGACGTCGTTTTGATTTTGAAAAAACGACGTCGTTTCCTTATGCCGCCGACTATGCCACGCTGTAATTACGGTAGTCCACGTCAGTTTCAAATTGGGGGAATTTTTTAATTTTGGGAACATTAAGAATGAATTCTCAATTCGTGTATTTATACGCCGATTTTGAAGTTGGTGAGAATATCGCGAAATTTCAAAAAGCTTTTGAATTTAGCGGCAATTAACCCAATTATTTATATCTATTTCATTTAGAACTCTAATTATATCATAATATGTGTCATGATGAGTTGAACTTTAAAAATTGGTGTGCTACTTTTTAGCACGATCTACGAGTTGGTCTGCGAATTTTTAAGATGATCGGTTATTCATTTATTTTCACATTATTATTATTATTATTATTATTATTATTATTATTATTATTATTATTATTATTATTATTATTATTATTATTATTATTATTATTATTATTCTTGTAGCTCCAACCTAAACCAATCGATTATGAATAAACATAGCCTTATATATAGTCTAAGGTTTCATCAAATCGAAAGTTGACGAGTTTCATATTAATTAAGGTCGTTGAATCAAAATACAATTAGTATATATAGTTGCTTAACACTTCGGGTTACATTCAAAAAAGTAAAGAAGCCCTAAACAATCCATCTTTGAGGAACTCGGAACATTAATATAATACGAATTTATAACTTTCAAGCATTTTTGTACACGTTACCAACTATACAGATCTTCCTTTCAAAATGGAATTAAGTATGAAGATCTAATCTAAGAGCATCGTGATATTTGCAGAGGGAAATGAATTTGTAAAATATAAGCTGGATGTTTTGTCAATAACTTATTTCAACCTAAAATATTTATATCTATTTTATTTAGAACTCCAATTATATCATAACATGTGCCATGATGAGTTGAACTTTTTAAAATTGGTGTGCCACTTTTTAGCACGATCTACGAGTTGATCTGCGAATTTTTAAGATGACCAGTTATTCATTTATTTTCAATTATACAACCTGTATGTTTTATCAATAACTAATTTCAACCTAAAATATTTATATCTATTTTATTTAGAACTCCATTTATTCATGTGGCATGATGAGTTAAACTTATTAAAATTGGTGTGCCACTTTTTAGCGTGATCTACGAGTTGGTCTGTGAATTTTTAAGATGACTGGGTATTCATTTATTTTCATTTTATCTTTTTTTTTTTTTTAGACTTTTAGCTACAACCTAAACCAATTGATTATGGATAAACATAGCCTTATATATAGTCTAAGGTCTCATCAAATAGAAAGTTGACGAGTTTCATGTTAGGGTCTTTGAATCAAAATATAATTAATCTATATAGCTGCTTAATACTTCGGGTTACATTTAGAAAAGGAAAAGAGCCCTAAAAAATCCATCTTTGATGAACTCGGAACATCAATATAATACGAAGTTATAACTTTCAAGCATTTTTTTACACGTTACCAACTATACAGATCTTCCTTTCAAAATGAAATTAGGTATGAAGATCTAATCTAAGAGCATCGTGATATTTATAGAGGGAGATGAATTTGTAAAATATTTAAGTCTTGCAGGAAAAGTCTGACATAGAACATCATGATACCTATAATGATTAATATTATATATTGACCATAAATCTTGAAATCGTCAAGTTACCACTTACTTAAACTGATAAAACACATGTGTGTGAATTATCCCATCTAATTATAAATGAAACGAACCATGCACAATCAAGAAATCGAGTTTCCCTATATATAATATTTATACGTGAGATAATATATTATTTTCTCTTTTTTGTTAACCGAGGATTTTTGAAGTTTGTTGCTTGAATTATTCTTCCGTGTTGTTAATTTTATTATCGAAAGTTTAAATTGCAATTGAACTATTGGAAAGCTCTAATTTCGCTGAGCCAACTCGCAACTTTTCTTCAGTCATTGGATGCATGATGACAAAATTGAAAATATAGGAGGACAATCTAGATGACGATCTTCAAAAGCTATCAATCAATTTTGAGTTTTAACTTCGAATGAATATCTAAATCTCATATGCAAATTCAAGAATACGAATTCAACTAATTCAATCATGGTACCAATGTTAATTAGTATTAGATTTGATGTGGTTCAAATTCGTAGAATCTGCCAGCTTGACCACTCTTCAATATTTTGATCTAACTTCTTCAATTTAACTCCAAATAATGAACGGCCGGTTGCATTGGAAAGCCAGTTCAGGTACCTTTCCATCAAGATATTGTGGAGCTTTAGATTCCAAGTACCCGAAAAGTTATGGACGTTTCAAACAGCACAAAAACTAAAGAGGTTTTTTTTTTTTTAATGTTAGTGATTTCTAGAGTCTTTTTATTCATTTCTTGCATTAAATTTTCTTGTATTTGAGCCTATAAATAGACTATCTTATGGAGAGAATTGGAGACTTGAGTTTTTGATAATTTGATTATATAGAGTTTGAGAATAAATTATCAATTTCTTGTTCTTTTAGCTTAGAACTCGAATTAAGTATACTATTTCATCCATTTCTCTTGTTTCCATCCTCATCATTTGGTATCAGGGCGCCAGATTACGCCCCTGATAGTTTTCATATTTCTCTCATGGCAGCAAGAAGAGGAAGAGGTGGTCGTGGTAGGAGAAACATGGAGTTTGCCGGCGATGAACGAGATGCTGAAATTCAGGCCCTTCGTAGACAAGTTAAGGAGCTTACCATACGTCTTGAGCGTCAAGAAGCTAGAAGCGGACGTGGTTCAGGCCATGGCTATTCTAATGACGACTTGGAGTATGGGAATCCTTTTGCCAACAAAGAAACTAACATTTTCTTTACAATGTTCAGTCGGTCTGCAAATTTTGTGAAGATGGACATACCGGAGTTCCATGGTCGTCTTCGACCGGATGAATTTCTTGATTGGCTTAATGCCATTGAAATACTCTTTGAATATTAAGACACCTCAGAGGGCCAGAAAGTTAAGCTTGTTGCCACTCATCTTCAAGGTTATACGTCACTTTGGTGGGATAAAATGCAGGTTATGAGATTGCGAAAAGAAAAATCCAAGAACACTTCTTGGGAGAAGATGAAGGCAAGATTGCGTGAGAATTTCCTTCCTGCTGATTTCGCTCAAAATATTTTTGTACAATTTAATACTTTGCAGCAAAGCAACAAATCGGTGATAGACTACAGGCTACAAGTAGCAGCCAAGAATCATAACATCAACTTGTTGCAAGGTATATTGAAGGGCTCAAATCGACAATTAAGGACGAGGTGGAGATGCAGCAACTTTGGAGGCTTAACAATGCTTATCAACTAGCATTATAAGTTGAATCAAAGCTGCAGCAACTTAGAGCAAATAGGTACGCCTGATATCCAAAGTTTCTATAGATTCATTCGAGAGTCTTCTTTTTAATATTGGTGATTTCTAGAGTCTTTTTATTTATTTCTTGCATTAAGTTTTTTTTGTATTAGAGCCAATAAATATCCTACCTTCTGGAGAGAAATAGAGACTTGAGTTTTTGATAATTTGATTATATAGAGTTTGAGAATAGAGTTCTCAATTTTTTGTTCTTTTCCGCTTAGAAATTGAATTAAGTGTACTATCTTATTTCATCCATTTCTCTTGTTTCCATCCTCATAAAGATTTCTCGTAAACAAATGAATGTCTAAATCTCACCTCCAAACACATGCAAACAAATTAGGAATGGGACAAAATTACAATATATATTGAAAGATTGGAACATGTTAAAACTTTAAAAGTTAGATCTAATTTACAAAGAGATCTAAGTATTGCAACTTAAAGCAATTATCTCTTTATAAAACATTAACAAATGATATAATTCTAATTCAATTTTATTTTTGATGAGGATATTTAATTAAAGGATTTATTATTATTATTTATTCTATCTTGAACTAACAGTCATCATTATTATTCAAAATATTTATCACAGTGTAGATAACATTAGAAATATTTGTCACTGTCCTCTAAGAAGAAGATTCAGCGTAGCAAAGATAGAAGAATATATCCGAGCCTATTGCATAGTCGTTACCAGCACTGAAGCGAACCAAAAGGAAGCGGGAAAGCAACCTTCGTCCATGTACGAAGATATCATTCTAAAAACCTTCCTTAGAATAAAGAGAGATCGAATCCAAGCCAACACCGGAATTGCACAAAGGAAAGATCTAGCACAGTAAAGGATGAACGAAGGTTCAGAGCAGTTCGATCACATGGCATTCCAGGAATTAGCATTGATTTACTACCGAAGAAGACACCCGACAAAAGCTGCAAGTTATTTAATAGTGGGATATTTAACGATGGTGATAGGAACAATAGTTTGTTGCATGAAGAGTACGTGAATTACACTAAATTTACTATTTTATCCTCCTTGTATTTCTCTTTTAAATAGTTAGCTCACTCCATTTGAAAGGGGGCACACAATATTGATACAACGGCTATTTTTTCTGCATTTTATTTGAAATCCTTCAAGAGTTTCAAGATTTTTTTCCAATCTGTGAGCAATCACGACAATCCAAGTTACTCAGATATAGCCTTTTAATTAATGAATATTTTAGGTGTTATAAGATGCTTCACCAATTTTATTCTATCATAAAATTACTAGGGGTGGGACAGTACGGTATACCTTAATAAATTGTTCATACTTTATACCTTACATTTACCTACGGTATACCTTAAATTACGGTATGAAAAAATCTCATACCTTTACCGTACCTTTGTTTCGGCATATCGAATTGTATTTCAGTATACCGCGGTTTCGGTATACCGTATCATGTTTCGATATACCGTACTTACACGGTATATTGAAATTGAGAAATTTCGGTATGATAATATCGATAATTTTGTTTTAAACCTGCTTACCTGATAAACAACATCGAACAAATATAATGTCAACAAAATTATATAAATTACCTGATAAACAACATCAAACAAATATTGTAGAACAATAATCTTAGTTATATACTATAAAATATAACTATACAACTCACACAAGGTGAATATTATATCATAACTATGTTATAAATTCATGTATTATATATATATATATATATATATATATATATATATATATATAAGGTCAGCTTCAATGGAGACCACTTCCCTATATAGAGAATATAGGCCAAATCAGAGCCATTGATCTCACCAAAATCAACGAATCAGATTCATCCGAATTCTTCAAGTTTAGGAAATCCCGTAAATTCCTCATTTTTCAATTCTGAGAACCAAAAGAACATTATTATGAACTTACGAACATACTAATGTTCGTCGATGTGTTCGTATAAAAAATAAATGAACATACTAATGTTCGTCGATATGTTCGTATAAAAACAAAATGAACATACAAATAAACATACTTATGTTCGTAAGTTCATAATAATGTTCGTTGGTTTCCAGAATTGGAAAATGAGAAATTTACGGGATTTCCTAAACTTGAAGAATTTGGATGAATCTGATTCATTGATTTTGGTGAGATCAATGGCTCTGATTTGGTCTTCATTCTCTATATAGGGGAGTGGTCTCCATTGAACTCTTCCCTATATATAGGGAAGGGCTAAAATAAGAGCATTTCTTAAGATATAAAATAAGAATCATTTTCAGCCCTTAGATCATCAAGATCTACGGTTGATTCGTAATCCTGTTGGATGGATTTATGGTCCTAAGTTCGAATCCCAAATGTAGCAAAAAATTATTTTTTACAATTCATACTTTTATACAGCGAATTCATACGTGTTCTACATAAAATTCATACATTAAAAATTGCTCTTATTTCTTATTTTAAGATGTGCTCTCACGGTAGCCCACCCCTATATATATATATGGGAGGGCTACAGTGAAAACACTTCTTAAAATATAAATATAAACGTTTTTTAATGTACGAATTTTATCCAACAGGGTTACGAATTCATCCAACATGGTTACGAATTATGAAAAATGAATTTTTGCTACCATTGGGATTCGAACCCAGGACCACGAATTCATCCAACAAGGTTACGAATCAACCGTAGATCTTGATGATCTAAGGGCTGAAAATTGTTTATATTTTATATTTTAAGAAGTGTTTTTATTTTAGCCCTCCCCTATATATATATATATATATATATATATATATATATATATATATATCATTTGATGATATTTATAAGGTGAATGTTATATCATAACTATATGAACTACTCCCTCCGTCCATGAAAGAACTTCCTAGGAGGGAGTGGCACAAGTTTTAAGAAAAATGATGTTGTGTAATACCCGGGCTTTTGATGACGTGTTTAATTGCTTGAGTTTGAGTGATTAGGGTATAGATCCCTTGTTTGATTACTTTGTAAAGAAATGAGAAGTTATATGAAGTTTTATTGTTATTTTTTTTTATATTGAGATGTTCTTTTGATGATGTGAGAATGATGTGTGATTTTATATTCGTATTTGAGTTTGAGTATTTGAATAATTCGAGATAATTATTTGAATGAGAAAGATGAACTCGGAAGTGAAATCTGAGTCCGTTAAGACGTTTTTGAAATTTTTGACTTTTTGACGATGAATAGTAAAATACTGCTATTTCGTCTTTTTGTCGACTTTCAAAATCTTACATGCACGTCGTCGAGAAATATTCTTAGTTTTTCGATACGAGTCCAATAATGAAAGTTTTTATTTTTGGACGACGAGTGAATAGTAAATCGGGATTTCTCGATAAACGAACCGAGCTCGTTTATCAGAATTTCGAGAACGAGCTTGCGTTTTCTATATTTATATAGAATTACGAGTGTAATGAAAGTGAGTAGGAATTGAGAGGGCGAGTAACGAAGAGTATGTGTAGTTAGTCGTTAAAACGAGACGAAACGAGATATTTAACGACTAACGGGTTAATATCCTAAAAGGTCTAACCTACTGTAACACCCAGCATTTTCACTACAGTATATATTATTAATATTATTTCTATTTTCTATTATCTAAAGGAAGAAAGAGAAGTAGAATCACAGAGATGAGATGGGATATTATTATAAAATCCTGAGCTTTTAATTTGCATCCTTTATTAATTTTATTCTTTGAAGCAAGTTTATAATTCCTAGTTAAAGGGATTATTCTATTGTTTTCAGAGATGAGAATGGTGATAAATAAGAAATATATTTATTCGACTTATTGCTCGACTAATTGAAGTGACGGATGTTATTTAATTATTTATCTTTGAGCTTTCTTATTTTAATAAGTGATGATTTATTATTAAAGCATAAATATTAGATTTATTATTATTTCTTAATTATTGAGATTATTTTTCAAATTATTCATGTGAGGTTTTATATTATTAAGTTATGAAAGGAAATGTTAGAATTATTTTGTGAGTTAGTTAAGGTGTAGAATTTTAAACCCACACATACTCATATTTTATTTTGTATGTGATGTGTGGCTCGATAGTTATAAGAAGAGTTTGTTCCTAAAGTGCTTGATTGAAGGTTATATAGTGCTATTTCTATAATAGCAATTTTATAGATTTTAATAATAGGTGTATTTTATTGGATAAGTATAGTGGACTTTATGAATTAGCTTATAAGGAAAGACAACCTTCCTTTTCTCCCTTCTTCTACCAAGGTGCCGTATCCCTCTTCTTTTCCTCAACCTCCATGTTTGTCGATCCAAGCTCCAAGAATCACTCCAAAAAAAATCACACCTATATTCATCCAGAAACGTATATTAAGGTGAGAAATCTTGGATTAAGTCTTATTGATAGTTGAATAGAAGAAATTCTCCTATCTCTTCTTCTTGCTATTTCGAGAAATAGGCTGTTGTGGAAGAAAACGATTTTGCCTCTTGTATCATGTTGATTACTACATGTTTCAAGTTAGTAATTGTTTAGAATTAAGTTAAGCTAAAGCATGCTAATGTGTTCCTATAGCTGTTATTTGAGGAAAATATGAGTGATATGTCAATGAGCATTGCTGTCAGATTTCGGGTTGGACAGAACAGTATGTTTCGGGGTACTTTTGATGATGTTTTCGTAGTCCAAATAACTTGAAATTTTTACTGTAATAACTTCATCATGTTTAGTCGTTCTCTGCAAAATTTCAGCTAAATCTGAGACCATTAGATATGCTAAATTATTTTCTGAAATGTACTGCGCGAAGCAGCGAAGTTCAGTGGTAGATTCTGCCCTTTGTGATATAACTTCTCATACACTTGATGTATTGTATTTTTGTAACTTTATAATAAAAATAGACTCTGAGAGATTTCTAAAAATGTAAAGTTTGTATTTTTCTTTAAAGAGGATGATTTTATATGATATTTCAAAGTTGAGATTCATATATGATTACATATTTGAGATTTCCTACTTGAGCAAGTTATTAATAGAACTGTGCTAAGTGATTGATGTTTAGTTATTAATTGTAAGCTAATCTATATAGAATGGATTAGTTTACTCTTAAGCTTTTCTCAAGTTGAGATATCCCAAGAGATGTGATGTTACTATTTGCTTTTAGTTAACTCCATATAAGTAGAATACTCAGATTAGAGGATGCAACTTTCAAGTGATAGAAGTTTCATTCAAGATTTACTTTCTATTTACTTACTTATTATTCAATCTTACTTGGGAACCTCATTATAATGAAGGTTTGAGTGGCAGTGTAGAGTGAACAAGCAAAGACTTCTATTTCATTAAGCGTATCAGGTGGGCATTACTTTTACTATACGTATATAGAGATCCCCTGCGTGTCGTAGGCCTCTTATACGAATGAATGCATGAGATGATCTAACTGTTAATTTCAGTTTCATATATATATCAAATGAGTTTAAATGTTACGTTCAAGCAAGTTATTTCATGACAAAATCTTTGAGTTAAAGTTATTTCAAGTATTGTCTTGCCATAAAATGTTTAAATTTTAGTATGATATCTATCTGCTTTGGCTTTGCCAATGATGCAATCGAATTCGGGTCTTGAGCAGTTGATAGCTATCCTGCCAGGGCTAGTGTACACCAGTGACCGTGAGTCATCTAGCGGGTTGGCCGGTCAAGTGACCGTGAGAGGTGGCCACCTCTCCGGCACACAGTTCCAGATATGATAGATTACAAGAGAACTTAGTCTGCAGACGAACTTTAAGAATCACAAATGAATTTAGTAAGCTTGGGCCTTTTTAGCGAAAAACTCCCTTGCTGTACTGTTTATGATGGCATGACAATTTACAGTTTTGAAGCATGTATTTTTGTACTTAGGCATACGTGCCCACTGAGTACTTTTGTACTCAGCCCTGCATATGTTTTCTAAATGTGCAGGTTGAGCTAATGTGGTGATGGTGCTGCAATGAGCGGAGTCTCCAGGGTTGTTAATAAATAGTTAACCTGTCTAGAATATGTCTTCATACATATGTCTAGCTACTTTCCGCTGCAAGATGTTGTTGATGTTATAGTATGTTATGTCATACTTTGACTCTTAATAGAATGGTTTCATATGATGTATAACTTGATTAATGATATTAATTAAGTTTTATGCTGTCTTTCATAGACTGTTTTCAATTGAGTATTAATGAATAAAAATGACGAGTTTTATTAAGATGAGTAAGTTTTACAGCTATAAATGACGCCCCTTTTCTTCCCCTTCTTCTTTAACGCTATCCCTAGTCGTGGATCACTCGGCCTAACTATCCCTAGTTAGGGCGGGCTGCGACAGAATGGTATCAGAGCGAAGGAAAGCTCTGAATTAGAAGTCTTGAGTTTAGTCTAGAATGAGTCACTAGACTAATAGTTATTAACAACCGTGAGCTCAGCGCACCATCACACCAGGCTCAACGAGGTATGTAAAATTTCAAAGTTTATTTGACGTTAAATTTTGAAGAGCATGATGTTGAGGTTATATGATGAGTTATGATGTTACACTTTGAAGGTGCATAGTTTGAGTTTGAGGATGACAACCTGA
Source organism: Salvia miltiorrhiza (assembly GCF_028751815.1). NCBI lineage: Eukaryota > Viridiplantae > Streptophyta > Magnoliopsida > Lamiales > Lamiaceae > Salvia > Salvia miltiorrhiza. The sequence goes on from NC_080387.1 coordinate 39,098,755, forward strand.
TTAATAATGAGTTATTATGTTGTAAGAGCATATGTTGACGTTACATGATGAATCATGAGAGCGTTTATATCATATCATGTTATATGATTGAGGATGCATAATTATGAGTTATGATGTGATGTATTTGAGATGTTTTGTGATGAGAATTGTTTGAGCAGTTGAGATAAGTCACAATGATTTAGATGAAGGAATCTAATGTCATTGTTAAGAGAGATTTTCTACTAAGTAGAAGGATGAAATGAGAACTTAGAGCTAAAGCTTGAGAGAATTAGAAATTGCTTTAAGTACTTGTTTGTATAAGTTATGAGTTTGAGTTATGAGCTTGAGTATAATAGCATGATTAATGATGAGTTATTAACATGCTGCAATGAGATATTGTACGATATGTTTGAGATGTTTTATGACGCGAGTTTTGCTCACGCAACCTTAATGGTACTTAAGGAGGTATCATGAGCCATAGTCTTTGGAGATGGCTTTGAGAGAGAATTGTTGAGTTGTCTTACTGAATCACGATGATTTAGATTAAGGGATGTAATATCATTGTTTAGAGAGATTCCCTACTGAGTAAAGATGGGACGAGATGAGAATTTAGATGTTTTGAGCTTGAGTTTTAAGATAACAGTACTACTTAGTAGGAGTTTTGCTAAGTTATGTTTTGTTTATTTCTGTTGCTGGAGCCAAGTAGAGTTAGTTCCTAGAGTCACCTTTAAGTTCTCCTTATAGGTTGGCCAGGACTGTTGGCACTGCACGAAAGTGGACTGTTGTGAGATCGAACTCAGGGAAGATCAGATACGAGGACGAGGCGTACAGTATGTGGTACAGAGATACCCTAGCAGATTTTCAAACACATGTTCATAGACTATGAAAGGATGAAAGCCTTATGGTTGTTACTAGACTGGATGGCATCGTGCACCTAGTCCCCGTGCTACCAATCGATTGGTAGGATTGAGCAAGGAAGAAAGCCTCTCAATATGATGGGACGTGTAGTCTTGAGTGCTGGACCCACAGGAGATGGGATTTATTACAGATGCCCAGATTTTCTATGCGGATCTACTGACCGGATGCCTGTTTTCTACCAGGGACTCTAGAAGAGTGTAGTAGATATCGAGTCGATCCTTGAGTATCAGTTACCAAAGATGATAAATGATAAACGATAATGAGGATGAGAAGTAGCCGAGGAGGGCTAGAGTTGATGAGGATGAGAAGAGAAGTCGATGTAGGCTAGAGCTAAGGATAATCTTGAGAGTATGCGCGGTACACCCTCGTTTTTTTTATTAGTTTCAATTACATTGCGATGTATATAACTTACTTAGGAGATACTGATATTTGAGATTTTGACATACTGATAGATAAACATGCGAATATAGTACCCTACTGATGTTAAATAGATGGATGTTCCTAGTGTGCTAAAGTAGCAACTAGATGAGTTAACTGATAGCAATTACCGTAGGAGGTCCAGGCCGAGACATAGTACTATTAATGATGTCGGTTTAGAAGGGACATTACGATGGATACTATGGTTTTTGTAGGGTTTATATAACCCCTTTATGTAAGTCCTCTAAAAAGAGGCATTCTACTGATGGATATATTAGGTAGACCAGAGAGGTCTTTTTGTTAGCATTTCGTGAGTGCTTATTGCCTTATAGATGAATGTTAAGGTGACCGTGAGGGTTTCCTTAAAGTTGAGTTAGTAAATTGAACTTGAGTTTCGAGGATGCTTAGAGCGTTGGTCGAGTTGAGTTTTCCTTTTGTGATTTCAAAAATGCCTCAAAGATATCATCAAGAGTGTAATGTGAAGGATAGGCGGGATAATAATCCGCCACCACCACCGCAACATGAGAGGAGAGTCGAAAAATATTGAACTTTCGAAACAAGAGTCTAGAACATAGGACCCTGAGTTTAAGCTTTTAGCTTGCTGGTGTGAACTTAAGTTTTGTTATGTATAGTATGTTGAGGATTTAGAAGACACAGAATTTCCAAGTTCGGGATAGTATATCCCGTGTGACTGGGGAGTGATTATGTTGGACCTGGCCAGTCCGCATGATCCAAATCTCAGTAGACGTGTTTTGGGTTTATAAACCCATGTGTTTCAACTTTCGGTTGAAAAGCCAGATGGGTTCTTACTCTAGGTCATTTTTGTTCGACCTGGTAGTTACTTCATTCTACCCTCTGGTCATTCATTTGAGTCTCTTGAACAATTTGTTTTGATGTCATTCTAGGGTTGAACTCTTACAACTTTTGAGTTATCTTAGTAGATTCTTTTGATGTATAAGACTAGTGAGAGGCACGTCAGAGGACTTTAACACCCGAGCAACTGGTAAACTACACCTGAGAACAATTCAAGGCTACTCTTGAGAAATATGTACCGAGGAGTACAGTAAGCAGCGAGAGACTTATTATCGAAGTTTGATTCAAGGAAAGAAATCGATTGTAGAGTATAATTGAGAACTCTGTGAACTATCACGTTCGCTCATCAGAAGATGGATACTGATGAAGAGATGTTTGAGTTTTAAGTGCTGGTTTAAGGCAGGACTTTAAGGTAGTATGGGCAAGATATTGGATGCACCAGTTAGAATCCTGTTTAATACAGGAGCCTTGCATTCTTTAAGTGTTTGAAGCATGTTACCTTCAAACTCGAACCAAAACGAGCTAGTCTCAAGTTGAGAGTAATCACTCCTGTAGGAAGAGCTACTACAGTTTCTCACATGATTTCTAAATTAGAGTTTGAGTTAGGACCACTAAAGATGAAAACAAGAACCTTGCACTTAATGCCTATGTGGAACGTAGACATTATTCTAAGGATGGACTGGTTAGCAGAGAACTTTGCCCCGACTGATTGTAAGAAGAGACGGATAACTTTCCAACCACCTGGGAAGGAACAAACATGTTTTCACGACATTGATAGAAAGAAGAGAATTCCAATCATTTCGGCACTTCAGGCGTCGAAATTGGTAAAGAAGAAAGGAGCACAAGCTTACCTAGTTTACTTGAATGATGAAGGAGAATCAAGTAAAAACTTTGAGGATGTAGTAGTGGTAAGGGAATATAGAGATGTATTTCCCGAGGTCTTACCAGGATTGCCACCAACAAGACAGTTGGAGTTCACTATCGACCTAGAACCTGGATCAGCACTAGTGTCGAAGGCACCCTATGGAATAGCGCCTAAGGAGCTACAAGAACTGAAGATTCAGCTACAAGAATTGCTCGAGTTAGGTTTTATTAGACCTAGTGTATCCCGTGGGGAGCACCAGTCCTTTTTGTCAAAAAGAAGGATGGCACGTTGAGAATGTGCATAGATTATCGAGAGCTGAATAAATTGACACTCAAGAACAAATATCCTTTACCAAGGATAGATGACTTGTTTGATCAATTACGAGGAGCGACTTTTTCTTGAAAGTTGACTTGAGATCATATTACCACCAGTTCAAATTTTGACAGAAGGATACACCTAAGACAGCTTTTCAAATGAGGTATGAGCACTATGAGTTCATAGTTATGCCATTCGGTTTGACGAAGGCACCAGTAGTTTTCATGGATCACATGAACCGAGTGTTCCATCAATAATTGGATAAATTTATCCTAGTTTCATAGATGATATTCTCATCTATTCGAAGAATGAGCAGGAGCGCCAAAACATTTGAGAACGATGTTAGAAACGCTAAGAGTTGAGAAGTTTTTTTTTTCCAAATTCACCAAGTGCGAGTTTTGGTTGAACGAAGTAACATTTCTAGGACATATTGTATCATCCGAAGGAATTAAAGTTGACCTCGTCAAGGTACAAGTTGTACATGAGTGGAGATCACCAACTACGCCTAACGAGATTCGCAACTTTTTAGGCTTAGCAGGATACTATCAGAGGTTTATTGAAGGATTTTCCATGATAGCAAGACCGAGAAAAGAAGCTAAGTACAATTGGAAGGAGGAGTGTAAAGAGAGTTTTTAAGAGCTTAAAGGAAATTAACTACAGCACCAGTGCTGCTAGTTCCGAAAATGGATAAAGAGTATACCATCTACACAGATGCGTCAAAGAATGAGCTAGGATGTGTTTTGATGCAAGAAGGAAGAGTTATAGTCTATGCATCACGACAACTTAGACCCCACGAGATAAATTATCCAACGCATGATTTAGAGCTTGTAGCCGTTGTGCATGCCCTGAAAATTTGGAGACATCATCTCTACGGAGTTAGATGTGAGATTTTCACGGACCACAAAACTTTGAAATACTTTTTCGAGCATAAGGATATTAACATGAGGCAAAGGAGATGGCTCGAATTAGTAAAGATTGTTAACTGCGACATTAACTATCACCCTGGCAAGGCCAATGTAGTAGCCGATGCATTGAGCCGAAAGGTCTCGTCAAAGTTAGGATGTCTTCTCACGAGAGAGGATGAGCTTATAAAGGACTTTGACAAAATGAGGATAGAGATGATAAAACCACCAGGGACGATAGCGAGTATTGTTGCGACGATGCCTAGTTTGAGGAAAATGGTGATTGAAGCACAAGGAAAGATGAGACAATGAACAAGTTACGAGAAAGGATAAGAGCATGAGATCTCAAGAGTTACCAAAAAGCATCAGACAATGCTATCTTATTTGAGGGGAGAATATGCATTCCCCGCGATGATGAACTTAAGAATACGATCATGAGTGAGACTCATGACACGCCTTACACCGCCCACCCAGGAGGCACAAAGATGTATCAGGTTGTGAAAAATAGATTTTTGTGGGACGGAATGAAACGAGACATAGCTTCGTTTGTAGAGCGATGCTTAGCTTGTCAGTAAGTGAAAGCATTACACCAACGACCCTATGGGAAGTTAAAACCGTTGGAGATTCCCGAGTGGAAATGTGATCACATAGCGATGGATTTTGTGATAGCTTTACCGAAAAGTCAAAGAGGAAATACAGCAATTTGGGTGATTGTAGATCGACTAACAAAATCTGCACATTTCATACCGATCCTAATCGCGTATGGACCAGATAAGTTAGCACAATTGTATGTTCGTGACATTATAAGATTGCATTGAGTACCGGTGTAGATCACCTCAAAAATATATATATATATATATATATTACATCACGTTTTTGGATGAGTTACAGAAAGAGTTGGGTACAAGGATGAATTTTAGCATAGCAGACGATAGAAGATATGATAAGAACTACTATCCTTGATAAAGGAGTACATCGGGAGAATGTGTTGCCACTAATTGAGTTTGCCTATAAGATGTGAGACAAAGTTTTCTTGAAGGTTTCACCCTCAAAGGGGATGAATAGATTTGGAGTTAAAGGACAGCTTAGACCCAGAGTTATAAGTCCTTATGAGATATTGCAAAAGATAAGTCCAATAGCGTACATGTTGGCTTTGCCACCTAGCTTTGAAAATGTGCATAATGTGTTCCACGTGTCACAATTGAGAAGATATATTTTCGACCCAAACCATGTGGTTTACTAAGAAGAAATGATCTTAGAACTAGACTTGAGTTATGAAGAGAGAGACCTCAGATGATGCTAAATCATAAGATTCGGCAATTGAGAAATAATTCGATTGCACTGGTTAAAGTCCAGTGGAGACGTTATAGTTAGAATGAAGTGGAAAGAGAGCTTAAGGATAAGATGTGAGAGAAGTACCCGAAACATTTGCAGGAGGTACAAATTTCGGGACGAAATTTATTTTAAGGGGGAGGGTATGTAATACCCGGGCTTTTGATGACGTGTTTAATTGCTTGAGTTTGAGTGATTAGGGTATAGATCCCTTGTTTGATTACTTTGTAAAGAAATGAGAAGTTATATGAAGTTTTATTGTTATTTTTTTTTATATTGAGATGTTCTTTTGATGATGTGAGAATGATGTGTGATTTTATATTCGTATTTGAGTTTGAGTATTTGAATAATTCGAGATAATTATTTGAATGAGAAAGATGAACTCGGAAGTGAAATCTGAGTCCGTTAAGACGTTTTTGAAATTTTTGACTTTTTGACGATGAATAGTAAAATACTGCTATTTCGTCTTTTTGTCGACTTTCAAAATCTTACATGCACGTCGTCGAGAAATATTCTTAGTTTTTCGATACGAGTCCAATAATGAAAGTTTTTATTTTTGGACGACGAGTGAATAGTAAATCGGGATTTCTCGATAAACGAACCGAGCTCGTTTATCAGAATTTCGAGAACGAGCTTGCGTTTTCTATATTTATATAGAATTACGAGTGTAATGAAAGTGAGTAGGAATTGAGAGGGCGAGTAACGAAGAGTATGTGTAGTTAGTCGTTAAAACGAGACGAAACGAGATATTTAACGACTAACGGGTTAATATCCTAAAAGGTCTAACCTACTGTAACACCCAGCATTTTCACTACAGTATATATTATTAATATTATTTCTATTTTCTATTATCTAAAGGAAGAAAGAGAAGTAGAATCACAGAGATGAGATGGGATATTATTATAAAATCCTGAGCTTTTAATTTGCATCCTTTATTAATTTTATTCTTTGAAGCAAGTTTATAATTCCTAGTTAAAGGGATTATTCTATTGTTTTCAGAGATGAGAATGGTGATAAATAAGAAATATATTTATTCGACTTATTGCTCGACTAATTGAAGTGACGGATGTTATTTAATTATTTATCTTTGAGCTTTCTTATTTTAATAAGTGATGATTTATTATTAAAGCATAAATATTAGATTTATTATTATTTCTTAATTATTGAGATTATTTTTCAAATTATTCATGTGAGGTTTTATATTATTAAGTTATGAAAGGAAATGTTAGAATTATTTTGTGAGTTAGTTAAGGTGTAGAATTTTAAACCCACACATACTCATATTTTATTTTGTATGTGATGTGTGGCTCGATAGTTATAAGAAGAGTTTGTTCCTAAAGTGCTTGATTGAAGGTTATATAGTGCTATTTCTATAATAGCAATTTTATAGATTTTAATAATAGGTGTATTTTATTGGATAAGTATAGTGGACTTTATGAATTAGCTTATAAGGAAAGACAACCTTCCTTTTCTCCCTTCTTCTACCAAGGTGCCGTATCCCTCTTCTTTTCCTCAACCTCCATGTTTGTCGATCCAAGCTCCAAGAATCACTCCAAAAAAAATCACACCTATATTCATCCAGAAACGTATATTAAGGTGAGAAATCTTGGATTAAGTCTTATTGATAGTTGAATAGAAGAAATTCTCCTATCTCTTCTTCTTGCTATTTCGAGAAATAGGCTGTTGTGGAAGAAAACGATTTTGCCTCTTGTATCATGTTGATTACTACATGTTTCAAGTTAGTAATTGTTTAGAATTAAGTTAAGCTAAAGCATGCTAATGTGTTCCTATAGCTGTTATTTGAGGAAAATATGAGTGATATGTCAATGAGCATTGCTGTCAGATTTCGGGTTGGACAGAACAGTATGTTTCGGGGTACTTTTGATGATGTTTTCGTAGTCCAAATAACTTGAAATTTTTACTGTAATAACTTCATCATGTTTAGTCGTTCTCTGCAAAATTTCAGCTAAATCTGAGACCATTAGATATGCTAAATTATTTTCTGAAATGTACTGCGCGAAGCAGCGAAGTTCAGTGGTAGATTCTGCCCTTTGTGATATAACTTCTCATACACTTGATGTATTGTATTTTTGTAACTTTATAATAAAAATAGACTCTGAGAGATTTCTAAAAATGTAAAGTTTGTATTTTTCTTTAAAGAGGATGATTTTATATGATATTTCAAAGTTGAGATTCATATATGATTACATATTTGAGATTTCCTACTTGAGCAAGTTATTAATAGAACTGTGCTAAGTGATTGATGTTTAGTTATTAATTGTAAGCTAATCTATATAGAATGGATTAGTTTACTCTTAAGCTTTTCTCAAGTTGAGATATCCCAAGAGATGTGATGTTACTATTTGCTTTTAGTTAACTCCATATAAGTAGAATACTCAGATTAGAGGATGCAACTTTCAAGTGATAGAAGTTTCATTCAAGATTTACTTTCTATTTACTTACTTATTATTCAATCTTACTTGGGAACCTCATTATAATGAAGGTTTGAGTGGCAGTGTAGAGTGAACAAGCAAAGACTTCTATTTCATTAAGCGTATCAGGTGGGCATTACTTTTACTATACGTATATAGAGATCCCCTGCGTGTCGTAGGCCTCTTATACGAATGAATGCATGAGATGATCTAACTGTTAATTTCAGTTTCATATATATATCAAATGAGTTTAAATGTTACGTTCAAGCAAGTTATTTCATGACAAAATCTTTGAGTTAAAGTTATTTCAAGTATTGTCTTGCCATAAAATGTTTAAATTTTAGTATGATATCTATCTGCTTTGGCTTTGCCAATGATGCAATCGAATTCGGGTCTTGAGCAGTTGATAGCTATCCTGCCAGGGCTAGTGTACACCAGTGACCGTGAGTCATCTAGCGGGTTGGCCGGTCAAGTGACCGTGAGAGGTGGCCACCTCTCCGGCACACAGTTCCAGATATGATAGATTACAAGAGAACTTAGTCTGCAGACGAACTTTAAGAATCACAAATGAATTTAGTAAGCTTGGGCCTTTTTAGCGAAAAACTCCCTTGCTGTACTGTTTATGATGGCATGACAATTTACAGTTTTGAAGCATGTATTTTTGTACTTAGGCATACGTGCCCACTGAGTACTTTTGTACTCAGCCCTGCATATGTTTTCTAAATGTGCAGGTTGAGCTAATGTGGTGATGGTGCTGCAATGAGCGGAGTCTCCAGGGTTGTTAATAAATAGTTAACCTGTCTAGAATATGTCTTCATACATATGTCTAGCTACTTTCCGCTGCAAGATGTTGTTGATGTTATAGTATGTTATGTCATACTTTGACTCTTAATAGAATGGTTTCATATGATGTATAACTTGATTAATGATATTAATTAAGTTTTATGCTGTCTTTCATAGACTGTTTTCAATTGAGTATTAATGAATAAAAATGACGAGTTTTATTAAGATGAGTAAGTTTTACAGCTATAAATGACGCCCCTTTTCTTCCCCTTCTTCTTTAACGCTATCCCTAGTCGTGGATCACTCGGCCTAACTATCCCTAGTTAGGGCGGGCTGCGACATGTTGAGTGTATTGAGAGTGGAGAAAAAGTAGTTTAGTGTATTGAGAGTGGTGAAAATGTGTTGTAATTAATATTGAGTGTTATGAAAAAGTGAAAAGTAAGTAATTGTAAGTGGTGGGGTATAGTCCAAAAATAGGTAGGAAGTTTTTTTATTGACGTCCCAAAAAGGAAAGATAGGAAGTTCTTTCATGGACGGAGGGACTATATTTTGTTTATTTTTGTATCATTTGATGTTATTTATAAATTTATGTACTTGTATATATTCATATAATATAGATTATATACATCATTTTATAAAATTTATCAATATTTTTAAAAATATAAACATAAAAATATATATTATATATTTTAAAACTATAGATTTTGATACGGTATATACTGCAATTTTTGATATACCGGTATATACCGACAATTGTGGTATATCAGAACAAGGTATTATACGTTAATACCGATATATACCGGTATACTGTTAATAAGGTATCATACCTTATTTCAGTATATACCTTTAATATGATATTTATTGATTTTTTTCGATATATACCTCAGTATTGATATATGCCGATATATCCCGGTATCTGAAAAATTCATACCTTTACTTTATTGTAAGTTTTTGATACGGTATCATACCTTACCGAAAAATTCGATATGCCTTAAGTTCGGTATTTTACGATATTTTCTGATACGGGATGACCGGTATATCGAGTTTTCGGTATATTTCTCCGGTCCTAAAAATTACACATCCATCGAACTATTCCATAACAACAATTATAAATGTAGAAATTGAACAATTTGTGAATTATGACATAGGTGGGGATACAAATAAGAGTAGTGCTATTTGGACAAAATTTGTCCGGACAAAAATAAGGTTAATATTTTTAAAAAATCAATTTATTTATAAATTTTGATTCAAGTTTGAAAGGATTTAATTAGTTTTATTGTTTTTTCTATATTGTAATTTTTTCATAATTTTTTAACATTTTTTTTTATTTTTTGTTATTTTATTTGTAGTTTGTGTACTTTAAAAATAATAATAATTAAAAAGGTTATTAAAAAATTACAAAAAAATTACAATATAAAGAAAACAATAAAACTAACTAAATCCTATTTTATTTTGAATCAAAACTTTTAAATAAATTTATTTTATAAAGTATTTAACTATATTTTGTCCGGACAAATTTTGTTCAAATAGCATTATTGTACAAATAAGGCAACCTGAAACGGCATTAATTTTGGCAGCTAAAATTTGCTGATCTTGATTGGGCAAAATTAAAGTCCACACAACCTCATGAAACAACTTGTCTCCAAAGTCAATTTAAATGTTGTATTCTTACCCTTTTATTTTTTATCTTTACCCAATCAATGCATCTTGGAATTTGGAATATTTGCAAAATGTATTTCTTGTCTCTAAATAATTATGTTTTATTTTAGGGAAAATTACATGTAAATACACAAACTTTGCCAAAAATTCATATTTGACGCGAAGTTAGGATTTTACAATTTAATACACCAATTTAATAAGTTGTCCAATTTTAACACAATTTTAATTTCCGGTGACCGGGAAATCTGACGTGTCGATTACGTGTCAACTACTTATCCAGCGTGGCATTGAAGAAGAAAAAACGGTGTCGTCTCAGCCCACTGTTTAAGCCCCCTTTATCTCTTTTTTCTCTCTCCATCTCAAATCACGTTCTCTCTCTCTCTCAATATCCTCAAAGATCGGAAAACCCCACTTATCTGACCTCCTCATCCCCCGTCGCAGCCGGCGGAGGAAAGACTGAGGGCGGCGTGTAACGCCCCGCCCATTTATATTAAGTTTAGAATTTATTTTGAACTTAGATTAAGATGATTTATGCCGGAGAAATGAAAATGAGTTTATTCCAACAAAATTATTTTCAAAAGCTTTTATAAAATTTAGTCTTTTGAATTTTTGTGCATTGCATAAATTGAATTATATGAATGTGATTAATTCTATATGCTAATATTATTTTTAATACTACATGATTTAATTTATGTTAGGCTTTAATTATTTAAATGTGTTGGGCTTTGACAAATATTTATTTGGGCCTTAGTTTTTTTTATTGAAATGATATTCTATAAATACCAAAGCCCAAAAGCCCACACCAACCTCCTCATTTGTACCACAGCCATGAACAGTGTGTTTCACCATGCCTCTACAATTGCTACACTATTCACCCCATGCGCCCACTCCTACAAGTCATACAAAATCCCCTAATCTCAGGGATTTTGGGTAAATTTTTCAACGTCTCACCTCCCTCTTTTCAATCCTTCACGCATGCTTCTACTTTCTATTATTCGTCATTGCTCCTATAAAATATCATCCTCATTCATCTTCTCTCCTTACCACAACAACACAACTTCTACGGTAAAGAATTCTTCTTGTTTATTCAAGCCTCAATCTTCTCATTCATTTTCTAATATCAGCAGATTTCTTTCATATGCAGAGAAAACCATCAAATATCTACCATTTTTACAGAAACCACCGAACAGAATTCATACAAAAAGGTTTCACCTTTCAATTCCTCTACTTATTCATTCATGCTCAACATCATAGTACGAATAAAACCAACTGTAGATAAAACAAAGAGATACTGAATATTGTTCTTACATTTGGTAACATAGATGAAAAGATTAAAAGAATACAGAAATGAAGAATTTATATGAACTGGACTTGTGTGTTGCTGTGTTGGCTTGATGTTGAGTGTGTGCTTGCTGTGGTGAGAATCGAGTAAGGAGAGAGAGGGCAGGCGGCGGTCAGCGGTGGCTCCGAGCTGCTGTCTGGCCGGAGCACGTAGAGAGAGAGAATGAAGCCGAGGGTGCGTGTGTTCTGTTGGCTGGGTCGGAGCTCGGCGGCGGCGGCAGTGGCCTGGCAGCTGCTGTCTGTCGAAGCCAGAGAGGGAGAGAGAGAGAGAGAGAGAGAGAGAGAGAGATGGGGCGGAGGCGGCGTCGTGTGTGGCGTCGTCGCTGCTGGAAATTGAAGCTAGGGCGCAGTCGATCTAGATTTTGGGGATCTAGGGTTGGAGGCGGTGGTGGCCGGCTCTTCGCTGCTGCTGCCGTCGACTGCCGGAGTCGAGAGAGGGGAGGTGGCTGTCGTGGTTTAGAGATCTAGGGCTTTTCAGAGGGGGGGAAAAGGTAGGAGGCGACGTCAATTTGTGTGGGTGTGTGAGCTGTCGTGAGAGAGGGAGACAGAAGGAGATGGAGGTCAGGGGCGGCGGCGGCGGCGGCCGGAGGCCGGCTGCTGTCGTCCGCCGGAAGTGGGAAAAGGGGGGAGCTGGGCGTGCGCTGGTGTGTGTGTGATGTGTGAGTTGTGTGTATGTGCGTGTGTTTTAAAGAAGAGGAAGAAAGAATTTTGGGCCATTGGGCCTCCTTTTAAACATGGGCCGTTTTTAATTAAACTCTGGGCCGAAATTTTAGTTTAAATGGTGGACTGCTATTTACTTTTGTTTGGGCTGCGAATTTTTGAAATAAAATATGTGCTTCCATTTAATTGTTAGACTTCTTTAATTGATTTATTAATTTGACTCTTTAAATAGAGTTTAAATAAATTATTTTTAAAGAATAGTTGCATAATAATATTATTTGTATTATGTGCATATGTCGAATGTATTTACTTAGTTATGTGTTTTAAAAGCATGAAAGAAATTTGCATTAAAATATTTTGCAAATAAAATCATTTTGATTAAATTGGTTTATTTATAAATCCAATTATTTAAGAAAATCGAGCAAGGATATTGTTGGTGTCCTTGACTCAAGAATTTAGTTTTCAAATATTTATTTTTGAAAACCCGGCTAAATGAATCATAGAATGTTAAGCACATCACCATGACTTAAGATTAGATTCAGGAGACCTATTAAGAGTATAGATTTCTTGTAGGCTTTGTGGATCGTGAGGACTAGCGTTGCTATTCCGATTCAGAGTTAAGAATAAACGACAGGCATTGCCTAATCAGGTGGGCTTATTTTCCAAATGTATGATTTAGCTATTGAGCTTAAATGTTTCAATGAAATGAAAACTGTTTATCCGATAAAATATTTTTGTGCACTCTGCTCTGTTTAAGGCTCGTAACAATGAATCGATCGAGGTTCTCTCTTGACCTAACACGTTATTTGAGAATTGTGTACACCTATTAGCTGACTCGGTGGGTTGATCTCCATTCGGGCACTAATCATGTATGAGGCGTTATAAGGGTGCTCGACGGGATGTGTTCCGGAGCATTGGGTCCCAAATGGGAACTTGACTGGGTTACGCCCTCAGTTCAAGTAAAGCAGGAGTAATGGATCCGTCGGTGGCTAAAAGGTCCGGGATCACAGCGAGTAACGGAAAGGGAGCGTGACAATTGCGCGCAATATAATAAAATGTTTTAACATGCTTAGAAGTTATTTCAATTTAAAACCTTCTAAGTCATGTCAAGTATAATTGGATAAATTGCTCTTATGATTATGAAATGTTTATAAAATGCTAGCCCACTAAGTACATTAGTACTTAGCCCAAAATTACTTTCAAATGTTTTCAGGTTGATTGGTCGGTGCTGACGGGGCAGAGCTGAGGCTAGGGTTCAACTCCGTATTTTGTCTTCCGCTGTTGCACTAGCTCTCATTTGTCTTATGTTTCTCTAACTTAAGACCTTTATGTTAAATTCTGAATTATGTTTCTTATCGAGTGTAGACTCTCAACTTCTAGCTCTATGATATTTAACGTTGGTTATCAGAAGCATGAAACCAAACTTGTGATCCTGAAGTTTAGAATGTTGTTGATTGATTAGTATCACTTGATTTCTATCTTTCTTCATTCAAAGGGCGTTGCCCGACCTTTTTATTCTATTATCTGAATTTCACAAGGTTCTTCCCTTGTTTATTTCTATGATTTTAGTCGCACCTCGATTATAGTTTATTCCTTCAAGAATTGGGGTGTGACACGGCGGCGGCGGCGCGGTGGCTTGAAATTGGGGATCTTGCTCTATGTGTTATTATGTGCGAGTTCAGGGAGATAGAGGGGAAGGGACAGAGATGTCGGTGGTGGCCGAGGGAGGCGATGCCGCCGGGAATCGATGGTGGACTGCGAATCGATAGGAAGAATGCGAGGTTTCCTGGTCGCCAGGATCCTGACCACTGATTTTCGAGGTATGGAGCTCAAATCTATTGTGGATGGCACGCGGAGGAGGTCCGATTGATTGTGGCGGAATGGTTTCAGAGATTTTCACCGATTTTTTTACGAAGATGGTAATAGATTTAGGAGAGAGAGAGAGAGAGGCGATCGAGAACTTCAAATTACCCAGATTGGTGGAAGATTCTCGTCGATTTGGAGAGAATGGCCGGTGGTGGAGAGAATGGCTCATTTTTTTTGCGATGAACAGTAGTTGGAGAAGAACAAACTTACCGGCGAACGGAGTGGCGCGTGCCGGAGAGACACGTAGGCGCCACGTCAGATTTTAATTTGGGGGGAATGAAAAATGTGTCAAAATTGAACAACTTCTTAAATTGGTGCATTAAAATGTAAAATTCTAACTTCGCGTCAAATATGGATTTTCGATAAAGTTTGTGTATTTTGGTGCAATTTTCCCTTTATTTTATTGAGCTCTTCGACTTTTTTTTTTTTTGGTATTGAGGATTCGATATTTTCTTTTAGCATATATAGAATTATATTCATCAATTTCGTTAATAATTTATTACAGACATAAATAACTGCTACTCCCTCCATCTCAATTATAGATTTATTTTTATTTTTTGAATATCTAAAATATAATTTTTCTGCTATCATGGACGGAGGAAGTATTTGTATAATTTTCTTTTTCAATAAATTTTCTAAATCTTTGTACAAAATCAAGTCAATCTACATAATTGGGATAGAGGGAATAGAGGTGGCAAATGGACCAAGTCGGGCCAACCCGAATCGGCCCAACAGGCTTCGGGATCGTACTAACTTTACCCGAAATTTGATCAGATTATAAATTAGCAAGCCCAATTCAACCTCCCTCAAGCCACGGGGCAATTGGAACAAATCTAGTCAGTAATTTTCTTTTTCCTCAAATCCTATTATTTTGCTGTTAAATGTTAATAGAAAAAATAAATTAAGTCAACTAACATCAAATCAAATAATCAATTTATAAATATATTTATAAACAAAATAAAATCTAAATTAATAAATGAAAACTCGATAAAAATTATTTTAATAGTAATTAATAAATATCATCAATAATTAAAAGATTCAGCATCAACAATATTATTTTTTTGATAAATTTATAATATTAAATAAAGAAATTAAAAGGACGTGCCACTGAATCTTCTTTGTTTAATCTCTATTTTATAGAAAATATAAATAATTATATATACTTTAAAACACAAATTAAGATTATATCATTTGGAAAATATTACTTTGATAAGGAGGTACTATTTTGTGTAAAGAATATTCTATATTACTTAAGTCTTCCGTCACACAAATTTAGTTTTGTGAGATTATCTCACAATTTATTTATTTATTTGTAAAAATGAGATACAACACAAATTTGATTTTCATGTCAATAGTGAGCGACTCTGATATAATGTTTTCTCCATAAATTAATTATATACTCATTTAATATTTAATTAATAGATCTTAATTACCTAACCTATAAGGAGTGCTTGAATCACATGTGGCTTTAGATGATTGACTCACAACTAGTAATCATTCTTCAAAAGAAAAAACATTTAATAACAAAAATCAAGAACTTCGTTGAAGATTAAAGGGGGCTCACAGCCACCCTATGCATTTATGTGTGTTTGGGAATGTTCTTGACTATACTTTTGATTTTATTAATTAGCATTTAATATCTGGATGGTGCCAAAAAAAATCAACCCATTATTATTCTCTGTCGGCGTGCTTTAGTTAAATTTCGGATCTTACTCTTGTGCTCAATAAAAAAAATTAACCGTTCCATTTTTCATGTAATAATTAAGATAAATTATATATTTATCCATTTTTTAGATTAAGAAAATTGCCCGTTGGAGACTGTTACTCGAGAATGAAAGATATACTCAATCATCTTCATATAAATTTCATACAATACAAAATTATACATATCAAGGAAAATTATAATGCTATATACTCCCTCCATCCCATGAAGCGTGACCCATTTCTTTTTGGCACGGGAATTAAGAAATTGATATTTTGTGTGTTAAGTGTGGTAGGTGAAACAGAGCACCTTTTTTTCCTTTGCCATGTCTCGGCTGAGATATGGTCTGACATTCTTCTTTGGATTGGGAAGCAATCGACCCTTCACCATTCGGCGTCTGATCACTTTCGCGCGTTCAGAAACCTTGGAGAAAGGAAGGATATCCCATTACTTTCTGGGATTTGGCTTTGTGTTATCTGGTCGATGTGGAAGGGGAGGAATGAATGCAAATTCAGCCAGGCCAAGTGGAACAAAGATAAACTGATGCTGGACATTAAAGTGAGAGTGTGGAGTTGGAAGACGGTATACAAGGTGGCAACTCTTTCTGAGGACTTCAGGAGTTGGTTCTCGAACGTAGGTCTCCATCCCTAGAGCCTACGCTCATGAGGTTCTCTGCCTCTTGCTTCCTTTGGTCTGAAGCCTTGCTGTTGAACGAATGCATACCTTTCCAGGAAGTAGCAGTTTGTTGATCTCTTGACCGTGAGTTTGGTTTGCTTCTGGGGCGGAAGTCTGTTTTTAGATGTTACCCATATCTCCTGAATCTGATCTGTGGCTCTTTGGGGAAGTGGCTTTCGCCTGCTGTCATTTTTTTGCTGCAAGCTTTTCTCTTCCTTTGGTGACTTTTTTTCATTTGCTGTTATGCCTTTCTTGGCCTTGTTTCTTTCTTGGTTCCTAAAGGTACTTCTGGTGCCGTCTTTCTCAATAAAATGATACCTTTCCTTATCAAAAAAAAAGTGTGGTAGGTGAAAAGGTAAATAAATGGTAAATTTTTTGCTATTTTTAGAAACAGGTCAAGCTTCGTGGGACAACCCAAAAAGGAAAGTGGATCACGCTTCGCGGGACGGAGGGAGTAATATGTGTAGTTATATTTTTTGACTTAAAAGTTTTCAAATTTTTACTCTCTATTTTCTCTCTATTAAGTGGAGAAGAAAATGAAGAGAATATATTTAGTTCTAATATTAAGACATGAGTATAATTGAAAATTGAACTTAATTTTATTTTAAAATTTTAAGATATGACACTTAATTAAAAGGACCAAAAAAAGTCTACAATGACACTTATTTGAAGACCGAGCGACTAATTTATAAGTGACAAAAATAAAAATTTACTACTATAACTTTTTGAAAAGAAATTAAGAAGCTTTTTTTTTAGGGAAGAAATTAAGAAGCTTGATCATAATATCTTAACGAACTTCTCTAGTTCCAATCAATTCAGTTTTTAGTAAGGATTGATAGCTTCATGATTATTAGACTTAAATGTATGCAGTATTTTTAGAAATAAAAATGAATATATTGAAAATTACTCCATTCGTCCCAATGACATGTATTCTATTTTAGATCGTCCTATTATAAGTGGCTTATTTTTATATACAAAAAATTTAAATTTTTAAAAAATGTAGATTTTATTACTTTTAATTAATTTATATATTTTTATTAATTTTTATGTCAAAAAATTTTGAGCTAGTTATGGGGCAATGTAGGGAGTATAATGCGTTAAAGTATGCTCTTCCAAAATTTATAAGTATGATATTTGAATGAATATTTTGTAGTTCAACACTCTGCATAGAAAACTAATCATTACTGTCATCTTTTAAACTAACTTCGGAAGAGTATAGCTGGATATCAGCCATGAGTCATGTCAGTCTAATTTTAATTATAGTTATTATTCTTCAAAGTACTTTTAAAAAAAATCTTAATTTTCTTGTTTAGGAATTTTGTGGTCCCAAAACTAGGTATTTTTCAGCCGTAATTGGAACACAATCTTTGGACCCACTTAATAAATAATTTGTTGATTATATAAATATATATAGGAGAGAAGAGAGATATTTATCTAATGGGCAATTCCTACTCAAGTACAATATGGACCATTTTGTGTAGTCAAATACAATTGATAGGGCATTTTTAGGGTATAAAAAGTATTTATTGTTAATTTAATAGGCTCAATTATAATCTGATCATTTAAAAGTCTTTTTTCGGGGATGCTCTGTTATTGACAACTCAAGAAATTTCATTTAATACAAAATCCCTTTTACGGCTGAGGCCGGCCTAAATATAAAAGCTGCAAATTTGCTATCAATAAACCCAAAGCTGCGTAGATATGATTGTTTCTTTCTTTCTTTTTTAATTGGCTGAAAGAAATTAGTATC
Organism: Salvia miltiorrhiza; assembly: GCF_028751815.1. Classification (NCBI taxonomy): domain Eukaryota; kingdom Viridiplantae; phylum Streptophyta; class Magnoliopsida; order Lamiales; family Lamiaceae; genus Salvia; species Salvia miltiorrhiza. The sequence goes on from NC_080387.1 coordinate 39,117,164, forward strand.
TGTTATACATGACCAAGCCATGACTATTTTCCAAAATTTATCACATTTCAATATTTTGTTATTAAATGAAATATAAAGCTAAGAATGGCGGAAAATGGATTTTAGCACAAAAATAACGAGATAAAGTAGTTAATAAAGCGTTATTAAGTAGGGTTGGATTAATTGGAACTCTCTAACTTTTCCAATTAGTTGGAGGAGAACGCGACGAAAATTGAATTACTAAACTCGCTCTTCATATCGAAAAAGGTCGATTTGTTTGGGTGTTGTCAAATATAATAATTTAAAGGGGTAATTGCTTATAAATTTATAACGTTTACATGAAATTGGTTTTTGCTCCGAATTTAAAAAGTCTACTTTTAAATACATAACTTTTTACTTTTGTCTCAAATTTGTCTGGTGATCGATTTTTGCTTATGTCGGCGCCGAAAATGACACAGTGGCAACCGGAATTGACATGTAAAAAAAATTTAAAAAAACAAGAAAAAAAACACCTCATCATTTTCCCCCAACCTCACCCACTCTCAAACCTTAATTTCCCCATCTTCCCCAACCCGCCGCTGCCCATGCTGCCACCATCGCCGCCTGTCGCCCCCTCCCCCTCCAGACCCGTCGGCCTCCCCCTCCCCAGATCTGTCATTCTTTCTCTATCTCTCGAAATCGGTCGCCGTTGTTTCCCTCCGGCTAAGCCACTCCGATCTCGGGCACCACCATCGGCCCTCTCTCGATTCTCTCCCTCGACGATCACACGCACGCAGTGCAGGGCGCCGTCCCTTTCTCCATCGATGTCGAAGGAACCAAATATGAGGATCTTCACTTCATCATCACTCAACACATCCTGTCGGCTACCACGCTCGAAATCCCTAGCCCTCTCAAATCTCATTCGGCTGTATCGCCGATCGTGGGACTGCACCATACACGCAGAGGCAGATCGAAACTCTTATATCGGGGAGCATCCCCAATTTCTTTCGGCTGCTCTCGATTCTAAGAGAAAAAGGGGAATTGATTCATCTCTCTAAAAACACCACAAACATTCCCCCTAAATGTCGCAGCCCGCCCTAACTAAGGATAGTTAAGTCGAGTGATCTACGACTAGGGATGGGGTTAAAGAATAAGGGGAAGAAAGGGGCGTCATTTGGAACCGTATAACTTACTCAACATAAGAAAACTCGTCATAATTTCTCATTAATACTCACTTAAAACAGTCTATGAAAGACAACATAAAGCTTAATTAATATTATTAATCAAGTTGTACATCATATGAAACCATTCTCTTAAGACTCGTAGTATGACATAACATACTATAACATCATAACATTTTGCAGCGGAAAGTAGCTAGACATATGTATGAAGACATATTCTAGACAGGTTAACTTCGTTTATTAACAACCCTGGAGACTCCGCTCATTGCAGCACCATCATCACATCAGCTCAACCTGCACATTTAGAAAACATATGCAGGGCTGAGTACAAAAGCACTCAGTGAACACATGCCAAACATCTCATTCTTATAAAGCTATAAATATTGTCATTGCCATTTCATATGCATAATACAAGGAATTTGTAGAAAGGCCCTGTATTAGCTAAACTCATTTTCATTTCCTCAAAGTTGTCTGCGCAGACTTTTCTCATCAGGTAAGTATCATATCTGTTATAACATCAAGTACTGAGAGGGAGGCCTCTCTCTGCAGCACTGTGATCGGCCAACCCGCTCGATGACTCACGACCACCTCAGGGTACACAAATCCTTACTAGTATCTACACTAGCATAGGACCGAATTCTTCATCTCAAGCAGATAGATAACATACCAAAACATCAAAAATTTGGCAATGCAATAACTTCAATATAACATCCTTCATATAATAATTCCCTTCATTTCATTTCATTTCATAAAGAACCATTCATCATTTGATCATTTTCATAAAATCGAAACTTAACAATTATATCATGTCATTCATTTCATTTCGTATAAGAGGCCTGTATGCAGGGGATCTCTATATACGTGTTTAAGAAAGCCCACCTCGTTGTGTCTCTGTATCAATGAGTAACGTCACTCTCTCCCTCAAGTCGTTACTTCCCAAAAGGACCTTCATCGATATGAAGAATCAGTGAGAAGTTATTAAAGAAAACTCGATTAATAATCTAATCTCTTTTATGAAACATTAGTATCTCTAATGTTCATCTCTCTTTTGACCCCAAATCCTAATTTCACTAAGAAATTATAATGATTATTTGATGATATATCAAAGTATTCACTAAAAATTTCGGCATGACCTATTCATACATAATGTCAGCCACGACATTTCAACGTGTGAATCTCACTACGTGAACTCGTCTCTCGACTCAAAACTTAACATCTTGACATCTCTTCAACGCAAACCAACAATTCAAAATCATCTAAACTCTTTATCAGTAAACTATCATTTATACTCGAAACCAAATGTTCGAGTGTCAGATACCAACATTTATGTGCGTTAATCATAACTCTCACACTCACTCCAATTAGACACATAATCGATATCAAACTCAAATAATAAATTATATCTTAACAATTTATCATGCTCATAATTCTCAATTAAATTTTCAACTTAGTAATTAAATACTACATTCCAACTTTAATTTATTAACATACTTCTCTAATTTATTTCTCATTGAAACACAATATATCTAATTCATGCTATCTTCTCATACTTGGTCATTTTATATGCATTTCTCATGCAACTCAAAAAGCTCGATAACTTACTAATCATGCTTATCTAATAAATACTCAAATAATTCATATAGTCTTACTAACATAGCATTAACTCATATGCAGTACTAGTTCACTCACATGACTTCACATACTCTACATATTTCAACTTAGTAAATTATCGAATAATTAGAAAATTTGTATTTAATGGAAATAAATTCCCAAAATTTAAATACAAATATTTTTAATTATTCTAAACACATTGGCATGCTCAAATGAACTCAATTAAAATCGAGCATCGCTCGTCTCTGGCCTTATGACTCGCGGCCTTCATCAATTTTGAACATCGGTGTTCAAATAAATTTAAGTAAATTATACGTGCAATATTTAATAAATATAACATATATATATATATATATATATATATATATATATAAACTCAAACCATTCAAATAAAAATCAAATATTCACATCCGGGAATCAAACCATTCGGTTCTCATGCTTCTCGTTTCTAACATTTCTCGAAAATTCTCAAATTAATCTAGCATGCTCATGTGATATCGTAGAACACATATACGCAATAATATTCATCATGCAACGTCCCAAACTTCACGAATTTAAATAATCATGCTCTAAACACTAATACAATTTTCGTGCTTGGAAAAATACGAATTTAATATATATCGATCCTAGCATACCCCTAAGCACAAATATCAAGTCAAAACGATCAAATAAAAATCGAAAGACAAGCTAACGGACAAAATGACGAGCTGCCCTCGTGGGTTTCATAGCTACGGTTCGTTTCGTTCTTACTCTCTTCATTAAACATGCTCAACATCTACCCAAGAACAACATACTAAAATTTCACGACGATCCGACGTCGTTTCAAAATAAAGTCGAGAATCGACGTTTTTCGACGTCGACGAAAATCGAAAAGAAAACCATCAAAACGTAGGTAGAGATCTTACCTACTTAGATATGTGTTCGAAACGATGATCGGGGCTCGTCTTCTCGCTCAAAACGGAGCTCAAAAGCTCAAGCTTCTCAACAATGGTGTTTGGCGTGAAAATAGTGTGTGTTTAGTGTGTTTGTGTGTGTGCTGCGTGAGTTGTGTGTGTGGGCTGCGTGAGTTATGTGAGATAGAGGGATAGTGGGCGGTTGGGGGGTGGTTAGGCGTAGGGTAGGTTAGATATTTAGGATATTAACCCGTTAGTCGTTAAATATCTTGTTTCGTCTCGTTTTAACGACTAACAACTCATACTCTTCGTTACTCGCCCTCTTAACTCCTACTCACTTTCATTACACACATAATTCCATATAAATATAGAAAACGCAAGCTCGTTCTCGAAATTCTGATAAACGAGCTCGGTTCGTTTATCGAGAAATCCCAGTTTACTATTCACTCGTCGTCCAAAAATAAAAACTTTCATTATTGGACTCGTATCGAAAAACTAAGAATATTTCTCGACGACGTGCACGTATGATTTTGAAAGTCGACAAAAAGACGAAATAGCAGTATTTTACTATTCATCGTCAAAAAGTCAAAATTTTCAAAAACGTCTTAACGGACTCAGATCTCACTTCCGAGTTCATCGTTCTCATTCAAATAATTATCTCGAATTATTCAAATACTCAAACTCAAATACGGATATAAAATCCCACATCATTCTCACATCATCGAAAGAACATCTCAACATCTTAAAAATAACAAGAAAACTTCATATAACTCTTCATCTCTTTACAAAGTAAATCAAACAAGGGATCTAAACCCTAACTACTCAAACTCAAGCAATTAAACACGTCATCAAAAGCCCGGGTATTACACTAAAATCCATGCCGTCATCTCCGAAAATTCGACGAGACTCGCCACTACTGCTTCAGTCGAACGGCGAGGAACAACTGTTCATTTCCCAATTTCTCAAATTCCCAGTTGTTACGATATCCCACATCGGTTCCACATGAAAGTGTGGAATGGTATATAAGAGGGGGTCAACCCTTTACCTTTGACCATGGTTTTGGGTTAAGTTAGGGCTCCCTAACTTATATGCCTAACAATTTGGTCCGACCTGCCGGATCCGGACGTTTACGGAAAGGGGCTGCCGATGGTGGGCCTAGGGGTTGCCACCCCGGATGGGCCTAGTGTGGGTTGCCACCCGGGAAGTGGGCCCTGTGCAAGGGTGCCCTGTGCAAGGGTGCCACCGTTCCGTGTGCCGTCCGTGGACGTCCGGTCTTAATGGGGGATGGATTGTTACGATATCCCACATCGGTTCCACATGAAAGTGTGGAATGGTATATAAGAAGGGGTCAACCCTTTACCTTTGACCATGGTTTTGGGTTAAGTTAGGGCTCCCTAACTTATATGCCTAACACCAGTTATCCGGAGAAGAGGAAGACAAGGGAGGTTGAGGGGTGAGAGAGCGGCGGCGGCCGACGGCGATGGTGGCAGCAGGGGCGGTGGCAGGCAGCAGCGCGTTGGGGAAGATGGGGAAATTAGGGTTTGAAAATGGGGGAGGTTGGGAGAAGATGATGATGTATTTTTTTTTTCTTTTTTTAATTTTTGTTTCCACATGTCAATTCTGGCTGCTACCGTGTCAATTCTGGCATCGGCGTAAGAAAAAATCGATCACTGAACAAATTTGAGAAAAAAACGAAAGGTTATGTATCTAAAAGTAGACTTTTTAAATTAGGAGCAAAAATTAATTCCGTGTAAACGTTATGGATTTACAGGTAACTATCCCTAATTTAAATAGAGAGGATTCCGAATGTCGAAAATCTATCTAAATGCAATATGTAGAGCTAAGTGCATATTTTTCATGAAGAATCTAAGATTCACTACTGTGATTTATCTCTTCTCTATGATTTGTTGATTATTGCTCCATCCGTCCACCAATTAAAGTCTCATTTTGTGGTCGACATGAAAATTAGGAAAATTGAAAAAAAAAATCACGAGTGAGATAAAAGGGTAGTGGGTAAGATATATTAGATTACTTTTACTAATTTTTTATTAGGAGATTCCTTTTACTTTTTGATTTATTTTTATTAGCATTTGTAATTTATTTCCCTTATTTTCATTCCTTATTTTACATTAAATTTTTGTTTTTTTTTTTCAATTTTAATTTGTTTTTCCTTCTTTACTTTACAAATTAATATTGACAGATTAGTTTTCGTTCATATTTTCCTTTTATCAATCTTTCACATTTTCTATTTATATATACCTTCTGTCACCTCCTATCATTTTTTTTTGCTTGTCAATTTCAAAACATACAGTTGAGTAAAAGAATAAATAAATACACAAATAAACTTTACAACCACCTGACAAGAGAAAATTTTGGAGGCAAATTGAATTTTTCATTCATTCAAGGAATCTAAAAGTACATGAGATCCCTTCAAAACTTTGGAGGGAAGATGAAACTCCAACTACCAACAAATGGTTCTATAAATGCTGCCATAAAATATGTCCATGTTCCACTATTAAATATTGCATTCAATACTCACCAAATCAAAGAAAAACATTGAAAATGGCCTTACATATGTCTAAACTAGGAGATGATGACAGAAATAAACTTGCACAGTGGCTACTTCAACATAGCACTGGAGGTAAGCTGCATTATGGTGCCAAAAAGGAGGCTCCCCATCATTTCAAAGTTGATTTGAAGACTATTTGGAGGATTTGGAGCCAAGCATAAAATCAAGTGGCATGTGGTGTACATGTCCAGGTAAAGTCAATTAGGAAAGGTTGCATACACAAAGATAAGAGGAAAATAGATGTAAAAAAAGTGAAAAAACTTTCTGTCTTAGAAAGATCTTCATTAGAGCATCCACAATGGTGGTGTCTTAGAGGGGTGTCTTAGGAGTGGGCCCCACCTAAGACACACCCCTCTCCAATGCATTGTGTCTTAGGTGGGTGCTTAGATCTCCATTTCCACAAAATTCATATTTCTACACTTTTATTTTTAAAATTCAAATTTCATTAAAATTAAAATTCTACATTACAATAATTTAAATAAAATTAAAAACATAATTAAAATACGATAATAAAATTAAAAATAACATAATTTCCTAATTTAAATAATTCCTCGACGCTTGAGCACTTCTTGGACTAGGTGGTTGTGCAAGGCCAATTGTGCATCCGTCATACCCGTCGTGTCCTTGTTCAAGAGCTTCGTATCCATCTCCTCCCGTTTCATCTCGGCTTGCATTTTTTTGGCCTCGGCGATTTCCCCCGTTTTGAGAGCATGCTCCTTCATGCTTTCGGCCACCTTCTCGAGGGCGTCGGAGAATGCCGATCCTCCTCCCGAAGACCCTTCTCCCTTCTTCGCCTTGCCCTTGTCTCACTTTGCCGCTTTTTGGCCTTGGGGTCTCGCCGTGACACTCAGCTCCGAAGAAGTAGTGGTTGCTTCACCATCGGAGCCCTTCGACTTTTTGGCGGAGTGGACATCCCCGGCTTGCGACGTGAATCTTTGGCAGTCACGAAGCACTTTCCAAGCTTTGACGTAGGAGAATTGCTTCTTGAAATTCGCCTCGAACATCGTTTGGGCTTGTTGGAAGATTTGATCGTCGCTCATACCACTCCCCCAATTGTCCTTGCAAGTGTTGTAGAAGCCCTCGAAGAATTTTGTCTCCTTTTGGACACGGGCGAAGTGGGACTTGAGATGATCCGGCTTTCGCGGCGGCGCTCCCGACGTATTGAGCGCGTTGAACTTCTCGGCGATTGCTCCCCAATATTGGAGCAACTTTTGGGAGGTCCCCAAAATTGGATTGTGGGTTGCCTCCGCCCACAATATTGCCACGAGCTCGGTTTCCTCGCTAGAATATGCAGCGCGGGTGCCCTTGGCTTTCGGCTTCACCTCCTCCGGCTCTTCTTGAACGTTGGCGTTCGCCGCCGGCGTAGGAACATTTCCCGTAGCCAAGACATTCGAGGCTTGTGAAAATGGAGCAAACTCCATCATTGGAACCCTCGATCCGCCTTGTTGCTCCATGTATTCATCGAATTCACGATCCATCTTTGGAAATGTAGAAGAGAGAATTTTTTTTGGGAGAGAATTGTAGTTGAAGATGTTGGTGAATTTGAAAGAATGGAAGGAAGAGTAGTATTTATAGAAGGGGAAAAAAGAAAAATAAAAATAAAAAATCAAAATAACCGTTGAATTTGCAACGGTCATTTTTTTTTTAAAAAAAAAATTGGAAACGGTCGAATTTTGCCAAAATAGCCGATTTTTGTATTTTTTTTAAATTGGGCGCGTCCGAGGACGCGCCATCTCCTCTCCTCTCTCGCCCCGTGTTGTAGCCTCGATCCCGCCTCGCATCTGGGCGCCCCTCCAGCGCGCGGCCGCCTCCTTCGCCCCGGATCGACACCGCCTTCGACTTTGGCGCTGTGGATGCTCTTAAGAATTATGTCTACAAACCTAGGTGTCTCTAAGTCTTTGATTCACAAGTGGGTGAAGGAGAAAAAACTGAAACCACATAGATGAGAAATGCCTAGACTTACTTGGAGTCTCAACAACTTAGTTTATTAGGTGAAAGTGGATTTATAAAATTTCAAAGCATGTATTACACCATTCATATAGATGAGAAATGGTTTTACCTTATCAAAACTAAGGACAGATATTACCTCATGCCAGATGAAGTAGAACCGTATAGGACATGCAAATCAAAGTACATTCCCAAAATTATGTTTATGTATGCTGTAGCAAGGCTTATAATTGATATAGATGGCACAATCCTATTTGATGGAAAGTTTGGCATCTTTCATTTCACAACAAAAAAAGCAGCAAAAAAGAATTCAAAAAATAGAACCAAAGGTACCATGGAAGTGAGGCAAATTTCAACCATTACTAAGGAAATCATCAAAGCTTGCCTTATTAAAGAGATAAGCTAATCTATTTTTTTTTTAATGCTATCAGAATCTATTACAGATTTATCACTTAGCCCTTTTTTTGGCAGATGGTCCCAATGTTTAAAGCCAAGTGGCCACAGATGTCAAGCAAACACATATTTATCCAACAAGATAATGCCAAACCCACATAAACCCTGATGATCCAGAGTTTCTAGCGGTTGCAAATACTGATGGATTTAAATTCCGACTAGTATGCCAGCCAGCTAATTCGCCGAATACAAATGTGAATGATCTAGGGTTCTTTAGAGCTATACATACATTTAAAGATAAAAACCAGCTAGTGATGTGGAGGAGCTACTAAAGAATGTGAAAGTTGCCTATGAGAAATACCCACGAGATAAGCTCAACAATATTTTCTTCACTTTGCAAGGCTGCCATCATGAAATAATCAAGGCTAAGGGTGGGAACGACTACAAAATTCCCCATATGAACAAAGACAAACTCACAAGACGTGGGATGCTACCACATTGTATCCAGGCTGAAAAAACACTTGTAAGGGAAAGTCTACAGTTCATACAGTTGGTGTCAAGTGAAGAAGCTGAAATTTTCAACCATTGAGATGTAATAGAAGGACTTCATCAAGTGGGCAGTAGTAAGTAGAAATCTCTAGAGTAGTGCAGGATTTACATATACAAACACCTTGCAACAATCTTTTGAGGTGTTTGCAATGTAAATCAATTTTGGATTCCAGCAGCATGGGCTCCGATTCAGAGAGTTCGAACCCCGCCACATCAGATTCCAATAGAATGGGCTCCGATTCAGAGCGGTCGAAACCCGCCACTTCGGATTCCGGCATCGTTGACTCCGATTTAGAGTATTTTTTCTCATGATTATTCTTTAATCATGTTTTTTGTTAATAATTGTGCCCAAAAGTATGTGGTCATACTTAATAGGACAGATGGAGTATTTTTTTCTCATAAATTAACAACTAAACGAAAAAATTTAAGATCGTGTTACAATAGATTCAAACATAAAACCTTTGGCTTTAGATATTAATTACTCTATCGATAGGTCAACACACGTACACAATCACATATTTATTTTACCTAAAAAATGAAATACTTTGTTTTACATTATAACTCACAACACAATGAATATTCTATATTCAAATTTACTCTTATATTCTCTCCTTATTTTTCTAAAAAAAATTGATATTATTTTCTAACGAGGTGGACTTGGGTGCGGCAAGCCGTCCGATCTTGTCTATCCAAAAAGAACAAAAATGATTCATCTATCTGTCCACCGCCCCATTCAGCCTGATACATATGCCCACGTAGAGCTTTTCAACTTGTCCATCCAAAAAGAAGAAGATTGATTTATCAGGCTTTTTCAACCTGATGTTGAGGTGTTGCTCTGCCATCAACGACTATGCTAAAATCGGTACGCTGACGACAATGCCCTCCAGCACCGAATTCCAACCGTTGTGACTCATAAACCCTCTCACGCCATCATACTTCAGCTTTAGCACCTCGAGCTGATCAATCCACTATCTGTGACGCCTGGGGATGAAGTGCGGAGTGATCGTCGGTACAAAAGAGGCACGGACAAGGAGCGGCTCCGATTGAGACTTCTAAGCGGAGGGGCGCAGGACTGAACCGAAACACACCCGAACGAGAGGGATTCTGAGAATATACAGGTATGGGACTGCATATTCGAGGAGAGCTTAAATGATTTGATAGGTGCTACTCATATCAACAAGGTGCATCTTCTTTTCTGGTGCCCACATGGAAGAAACTCCAAGGTTAAGCGTGCTTGGCTTGGAACAATTTTAGGATGGGTGACCCCCTGGGAAGTTTCTCGGGGAGCGTGCGAGTGAGGACAAAACACGCTAGAAAAGACTCGTGTTGGTCTGTGGGGACAGCCGTCAAGTCTTGAGCCAGGCTGTTACACTATCTCACCAGAATTCCTCTCCCTCGAAGTCTCTCTTCAAAATTAAACCATTTCTGACTTCAATAACCATAAAAAAGAACTCACCTCTGATCGTTCCAACACAAAAGAAATCTCCCATATTTACTTTGACGATACCTTCCCCTGCATTTCAAACGCAACATATAAAATCAACCTATCCTCAGCCAGTCTATTGAGTCTAATGGCATTGATCCATGCCGATTTTACTTTCTTAATTGTTGTTTTTTTTGGTAAAATAATTTGTTTGTAAAAATGATCATGATAAGTCTTATTTGCTCTTAAGAAAAATCTTATTTAATTTTATAACAAATCTTTATTTACTTTTAACTAAAGTTTCCTTTTTGAATAAAAATGTTATTATTTTTAAGAAAAGTCTTATTTGTTCTCCAGACAAGTCTTATTTGTCTTAAGAAAAGTCTTATTTGAGTTTATGAAAAGTTTGATTTACATTTAAAGTGAAGTCTCATTTACGAATAAAAAGTTTTATATACTCTTAAAAAATATCTTATACATTTAAGAAAAGTTTTATTTGCTCTTTAGAAAAGTCTTATAGATTTTATAAAAAGTATGATTTACATTTACATTTAATCAAAGTTCCATTAATGAATAAAATGTTTTATTTGTTCTTATGAGAAAAATCTCACTAGTTTTGTGAAAAAATCTAAATTACGTTTAAACAAGTCACATTTATAAGTAATAAATATTATCCCTTCTTCACTTCCCCACTCTCCATGTCTCCATCTTATTTCTCCAACTTGTCCTCTACAACACCGCCACCATCAATGCCTCGTAGCTCACATGCACCGCCAACAGCCCCTCTAAACCCCATCCTGAACCCCATGACGAACCGTTGCTGCCATTCCTACCAGATATTACAAACCTAAGTGCACCCTAGCCCACACGCTCCCTTGCAGTACCTCACCAGCCATAATCTGCGTGGAATTCCCCAGCTCGCACAATCCCGCTATTGGCAGTGCTGCCACTGTCAGCTCCAGGATCTTGTCATTGTCCGCCCCCAGCTCCGGTCAGTGGCGGAGCTAGGAATTTATATGGGGGAGAGGGGGGGTGAACTATTACGGGAGTTCAGGGGCGGTAACACCATATTTTTTTTGGGAAAATGTGCAGATTGGCCCTTAAAGTAGTAGCCCCTATAGCGTATAACCCCTCTTACTCACTGTGTGTGCAACTATACCCCCGAACTCAAAAAAATCGTGCAATTAGGCCCCTCTGATTTAACGCCGTTTAACTCCCGTTAGTCAACTCTCATCTCTCATCTCGCTCGCTCAGCTCTCTCTCTCTCGGCCACTCCACCGCGGCCGCCACCTTCCACCACCATCACCACCAGCCACTCCTCCACGACGCAACCGCAGCAGCTGAACGGCAGCAGCAACAACAGCCGAACAGAAGCAGCAACAGCCGCCGAGCGCAGCAGCAGTGCGCGAACTCAGCCGCACCGCCCTCGTCGCGCTGCCGCTTCGTCCTGCCACCGCCACGACCCTCCTACGCCGCCACCCTCGCAAAACCAGCCAATGAGGTCGTGGAATCGCAAGGGAAACGCCAGAAAAGTCCCCTATCCTCTCGCTTGAAACTTGAACAAGGGCTCAAGTAGGCTCTCTTCACAGGTTTATTTCGTCGCCGATCGGCCACTAGGCCACGAACCGGCAACGCGTAGCCGTTCACCCATCTTCAGGCTACCACCAACAAGAATTGAAAAGCTCAAAAACTCTCTACATCTCTCGAACCAACAACCGCAATACCCTCCGGCGAAGCGACGTCGGTGAACAATCTCTTGTTTGCAGTTTCAGAAGTTTGAATTCTATGATCCAAAGACTCATTTCTATATGTCGCCCCGGTTCCTGCCACCAACCAAAATCGACAATTGCAAGGTAACTATGATGGTCTTCAGAAAAGCACGAAGGAGAAGGTGGATTGCGGTGGTGGCGAGCGGCGGCTCGAGGGCGGCGGCAGACAGAGGTCGCGAGAGAGAGAGAGAGAGAGAGAGAGAGAAGCGAGAGGTGATGGTGGTGTCGGAGCTAAGGCGTGGCTATGGCTAGGAGCTACTGCAACTGCGGTGGCTGCCGACGAAGGGCGGCGGTGTGGTTGAAAGGAGAGAGGTCGAGCGAGTATTTTGAGAGAGAGAGAGAGGGGGCATTTTGGGTGATTGAAGTGAGGGCCCCATAGATTTGAATTTAAAAAAAAAAATTGACTAACAGGAGTTAAACGACGTTAAGTCAGAGGGGCTTGATTGCACGGTTTTTTTGAGTTCGGTGGTTTAGTTGCACACACAGTGAGTAAGAGGGGTTATATGCTATAGGGACTACTACTTCAAGGGTCAATCTGTACTTTTTCCCTTTTTTTTAGTATTCTATATATTTTAGACATTTTTACTTAAAAAACAAGTATAATATTAATAAATACTAATATTTTCATAGATTATATAATTCAAATACATTAGAGACAGTGCGGCGTAGCGTGGAGTGATACACCTGGCAGAGAAGAAGAATAGGCTGGTGCCGTAAATGAATTCTGAATTTGTTTCCCCTCTCTCCCTATGTTTTTTTATTATATTCCCTCTCTCTCTCTCTTTACTTACTACAATATCATTTATGAATAATACTCCCTCCGTCCACTAATTCAAGGCCTACTTTCCTTTTTGGCCCGTCCACCAACTCAAGGCCTATCCATTTTTAGTAAGTTTTATTCATATTTTAATTGGCGGGTCCCAATAAACAATACAATTTTTCTCCACTCAACTAATAAATAATACACTTTGTGGGCCCCTTTCTCCACTAAACCAATAAACAATATATTTTGTGGGACCCTTTCTCCACTCAACTAATAAAAATACTATTTTTCTTAAAATCCGAGTTTTTTCATGTAGGCCTTGAATTAGTGGACGGAGTCACGGAGGGAGTAATTTTTTAAAAATTGGGGGTGGGCTTCACTCCGCCCCTAGGTTCGATGGTGCACTTGCGGAGTCGCTGATCTACATTCCAAATATTTGGTCTTTACACGGCGTAGTAATTTTGGGACGATCATTCCAACGGCTATTTCCAGTCGACGAGAACCGGCCACTAGTCGTAGGTGCTAGCCAAATCATGTTAGACTTCGGAGGAAAGTGGTTACCCACATTTATGCGGCTTGCATCTCGCTAATGCATAGGTTCGAGGCCCAATACCAACGCACAAGCCCAAACCTATCTGCCCGACTAAACTCATTAATTTTAATGCAAACCCATTTTTTTAAGTAATAAGAAAGCCCAATTACCAGTAATTCTATTTTAGCCCCCTAAACATAACCCAGGTTTATTGACATTGTGAGCAATTTGACTACTGTTATAACTAATTTTGAATATTTTTAGAACTATTGTTATGTGCATATTAAAACCGAATAATACTAAGATTTGTTTGAGATGCCAGCCTTATAATGGATAGAGTCTACCATAATTTTATTCGAAATTCAATGAGATTCTAAGCTCGATATACACTTGACTTTATTTTTATAATTAGTGTTGTAACATATTTTGACACGATCGATTCTTAGTTCAATCAAACTAAAATACGTAGATAAATAGCTAACTAACTAAATGCATAAAATAATCCTTGTACAAAGAATCACGAAAATATAACTAAATCTATCTTCGACTAATCGACTCTACCAAAGCGCAATAGAGTATTTGAATGGTTCCGTATATTATGAAATCATTTCTTTCTTAATAAAATAACAATAATAATCACTATTCATGATTGACAAACAAAATAAATGAATAATTTTCTCAGTTCTTATATATTCTTTCAGTTATGGGCAAGCAACATCACGCCAGCTTGGTCGCCGGGCAGCACGGGCCGTGTAGAAATAAATATTATATATAAAAAAACTATATACAAAATAATATAAATAAATAAGTTTCGTTTCTTGTTGAAAAGTATCTCTTGAACAATAAAAGTATCTATATATGAGAAATGTTATGCTATATACCTTATATGAGTTCCTTATGTGAGCTCTGCTCACTTTTAGCATTTGTTAGTATTATCCTTTTGTTTTGGACACTTATTTTTATTTTAATACTTCATAAATTATAATTGAGATCATTAATTTGATAAATTACATAAAAATTAAAGTTCGATTGATATTCCCTTTAACTTCAAATAATTAATAAAAAGAACAAGTTGAACTTTAATTTTTATATAATTCATAAAATTAATGATCCCAATAACAATTTATGAAATACTAGAATAAAAATGAATGTCTAAAACAAAAAGGATAACGCTAACGAATGCTAAAACGTAAGCGGTGCTAACATAAGGAGCTCACATAAGGTATGTAGCATAACGCATAACATTTCTCTCTCTCTCTCTCTCCCTCTAAATATATATATATATATATATATATATATATATATATATATATATCTATATAGGGTGGGGATCTATAAAGAATCCCCTTAGTGTAGAGATTAAAGAATTAATCTTAACCCTTAATTAAATGATGATTCACGGTCAAGATTACACCCAATTTCTAATTATTACCTTTTTATTAATTTACTGAATAATCAAATTTAATTGTAGCAAATTCGTTGGGGGTTATGAATGGTATTTCGCCTATTTACTGAACAAACCTCCCGAAATTATAGATGGCAATTAATGATTTACCACCTACAGAAACCCTAATCAGTACACCACGCTCACCACGTTCACTCTCCATCTACCGCAGAGGCGACTCTCCATCTACAGCGGCAGCGGCTGGTTTTCGACGGCGATTTCGATTTTTTCCGGTGGCGCTTACTGAAAATCGTGGTTAGTTGTATGTATTATTGTTTGATTTCTTCTTCTTGGTTGGTGAATGGCGTGCGAGCGACTGGGAAATCGCAATGTCGAATTTCGAAATTTGATTCTTCTTCTTGGTTTCTGAATAGATCCAATATTCTCCGTGAATGGAATGGAATGGACCATGAGAGTGTCGCATATATCTGTGACCTTGTTGTAGGACTTGAACGTGAGTGCTTCATCCAGACATGAGAAATCCATTGATTGCTGCGCCGCTGCAGCAGGTATTGGAGCTCAAACTCTTCCTCTCTTTCTCACTGTGCTGAAGTGCAACGGTCGTGCCTTGATTTTTTTTTCCTTTGTTTAGTTTAATATTTTGGTTGATGTTTTAGATTGAATTAGTATTAAAGTATTTGTTATTATGAATTTGGATATTTCCTGAACTAGTATTTTGATCCATTTGAGAGTGCATGAGGCGAGATTGGTAGTGTTGTATAGATTATCATCTAGGATTATGTTGTTGTATAAAAATTAATATTTGATTAAAGGTTATTCGGTATGTTATGAAGTTTATTCATAAATTTTCTAAGTATATTCTTTAACTTTTGCAGTTTATTCAAATAAATTTGATCTTTGTTCATTTAATAATTCTATCATGTATATAAATTGTGTGGTCATGTCATATTTGTTTATTTATTATTTATATAATTTAATTTGAGGCAGATACAATTTAACCGAGATTCTATTTTTGTATGAAAATTAATATCTAACTATAGGTTATTCAGTATGTTATGTAGTTTATTCATAAATTTTCCAGATATATTCATTAACTTTTATAGTTTATTCAAATAAATTTGATATTTATTCATTAATTTACTCTATAATGTATATAAATTATGTGTGATTCGTCATATTTGTTCATTCATGGGTGATGGCACGCAGGACTGGAAATGCAACATATCTAGTAAACGATCGCAACAATTCTCAAGGATGCTCATACGGTATTGTGCATCCATTTTGTCTTGGGAGGAAAAGGAGGTGAAAAATGCTGTTGTGGACAAATACTTTCGAAGAAATGCAAGGATCCAAAATTCAATGTAAATTCGATTCTACTGGGATGAAATTTGGGCACAGAGGAGTCCCATAAAAAAAATATGTTTTTTAGATGATTGAAGTCATTTGAAACATATGTTTTGGATGATACAATAAAGTCTGGATTTTGTGTCAATTGATTTTGTTTGACTTCATTGGTTTGTGATGTGAAATTATAGAATTATAATTTCTCAGTAAAATATCTGCTAGTGGGACATTGTTTTCGGATGGTGTTTGTGATTCAAAATGATTTTATTTAGATTAGTTGCTTCACTGAACGATGTAACATTTGTGGAGAATAAAAATTGTAAGATATTGAATAACGCGTATAATATACTGAATAACCCAAATAAATTAATTAAAAATGTTGTTTAGACTTGAAAATATAACTGAATAACTTGTATAATTTATTGAATATAAACAAATAACTTCCATAATTTACTGAATAAATACATTACTATTCTGAAACACCAGAAAACCTCAATTAAAGAGCATCTTTCTCAATCGAACTCTCTCTCTCTCTCTCTCTCCCTCTCTCTCTCTCTCTCTCTCTCTCTTCATTCACCAAACAGCACCTCTCTCTCTCTTTCTTCAACCTCCTTCACACCACCGCCTTCAAGCCTCTATCTCCCTCTCGTAGGGACCGTCGCCGCCACCTCACGCCGTCGACGCCCTTCGTCTCGCCACCTCCGAACAGCAACGACAGCAACACAGCAACATCAGCTGCACCGCCGCTTCACCCTCCGTCCTCTCTTCCGCGCAGCACACATATAATGTACTGAATAACCCAACTAAATTAATTAAAAATGTTGTTCAGACTTGAACATATGACTGAATAACTTGTATAATTTATTGAATATATACGAATAACTTCTATAATTTACTGAATAACTACATTACGATTCTGAAACAACAGAAAAACTCAGTTAAACAACAGATCACTCCCTCTCTCTTTCTCATTATTGAACTCTCTCTCCCTCTCTCTCCTTTTCTCTCTTTTGCATTCACCAAACACCGCCGCCTCACGCCGTCGACGCCATTCGTCTCGCCACCTCCGGACAGCAACGGCACGCCACAAGTAGCGGCAGCAGCACAACAAAAGAAGCTGCACCGCCGCTTCACTCTCCATCCTCCCTTTGGTCGAGCTCCATCTCCCCCTCACCGAGCTCACGCCGTTGCTCGCTATCACTGCGAACCACCAGCACCTCTTCCTCCTCGCACTGAACACATCCTCTGAAGCTCGTCGCCTCCGTCGCTCAGATTCCCCTCGTTTAACCACTGGAACTCCAACCGAAGCTCCTGTGTGAGCTCTCTTCGCCGCCTCACTTCACACGACGACCGAAGGCCAAAATTGATTTGATTTTTTAAGTTTAGATTTTTTTTTTCAGAATTGATCGACGGTAATGGGGTGTGGCGGTGAAGAGGATGATACTAACAGATTTTGGAGAACAAAAGATAAATACCTAATCTCTAACGTTAATATCTAGCTAAACTTAAGGAAAGAATCAAATGTTGCCATAATAACTCAAGATATTTTCGGATAACTTATAACATGTTATGACAATTATAGCCTTTTCTTGAGTTATTAATTCAGAATGATATTTTAATTAACAGCCGTTAGATGGGTTGATTTGGAAGGCTAAGATTCATTCTTTATTCTTCATACATTTAGCTTTCTTTTTTGATCCCTTCCCTATATATATATATATATATATATATATACACACACACACACACACTGTTGGAATATAAAAATAAACTTGATTTTTTAAGTGAAGATATTTGTATTAGAAATATCTAGAATGAAGATATTTGTATTAGAAATATCTAGAATCAAGATATGTTAAGAAGAAAAAGAAAGAAAGAAAAATATAGAGAATTCTAGAAAAAGTGACTAAGTGAAGATATTTTGTAATAGTAAAATAAGTATAAAAATCTAGATAGAAATCAAGAGAATTCTAGAATTCTCACTTGACTACTATATATATGTGGAGGTTGTATCAATTGTTTAGAATGAAGTGAATTAAAGAAAGATTGTGTTAGCAAACTCCAATCCTCCCACTAAAATTCTTAAGCACACACACGTCCACAGCCAATTTCTTCAAATTTCCTCCTACCAATTAAATAAATTCTCCATTATATATTCTTATATTACAACAAAGTGGTATCCGAGCCATAAAATCCTACCTGTGGAATGGCCAATCTACAATCCTTTCAAGTCCCCATGCTCAACAAGAGCAACTTCGACAATTGGAGTATCAAGATGAAGGCGCTATTGGGAGCCCACGACGTTTGGGAGATCGTGGAGAATGGCTACGAAGAGCCGCAGGACGAGGCCGCACTATCCCAACAACAAAAGGATAGATTGCGAGACGCGAGAAAGAGAGACAAGAAGGCTCTCTATCTCATTTATCAAGCGCTGGGGGACGACGATTTCGAGAAGATCTCAAATGCGAGTACCGCCAAAGAAGCGTGGGAGAAGCTCCAGAACGCGTGCAAAGGAGCGGAGCAAGTAAAAAAGGTACGACTTCAAACTTTAAGAGGAGAGTTTGAGTCTTTGCATATGAAAGAGTCCGAATCAATTTCGGATTATTTTTCAAGAGTCTTGGCGGTTTCTAATCAAATGAAAAGAAATGGTGAAAAATTGGAGGATGTTAGAATTATGGAGAAAATATTGCGCTCACTAACCCCAAAGTTTGAGCACATTGTGGTGACGATTGAAGAAACTAAAAATTTGGAGGAGTTGACGATCGATCTCTTGTTGGGGTCGCTGCAAGCATATGAGGAGAAGCAAAAGAAGAAGCAAGAGATTTCAGAGCAACTTTTAAAGTTGCAAGTAAGCCCGAAAGAGAAAGAAGAAGGTCCGAGCAATGGTCATGGACAATCCGGGAGAGGACGTGGCCAAGGACAAGATCGAGGCAGAGGCCGAGCACGTGGACGTGGTCGAGGACGAGGAGGTTTCGTCAACAATGGTGAAAGAAATGAGTTTACAAGTGATCGGGGGAGGAGCAACCCGCAGTCGAGGTACGATAAGTCTTCAATAAAGTGTTATAATTGCCATAAATTTGGGCACTATGCTTCCGAGTGCAGAAGTGAAAAAGTAAGGATTGAAGAGAAGGCTAATTATGCCGAAAGTACAAATCAAGATATTGGTAGTGTGCTTCTGGCATATAAAGGAGAAGCTGGAAGACAAGATGACACGTGGTACCTCGACACTGGTGCTAGCAATCACATGTGCGGGAAGAGAAACATGTTCGTGGAGCTCGATGAGTCAGTAAGTGGCAACGTCTCCTTTGGTGATGAATCTAAAATTCCAGTTAAAGGAAAAGGAAAAATTTTAATTCGCTTGAAGAATGGAAATCATGAATTTATTTCCAATGTTTATTACGTGCCCAATATGAAAAATAATATCTTGAGTTTGGGACAACTCTTAGAGAAAGGTTATGATATTCACATGAGAGATTATAACCTTTCAATAAGAGATGAAAAAAATAATCTTATTGTCAAGGTGCCAATGTCGAAAAATAGAATGTTTCTATTAAATATTAGAAATGATGTGGCAAAATGCCTGAAAGCGTGTTACCAAGATAAGTCTTGGTTGTGGCATCTTCGGTTCGGGCACTTGAACTTTGGTGGATTGGAGTTGTTGTCAAAGAAGGAGATGGTGAGAGGACTACCATCCATCAAACATCCCGATCAACTCTGCGAAGGTTGTCTACTCGGGAAGCAGTTCAGAAAGCCGTTTCCAAAGGAGTCAAGCTCAAGAGCCCAAAAACCCCTGGAGTTAATTCACGCTGATGTGTGCGGGCCAATCAAACCAAGCTCCCTCGGTAAAAATAATTATTTTCTGCTCTTCATTGATGATTTTTCTAGAAAAACGTGGGTATATTTCTTGAAGCAGAAGTCAGAAGTATTTGATGCATTCAAGAAGTTCAAAGTTGTCGTCGAGAAGGAGAGCGGACAACAAATCAAGGCCCTAAGGTCCGATCGAGGGGGAGAATTCACATCCAAGGAGTTCTTGGAGTTTTGCGAAGCAAATGGAATTCGACGGCCCCTGACAGTTCCGAGATCCCCCCAACAGAACGGAGTGGCGGAAAGAAAAAACAGAACAATCATGGAGATGGCAAGGAGCATGCTAAAGACGAAGAATCTGCCTAAAGAGTTTTGGGCCGAAGCAGTGGCGTGCGCGGTGTACCTATCCAACCGATCGCCGACAAGGAGCGTGTGGGGAATGACTCCACAAGAAGCCTGGAGCGGGAGAAAGCCAGGAATTTCCCACCTAAAGATATTTGGGAGCAAAGCCTACGTGCATGTACCAGATGAGAGAAGGAAGAAGCTCGATGACAAAAGTGAAGCATTCATCTTTATCGGGTATGACTCTAACTCTAAAGGCTATAAGTTATATAATCCAAATACCAAGAAAATAGTGATAAGTCGAGACGTGGAGTTCGACGAAGAAGGAGTCTGGGATTTCAGCTCCAACGGTGACTTCACCTACATCCCACAGTTAGAAGAACAAAGAGCAGAAGAGCAAGTTGGAGAAGTCCAACAAGAGCCAGTGACTCCACCAGCTTCACCAGTGCCAGTCACTGAAGACTCGCCACCATCTTTCTTAAATGAAAGAGCCACACCACGAGCAAAGAGTTTGGGCGAGATATATGAAGATACTGAAAGGTTAGAAGATCTTACCTTATTTTGCCTATTTGCTGATTGTGAGCCTGTTAGCTTTGAAGAAGCAGCAGATAGTGAAAATTGGCGAGTCGCAATGGATGAAGAGATCAAAGCCATAAAGAAGAATGATACATGGGAGCTCGTGACACTACCAGAAAGGCACAAGGCCATTGGAGTCAAGTGGGTGCATAAGGTTAAGAAGAATTCCAAAGGTGAAGTTGAAAGATATAAAGCAAGGCACGTCGTGAAAGGATTTCGCCAAATTCAGAAGTTTGCTCGGAATGAAAAATCAAGTTTAAGGGGGAGTGTTGGAATATAAAAATAAACTTGATTTTTTAAGTGAAGATATTTGTATTAGAAATATCTAGAATGAAGATATTTGTATTAGAAATATCTAGAATCAAGATATGTTAAGAAGAAAAAGAAAGAAAGAAAAATATAGAGAATTCTAGAAAAAGTGACTAAGTGAAGATATTTTGTAATAGTAAAATAAGTATAAAAATCTAGATAGAAATCAAGAGAATTCTAGAATTCTCACTTGACTACTATATATATGTGGAGGTTGTATCAATTGTTTAGAATGAAGTGAATTAAAGAAAGATTGTGTTAGCAAACTCCAATCCTCCCACTAAAATTCTTAAGCACACACACGTCCACAGCCAATTTCTTCAAATTTCCTCCTACCAATTAAATAAATTCTCCATTATATATTCTTATATTACAACACACACATACATATCATTTTGGTGAATGAATTTGTGATCAAGAGTTTGAATTATATGAAGATGAATTTTTTTTAATTCATCAATATTCACTACGAATTCATTATATATTCATAATATTAGGAGTGAGCAAAATATTCGAAATTGAATGACGAACCGATCCAAACAGAAATATTAATATACGGTTCGATTTTTTTAGTTTAGTTCTTTTTATTTTTAAAATAATTAAATTTTTCGATTTAATTTGATTTGATCTTATTTAAAATCGAACAAAATCAAAAATCGAATTATATTATATAATAATATATAATATATAATATACTAATTTTATCAAAATGTATTTTTTGTACAATTCAATGCATTTTGTGTGTAAAGTTATACAAGTTCATGTGTAATATTATGCATGGAAAATATATCAGTTTCAGAAATCAAAATTTTAAAAAAAATGATGTATTTTCTTTTAATATTCGAAAATTATATTTCATCCAATTCTGATTTTGCACACAAATTTTAAACTGTAGTGTTGGGAAATTAGAAGAAATATCCTACCCTTTGTTTTGATGCTTCCAAAACCCCTAGATACTTTTGTAATAGACTAGAATCTTTTTTAACTCAACTGTTGGAGTTCACTTTTCTAGTATAGATTGAAGACCAAAGCACTGAGTCGCAAGGACTGAAAACACGAGTACTGAAGACCAAAGCACTAATGTTTGAAGGACTGAAGACCAACAACTGAAAGGCCGAAGAACTGAAGACCGAAGGACTGAAGAATTGAATACTAAAGTACACTTGAATTAAATGTTGAAGTTAATGAAGCATCTGCACTGAAGTACAAGTGTTAGAGAAACACTTCAATACACCTGATCAGTCGAGGAGCATTCAATACAACTAAAGAGAATGTTCTGATTAGAAACCTTGGACTGAAAATGCATGATGCAGACTGAAGAAGAGTTAAGCATAACACACCCAGTGTTATCAGAGGACAACTTCAAAGCTTCCAGTACACACAACATTTAATGCTAAGGACAGGGCATTTAATGCAAGGATATGACGAATCGTCCTTCAACTTGCAGAGTTTCCCTTTCCGTGTTACCATGCACTATCCACCATCTCCTAACTCAGAAAGGTCATGCCTCTTTCGGCGTAAAGGAGATAGAGGACGAAGACTTGAGCAGAATTTGGATTGACAAGTCAAACGGCAGATAAGTTTGAAAGATCCCCTCCAACAGATCTATTCTCTCTATTTACTTATAAATAGAGCTCAAGATTCAACCTTCGACCTCACCGATTCAAGAACTTACGTTGAAGCTCTGCCGAACATAAGACTCAGCCTACACTTAGCCAAAATATTTGAATCGAAAAAGAGAATACCTATTGCCAATTATCAGACTACCTGATATACAAACATTATCTTAGAAGCCTCTAGGCACATATTCATTATGTTAAGCCTAGATTGAGATTACTCGAGAGCTTGTTCTTAGTAGTCCATAGTTGGAGTGTTCAACCCTTTTCTACCAGAGTTAGAAGAGTGAGTGAGAAAGAGAGTGTTCGAGACGTCGTTCTGAACTCAGAGATTCTTAACCACCGACACTTGTTGTCTTAGCATTGCGAGTTAAAAAAGAGTGAGAAGTTCAACCAGTGTGTTGGCTCTGAAACTTGTGTTTCAGAAGCAAGGTTTGTTGTGCACTCGTAAGCACAAGCCCAGTGTTTATCAGTGTGATCGAATGACCATAGACGTAGGAAATTCCTTTCCGAACCACGTAAAACTCTTTGCGTTCTTATTGCTTTCAGTTTCTACTTGCTCTTATCTGTACACAAACTTTTATCAACTGGAACTATTAATGTGAAAAAAGAAACCCTAAGAACTTGCAAAGTGTTACACTTAAAGGCTATTTCGTAAAACCGTTTCCGCTGTAAGTGTTATCAGGCTAACTAACAAATTTTCGGATAGTTAGTAAGATTTCTAACACTCTTCTGATTTCATAAAACTGATTAGACTGAAGCCCTACTTGAACTATCACTGTGTTGACTAGTTCTTCGCACTAAAGTTACTCTACTGAATCAATATCAGTATCAGTCTACACCCTTCTTAACTGATCTTCATCACACTGTTCATTTCAGTCAACGCACATTTCAGTATGTGTTTCGATACTCACATTAGTTATAAAAAAGAGTTTCAAAGTTTTATTTTCTAAAAGTAGTCTACTGGTGTATTACCCCCTATACACCAGTTCAGTATCAGTAAGGGGCCTAACATGTAGTGTGATAATTATTAAACTTTTGATTTTATCTGATTTTGCTACTAATCCAAATTCCGGCAAAATTCCAAGCTAATATGGTGTGCTAATATTTGACGTGGCATTTTATTTTTGCGTGGCAAATAGTAGACAAAATTATATATTTTATTTAATTTCTTATCAATAAAAAAAGAACACAAAGCAAATAACCCAAATTGTCAATAACCTAATACTATATTAAATCAAATAATAGTATTATTTTAGTTGAATTAATTAATTGAATAAATTCAATAATAGTAAGTGAATTCCGAGAAAAATTCGAAGAAAGTAAATTTAAGCCGCTGAAATAAAAAGCTTTGGATGAAATTGTATTTAGGTGATGAATTCCCTTATGTTCGGCACCTAAGGACATCCACTGTGGAGAGCCAACCTTGGCTCTTAAAAGTGCTCCCCACCACTTAAGAGCCAACACCCCCACATTGGAGAGCCAAGCCCTTAATTCTTAAATTTTGATTTTTAATTTATATTTAATTTTAATGTTATTTTTAATTAAAATTAACATTATATTTAACAAATTAAATTTCATTAAAATTAAAACTTAAACCTACATTGATTGAAATTAAAAATTGCATTACAATAAAATAAAGTCCTAAATTACTTGAAATTACGTTAATAAAAAACACAATAATTTAAAAATATTACAATAATTTTTATTTCTATTTTATTCCTATTTTAAATGTATTTGTAGATCAAATATTGAAGTTACATTAAGTTGATATTACATTGAATCCCACATTGAAAAATGAAGGATTCTCAGTGTGGGTGCTCTAAGAAGTCAAACGAGTCGATTAATTTGATTTGTACATGTTATTTACAAGAAAACATTGAAGAAATCAAATTTGGTTTATTTGCTTTGTATTATTTTTTTTATTTTTTAATTTAATTTGATATATTAAGTTATTGATAATTAAAATGTTCTTTGACTGACAAACCTAAATTCGAAAAATCACCTTACTATTATTGAATTTATTCAATTAAAAAAAAATACTATTACTTGATTTGACAGATTAAGTTACTGACAATTTGAGTTATTTGCTTTGTGTTCTTTTTTTATTGATAAGAAATTAAATAAAAAAAATATTATTTTGTCAATTAATTGACACACAAGAATAAATACGTCACGTCAAATATTGGCACGCCATATTAGCCTGAAATTTGGATTAGTAGCTGTAGTGGACAAATTTCGTATAGCCCGTTCGAATAAATATTCGCGGCCCAAACGTCTAGTCCAACTCGGTACTTTAGGTCATTAAGGCCCATCGACCCAAACCCTAGAGATGGCAGCGACTTGGAGGAGAAGGAAATGAATGAGGTCAGGGATACGATCCCCCGAATATCGGAACGACTAGGTTTTAAGGAGACGTGCCAGCAAAACCTTAGCCGTCAGGCCATCACGGTATAAATAATAACCAACGAGGTCATTTGACCTACACAATCATTCGCACTCCAACACGTTCTCTCGACCTTCTGTCCCCGCTCGCATTATTCTGCCTCCACGCTCTCAGCCTTAGGTTTTTCGGTGACCAGATCAACTGGGACGACCCAATGGCCCTCGCTCATTTCTCAATCACCTTCAACTCCGTTGACCAGATCGACCCGATTTACTATTTCCTTTACTATATTTCAATTGCTTTCAATACGATTTTTTTAATATTGTTTACTGACTTGAGCGTCGGAGGCCCTTCCATCGACACCTCCACCGGTGCTCTAAGAAGGGCTCTAACGTTGTTCGTGTTTCAGGTTGCTAGTGCTCATCATACCGGACAACCCCAACGTTCTTATCCGTAATTGTTGGATTCATCCCCAACAGTAGCAAAATTAGATAAAATTAAAAGTTTAATAATTATTTACTATAATCCAAAATTTATATGCAAAATTAAAATTAGATATAAGTTCAGTATTTTATAGACAATTAATATATATATATATATATATATATATATATATATATAGGGTGCGGTTATAGTGAGAACCACAATTTTCGTGAGAACATAAGAACCAATAAAATTACTGCATCTGCTATACAAATTAATGCATCCGCTATTAAATTTAATGCATCAAAAAATAATAATTTTTTTGCTCCCTTCAGGATTCGAACCCAGCATCTGCATTCATCCACCAAGATGATGCATCCACCGTAGATCTTGATGATCGAATGGCTTAAAATGGTTCTCTGTTCTTATTTTATTAGTGGTTCTTATTTGAACCTCTCCCTATATATATATATATATAGGGAGAGGTTCAAATAAGAACCACTAATAAAATAAGAACAGAGAACCATTTTAAGTCATTCGATCATCAAGATCTACGGTGGATGCATCATCTTGGTGGATGAATGCAGATGCTGGGTTCGAATCCTGAAGGGAGCAAAAAAATTATTATTTTTTGATGCATTAAATTTAATAGCGGATGCATTAATTTGTATAGCAGATGCAGTAATTTTATTGGTTCTTATGTTCTCACGATAATTGTGGTTCTCACTATAACTGCACCCTATATATATATATATATATATATATATATATATATAGGGAGAGGTTCAGGAAAGAACCATAAATAAAAGAAGACCGGAGAACCATTTTCAGCCATTCGATCATCAAGATCTACGGTGGATGCATCATCTTGTTGGATGAATGCAGATCCTGGGTTCGAATCCTGAAGGGAGCATTTTTTTTTTTTTGAGTGCATTAATTTTAACAGCGGATGCATTAATTTTTATAGTGAATGCATTAGATTTGATGGTTCTCCCGTTCTCACAAATAATGTAGTTCTCTCTAGAACCACACCCTATATATATATATATATATATATATATATATATATATATATTGTCACGACCGGACTTAACTAAGGATAGGTAAGCCGGGAAACCGTGACTAGGGAAGGGAAATTAGGAGAGGGGACAGAAAGGGGTGATAAATAATTATAAATGAATTAAATTAAGATTTAGACATCATATGAGAATAAGTCACACATATATATAGATAATAACGAGTAATTGGTCATGAGTATCCGATTTAAGTGTTTATACAATAACTTGATTTGACAATCCAACATAATAGGATAAACTGCATCATAACTGAGTGTTCGCAGCGGAAATGAGAACGTGATACATGTATGAAGACATGTATCGCCAAGAGTTTATTTAGTAAATATGACAAAGCTCCGCACGACACCCCATCATCACTCATCACTGCCCAACCTGCACATTTAGAAATACATGCAGGGCTGAGTACAAAGTACTCAGTAGACATATGCCGAAAAATCATATACATACATAATAACTGTAAATTGTCATGCCATTTCAATAGTATAACCAAGGGTTTTTACTTAAAAAGGCCCTAAGCATACTAAATTCATTTGTGATTCTAAAGTTCGTCTGATCAGACTAAGTTCTTTTGTAATCTATCATATCTGAATCTGTATGCCGGAGAGGTGGCCACCTCTCACGGTCACTTGACCGGCCAACCCGCTAGATGACTCACGGTCACTGGTGTACACTAGCCAAGGCAGGATAGCTATCAACTGCTCAAGACCCGAATTCGATTACATGATAACTGGCAAAGCCATATCAGATAGATATCATACTGAAATTAAAACATTTTATGGCAAGACAATACTTGAAATAACTTAAACTCAAAGATTTTGTCATGAAATAACTTGCTTGAATGTAACATTTTAAGCTCATTTGATATATACGAAAGTAATGCCTACCTGATTGCAGTGTTTTGCTACTTAAGACAATGATTCTCTTTCCTTAGCGCGATAGGTTACTCAGGCGCTTTTGTTTATTTGAACCTTTGATAACACGAAACATGTGTTCGAGTGAATAATAGAAAAGATAACAACAAATGCAGTGAATCACTATTCACTCATTTCTCTAACTACCCATATTTCCTTAAACGACTGTATCTAACTCATATACAATCGTTCTTCTTTTATCGAAATACTTCATGTACCTTTGAGGATGTAGGAAAGCCCATTTTATATTATTCCTTTATTTATCCATTATAAATAAAGAATAATTTATAAAATATTTTCCTTTTCCCCATTTAATAATGCCAATCAATATATATATATTGCTACTATTAAAAGAACTAATAAGTCATTAATAAATTCTAAATATTAATTCCTGAGGAAAATTTCATTGTGAGATTTTAGGAACATTTGTAAAAATATTTTAAAATAATAATAGGAGTTAACTATAAAAGAAATTTTCGAGAAGATCTAATAATTTTAATATTTTAACCATTTAACTAATAAATCTTTAATATTTCATTTATCAACTATTCCATCTAATATAATTTTACCAACAAGTTCTCATGAAATCTTTCTCAAAATATTTATATATCTCAATAGCTCATTTATAAACTAAAAGTGATATTTTATCAACAATAAAACTTTAAAATCCTTAATAGGAATTATTTTGAATCATTTCCATCTCAACAAAACTGTATATATTCAACTTCAACTAATAAACTGCTTTTACTCCGAACTCGTATGGAGTCCAATTTTATATCAATAGAAACCTCTTTGAGTCTAGTTTAATTTAAAAAAAAGTATGTTGAAAAACTCCAAGTAGTTTAAGAGATATAGCGATTTTCCCATCGCCTACCAGATTCGGCAGTTTCTGCCAACTGAAAGTCCAGATTTTTGAAAAATAGCAAACGTTACCTGAATGAGCTCAAATTTTATACATAGATAGCTAACACATATATCTTCATAGAATAAAAATTTGAGAGCTAAATATCAACATATGGTTACTGAAATAATTAACCTAATCATCTGCCTCACAACAGTTTTAGCAGATACGGGCAGTAGACTTCTCGAATTTTAAAAGGGTAGTAAACAAAGTTCAAATGATATGAAACTTTGTACGAATATTTATCACACTCCCATCTATACCCCAGAAATTTCTCATAATATAATAGAAACGGGAATGCATCGAAATAAGGGCGTCAACTTACCCTTGTCCAAGTGAGCACTAATGGAAGTTGTTCGCCGGGGTTTTTTTCTGGTCGTCGTTCCGCGATGGGGTTTAGCCGCGAAGGTCTACGACTTAGTTTTCCTCGTGCGAGATAGATCAGGCTACACAACGGTGATTTCTCGATCCTTTTTCGTCGTAAGGATAGTGAGAAACGAAGGCCGTAAGTTGGCCGGTGGCTAAGTCGGGAATTCGACGTTGGCCTCCGAAGGATATTGTGGCCTTTGGTCGGGAAAATATAGAGAAGGTTTCGGCCTTTCGATTGTTGGGTTTGGTAGCCTAAAGATGGAGGAACGAGTACACGTTCTCGGTTCAGAGCCTAGTGGCCGGTCGACGAAGAAATGGCCCGGCGAAGGGAGCTCACTTGAGCTCTTGCAAGTAAAAAAAAACAAATCTCAAACTCTCTCTTGCTCGCTGCACTTCTTCCTTCTGCAGAACTCTCCTCAATTTATAGAGGAGTTTCTGCAGACAACAGAATCAAAATGGTGGAAATTTTGGTACCTGGAGTTGCAACTTTTGAAGATTTGATCGTTGAAATTTACATCCTTTGACAATTGTGATCTTACCGTGAAATTTCTTTCTCGGCGTGCTGAAGCTTTTGAAAATTGTGGATATTGGCGTGATTTTCTTCTCCTACAGGAGACTTTGGGGTGTGATGGAGTTCAGATATACTACAGGAAGAAATCTGCAATCTTTACAATCTCCTTCTGCAGTAATGGTGTATTGGAGGGGAAGATGAATAGTATAGGGAATAGTGTAGGGAATAGTGTAGGAAATAGTGTAGGAAATAGTGTAGGAATTGATGTGTTGGATGAAAAATGGAGACATACGTGTAGTGCCGTGATCTAGTTTCTCATAGTTCCTGTAATAATTCTCCAATTCTCGTTTAATAAATACTCGTCGTATTTATATAAATTAAATTCTCAATCTTGAGATTTAATACGTGAAAGTCGGAATTAATTCGCGACTTAATACCTTAACTCATATAATGCGAAATAATAAAATTATTATGCATATGATCTCAAGTTATAATTCTAGCAATTTGATTTAAATAACACGATTTATAAAATCGGTTATAAATCTAAATTTTCTAATAATATTGATTAAATCAATAAACTGGTAAAACAAAGTCTCAAACGTATAGTTAAACCAATAAATTTAATTATTGGTTTCATTCATGACTGAATATTAAATCGCAGCTCTGTATCTCTTATACAGACTTTTGCTGAAATAATATTATCTGAACAAAATAATCACCATAAATAATTAAAAGAATTTTATAACTAATGCACATATTTAATCTAATATGTATTTAAAAGAGCGGGGCATCACATACTACCCCCCTTAAAATAAATTTCGTCCCGAAATTTGCATACCTTCGTTAAACAACTCTGGATATTTTTCTTTCATCTTGTCTTCGAGCTCCCACGTAGCTTCTTCTTGTCCATGGTGCCTCCAAAGAACTTTCACTGAGGTGATTGATTTATTTCGGAGTTGTTGCACCTTTTTATCTAAAATCGCTTCGGGTCTTTCTTCATAGCTCAGGTCTGGATTAAGGATCATCTCATTTTGGTGTATCACGTGCTTTGGATCGAAAACGTACTTCCTAAGTTGTGATACGTGGAAAACATTATGGACATTTCCTAGGCTTGGCGGTAATGCCAGCCTGTAAGCCACTGGGCCTATTCTTTCTAGGATCTCATAGGGTCCTATAAATCGAGGTCTAAGTTTCCCTTTAACTCCGAACCTAATGATCCCTTTTGATGGAGAAACTTTCAGAAAGACTTTTTCTCCATTCTCAAATTGTAAGTCAGTTCGGCGTTTATCAGCATATGACTTTTGTCTATCCTGGGCCTCCTTAATCCTCTGTCGGATTTGGCGAACGATTTCAATCATTTCACCTATTGTGTCTGGCCCTAGGATTTTTCTCTCGCCCACTTCATCCCAATAAAGTGGCGATCTACACTTTCTCCCATACAGTGCTTCGTAGGGTGCCATAGCGATAGTCGCTTGGTGACTATTATTATATGCAAACTCGATGAGTGGCAAAATGTGCTCCCAGTTTTCACCCTGGTCTAGCACTACTGTCCTCAGCATATCCTCCAATGTTTGAATCGTTCTTTCAGACTGACCATCTGTCTGTGGGTGAAAAGCTGTACTAAAATTCAATCTTGTGCCCAGTTCTTTTTGTAAACTGATCCAGAATCTGGATGTGAACTTGGAATCTCTGTCCGATGTAATTGACTTTGGCACTCCGTGCAAACGCACAATTTCTCTAACATAAAGTTGAGCTAACTTGTCGGATCCATGGGTGATTGGGATTGGTATAAAGTGCGCACACTTCGTAAGTCTGTCCACAATGACCCATATAGCCGTGTTACCTCGTTTGGATCTTGGCAATCCTGTGACGAAGTCCATTGCTATATCATCCCATTTCCATTCTGGTATCTCCAAGGGTTGTAGTTCCCCGTAAGGCCTTTGGTGTAAGGCTTTCACTTGCTGGCAAGCAAGACATCGTTCAACAAACGAGGCTACATCTCGTTTCATTCCTTCCCACCAGAAATTCTCTTTTAGATCTTGATACATCTTAGTACTTCCCGGGTGGGCAGTATAAGGGGTATCATGGGCTTCGCTCAAGATTTTATTCTTAAGTTCTTCATCTTGAGGAATGCATATCCTTCCTTCAAAGAGTATGGCATTGTCTGGTGCTTCTTGGAAATCTTTGAGATCTCCTAATCTTATCTTTTCCCGTAATTTTTCCATCTTCTCATCCTTTCTTTGTGCTTCTAGCACCATTTTTCTTAAACTAGGTATTGTCTCAACAACGTCTGCTATAGTTCCAGGTGGTTTAATCACTTCTATCTTCATCTTGTCAAATTCTTTTATAAGCTCAACTTCTCTCGTGAGAAGATGTCCTAATTTTGACGAGACTTTTCGGCTTAATGCGTCGGCTACTACATTAGCCTTGCCTGGGTGGTAGTTAATACCACAGTCATAGTCCTTTACTAATTCGAGCCATCTCCTTTGTCTCATGTTTAGATCTTTTTGCTCGAAAAAGTATTTCAGACTTTTGTGATCAGTAAAAATCTCACACCTAACTCCATATAGGTGATGTCTCCAGATTTTTAATGCATGTACTACTGCAGCTAGTTCCAGATCATGAGTCGGATAATTCAACTCATGAGGTCTAAGTTGTCGTGATGCATATGCTATTACCTTGCCATCTTGCATCAACACGCAACCTAGTCCATTTTTGGATGCATCCGTGTAGATTACATATTCTTTGTCTGGTTCGGGGACTGCTAAAACCGGCGCAGTAGTTAGCATCTTCTTGAGTTTTTGGAAACTCTCCTCACACTCGTCCGTCCAAGTATACTTGATCCCCTTCTTGAGCAGTTGCGTCATTGGCCTTGCTATTTTCGAAAATCCTTCAATAAACCTTCGATAATAGCCAGCCAATCCTAAGAAACTCCTGATCTCGTTTGGATTTGTTGGCGACTTCCATTCTTGTACTGCTTCCACTTTAGCAGGATCTACCTTGATTCCTTCTGATGATACGATGTGTCCTAAAAATGTGACTTCTCTCAGCCAAAACTCGCATTTGCTGAATTTGGCGTAGAATCGTTCATTCCTTAGCGTTTGTAGAGTGGTCCTCAAATGCTCTTTATGTTCTTCTTCATTTTTGGAGTAGATGAGGACGTCATCTATGAACACTAAGACGAACTTGTCCAAGTAGGGGTGAAAAACCCTATTCATGAGATCCATGAATACAGCTGGTGCATTTGTTAGCCCGAATGGCATAACTACGAACTCGTAGTGGCCATACCTTGTTCGAAAAGCTGTTTTGGGTATATCTTCTTGTCTGACCTTCAGTTGATGATAGCCAGATCTCAAGTCGATTTTTGAAAATACACTCGCACCCCTAAGTTGGTCAAACAAATCCTCTATCCTTGGCAAAGGATATTTGTTCTTGAGTGTTAGCTTGTTCAGCTCTCTATAGTCAATGCACATTCTCAAGGTGCCATCTTTCTTTTTGACAAACAAAACTGGTGCTCCCCATGGGGATGCACTAGGTCTGATGAAACCTAGGTCCAGTAGTTCCTGCAATTGAATTTTTAGTTCCTCCAATTCTTTTGGAGCCATCCTATACGGTGCCTTTGATACTGGCGCCGCTCCCGGTTCTAAGTCTATGGTAAATTCCACTTGCCTATTAGGTGGCAATCCTGGCAAGTCTTCTGGAAACACATCACGGAATTCTCGTACGATATCCACATCTTCAATTGCTCTTTTTGTCTCAGCTTTCCCGTTTAGGTACACGAGGAATGCCTGAGAGTCCTTCTTATTCATCATCTTTCTTGCTTGTAGGGTGGATATAATTGGTATTCTCCTACCCATTCTTGTCCCGTGAAATTCCCAAGCATTTTTTTCTGGAAATTTGAAAGAGATCTTCCGCTCCTTGCATAAGATTGTAGCGTAGTTTTCAGCTAGCCAATCCATTCCTAGGATTATATCAACGTCCGACATCGGTATAACATATACGTTGTTTGCTATGACCTCTAGTGATCCTATGTTCAATTCTAAGTTCGAGCAAACATGCGTTACTGTCATTGTTCCTCCTATTGGTGAAGAGATACTCATGTCCTGATTAGATCTTTCTATTTTGAGTCCTAGGGTGTCCACACATGCACTTGCAATGAAAGAATGTGAAGCACCCGTATCAAACAGAAGTACAACCGGTGTGTTGAGTAGCATGCCCATACCTGCCAGGTTTCCCTGGTTTTTCTCGGGCTGGTTCTGTTTGATAGCATAGGCTCTTGCGTGATACGGTTGCATCTTTTGTTGCTGCTGACGTGGCTGTGGTTGTGGCAGCTGTGGTTGATGTGATTGTTGAGGCTGCGGCAATTGCAGATGACGTGGCTGGGGTAGCGCTTGGATAGCTCTCAGATGTGGGGCTTGGAATGGTGGGTTTGGCCTTAAGCTCATCCCGTGTTGCTTATTTGGGCAACGATTTGCATAATGCCCCTTCTGGTTACAGATGTAACAACTATCACTGCCAGCCTTGCAGATTCCACCATGGTTTTTGTTGCACTTTGGGCAGGGTAAATTTTTCTGTTGGTTGTTCCCCGCCTGATTAGGAGCAACTTGCCTTCCAAAGCCCTGTTGCTGGGGTGGTTGTCCCTGCCATGGTTTCTTCTCAGTTTGGCCATTGTAATTGCCTTCCCATTTTCGTTTCCCTTTGTAGTTCTGGGATTGGGCTTGTGGGGGTGGTGGCATAGGTGTTGCCACTGGTCTTTCCCATGGCATTGCTGCCTCAATGTCTAGAGCTCTACTGAGGGATTCAGTATACGACAACCCTCCATGACTAGCCAAAGCCATCCTGATTTCATGCCTCAGACCGGCACAAAATTTTTCAGCCATTTTCTCGTCTGTATCAACTAGTTCTGGGGCATATCTGGACATGTCGCAAAACATCCTATCATACTGTGTAACCGTCATCCTCCCCTGTTTCAGGTTATAGAATTCCATCTCTTTCTTCTTTCGGTAACTTTTGGGTATATATTTATCATATATCCAAATCTTGAACTGCTCCCAGGTGAGGTTTTCTAGTTGATCAGCTGTCATTGTCTTCATTCTGGCTTCCCACCAGAAGTCAGCCGATCCCGTCAGTTGGAAAGATACACAGGTTAAACGTTCCTGGTCGGTGCAGCGCAGAAAGTTGAAGATGCGTTCGATTGCACGCACCCAAGTTTCAGCCTCAGCTGGATCTCCTGTACCGCTGAATACAGGTGGGTTTTGACGTAAAAACAATTCCTCTATTCTACGTTCTGGCCGTATTGGTTGTGGAGCTATTTCTGGTTCTGGCCCTGGTTCTGGACCTCTTTCATCATTTTGTGGGATTCTTCTCCCACCTCTTGGACGTCCTCTCTTTGGTGGCATTCTGATAAGTCAATATAATATGTTTATTAGTACATGGTAGATGTATTCTAACACTCGTTCATTGCTTCTTCAATTCCTTGTACTAGCTATATCGTATGCAAAACTTTTAAATCAACGAAATATAATAAGTACTTAACACACGAATTTACTGAAGGCGTGAATTTATATATAAGTACTTAAAGATTCTGCCTCCTAGAGGCCTCTTCGAATAATATGGAGTTATAGAACGGTCCATAGGTAGTTACCGTTCCTGTAGTAACAACTTCCTAGATAGATGAATATTACAACCCACGAGTTCGAGATACATCATACAAGCAAATACAACTGCCCTAGACTATCGATCCATGGGAGCTAGCAGACTTGCTCTTCTCCGGATCCTCTTCTGGGTCTTCCTCCGGATCCTCTTCTGGGTCTTCCTCCGGATCCTCTTCGGAGTCGATATCCAGGTAGTAGTCCTCTGTTTCCTCACCCTCTGCCCCGAGCTGAACACGACCACCGAGAAGTCGGATTTTCACCACATCCTTGCAGGGCGTTCCTGCATCGGAGGTCGTAGTACCCTTCTTAAGGGAAAGAGGCTGAGCAGGTAGTGGCTTCCAACTCGTCTTGCCTGGAGTTTTCTTCCTACTTCCCCCAGTGTCATCATGGGCTGGAGTTTTCCCTTTTTCAGCAGTCTTGAGTGCCTGGCGCAAGATCTCACCTTCATCGTTGTCAGTGCCTGCCAGGGCTTTGCCCTTATCAATAAGTTCGCGTGCTTGACGCAAGACTTCTTCTAATTGTTTCATGGCCGCACTGTAAATGGGGTCCTCTTCCCCTGGTGGAGGTGGCTGTATCGGGGGTGTACCGACTGGTGATTGGGGTGGTGGCGTCTCTTTCCTTTGGGTTTTTGGACGTGATGTCCCGGCCTCGAAGTCGTTTCGGCATCGACGACCGAGAACAGACAGTTGTGGGGAAACACTCTGCACTGGGATGGGTGGATCTGCTGTTATAGGAGCCTGAGTAGGCATAAGTGGGGTCCTTTCTTCCGGACGAACTCCAACAGGAGCAAGGTCTCCTGGCCTCATATATGGTCCCCTGAATGCTCTGCCAAAGGCATCATAGGTGTAGTGAATTGCTGCGATGAACCGTGGAAAATCGCCTTCTGGATCAAACGACTCTTCTGCAGTGTGTACGTAGTCACCTGCGAGCTCTGTAGCCCATCCCTGCCAGTCTGGTGGAAGTAATAAGATCAAGCGCATGATCCCGTCATAACCAGTGGCTCCATGGGGATGTGCAGCTTTCCACAGTCGATAATAATGGGCGAGGAACTCTCCTAGGTCATCTCTCCAACAACGTGTGTAGGTTCGGTATTCCCTGAGGATACTTTCAGGACTTGGTCGCCTCGTCATTTGCTTTCTAGCGGTGCGTCGTGTTCTTGCCATCTTTGAAAGAATGACGTTCTATAATTAAACTCATAATAAGTTATTATAGCAGTAGGTTTCTAATTACTCTCATGTATTAACAACACAAGTCGTGATCATATCATAAGTAATATTGGTCTTAATCTCTGACTTATGCATAATTAATAATTCTCAAGTCCTAGATCGTGCAGTCATAATCCCAATACTTACATATGTATTGAAATTTTAAGGGTTGAAAGAGATTCAACTCATTGTACAAATAGTAAATCATTCAATGTACTTTTGTCACTACGAGCTATATAATAAAAAATTTTATTGGGTAAGGCAATAGTTGATATGTTTGAACAATTCGAACTATGCCCGTATCATCATGAGTGACACGCTCCGTCATGTCTCTATCTTTATACATCCTCAAGTGACGCCTGATTTTCTTTCTTCTATTGTGTTTTTCATTTCAACTGTAATGAATGATAACTAAACTCATGTATATGTTTTGCTTCTATGTTCTTTGTAAGAGTGATCAAACATTTCTAACGCATCTAAGTTCATCAAGGAATCTTCTCAATCATATAGCATGAGATTTAAGCACTTGTACAAACATTTGAAAATACAACTTTCTCAACATTTAATAAATATTTACCTCTGTTTCTCTGTTGAGCAGGATGTTGTGATGAGGTGCTGAGCTTTTGTCAACTGACCTTTCTAACACTAGTATTTAGTAAAGAATAAATTTTGGGATAACTCTTGGGTTCAGAGCAAACGAACTGCTCTGATACCATTCTGTCACGACCGGACTTAACTAAGGATAGGTAAGCCGGGAAACCGTGACTAGGGAAGGGAAATTAGGAGAGGGGACAGAAAGGGGTGATAAATAATTATAAATGAATTAAATTAAGATTTAGACATCATATGAGAATAAGTCACACATATATATAGATAATAACGAGTAATTGGTCATGAGTATCCGATTTAAGTGTTTATACAATAACTTGATTTGACAATCCAACATAATAGGATAAACTGCATCATAACTGAGTGTTCGCAGCGGAAATGAGAACGTGATACATGTATGAAGACATGTATCGCCAAGAGTTTATTTAGTAAATATGACAAAGCTCCGCACGACACCCCATCATCACTCATCACTGCCCAACCTGCACATTTAGAAATACATGCAGGGCTGAGTACAAAGTACTCAGTAGACATATGCCGAAAAATCATATACATACATAATAACTGTAAATTGTCATGCCATTTCAATAGTATAACCAAGGGTTTTTACTTAAAAAGGCCCTAAGCATACTAAATTCATTTGTGATTCTAAAGTTCGTCTGATCAGACTAAGTTCTTTTGTAATCTATCATATCTGAATCTGTATGCCGGAGAGGTGGCCACCTCTCACGGTCACTTGACCGGCCAACCCGCTAGATGACTCACGGTCACTGGTGTACACTAGCCAAGGCAGGATAGCTATCAACTGCTCAAGACCCGAATTCGATTACATGATAACTGGCAAAGCCATATCAGATAGATATCATACTGAAATTAAAACATTTTATGGCAAGACAATACTTGAAATAACTTAAACTCAAAGATTTTGTCATGAAATAACTTGCTTGAATGT
Organism: Salvia miltiorrhiza; assembly: GCF_028751815.1. Lineage (NCBI taxonomy): Eukaryota > Viridiplantae > Streptophyta > Magnoliopsida > Lamiales > Lamiaceae > Salvia > Salvia miltiorrhiza. The sequence goes on from NC_080387.1 coordinate 39,155,145, forward strand.
AACATTTTAAGCTCATTTGATATATACGAAAGTAATGCCTACCTGATTGCAGTGTTTTGCTACTTAAGACAATGATTCTCTTTCCTTAGCGCGATAGGTTACTCAGGCGCTTTTGTTTATTTGAACCTTTGATAACACGAAACATGTGTTCGAGTGAATAATAGAAAAGATAACAACAAATGCAGTGAATCACTATTCACTCATTTCTCTAACTACCCATATTTCCTTAAACGACTGTATCTAACTCATATACAATCGTTCTTCTTTTATCGAAATACTTCATGTACCTTTGAGGATGTAGGAAAGCCCATTTTATATTATTCCTTTATTTATCCATTATAAATAAAGAATAATTTATAAAATATTTTCCTTTTCCCCATTTAATAATGCCAATCAATATATATATATTGCTACTATTAAAAGAACTAATAAGTCATTAATAAATTCTAAATATTAATTCCTGAGGAAAATTTCATTGTGAGATTTTAGGAACATTTGTAAAAATATTTTAAAATAATAATAGGAGTTAACTATAAAAGAAATTTTCGAGAAGATCTAATAATTTTAATATTTTAACCATTTAACTAATAAATCTTTAATATTTCATTTATCAACTATTCCATCTAATATAATTTTACCAACAAGTTCTCATGAAATCTTTCTCAAAATATTTATATATCTCAATAGCTCATTTATAAACTAAAAGTGATATTTTATCAACAATAAAACTTTAAAATCCTTAATAGGAATTATTTTGAATCATTTCCATCTCAACAAAACTGTATATATTCAACTTCAACTAATAAACTGCTTTTACTCCGAACTCGTATGGAGTCCAATTTTATATCAATAGAAACCTCTTTGAGTCTAGTTTAATTTAAAAAAAAGTATGTTGAAAAACTCCAAGTAGTTTAAGAGATATAGCGATTTTCCCATCGCCTACCAGATTCGGCAGTTTCTGCCAACTGAAAGTCCAGATTTTTGAAAAATAGCAAACGTTACCTGAATGAGCTCAAATTTTATACATAGATAGCTAACACATATATCTTCATAGAATAAAAATTTGAGAGCTAAATATCAACATATGGTTACTGAAATAATTAACCTAATCATCTGCCTCACAACAGTTTTAGCAGATACGGGCAGTAGACTTCTCGAATTTTAAAAGGGTAGTAAACGAAGTTCAAATGATATGAAACTTTGTACGAATATTTATCACACTCCCATCTATACCCCAGAAATTTCTCATAATATAATAGAAACGGGAATGCATCGAAATAAGGGCGTCAACTTACCCTTGTCCAAGTGAGCACTAATGGAAGTTGTTCGCCGGGGTTTTTTTCTGGTCGTCGTTCCGCGATGGGGTTTAGCCGCGAAGGTCTACGACTTAGTTTTCCTCGTGCGAGATAGATCAGGCTACACAACGGTGATTTCTCGATCCTTTTTCGTCGTAAGGATAGTGAGAAACGAAGGCCGTAAGTTGGCCGGTGGCTAAGTCGGGAATTCGACGTTGGCCTCCGAAGGATATTGTGGCCTTTGGTCGGGAAAATATAGAGAAGGTTTCGGCCTTTCGATTGTTGGGTTTGGTAGCCTAAAGATGGAGGAACGAGTACACGTTCTCGGTTCAGAGCCTAGTGGCCGGTCGACGAAGAAATGGCCCGGCGAAGGGAGCTCACTTGAGCTCTTGCAAGTAAAAAAAAACAAATCTCAAACTCTCTCTTGCTCGCTGCACTTCTTCCTTCTGCAGAACTCTCCTCAATTTATAGAGGAGTTTCTGCAGACAACAGAATCAAAATGGTGGAAATTTTGGTACCTGGAGTTGCAACTTTTGAAGATTTGATCGTTGAAATTTACATCCTTTGACAATTGTGATCTTACCGTGAAATTTCTTTCTCGGCGTGCTGAAGCTTTTGAAAATTGTGGATATTGGCGTGATTTTCTTCTCCTACAGGAGACTTTGGGGTGTGATGGAGTTCAGATATACTACAGGAAGAAATCTGCAATCTTTACAATCTCCTTCTGCAGTAATGGTGTATTGGAGGGGAAGATGAATAGTATAGGGAATAGTGTAGGGAATAGTGTAGGAAATAGTGTAGGAAATAGTGTAGGAATTGATGTGTTGGATGAAAAATGGAGACATACGTGTAGTGCCGTGATCTAGTTTCTCATAGTTCCTGTAATAATTCTCCAATTCTCGTTTAATAAATACTCGTCGTATTTATATAAATTAAATTCTCAATCTTGAGATTTAATACGTGAAAGTCGGAATTAATTCGCGACTTAATACCTTAACTCATATAATGCGAAATAATAAAATTATTATGCATATGATCTCAAGTTATAATTCTAGCAATTTGATTTAAATAACACGATTTATAAAATCGGTTATAAATCTAAATTTTCTAATAATATTGATTAAATCAATAAACTGGTAAAACAAAGTCTCAAACGTATAGTTAAACCAATAAATTTAATTATTGGTTTCATTCATGACTGAATATTAAATCGCAGCTCTGTATCTCTTATACAGACTTTTGCTGAAATAATATTATCTGAACAAAATAATCACCATAAATAATTAAAAGAATTTTATAACTAATGCACATATTTAATCTAATATGTATTTAAAAGAGCGGGGCATCACATATATATATATATATATATATATATATATATGGTCAAGTTAAACAAAGAATGACCCTATGTATAGAGAATAAAGAATAAATCATAACCCCACATTTAATGGAGATTAACGGTTTTGATTCATTCCTAATTTCAATTTCTTAAATTCTAAATATTCATTATATATGAGTTTTAATTAATGAAAGGGCAAATCTATAATTTTCCAATCCCCCATATCTACCAAATCCCCCATTTACGATTACTATTCAAAGTCTCATATACAATCTCTCTCTCTCTCTCTCTCTCTCTATTCAAAATCGCTCACCATAATCGAAAGTTTGCACCTTCTTGTCAAGAAATCTGCTGCGCCACTGCGACTCTGAAAATCCGGCGACGTCGTGTCTTCCTCTGGAATCGACATCCCTCACCAATCATCGTCACACACCGAGGTCTTCGCTTTCAAATGATCGCCTCTGCTTTTAGGATTTCCGGCGAGGCTAGTTGGCGTCGTCGACCGAATTCGGCGTGCGACCGACCAAGAAGTACGACAAGAGGATGATTGTTGAGATCTACAAATTGATTGTTGATATTTTTTTGTTTTAATTAGCTATAATTCATATTTTAATTGATTTGTGATTTTGGTCTGCAGCTTTGCGTCTGCACTGCTATTTTTTTTTTGTCAAATTGAATGAGCAATTTGGAATTTTGGGGATATTCATGCGTCAAGTAAATCTGAATATATTTGTTCATTTAGATATTATATTCTGTTCATTTATAAATTGTGCTCTGTTCATTTATGTCTCAGTGGCCGGCGACCACTGCCCGATTTTGAGAAGGAGGCTGTGGTCAACCATGACTTTGAGAAGATGGAGGGCATGGAACGGCGGCCAATCGCCGGTCTTCTAGAGGCGGCAATTGGACTGGCTGTGGACGGAGTTCTCGATCGAACTGGCTGTGGACAGAGTTTTCGTCAAATTGAATGAGCAATTTTAGAATTTAGGGGATATTCATGCGTCCAGTAAATCTGAATATATCTGTTCATTTAGATATTGTGTTCTGTTCATTTATAAATTATTTTCTGTTAATTTATGTTCACGGCGAATAGCTTTTATTTCCGTTTCTGCTATGAAATCTGAGTTTTTTTGTTTTTTTAACATACTAAAACATTTTGAACATGCTTTAAACAATTACGAACATCTAAATAAACTATTTGAATTTCTCTTAATAACATAAAATATTTAACATAAAGCATTTCGAACAAGCGTAAAAAAATTACGAACGCCTAAATAAACAATTTGAATGTTTCTTACTAACATAAAATATTTAACATAAAGTATTTCGAACAGGCGTGAAAAATTTACGAACAACTAAATAAAAATATTAAAAATTTTATGATGCTGGAGACGTTAATGGAGTTTATGTTTCTGGATATTTCAGAGACGTGAATGGAATATACATTTTTCTGGAGTTCTGAAAAATTAATGTGATAAATAAATGAAAAGATATATAATATTGAAAGATATGGCAAAATCAAATCTTACTAAAATAAAGAAAGATAATTAAAGATACACACATCTTAATTAACGCATTATAAGATTAGTGAATGACATGATTATCCTTTTTGGCTATTAATATGGAAAAAGTCTACAAAAAATTCGGTCCATTAGATTAGTTTAATTGGAGAGTCTAGATTAATTTCTCTTTTCTCTAAATACTTATCATTCTCTGTTTAACCTTTCTATATATATATATATATATATATATATATATATGTTACGAATATTGATACAATTTCACGTAACCTCGCGACCGTTTTTCTTGTTGCCTTATAAAACACGATCACATTTGACCAAGAATTACGTGACCAACAAAACATCAAAATCATGATTACGTATTTCTTCCAAGATTCATTAAAAATACTGTTGAAAAACATTATATATTTCATTTCACAATAAAAACTTCGTACATATTTTAATTCCGTCTTTCATTCTATCCGAAAGAAAGAACGATAAACTTGGCCTTTTTGTTTGAAAACTAAAAATATATATCTTTTATATATATGATGACTGAAAAATCAATTTTCTCTTGGCTAGTGGTTAACAAGTTATATTGTATCAATTAACATTAATCTTGGTCATTTAGGGAAACTTTTGTTCTTTCGATGTATATGATCATTTAAGGAAATAATTATAGTTTAAAAATGCAATAAAAATTCAAAATGTAGATAGCATGTCAAAATCTACCCATCTTGACCTGCCAACAAAACAAAATTTGCTTTAAATACAACCCTAGCAACTTGCCTTCACTCACTAACATATTTGAAATTTAAAAATTGTGGGCCCCTCCAATCAGTCTAGGAGATTTTGTTTTTAATTTTTAAATTTTTTTAATTCTATAGAATTCTCTGAAATTGTTTGGTAGTTTATATATATACTTCCAAATCTTTATCTGTTCAAGCTGTAAACTTCTATTTTTAAATCGTATAAGCACATATGAAAAACTCTAACAAAACATAATATATAATGCATATATATATATATGATTCTCAACTACAATTCACAATCATATATATATGCAAAATATCCAAAAGTCAAGAATAATTAATTATCATATCTAAAAATCTATGCCACTTTGCACAAGTCATGATGCATTTCACAATCAATCATATAGAAGTTGGAATTTAATCACTCAAACATGTATTTACATTTTACAAAATGAATGATATGTTTAGAAGTTGATTGTCATGACGTTGTCTGCCCATATTGTCCTTGAAAAAGTAACACGCATTATTATGTGAGCTTCACTCTCTTAAAAATAATTAATAACTAAATATTTTTCTTAGTCATTTCACACATCACGCATACCAATTTTGAGCCATATTAATTGGTGATGATTTGTAACCTTTCTTATGGGCCGATGGATTATTTGTATATCTTGTTTTACATGACTTGTCTTCGTAGAATTAAATAATCAATAATATATGGGACAGATTAATTGGTTGAAATTCATGCCTCTTTCGATCGATTGGTTTTAAGCGTCGATGATTGAATAATACACAAAATTTATGCCATTTGCCGTGCAAATATTAGTTATTTGCGAATTCGTGTACAAAAGTATCACGAAAAAGTATTATTATCAATCATATACTGTTATTTAACGTGACATGATTCTATTTTATTTTAAGACTTGACATGATTCTATATTATTAATGACTAATCATATCTACATAGATGCTGCATCATTTTTAAAGGGAAAAAACGATCTGTAATATTGTTTCACATTAGATGAACAATATCAAGTAGTTAAGAAAGAAAATTTAATTTTTAGATAATTACATTGAAGAAAATGCAGCGCAGAACACACCCACACACACACATATATATAGGGATGAATTATACTACGTATGCTATATTTCGTGAGAAATGAGAATGATTGCATAAATCAGTATATAGTGTTGCATAAGCTGCAGTATAATACTGCATAAAATTTTTACTATGCAGTCATTACAAGCATCTTATGCAACATATATATTGGCTTATGCAATCATTCTTCATTCTCACCACATTTGTCCATTCTCATTTGATATTCTCCCTATATATATATATATATAGGGGTGGGCTACTGTGAGCGCACATCTTAAAATAAGAAATAAGAACAATTTTTAATATATGAATTTTATGTAGAACACGTATGAATTCGCTGTATAAAGGTATGAATTGTGAAAAATAAATTTTTGCTACCTTTGAGATTCGAACTCGGGACCATAAATTCATCCAACAGGATTACGAATCAACCGTAGATCTTGATTATCTAAGGGCTAAAAATGATTCTTATTTTATATCTTACGAAATGCTCTTATTTTAGCCCTTCCATATATATATATATATATAGGGTTAGGTTCAATTGAGATTTTTAAATATTTTGCGAAATTGCGAAACGTTGAACAAATCAATAATTGAACATGTTAATAATTTTGATGAACATGAGTTCGAATCCTGGAGTGAACATATTAAATAAAATATCTCGCGTTCATCAAAATTATATACATGTTCACAAAAAAATTTCGGCGAAATTGATAGCCATTTGATTACACAAAATAGATGGATGAGATCTAATCTCAATTCTACAAATATTTAGAAATCTCTCTCTCTCTCTCTCTCTCTCTCTCTCTATAAAGTGATTCTAGTGAGAATTATATTTTTCGTGAAAATGTGGGAATCATTATAATTAATGTATTAATTTTTAATTTTTCGATCGTCAAAATCTACGATTAATGTATCATCTTATTGAATGAGTTGCATAATCCAAATTCAAATTCTGAAGGGATTAAATATTTTATTTGTTTCGAATGCATTAATTTTAACAGGAGATGCAATAATTTTTACATCGAATGCATTAATTATAATGATTATTACGTTTTCACAAAAACAATAGTTTTTATTAATTAGAACCACACCATATACATATATAAGATTGAGTTAATGAAAAAACCTTATTAGAGTACAAACTAATACTATGTCCCACTATTTATGGCTCGTTACTTTTCGATACGGAGATTAAAGAGAATAAAATTAAGTGAAAAAGAAGTGTGGTCCACATGTATTTAGCAATGAGTTTAAGGAATAATTCAAACTAATTCAACAAATTAGATACACACTCATTCAAATTTAACAAAACCAATTGGGTAAATCATACGGAGACCAATTCTCGCTCAAGCCACCGTCGCTCACACTCAGCCGCGCCCCGCCGCTGCTAGGGTTTTTCTTAGAGGGGGTGGCTGGAGTAGGCTTTCGGCACGAATCGAGGCGGATCGCCTCGAGCTTCTCCTCGCATAAATCGACGCAACTGTAGTGGATTCTTCGGCGGTGGGGTGGTTGAGAGAGGGGTCGAGATGGAGAGTGCGACAAGGCCAAAGAAAGATGACGTGGGTGGAGGCGGCGGCGAAAGAAGAAATGTGGTATTTGTAGGAGTGAAACACACTAGGAATGCATGTCCTAGGCGGGAGAATGAATGAATTTGTTTTTTGTTGTTTATTTGTTGATTGGTGACTGATTTTGATCTTGGTATATATTGTTTGCTATCTACTTGTTGTTTGGAGACTGAATTTCTTGTTGGTATCTGTTGATTTTGCTATAAAATTCGAAAAATATGTGAATTTGGGATGAAAAAGGGCTAATAGTGGATTGTACACGGTGCTACGCAAAACTGTGTACCGAAATAAGCAACCATGCACGCAACCGTGTACGAAAGAGCTCGCCCCGTGTACGGTTGCTTCTTTCTGTACACGGTTTCGCGTGGCACCGTGTACAGTCCACTATTTCCAATTTTTCATCCAAATTCACCTGAATCCAGGGAAAAAAACTCCAGCAACCAATCAAACCAAACACATCTTAATGAACTAACAATTCAAATACATGAGCAATTCAAACAATTACCCCAAAGCAGATGGAATTGGGGTACACAATTCCCATATCCTACAAGCTATAATGTAGCAATATTTTTCTATTTCCTTAGTGGTCTTCAGTTGGTCCCGTTTCGGTGTTCCTCATATCAACCAGTCTAGATAAGCACATGCAAACACACCACAACTAATGACGTCCTGCTGGCAGAATTGCTTGTTGATCGGCATCATCACATATGCCATCTCTGAATCAGCAGCATGGACAAAGTGGTTGGGATTGTTTTCCCAATAACCCACGGTATGCAACAATCTAGGCATCAAACGAGTTATGCACTTCATCGAAGCTTGTTGACACTGTGTGACCCCTTCAACATGTGATAGAGAATCATAGACCTGAACCTCCCATCGGTCGATAGAAATTACCACAGTGCACCATTGACTTTGGTTGACATTACAAATGTTGGGGTCCCGGAGGGTTGACTGACAGGTGTATGGAGGGGGGGAGGGAATACACATGTGGGCTATTTTTCGCAAATCAACACAAACTTAACCAAATTTCAGTTCGAAATAGGTTGTAGACTGATACTGAAAATTCTTCAGTGATTTGACCTCATCGAATTCTGGGCTTAACTGATGTCCACGTAAGGCTTCAGTCTAGTTTGTAAAACAGAGTAGAGTTATTAATCTCTCTGACTATCAGTTGAGTCGTCAATAGGATTAATAACTCAGCAGCAGAATTTAAACTTAATGCGAATAGCCTTTAGAAAAGATTTTTCACTTGTAAAATCCTTAGCTACACTTTTCAATTAGTCCAGTTCAGTTGAAAACAGTTTAGCACAAGTAAAGGAATAACTGAAAGCAGATAAAGAACACAATGATTTTTACGTGGTTCGGAAACAACTTTCCTACTTCCACGGCCAGATGATTAATCTGTGGGCTTATGCTTAAAGGTGCACAGCAAACCTACCAATCCACTCTGAATTGGATTTAACACTTAGCACGCCCTGACACTGTCATGTCCAATCAGCAATGCTAAGGTCTTTGGAGACAGAACATTTGATCTGAACTCTCTGTTGGATTACCAGGTGCCAAGGAAACCGAACAGTTTAGTTTTCTGGTACTAAACAACAACCACTTAGCTTACCAGGTGCCAAGGGACCGAACTGTTTAGTTTTACTGGTACTAAACAACAACCACTCAAACACCCTTTTTTCTCAATTGAAAATGGGGTTTGGACTCTTCCAACAAGGACTACTGAGAACAGGCTCTCGAGCAATCCATCCTAGGCTTAAGATAAAACAAGAAGTGCCTAGTCTACTAAGAGAGTTTAGGTAATCAGCTAGGTTGATTTTACAACAATTTTTCACTTTCTTCTTCGATTCGAAATTTATCTATCTATGAAAGTGCTGACTCTTTAAATTGACAGAGCTTAAGCTTATATCTTCGAATCGCTGAAGATTGCAGTTGTTCCTCAAGCTCTATTTATAGGCGAAGTCTTGAATAGATCCGTTGGAGAGATGGTCTTCAGGATTTCTGCCGTTGTGAGAGGATGTCGTTTCTTGGGCTGAGGTGGCAATCTTCTGATACTCCATTTGACAGATATTTGAATTGCCTTGTCCTCGATGTATGGTGTTTCTGCATCTTTACACGCAAAGATGGGTTACTTATCTCGTTTATCCGTTGTTTATTTATTTAGTTAGTTTAGTTTTCGAATAATGAGATTTTGTCTCTTTTCTTGAGCTTTTTCATGTCTCTTGAGTTTGAGCTTGATTGTTGAAAAACATGAGTTGGATGAAATGTGTGTTGGGCTTATGATATGATTGTTGTTTTTGAAAAAAATTGTTGTGTGCCACTTGTTGATTTTGCATGTAGAGTTTGAACTTGTGAAAATGAGCTAAATGTTGTACCTCCAAGAACTTGAAAACGAAAATGAGCTTGTGAGAATTGAGCCTTTGATTGTCATACATTTACAATTTCATTTTGTTCTTGAGTGTAAATCATTTGAGCATGTGTGTTGATCTCTAGAACTTGCCATGAGTCATCTCTTGAAAATAAAAGTAGATGTGTTGTTAATATTGAAGTGATTTAAGGCTATCTTTGTTAGCCACTTAACTCAAATTGTGTCCAAATTCCCATATGATCCTAGTTTACCCCTTTTGTGCCCTGTACCCTTTCTTTGAATGAACCAATGATAAAGGGGTAGAACTTGGAGTGTTAGTGGTTGCTTTGATGAAGAAAAAAGTTTGGGAAATAATTGAAATTTCTTATCAAGCTTTGATTGAGTGAAAATCACTAGTCCCCTATGAGCTTAAAAAGAAAAAGAAAGAAAAAGAAATGAAAATGAATGTGAATAAAAGAGCATAAAGGGAAGTGATTTGCCTTTTGAATCATAGCCATGATAGATATCACTAAGGATGAAAATATGAAATGTAGGGATTTTGATTTTTGATTGATAAGAGAAATGGTGAAGTTGATTTGTTCATTGTGATTGAAAGATTGTGGGATGAGTCACTTTGCCTAAAAAACTACTCACCTTACCAAAGAGCCCTCATTACAACCCAATGAAATCCATTTTTGATATTTATTTATAACACATTGAAGTAAGTTAGGATAAATTGCAAGTCTATGGTAGATTGCTTGCATTGTTTCAATTTGAGTGCAAACACGTCAATTCTAAACACTTGAGAGTTGAGTGCACCATTGAAACATCCACCTTGTGAGGATTCAAGCTTGGATGCTATAATGTTGAACTCACTATTACTTGTGACTTCTTCGAATGCATTTCTACTTGTGATACTCTTTTGAAAGATTTTTGAAATTGTTGAAGCCCTTGAAATGACACCAATTCATGCTCACATGTTTGTTTACTTTTATTTGTCTTATCTTCGTCGTTTGGGGACAAACAACACTTTAAGTTTGGGGGGTTGACAAACATAGTTTTCGTACCTCATTTTCCTTCATATTTTGCTTGTGAGTGCTTGTTTGTACCTTAATGTTATGTTTTGTTGAGATTTGATGCCTGGTATAGTTTTTGGAGTGTTTTCAGGAAAAATCAAGGACTAATTGGAGGATTTTGAAGACATGAGATTAAAGTACGTCTCGAGAGGAATCCGTGAACGCAAACGGCGACCAAATCCGAGTCCGAACGAGGGAGAACGGAGCAAAATGAGCAGACTGCGCAAATGACTCACCTCTACAATCATACAACTCTAAATAAAGATTAATAAGAGTTCGCATGAATGAAAATTTAAAAAGATTTCTTTAACATATTATTATTATTATTATTATTATAATAAATGAAAATATGGATTTAAAAAAAAATATTCAGATAATTTGTAGTTGTTGTTGTTAACTATATCTTCGTTTAGCAACGGGCAACTTTTTTTACAACTAGAAGGATGAGTACTTAATTTAACAAGTGTGGAAATAAATAAATAAAATTTATATTTTTTGTTCGATTTATGTTTATATATACTGATATAAATGTTACATGTATCTATTGATTGTTTTCATGATTGATCAATAATAATTCGCATGAGTTATCTCAATCTGATTTGTGCATTTAGGGAAAGTGATGTTTACATTGTTTTCATTAAGAAAAAAGAAAAAAAAAAATATGGAAAGATAATCATCCTTATAATTTTCAAATTGACAGTTTTTCCCACCAAAGGAAAAATGTGTTTTTTTTGTTCATTTGTTGTTACAATTATTCCTTAATTTATCACGTGATTTACAAAACAAGAAAAATGAAAAAGTAACTGTCCGAATGTGCAATGATCACATTTAATAATTAAAAAAACTCTCAAGCAAAGAAGATAGAGAACTTGTATAAAAATAAAATAATAAATAAAAGTATTTTTGGGCAAATCACAATTTATGTCTTAAACTATTGGTTATCCTATTTTCTTTCAATTTTTATAATTACAATAAAATATGCGAATTATTTGAAAACTAACAAAAACATCCTAAATATCGTTAATACATAAGGAATTTTGACAAAGAAAATCACGAACTATTTCGAAATTGTAATTTTAACGTAATTTTTGAAGCGTGACGAAGTAAATCACCACTTTTTCAATTTTTGCAATTTCTTTCTCCAATTTTTTTCCGTTGTCAGATTGTTGAACTGGAGTTTAACGTGGAACCATGTAATATTTATGTTACAAAGTCGTTTGCAATAAAATTATTGAATATTAGAAATTAGGGTGCAAATATGGGATACACTTTATAATTTGAAGAAATTTTTAATTGAAATTGTACGAAATGGTATCGCTTAGGCCTCACAAAAAAAGACGTTGTCTTTACTAATTAATGTAAGCTCCAATTCAACACTCTGGCGACCGAAAAAAAAAAATTCGGGAGATAAAATTGCAGAAATTGAAATAAAGTTTTAACCTTTGCTTTCGAAACGAAAAAAACAGTCTTGTATTTACATCTCCAAATCATCCCGATTCATTCAAATTCAATTAAATTAATATGTATATGTTGAAATGCAAAAAAAAAAAAAAAAGGATAACTTCTTTTTTCCTGGTCGGGTCAACAAAGACATGAAATATTTAGATTTTTTTGATAAAATCAAATGGATTTACCCGGACCAATACACGATTTTCTTTTAGTCTTTCTAGGATGGGGTAGAAAAATTCATTTTTCTACCATACTATCTATCTCTTAGTCTATAAAGCTGTAATCTAGAATAAAGATAAACGCTTAAGTTTCTATATATCAATCTACAATATTCTCTTCCTATATGTGTATATTAATTCCATTTCCATATCAATATATTCCATATATTTTATGGAATTGACATAAGACCCAATTTGCTACATCTATTTGTTCCGCTCAATCTAAAATAATTCTTATTTTAGGATTCTAATTCCTTTCCTTTTACTAATAAGTAAGGGGAAACCTCGCCTATTTTTAACGCCATATGAAAAATGTGGTGATTTAATTTGTCACACTTCAAAAGTCATTTTAAAATTATAATTTTAAAATAATTCATGATTTTATTTGCCAAAACCCTAATAACAATAACAAACAACGTTTTTCGATTTAGGTCGAACCCTTACTAGGGGGTGGGTACTTTCCCCTATTAACACTTACCCAAAAACTCAACACCCACGTAAAAAAAATGCCATGTCATTTGAAAAAAAAAAGTATTGCTTCATGTGTCCATAAAGTATCTTCATAATTTTTCATTTTCGTCTCTCCATAAAACATCTTTATAATTTATTTTTAAAAAAAATTACATTAATTATCATCATTATAATTTCCACATATGGTCACTAATTGATCCATAATTTTCAGAAATAATCACATTAATTATTTTTTCAATTTATGGGACTCATTCTCTATTTATAGAACAAGTAACTTGTGTTTTTTTTAAACTCATATTCATTCATTCCCCTTAAGAAGATATTAACGGAATGGGTACTAGTATTAATTTCCATGTAGAGGTTGAGGGAATGCGTTAGAATTGGTCGTCCAAAAGGACCAAAACCAAACAATGAGATAATTTTGTTAATTTATAAATACTTAATCTATTTTATTATAAAGTGGGATCCTATACATTCGAGTGTATTGTATATTTAAATTGTACCCGACCCGAATCTTAACTCAGTTGGACTATATTGACCCATTTTTTCTTGAAATAACACTAACACTAATACGATCTTGGAATGACACTAATAGTACTATTTTATTTTATAAATGACACTATTTCGAATATAACACTAACACTATTTTATTTTAAAAATGACACTATTTCGAAAATGACACTAACACTTGATATTCGGGTATGATAGTCCAATTTGATCAGATTCGAATCAGAATTCAGGTCGGGTACGACCTGGGTGTACCGTACACCCAGGTTGTACATGAGATTTTATGTTTTATTATAGTACTTGTTAATGGTTCAAAATGCTTTTTTAAATGAATGATAATTTAGGATATAAACTATATTTAATATTTCAAATTTTAGAAATATTTGACTTCTAATGCAAACAAAAAGAATTCCAAGTGGCATCGTTCTACTTCTACCCACCTACATAAATTCTTGCTCCCCTTTGATGTAAAAACTAATAACAGTTGAATAAAATTCGAATTTTTGTTGTTGTGAGCAGCGAAGAACTGGCTGTGGGTCCCATTCATCTTTGGACAATCTTTCAAATTTTTCTTTATTACTTCTCCTTCTCAAAATCTTTGTTCATGCCGAGCTCGTTCACAAAATCTTTTGCTTTTTCAATGTCCCCTTTCTCAGCGACTTGAAATTCTCGAATGTCCAAGATTTTGGAATCTTTATGTCTTGAACAAAGGCACGTCATCTGGGATATGAAGATTGACGAAGCTAATGCTGAATTTGTGGGAATTTGTTTAAGGGTGAGATTCAAAATCCATTCTTTCCCTTTTATCTTCTTTGAAATTATCTTCTAACAGTGGAATAGTGGTGTTCTTATTTTTCTTTAATATATATATATATATATATATATATATATATATATAATGCAATTTACAGTTCTTTATAATGGATAATGTCTCCAGCTTGTATTTACATTGAGATTATTATTTTTTCAAATTTTCTTTTGAATGTTTATTTATTATTATTATTATTATTATTATTATTATTATCCAATCGTGAATTTTACAATGAAATTAAAATATTCATACTTAATTATTTTTCTTGTTGTAGTCACAAGAATTGGTTTATATTATAGCTGCAGATTGATGATTATACAGAATCTTTTAAGAATAGAGCTATGAAGCTGAAGGAATGGAAATATCAATTTTGCGTGTTGATATTTTCAAAACAATTATTGTAATGCAATTTTCAATTTGTTAAATCGTAGCTCTCTCTTTAATTTTATAATGTGCTTTAGTTTAAATCCTCTGTTTCTTTTTCCTTCACTGCCAATAATATCTATCTATATATATATATATATATATATATATATATATATATATATATATATATGCAATCATTATTTTCCACAAAAATGGAGGGTGGGGTGAAATTTTTGCTGTAAAGTGATGATTTTTTTATCATATGCTTTATGTATAAAGGTAATTCTTCTCTATACTAGATCTGGTATCTAGGCTTGAATCTTTCTTAATTTTCTTCAATATTTGTTATGAGCTCTTAAACAATTCATAACCTTTTAATTTCATTATCTGCTTGACTATATACTTGAATTCTTCTAGTTGAAAGAGATCAACATCATTTATGATGTTATTGATACCTAATCACTATGAAAATTTTCTGCAGTCTTGTTTTGTAGATGTTGTCATTAACTCATTGAGATTAAATATGCAGAATGAAAGGTATGAAATGTGAAAGATGTAACTTTGAGATTGCGTGAAGTTGGCAAAGTCGAGCAAGAGCACATTGCAAGTTTTTTGGTTTGGTTCTTAGTTAGGAAGTGTAAACTGAAGTTCTTTCACGATGCCATCGCTCATTCCTAGTGCTTCTTTGGAAAGCAGCCATAGTTCTTTATCAAGTTGCAGTGAGCTCTTGCTCTTATCTTTTTCTTTATTCAATCTAGTGTTCTCTCTCTCTCTCTCTCTCTTGATATCTTCCTTCACCGATAATCTTGTTTTTCAGGTGATATTTCATCAGACGTTAACTTTTATGACCGGTACATTATGCACATCTTCTCTTTTGGTAATATCTCGGATGATTCGCGTACTTGAATTTTGAGCTTGCAAGATTTGTTCATTCTCTTTCAGGCCGTACGTGGAAGACAGCAGTCAAGAAGATGTTTCCCTAAAAGGGCGTCTTGATAACTCAGACCTATCAGTTAAAACAAATGGTTTTCATCAAAATGGTAATTTGGCGAAACAACATATTTTGGAAGTTGGAAGGATCAATAGTTTTGGGAGCCTTAGAGAGGTAGAAACTGCTGAAGTTCCACGAGGAACAGACAGCAATGTCAGACGAGTGAGTTCATCCAGTGATGGATCTGCTGCATCTCTTCCGAATGATGAAGGGAATGCTGAATTCTGGCTTCCCCCGGAGCCAGAGGACTGGGAAGACGACGTGATAGGTAGGGTTGCAAGTTATGATGATGACGACGACGAGTGTGGGGATGGCGCCACCTGGGCTAGGCCTAGTTCTTTAAGTAGCTTCGAAGAAGAAGGAAGTGCGAGTTACAAATTCAGAGAGGAAAAGGTTAAGGCAATGGACAATGTTAAAAATGGGAAATTTATGGCTCTCGTTAGCCAACTAGTTAAGTCTGTTGGTGTCAATTCGTCCAGAGGTCAGGGCGAAAATTGGGTGGATATAGTGACTTCTTTATCATGGGAGGCTGCTGCATTTGTGAAGCCAAACACACATGAAGGTAAGGCCATGGATCCCGATGGATACGTGAAGATCAAATGCATTGCAACTGGTTTGCGCAGTCAAAGGTTACTATTTAGTCTTTGTTTGTTTGTTTGTTTTCTTTTTCGTCTGTACATATTGGATAATGCCATGAAAGCTTCAATCTTGTTTTTATTGTGTAGTCAAGTATTCAAAGGGCTCGTATTCAAAAAGCATGCTGCTCATAAACACATGCCGATTAAGTGCAAAAATCCTCGACTGCTGTTGATCCATGGCTCACTGGATCTTACTTCTGGTGGATTATCGTCGTTTGACTCAATGCAGCAGCAGGTAAAACTGAAACATTATCTCCGTATGAGAATATTTTTTATCTTTTTTGACTATGTGTCCTCTGACAGGAAAAGAGCAATCTGAAAACCATTGTTGATATGATAGAGAATTGCAATCCAAATGTTATCTTGGTCGAGAAATCAGTTTCTCGTGACATACAAGAGTCCATTCTTGCAAACAGAATGACACTGGTGTTCGATATGAAGCTGCATCGTCTAGATAGAGTTGCTCGTTGCATTGGTTCGCCTATCTTGTCAACGGAGCTTGCATTGGGTCAAAAGCTTAGGCAATGCGAGTCCTTTCATATTGAAAGATTCGTAGAAGAGCATGATGTTAGCAATGATGGTGGAAAGAGACCGAGTAAAACTTTGATGTTCCTAGAGGGCTGCCCTTCTCGGCTTGGATGTACAGTAAGTCTTCCTTCCAGCTTATTGTATATGCAAAGGAGAGCAGTTTGTAACCCGAATTAATACTTTTTGTTACGTTTTCTTGTGAAAAATGTTAGTTAACATATTCACTCCGTGCAGATCGTGTTGATGGGAGCAAGCAGTGATGAACTGAAAAGGATTAAATGTGTCATTAGGTGTGCAGTTGTCATGGCATATCATTTTATGCTCGAGACTTCCTTTCTTCTCGACCAGACCTCAATGTTCTCCACGATTTCTCCCTGTGAAGTGGTGGACCTGGCACTCAACAGCAAGAGATCAACTTTGATTGGCTCTGATGAGACAAACATGTGCGGTCCGAAGGAATCTGATGCACGACTAAACACACCATCCACACTTGCCATTCCCATTTCCAATGGTTTCCATCAAAACGACCCAGAAAACCTGATGTCGTCCTCAGAAACAGTTTCAGGATTATCTCTTTCAACATCAGTCGAAAAAGTTATGAACAATAGTTTTCCTTTTTTCACCGTCTCTTCTGAGAGAATTGTGAGCCCATTTGGTTTTAATGGAAGAAATTGGGATGGTCAGACTGCAGCTAAAATTGATGACATGCAAAAAGATGGATATATGGAGGATAATTCGTCCGAATTTTTGGATACGTGGAATCATAGTGACAATGCTGAAGATCACTTGCCTAGCAAGGATGGCATCTGTGCAGCGCTTGACTCCGAGAGCATATTAGTTCTGTTGTCCAGCCGCAATGCTTCAAGAGGGACTATCTGCGAGAAGAGTCATTTCTCTCATATCAAGTTCTACCGGAGTTTTGATGTTCCTCTCGGAAAGTTTCTGCGTGATAATCTGCTCAATCAGGTCCTTTTGGAACTTTAACTTTTCGAGTTATGTTAATTTAGTGATTTTCAGCTTATATTGTTCGTAATTCAAACCTAATGTAAAATCTTCATCTCACAGGGACTTCAGTGCAAGACTTGTGGAGAAACCCCCGATGTGCACTCTTTCTTCTATGCGCATCACGACAAGCAACTCACTATCCAAGTTAGACATCTTCCCGCTGGGAAGAGTTTGCCCGGAGAAACTGAGGGAAAGCTTTGGATGTGGAGTCGTTGCAGTCTCTGTCAAGATGGAAGCTCAAAATCTACGAAGAGGGTGTTGATATCCACTGCTGCCCATGGTTTATCGTTTGGAAAGTTTTTGCAGCTCAGTTTTTCAGATGTCTCTTCATTCAATTGTTCGTCCAGATGTGGCCATTCTTTCCATAAGGATTTCTTGTACTTCTTTGGGTACTACGTCAAACTTCATATACTTTTGTCGTTGTCCGATGCTAAATGTCTTCGTCACAAGTTTTCTAAAATGGTAATATTCATGCCTTCTTTGGTTGGAATTCAGACTAGGCCCCATGGTTGCTGTGTTCAAGTATTCATCAGTTGCGACTTGCTCAGTGTCACTGCCGCCTCAGAAGATGGAATTCAGCGCCTCGGTCAGAAGGGAGCTTCTTAAGAAGGATTCTGATGATGTATGCGGCTCTTATAATTTTATCGCTGCTTTATCCTCCCTCGGTGAATTTGTGATGCTTATTATGTCTTACTCTCTCTTTAAGGTGTATCTGCAAGGGATTTCAATGTTCATTGATATTGAAAAGTCGCTTAAGGAAATAGAAACTCGATATATTGGTGTAACTCTCAACATTCTGGGCTCAAGCATGGAGTTTTCCGATATTATTCTCATGCTGAAGCAGGAAAAGTCTCAATTTGAGGTTAGAGAATTCGTGATGTGATTTTACTTGTTTTTGTGATAAATGTCGTGTTCTAATTGGTTCGTGCAAAATGGTAGGTCGAAACTCAATGTGCTACTCAAGTTGAGAGTGAAGTTGATGCCGCGTCTAGGCTCCTAAGCTTGAACACGATCCGGTTGGAACTTCTTCTTAAATCATGCATATGGGATCGAAGGCTACATGCTTTGCTTTCATCGGACATCAAGGTGATCGGTTCTAACTCTATCGCCTCAGTATTCGTTGAAGCTAATGAATGTCCAGTTACAGAGATTCGTATAAACGGACAAGTTGAAGGATCCACGGGTGTGTGGAACGAAAATGGATCAACCATTGATGGATTATCTAATTCACATCACGATCTAGAAGAAAATCCCCATTGTTCGTTGTCACTGGACCTAGAAAACGACAAAGGTTGGATCTGGGCCCCATTTGCTGACATTCGACGCGAATACATGGAGGATCTGCAGAGAGGTTACTTGCCAAAGATTGAATCTTTCAGCAGTTATGCTGCAGAATCCGTCGCTCAGAAACTGATAAATGATGAGGGCTCCAGGCTGCACATTCCTCTTGGTGCCAACGGCTATATAGTTTCCGACTATGAGGATGAATTTTCGAGCATAATAGCTTGCGCTCTGACCTTATTGAAGGATTTTGAGGTAGCAGCAGACGATCTATCCGAGAATGCTCAGAGAGAAAGAGTAAATGACTCTAAACCGCACGAGAGCTCTCAGAGGCTGACGAGAGTGTTTTCTCTAACCACTTCTCGTTGGCCTTCGTTTGGTTCGTCAGATTCCGATGGTGTACACTCTCCAACTACCAACTTAGAAGATTCACACACATCAAGTTTTGACGGTCTGGATTTGCTAGACTCGACGGTTTCCTATAGTGCTAGCCACCCAGAAGTGTCTATGGGTTTGGGGAGGAAGCGCAAGTACTCCGTCATTTGCCTATTCGCGAGCCCGTTCCGTCAGCTGCGAGACCGGTGTTGTCCTTCTGAAGTCGATTTTATCGCTTCTCTAAGCCGCTGTAGGAATTGGGACGCGAAAGGCGGGAAGAGTAAGTCTTTGTTTGCTAAGACGCTAGACGATCGTCTCATCATCAAGGAGATCAAGAGGACGGAGCTCGATTCGTTCATGACATTTGCCACAAACTACTTCGAGTACATGAATGAGTGCTACGAGCTCGGAAACCAGACATGTCTTGCTAAAATCCTCGGAATATACCAGGTGAGTATCTCCATCTTTTTCATGATAGCCACTTCTTGTGTTTCGTGTGTTTCATACCGATGTTTTTTATGCGTTTCGTCTTGCATTTTGGTTACAATATGTCCACTTCTTGTGTTTCGTGAGTACCATACCGATATTATTTACACGTTTCATCTTGCATTTAGGTTATGATACTTCCACTTCTTTTTGTTTCGTGTGTATCATTCATATGTTCTGTATGCATTTCGTCTTGCGATTAGGTTACAATACGATCGCCAAAAAACGGGAAGGAGACGAGGCACGATCTTCTAGTAATGGAGAATCTCTCGTTTGGTTGGCATATATCGAGACAGTACGATCTCAAAGGAGCTCTGCATGCCCGACTCAACACGGACGAGGCGGGCGAGGTTCTTCTAGATCAAAACTTTGTCAATGACATGAGCGTTTCGCCTCTCTACGTTTGCAGGAAATCCAAACGGAATCTACAGCGTGCGGTATACAATGACACCAACTTCCTCAACGTGAGTTTCGCCAAAATTATACTACAATTTTTGATGATTGACTTCATGTCCCATCACTGACTATCTCGTGCTCGTTTTGTTCTCAGACGATCAACGTGATGGACTACTCGCTGCTTGTGGGGGTGGATTCCCAACGTCGTGAGCTGGTATGTGGCATCATCGACTATCTCAGGCAGTACACGTGGGACAAGCAGCTCGAGAACTGGGTGAAATCCTCACTCGTCGTCCCCAAGAACCAGCTCCCAACAATCATCTCCCCCATCGAGTACAAGAAGAGGTTTCGAAAGTTCATAAGCACCCATTTTCTAACCGTTCCGGACCATTGGTGCTCCCACAGATCATCCGACCCTTGCAAAGTCTGTGGCACGGCCTCGGACAATGGCCTGCAGCAGAAGAAACGGGGGAGTCGGGATGACAGCTCGTGCCAGATGTTGTCTCAAAAGCAAGGCAAACGCGAGCCATGTACTCTAAAGTTGGAGTCCTTTGCCTGATTTTTCTAGTTGTTCGTC
This sequence comes from Salvia miltiorrhiza, assembly GCF_028751815.1. NCBI lineage: Eukaryota > Viridiplantae > Streptophyta > Magnoliopsida > Lamiales > Lamiaceae > Salvia > Salvia miltiorrhiza. The sequence goes on from NC_080387.1 coordinate 39,176,222, forward strand.
GCCGTTTTGAAGTCTACTATCTATAGAAGGAGGTTCAAATGCGAGCACCCTTATTTAAATTGAGAATGCGTGAACCATTTTCAGCCTTTCGAATATGAAGATCTACGACAAGTACATCTCCTTCGTGCGTGCAGTGTAGTGTTCTCACAGAAAAATGTAGTTCTCACGAGAACAAACCCTTCTGTTTATATGTTGAATCCGGCCCACGTTGTACATAGTCGATCCCCTTCTGGCCTGCATTTATTTCTGCAGTTAGTTTTGGGGCGTTTTGGTGTTTTTACACGTCTTTACATATATTTTTCTTTTTGTATGTATATCATTTTGAACAACTGTAAAAATGGAATGGAATTGGCAAAAGTCCTTTGTTCGCCTTTTTGTAGCGAAGGTATATGTTCAGGCAAGTGTGTGTATTGTGTATTTTAGGTGCAAGAAGGAACTGAATGAAGTTGCTCACGGTTTGCCCGCTGTGGCATGGCTGGTAAATGTGGTTAAGTTTATATGCAAAATTAGAAATGAACACAAATTTGTAAAGTAGGTCTTGGGTGAGACCGATCTCACCTAAGAGACAGTCTAACTCGACCCTCCACGTGGCAGGAGAGGAGTGGCCGAGGGCACGAGCGCAGAGATGAGGGCGCATCGGCACGAGCGCGGTGTGGGGGCGTACCGATTGGAAGGAGAGGCGGCACGGGCATGGGGCTTGGCGGCACGTAAAATATGCATACGAGGCCATATAATATATTGCAGCATGTGAAGAGTACGTCATTAGTGGTTGAGTGAACTCTGGCAAAACAAATATTATGCGCACAGGTTGGACTAGGCCTAGACTCGTCTCTGCAACTCCATTCCACTTGATTCAAAATTTTATCCCAATTTTATTTAGGGTGATTCTAGTCATAGCCTCCATTTTACTTCTTACATCCCCTTTTAAAAATATTATTAATAATTAATTAAAATTTACTAATTCCTCTATCCATAAAAAAAATATCTAGCATTTTTGGTATACACATATTTTAATAAAATTGGTGGTGATTTTTATGTAATGGAGAAAAGATCTCATCATTTTTTAAAATGAGTGGTTGAGATTGAATTGAGGGTGATTTTTTTTTTTTTTTTTGTAAATAAAGTGTATTTGTAAGGATAAAAGATAAAAAAAAGATATGGATCCATGTTCAAAAAAGGAATGTGTCATACTTTTCGTGGATGGAGGAAGTATTTTACTCTATGGGTGTATTTGTCTTTTTATCTCTCTAAATGGAGGAATAATATAATGAGGTATTAACTTATCACTTAAAGTGAGGACCACATTTGTTATATCTTACTATTTGGTTTGAAGGATAATATATCTACTCCTTAAGGTGGTATAAAATTATACCACCATCTCTTAGGTGTAAAATTATCCATTTCCTAAGAGATAAGGGGCTGCCTGAAAAATTATACTCCCTTCGTCCCACTTAAATTGGCACACTTGCATTTTTTGTTTGTCCCACTTAAATTGACACTTTCCTAATGGTCCCTACTTTCTCTACTCATATAAAATAAGTGGACCATACCTACTTTACACTCTTAACCCTTTATTCTTAATCTTCGTGCCCAACTCAAAAGTGTCAATTTAAGTGGGCGGAGGGAGTACATCAAAGCAAACAAAGTATAAGGTGATAAATATAGTTTATCCCTCCCTTATACCTCAAAGCAAACACACCCTATATTTTATAGCCCTCAAATTAAATTACATTTTAAATTAATAATTTTGTTTAAATAAATCTAAAAGAATAAATACGTATAGCCCCTATCGTAATATGAAAATATTTTTAACTCCCCATCATAATTTGAAGAAGAAACACATTTATGGATATATAAATCCTAGAAAGAATTGTATAGCACCCCAACTCAAAATTCTAAGAACCACGTACAATAAAATCTAACATAACTCGATGATCATTACTACAATCAAAAAATCATTTCAATATCGTCAAAGCTTCTTCATTTATCAAAAGCAAATCAGCCTACGTCCAACTCGACATAACAACTCCTTACCTCTCTTGTCCCATGTCCCAAAGAAAGAATCAGATAAAGTGCATCAAAGATGACAGATGAGTCAACAAGTTCATAGTTATATATATAGTTCCCCCATGCAATGCATGTATGCTATCCGTTGTTGCTCCATTTCATATTCATTTAACTCACTCTAATTTCCTCCTAAAACCTGATCAAGAGACATAATTTTATGTTGAATAATCTAGAATAAGATTGTGAAAAATCTTTAAAATCAAATTTTATGAATGTACATCTAGACTGTAACAAATGAAAGCAACATGGTGGATGGTACTTCAATCATTTTTTCTAATTAATTGTTTTGTTAATAATGACAAACCTAAATATAAAGATAAAAAAGCAGCCAGATATTTGGTTAGATCAGACATTAGGGGACTAACCTCATCAACAACGACAATTGCGAATTCATCATAATAGCAACTCAGACCAGCAATAAGTAATGCAATCAAATGAATCTGACCGTATTTCCCTTTGTGAACCTTTAGAAAATACTTCAGAAGATATTAATTAATTTAATTTGAGGGCTATAAAATATAGGATAAAATAGTAAAATTTTAATTAATTATTATTATTATTATTATTATTATTATTATTATTATTATTATTATTATTATTATTATTATTATTATTATTATTATTATTATTATTTTAAAAAGGGAGTTATAAGGAGCAAAATGGGGGCTATGAATAGAATCACCCTTTTATTTATTTCTTTTTATATGTACGAATTGTCACGTTTATTAAAAATAGTTATGACTTTTGCGATTGAACTTTTAACAATAAAAATTATCACTTTTATCAGAAACATTGTTACTTTTATATAAAATAAGGGTTATTTGCGTGTGAATACACGAACTTTCAGTATTTTCTAATTTTTTTTCCACGAACTTTATTTTTGAATCTAAATACACGAACTTAGTATTTTTCTGATTTTTCCCATGAATTTAATTTTTCCTAAATTGATGCTGACATGGCCGTTGGAGCTGCTGGCGTGGAATGGTCGTCATAATTATTTGCGTGCAAATACATGAACTTTTAGCATTTTTTTTATTTTTTTTGCGTCGTCACATCATCTCCGGCGGACCGTCCGTCGCCCACAGCGTCGGTGATTTAGCGACAGAACATGTTTTCCATCGGTAAAGTGAATACCGACCACTTTTACGGCGACTGATGGCCACCGTCGGTATCTGTCCAGTTTCTTGTAGTGTTAATGCTTTTCAAAATATAAAATATTTGTACTTTATCAACCAAAATCATACTTTAATTATAAGTGGTGATTAAGGACCTATCTATTCGCCATAACTCCAGCCGACTTCGATGCCCTCGGACCATGAACAACACTGTCGAGTCAGGTTTATTGAAGACTAATTCTACCCCCAATTAGAGACATAAATTAGAGAGTGGAGAGAATTGACTGAAATTAGCAGAGAAGGCAGCGAGAATTGATAGAATAATGAGTTTACCTTTGATTTTTTTTAAAGAATTTGTGTCGTTTACGGAGAATGGGATGAATTCTATGGCTTTATTCTTTTTTAAGGGTTTTTGTTGTTTCACGCAGTGGGCGGGGTACCTCTTTTAATTTTATTTCATCTTTTGTCAACAAAAAAATTATAGAAATTAAAATATTGACATGTATATGACACTTAAATAATACTAGGCTACATAGACGGCAAATCAATTTTATCATGGGAAAAATTAGAAAAACACTAAGTTCGTGTATTTAGATTCAAAAAATAAAGTTCGTGGAAAAAACTAGAAAATGTTGAAAGTTCGTGTATTTACATACAAATAACCCTATAAAATAATTATCTCTTTTATTATTGGTACTTTTAAGCATAAACACTGTTAATTTTTATTTGAAATACGTTATTACTTTTTTTTATAACAATGATCACTTTTATATAACAAGTCATGAGTCGAATGAGGGGTCGAATTTGATTCGGGTCTGGATTGAGTTTGGGTGCTTGTGCATTGGAGCTTTTGTCTTATATGAATTATACATTTTTAGGGGAATATGAATTATATATAAAGTATATAAAAACAATAGGGTAAATACAACTTTAAACTTAAAATTATTTCTCCACTATCAATTATATTTTGAACTATTAAAAATATTTTTTTAAACCTTGAATTATCAATTTTGTATCAATTATACCATTTTAGCCATTTTTTTTTGCTCCGAAAATTTGATGTGGCTCGTCGGATGCCATGATGTATTTAGAATTATATTTTTTTTAACCTACATTATATAAAATAACGTCATTATATACCTTACTAATTGAAAATTCAAAAGGTGAAAAATGGATTAAGGATATAATTGATACAAAATTAATAGTTCAAAGTTTAAAAAAATATTTTCGATAATTCTTGATATAATTGATAATGTGAAAATAGTTAGGATTTAAAGTGATATTTACCCTAATTAAACAATATGACTAGTTCAACAATATATATATAAATAGAGTGTATGTAATACTAATACAAAACCATATATGCATAACTAGACAAACTAGGCTGAGCATCTCGAATCGAAACAATTGCCTTTACCATAACCAAAACCGGATCAACTATTGCATATTATAAATCGAGCCGAACCAATAGTTGTTCAAAAACCGATCAAAACCAAGCCAATGAAAAACGATCAATTTCGATCAATTTTCGAATCGAACCGATACTAATTGTGCGACGTTTTGGCACTCGACCATCAGCAATACTCCTATTCGGTACCAAATCAACTTGTCTATCTTCAATGATTTCTCTGAAATTCTCAAATTCAAGAACCCTAACGATAGGAGATGTGGCATGATTGAGACAGCAGCCACATGTCAATGTAGTCCATGTGAAAAGCAGGGCTGCATTTGGGCAGCAGCCTAAGCTTATCTTTAACCTCAAATTCAGACAAACACACAACACAGTCAAATGGGTCGTCCTTCACGCCTATGATTGCTTTGTAATTGAACACGAGAAGCGTGTCTATGAACGATTGGTCAACACCGGAATCATGGAGGTGGAAGAGCTATTGCAGCTGCACGCTTAAATTCTCGATTTCATCGGAATTTCTGATTGCTGGTCTAACCAGAAATCTCACCAGAAGGTGAAGCAATCCGGAGATGAAAAAGATGATTGAAATAATTATGATGATTAGCATAACACTAGGGCTGATTTTGTTGTTCAACCCGTAATCGGAGGTAAATATTATATATATCGGTTCCTTCGGGAACCCATGGTAGAAAAACCAAAATCGAACCGACACATAATCGGTTCTTGAATAACCGAACCGAAAAATGATTGGTTCGTTTGATTTTTTTTTATCCAGTTTGATTTTTATTCTCCCTAAATGTCGATGAATAAAAGTGCTTCAATATGAATCATGGACGCCCAAGCTTCTCAGAGAGGAAGCCCAAGGAATAACGATAATCCAAAATTTGAATCTTAAAGTAAACAAGTGCCAGAGCTTTGGTAAGTAAACAATTGGATAAGGAAGCCCATGTGTACATGAATCACGTGTATCGCACCAGATGGTGTCATTGATTGATGACATCTATCTTTAAAATCTTTTTTTAATAATTTTTTTTTGAAGTATTTTGTAATAGAATTCATTTACAAGATTCTCTGAAGAAGAAATGGGGAGCTTCAATGTGTTTCTACTGATAGTGACTCATTTATCATTTTGTGATCAAGACCGATCATCACTAAATTCAGTCTCCAACGTCGCTACGTCATTTTAAAATCTGTAACAAATTGCTTTTACTTTTATTCTGTTCTCAAACGTAGCGTTGTTTCCCTTTCGTCTTTATTGTTACTTGTTGAGCTTTGTTTTTTGAACAAATTAAATAGGGTTTCTCGTGTTGCCTATTAGATTTGATCTCGTCATTCATGCCTATCATTTAAAAAAAAAGATATTTATACGATATCATGGGTTAGAGTAAATCAATAGGATTATAAATAACATATTCTTTTGGGCCCTGATGAGCTTAGCTTTTATCATGGGTCCATCTTCAAAGGGAAATTAAACATAATATCATCTACATCAGAATTATAATTTGAAAAGAAATCAAAATGCTAAAAAAAAGCGAGGTCTGAAACACGTCAAGTCCGTGCGACGTGCCTCGGCAGATTGGCGCAAGGTTGTCGAAGAAATGAGGCAACGGAGCCAAGTGTTGATGAGAAGCAACACATCGTGCGGGTGAGTACCGGGCGAGACACAAATGGCCGATGTTGAGTGGCATCGGGAGGTCAGAGCAGACCAGATCGAGAAGTCAGAGCAGACTAGCTCCGGAGGTCAGAGAAGACCAGCTTTGGAGATCAGAGCAGACCAGCTCTGCGAGGTCAAAGCACACCAGCTCTGGAGGTCAGAGCAGACCAGCGCGGGGAGGTCAGAGCAGACCAGCTCTGGAGATAAGCTCTGGAGATGAGCTCTAGAGATGTCGATGGCTGGATCAGTGGGAGCAGAGTGAAGCAGTTGCTGGGCGCCAACTGCCACGACCCACGATGGGCAGTTTTGAGTTAGTGGGAAAAACTGCCCGGCAGTTAGTCTCAGCTGTGTAGACGGTTTTTACCTAGTGATGGGGGTTGTCTATCACATTTATATATTGTAATTGGCTGTGAACGTGCAGAGTGTAGAGTGTGTGCGCGAGCCTTGAGCATAGAGATAGGTCATTATAATTTTATTGTGGAAATAAAATTAAAGGTTGGGGCGTGGTGTCCCCGTAAATCATTGTGTGTTGCTTAAGATTGTTCATGTTGATGTCTGCTGCGTGTGAACTTTGATTCGTGCATACATTCGAGAGCGTCATACATTCTAAGTGTCAAACGAGTGTTGGTGAGGGAAGAAGCTGGTCGGATTATGGGAATTCGGCGCTGCACGAGGCGAAAAATTCAGAGTTGAAGGAAGACCCTGTGACATTTGGTATCAGAGCCAGGTTAGGTTGGCTCTGGTGCGTGTTGCAGCTGTCGTGGAGATGGTGCAAGCGAGAGAATTTTCTGCTCTCGAAGAGAGGGTGCTGAGGTTAGAGACGGTGCTTGGGAGGACTCCGGAGGTCTCAACGTCGGCTAGACTTGAGACCGTCTTTGATCAGATTGTTGCGATCAAAGAGTTGGTTGAAGCGATGCGCAAATTAGTGGAAGACACTCCTAGATTTGTTGAAGGTCGGATCGTGTCGTGCGAGGAAGAGGTGTCTACCTTGACGCAGGCGGTTGACATCAAGATCGAGGAGCTGTTGGATGAGTTACGGCTCGTGAAGTGAGTGCTCAGAACGGTGGAGCAAGGCAGGCCGGTTCCGAAGGTCCGTGTCCCGAAGCCCAAACCTTTTGAGGGCGCCAGGAGTTCGAATGAGTTGGAGAATTTTCTGTGGGACATGGAGATGTATTTCAAGGTATCTCATGTGCCCGATGATGAGAAGGTGTCGATCACTAGCGTGTACTTGATAGGCGATGCGAAGCTATGGTGGCGTTCGAGGCCAAGTGTCGGTGCTGGTGGAGACCAAATGGAGACTTTGACGTGGGAGACGTTGAAGCGTGAGTTGAAGGAGCAGTTCCTTCCGGGAAATTCCTCGTGGGTGGCGAGGGATGCATTGAGAAAGTTGAAACACACTGAATCTGTCCGTGACTATGTGAAGAAGTTCAGTTCGTTGATGTTGGACGTGAATGACATGTCAGAGGCGGGCAAGTTGTTCAACTTTATGGCAGGATTGCAGCCGTGGGCTCAGGCTGAGGTGAGACGGCAGGGAGTTAAGGATGTGCAGTCGGCCATAACTGTTGCTGAGGGATTGGTTGATTTCAGGCTGGTTGGTGATTCCCACGAGTTCGAGAGAAGGAAGAAAGACTCGAAGAAAGGGAAGAAAAATGAGAAGGCTGGCGAGGAAGTGGCCAAGGAGCCGAAAATGGCAACGACAGTCCTGAAGAAAAATCGGGGATGTTTCATTTGTGAGGAAATGGGACATCGAATGAAGGATTGTTCGAAGCGGGTGAATGCGATTGTTGCTGAAAGTGCCAAAGACAGCGAGATCGGGGCTCAGATGAGTCCATTGCAGATTGTGTCTGCACTTCGAGTTGAATCCAAAGAAAGAGAGACCGATCAAAGAAATGGTGGTGACAGGGTGATGTCGGATGAGGCCGTAATTTGGTTCAATAGTATTTCGGAGGAGGAGCTCAGATCAGGAGGTTTAGTCCCATCAACGATGAGGACGTCGTCTGGTATTGGTGGGGGTGGTTTGTTAGACCCTTGAGAAGCGAGGTCTGAAACATGTCGAGTCCGTGCAACGTGCCTCGGTAGATTGCCGCAAAGTTGTCGAAGAAATGGGGCAACGGAGCCAAGTGTTGATGAGAAGCAACACATCGTGCGGGTGAGTATCGGGCGAGACACGGATGGCCGATGTTGAGTGGCATCGGGAGGTCAGAGCAGACCAGATCGAGAAGTCAGAGCAGACTAGCTCCGGAGGTCAGAGAAGACCAGCTCTGGAGATCAGAACAGACCAGCTCTGGAGGTCAGAGCAGACCAGCTCTGGATGCCAGAGTAGAGCAGCTCTGCGAGGTCAGAGCAGACCAGCGCGGGGAGGTCAGAGCAGACCAGCTCTGGAGATGAGCTTTGGAGATGTCGATGGCTGGATCAGTGGGAGCAGAGTGAAGCAGTTGCTGGGCGCCAACTGCCACGACCCACGATGGGCAGTTTTGAGTTAGTGGGACGAAAAACTTCCCGGCAGTTAGTCTCAGCCGTGTAGACGGTTTTTGCCTAGTGATGGGGGTTGTCTATCACATTTATATATTGTAATTAGCTGTGAACGTGCAGAGTGTAGAGTGTGTGCGCGAGCCTTGAGCATAGAGATAGGTCCTTGTAATTTTATTGTGGAAATAAAATTAAAGGTTGGGGCGTGGTGTCCTTGTAAATCATTGTGTGTTGCTTAAGGTTGTTCATGTTGATGTCCGCTGCGTGTGAACTTTGATTCGTGCATACATTCGAGAGCCTCATACATTCCAAGTGTCAAACGAGTGTTGGTGAGGGAAGAAGCTGGTCGGATTGTGGGAATTTGGCGCTGCACGGAACGAAAAATTCAGAGTTGAAGGAAGACCCTGTGACAATGACCATATGCGTCACGACAAAGAAATGACATTAAATTAGGGTCACTCCTTTGACATGTTCCACATCAATTATAATAGGTAAAATAATGCCTATTTTGTAACCTTGCCGATAATCATCCTACGCTCACCGACGAATTCTAATGGTGGCGGCGCCGCCGGTAATTACCGGCGGCGTGTTTTGCCGCCGATAATGGTGTTACCGACGAGAAATCGCGGCAGTAGTTTATTTTCCGACGGCCGCCTTGAAATTACCGACGGCGGACGTTACCGGTAATCAATTGTTTTTTTGTAGTGCAATCATTGACTATTAAATATGCATTAACAAAATGTTCCACATCAACTATAATAGGTATAATTTGTTTTTATATTAAACATGGTTAATAAAGTTTTCCTATGTTCTTCTATGATGTTTTGATCTCTTGACCTAATGATTTGACCTAATGATTAGACGTGAAACGTCTTGCCAATTAAAATACACTTGATTGTTCACAATATTATACTAAAATTATTTTGTCACATTTTATATTCTGCATTCCAAATAGAAATAGCTGAAATGTTATTACTAAAAAATCAATGATTTTGACATTACAACTTCATAATTATGTTAATCAATTCATCACAGAATTGACAGCCATCATTTAATTGATGTACACCATATATATATACGACCAAGTTTTGAAACCCATTCAATGCATCATTTTCTAATTTGTGTGCATGTGTTTGATTTAACGGTAGGTCGTTAACGCTCACAGCTTAATGTTCTGAATTTTAATTTATATATCATGAAGCGATCTTTAATTTTTTTTTACTTATATAATTTTTATATAAAATAAAAAACATGACATCTCATATTAACAAATCAAAGTCACCAATGAGTGATGACTTCATTGAATTTGTCTAGAAGCAAAATAAAGTAATTTTACATAGGTTAATTGTGGAATCTCACAGTAGCTAAGTCCGACACTTATTTTCATACGAGAAGAAGATTTTATGGGGATGGTTGTACACCGCAAATCACACATACATTTTATTTCCTTTGTCCCATCGAAAGTGAATGGTATTTCTTTTTGGATCGTTTTAACGAAAGTGAGTTATTTCATTTTTTTGATAAAAATTAAAAAATTTAAGATTTTATTAATAAAATTAATTATACCCTTATTTTGCTTAATCACCCTAATTAATACCCAACTCTTATTTTTGATTTTTTAAAATCTTTAATTATATACATAATTAAATACATTTAATACACTAAACAACAATTTCTTAGATCTCGTGCTCAAAAGAATTGCCTCACTTATGATGGGACAGAGAGAGTATTAGATATTCTAATAAAATTTTATAAGTATTTTATTAAGATATGAAAATATTCCGCATAGATGAATTTTTGTTTATACTAAATATAGAAAGTTCTCCATTTTGTGTATTCCATTTTCAATTTTTCTTTATTTATTATTAATTTCTGGTATTTTAGTTTAAGTATTTAATTTTAAGTTTTTAAATTAATAGTTGATTATTAAGATTAATAATTCTATAATCATGATATACTAGTACGCACGCCCGTGTGATGCACGGTGAATATCGAAATTAAATGATATTTTAAATAAATAAATAAATATAAATATTAAAATAAAATCAAAATATAAATAAATGTAATTATTTAAAAAAATAATCCACACAGATTACCCAATAAAAAACTTATGGAGTATAAAAATATAGGAGTATAAAATTTCAACTTTTGTATTTTCAATAGTTGAATTTTTTTTTAATTGTTTTTAATTGATAAATGGTTATAAATATATAAATTCATCAAAAATAAAAGATATTCTAAAATACATAAAATCATCTATTTGCATATAATTTATACATATTTTTGAATGGGCATTCAAATTATATTTATTCGATCATTTTATTTAACTCTAAATTTTAAAATAAAGTTATTTTTAAATATAGAAGAGACCTATAAATAAAAGCTTTAATCTTCACCTCCCACCTTTTCACAACTAAAAATAAAATTAAAATCCTAAAATATTTCTAATAAATATTTTTTAAATACATAATAAATATTTTAATATTGTGGATTTGAATTCTTTAGACAAATTTCAATATGAAAGTCAACTTAATGACAGTTCACCAATTTAATTATTGTTAGGTCCGGAGGGTTTCGAATAGGTGTATGGCGGGGGGGGGGGGAGAAATACACCTATAGGCTATTTTTGAAAATGAAACTTGAAACACAAACTGACACAACCTTTTTACAGAAAGAAGTTTAGTAAAGTTTAGGTTGATAACTGATACTGAATACTCTTCAGTAATGAGTTATCAGTTAAGTCTGAGACTTTAACTGATACACGTAAAGCTTCAGTCAAGTTTGTTGAACAGAGAGATGTTATAAATCTTACTGACTATCCGAAGATTAATCAGTTAGACTAATAACACACGCAACGGAAAACTTTTGTTTCGAAATAGCCTGTGAGATTAATCACGATGTTAGAAATTAAGTTTCTCTTTGCAGTTAATCAGTTTTCAGTTGGAGAAGGTTTGTACACAAGTAAGAAGGTAAAAACTGAAAGATGTAAACAATACAGAGATTTTTACGTGGTTTGAAAAACACTTCCTACATCCACGGTCAGTTGATCAGACTGACAACTTCACTGGGCATGTGCTTACGGGTGCACAGCAAACTTAAACAACTGAAGATCCTATCTTCAGTACCAACACACTGGGTTGGATGTCTCACTCTTAGCTTCACTGAGACAAAACTATGCATTTCCGCAAAGACTGAGATCTCTTGGAGTCAGAACACTGGTCTGAACTCCTTACAACTCAAACTCTCAATTCGGTCGGTTGAAAAGAGGTTCGAAAACTTGCCAACTTGATTACAAAGAACAAATTCTCTATAATTAGTTATACCTAGGCTTTGGATATACAATATTTGCCTAAGTTCTAAGAGAATGTATGTAATCAGCAGTGACTGATTTTTGGCTTTGTGATTCTCTTCTTCGATTCAAACTTTGCAATGACTTTGAATGCTGAGTGACGAATTTGGCAGCGTTTTAGCTTATGTAGTTGAATCGGTAAAGATTGAAGTGATCATCGAGCTCTATTTATAGGAGACGTCTTGAATAGATCTGTTGGCTGAAATGGTCTTCAAGAATTCTTCCGTTAGAGAGTAATTTGAACTTGGGCTAAGGCTTCAATCTTCGATGTTCCTTTGTTTGGTGAGAACGACTACTTTGAAGAGCAGGAGATAGAACATATCTGAAAAGGTTATCACAATAAAGGAAGGGCCTCTGCAGAGAAAGGACGATCCTGAGATCTCTACATTTAATGCGACTGTACTTCTGGAGTGCGTGGCTTCCTTTAAGCTTTGGAGCTTCAGTCCGAGGAAGAATGTTTAACTGATACTTGAATTTAGTGTCTGAATCCACGTGGCTCGCATTAAGCAATCAGCCGTAACTGATTCTTGGACTGGTTAGTCAAATATCAGTATTTGACTTTGCCTTAATTCGTCAACAGTCGGCAACTTCAGTCCTCCGACTTCAGTCTTCAATCTTCAGAACAACAACAAAACTAGTCTTGGATTTCTCACTCTTAGCTTCACTGAGACAAAACTATGCATTTCCGCAAAGACTGAGATCTCTTGGAGTCAGAACACTGGTCTGAACTCCTTACAACTCAAACTCTCAATTCGGTCGGTTGAAAAGAGGTTCGAAAACTTGCCAACTAGGCTTTGGATATACAATATTTGCCTAAGTTCTAAGAGAATGTATGTAATCAGCAGTGACTGATTTTTTGCTTTGTGATTCTCTTCTTCGATTCAAACTTTGGAATGGCTTTGAATGCTGAGTGACGAATTCGGCAACATTTCAGCTTATGTAGTTGAATCGGTGAAGATTGAAGTGATCCTCGAGCTCTATTTATAGGAGACGTCTTGAATAGATCCATTGGCTGAAATGGTCTTCAAGAATTCTTCCGTTAGAGAGTAATTTGAACTTGGGCTGAGGCTTCAATCTTCGAGGTTCCTTTGTTTGGTGAGAACGGCTACTAAGGAGCAGGAGATAGGTCATATCTGAAAAGATAATCATCAAGAAGGAAGGGCCTCTGCAGAGAAAGGACGATCCTGAGATCTCTGCATTTAATGTAGCTGTATTTCTGGAGTTCATGGCTTCCTTTAAGCTTTGGAGCTTCAGTCCGAGGAAGAATGTTTAACTGATACTTGACTTTAATATCAGTCCGCTGAATCCACGTGGCTCACATTAAGTAATCAGTCGTAACTGATTATTGGACTGGTTAGTCAAATATCAGTATTTGACTCTGCCTTAATTCGTCAGCAGTCGGCAACTTTAGTCTTCAGTCCTCCGGCTTCAGTCTTCAGAACAACAACAAAACTAGAAAAGAACTCTAACACTTGAGTTCGAATAGTTCTAGTCTATTACAAGTGAAACTTATTAATTTTGGTATCATTAAAACTAGGATTATGATATTTCATTAAGTTCCCAACAATTATTATAAAACCTGTAACTTTATAAAATATAAATTATTACTAACCTTATTGTAATAATGTCATTGTTATGATTTTAATCGGTAGCCACACTAAAATCAACAATTTTGGATGCATAATTAAATTAAGCAAAAATAACTGTAAACTATATTATTGTTAAAGTTTATATCTAAGTAGTCCAAAATTATTTTTAAAAAATAAAAAATAAATGCAAATAACATAAAAAAGGAAAATAGTTAAGTGGAATGCTTCTACTGCCCCAAACGTAAAATTCGTTGTGTTATGAAATCATTATTAATATTTGTATTAATTCATAGAATAAACATATGATTCAAATGAAATAAAACGCATGAATAAATCAATAATATATTAAATTAATAGCTAAAAAATTTATAAGCCCACATTTAACAAAATTATAATAGCCCCCGAATGTATATTCAAAGTCAAGAAATACAACAATTAATTTGAAGCCCAAATTAATTATATCTAACAATTAATTTAGGCCCAAAAATCATAAAATGCAAACAATAAAAGAAAATATCCTTAATCTAAAAGTGAAATGTGTTGCTCTGCTTTTTCTTTACGTCTTTCTCAGAATCGCCGACCGCTCTTCTTCTTCTTCAACGGTGACACTGGGGTAAGGTCACGAGAATAAGACAAAATATGTGGAATTAAAATTTAAATGGAAAGTCATGATAAAACCATGACTTGGTGTGTCAGCCGCCCTCCGGGTCATACACATTTTCATTTATATTGTGCCACCTGGCAATTTTTGATTGGGCTTTTCATTGGTGTTTAATTTCTTTATAAATATAATTTAATTACAATTTTTTTATAAATCCAAATCAAATTATATTAAAATTCTTATTAATTTTAACTCAATAAATGTAGCCTAATTATACTATATTCTCACACACAAATTAAATTTCTCTCTTCCTCACAATTTCACATTCTCTTTAATTTTTTGTTTACAAATTTATTTTTATTTTAAGCTATGAATCCAAATCATACTTTATTTTTTATTTTTATTTTAGCACATATAAGAAAAGTTTGGCACTGACAATTTAATATGTAATTTGCATTTTCTAGTTGTATTTTTAAGTTTCACGTATTGTACTTTAATTTATTTAATTTCAGTTGTGTGTTTAATTCTTTTAATCTTCATTTGTGATTGAGTTAAGTGTCAAGTATAATATATGACAATGTTTAGTTATAATATGATTACAAATTTTGAAAAATAAAAATATTTTTTTATTTTGTTAAATATAATAAATAAATATTTATTTTAATTTATATTGTATTTTAAATATTAAATAATTAAAAATAAAGTGAAAAGTGAAAATATGTAGGTTGGATTGTGTCACCATTGGGAGTAGATTTTATATTAGGTTGTGGGTTGTGTAGGTGGATGAGAGAGAAATGAATATTTTATTAAAAAATTGGGTTGGGTTGAGTTGGATGAATGTCACGACTGTGGATAGCCATGCTCACTTCTGTGAACCGCCACACCAAGCTTCTCCTCTTTACAGATTTTTTTTCCCAAGGCTTCTTCTTCATCTTCGAAATTTATCTTTTATTCGATATTTCTCTGAAATACAAAAAGGTTTGAGACTCAAATGTACTATTTTAGAAATTGAAAGAGATGTGTGTTTGGAACAGTAGAAACGTAAAATTGCAAATCTATTGTTGAAACCTGACAAAAAATGCAAAATGCCATGCGATTTGGAGTATCATTGGAGCCAATTTCTCATTGCATTTTGCGTTTTGTAGCGCCGTTTGGTCTTATGGAGTTGCTGCTATGTTATGCAAAATGCAATTTTGCAGTAAGTTGCAAAATAATATGTTGGAGATGAAGCCTGGTGATTCTTCTTTCCATTTCTTTCGGCGGAATTTTGTGCATGTTCCTTTTAAGTTTTCATCAATTAATTTATTTTTCACTTGAATTTCTTTTGTGTACTTTAAGTTTCCATTTTTTTTTGTCAATTAATTCTTATTCTTTTCTTAATCTATTTATGGAGTTTCTTCTGTGTATTTTCTTTCAAGATTTTATGAATGAGCGTGTTGGTGTTGTTGCAAATTAGATTGTAGAAAACATTTTAAGAATTTAATGAGCACATATTTGAACGTGGCATTAGATGAACACACGTTAATTTGAACAATCCTAAAATCTTGGAAAAAAAACTGTAAAAATCTTGGAAAAAAAAACTGTAAAAAAATTGTCGGGAAAAAGTTACTGTTAAACTGCTCTTTTATATAATATATAGATAATATTTTAAGTTTCAATTTACATTTTAATTATAATTTAGTCCACTATAATAATTTTTATTTTAATGGAGTACTATATTCACTCCGTCCACCAAATGAGTACCACCAATTTTTTTTTGGTTCATTCTAAATGAATACTCGTTCCTTTTTTTTTTTTTTTTTTTTTTGTAAGTGTACCGCACATAATTCATGTATTTACAATGAAAGTGAGATTCTAATTTTACTCTCATACACTTAATCAATTTTTAAAACTTGTATCTCCAAATGAATACTCATTTGATGAATGAAAGGAGTATATATATTAAAACAAATAATAAGATATGAGTAAGACATAAAACTTTTTAGACGAATTATCCATACCATTAAAAGACCGCTCCGAAACTACAACAAATTTGCAATTGTCAGTCTCCCCACGGTAATGATTCTAATAAATTATACTCTCCCTCTCAACTTTTAGTATTTATATTTTCTTTTTAGTATTTATTTTATATTTTGATATTTATTTTTATTTTTAATAAAAATAGGTACATGAGACGCTTCCAATCAATCACTTTATTAAAATCCGTGACACTCTCAAATAAATACTAAAAATTGATACGAAGGTACACGAATTGGCGTACAATACTTTACGTAGCAAATTAACTTATTCTTACAACCTCGACAAATTAAAGTAATTAGTAAATTTGAGTTTACATATGATTAATTAAACAATTTATTCATCTTGAATCTTGATGCAGTCTAAGTTGCTCTTTCCCAGGAGTCGATTGCTCAGCATGGTCTCCACATAGTCTATGAATTTCATGGGGCGATAAAATGGGCGGCCGTCTTGTTCAACCAGCTGCGGCGCCGGCGCAACCACGGCGTCTGGCGCTGCGCCGTTGGCCATGACGACAGAGATCCTCGTCGCCTCGGTATTCACCACCGCTCTGTGCCTCACGCTCTTGTATCTCCCATTGCTCAATATCTGTTAGAACACATGAAATTGTTTTTCCATGAAATTCTATGCGATTTTGAATTCTATTTTGTGTACCCTAGTGGAATCGAAGATTAATTTACCTCAAGATGGTCAGCGTTGTTAACGAGGATTGCATTTTGAGGCGAAATGGTATCAAACCACTCCCCATTGTGCTGGATCTGAAGGCCTGCGACTCCGTTGTGTATGAGAAAAGTGAGAAGGCCGTGATCCGTATGCGCCGGAATGCCGATGGCCTGATCGGGCTCCGGGCACGGCGGGTAGTAGTTGGCGGCGTACAGCTGAAAACACGAGTCCAGCTTCAAAGCTTCGTCCACGAAGCCTTCCTCGAGCCCTAGGTTTTCCCCGATCGCGTGCATTAGTTTTCTGAACACCACTCGCGTTTGGTCGGAGTACTCGCTCAATTGTTCCCTACAAAGAGCCAACCATATTTTTATATATACCACTGAAGTGCAAGTTTCATAATATGGTAGTTAGTTTGGTACCTGAGAGAGTGAGGGTGGCGAGGGCAGTTGAAGTCGGGATGGACATACGACTTTACGAAATCCCTCCACAGATGAACTCTTTGGTCGGCGGTGTTGATGAGGCTGCCGCTGCCGGACTTGATGGGGTCCGACGCGCTCTTGGCCTCGTAGCGTCGCTTCTCCTCCTCCGGCAGTTCGAAGAACTCCACGCTCGCCTCGATTATCGCCTTGAGGAGAGTTTCCGGGATCCCGTGGTTCACCAACTGCAGCAGAAACATGTTATAAAATCTGTTTCAATCCAGTTACATGGAATTTGAAAAGTAATTTGCTTACGATGAAGAAACCCCATTCCCGGCAGGCGTCGTCGAGGTGGCGGAGGGTTTGGGAGCGTTGGTGGGGATCGGTGGAGTTGAGGAGGGAGAAGTCGATGATGGGGAGGGAATCGGAATGGGAGCCTTT
Organism: Salvia miltiorrhiza; assembly: GCF_028751815.1. NCBI lineage: Eukaryota > Viridiplantae > Streptophyta > Magnoliopsida > Lamiales > Lamiaceae > Salvia > Salvia miltiorrhiza. The sequence continues at coordinate 39,194,013 of NC_080387.1, forward strand.
GGAATCGGTGGCGAAAGTGAAGTGGGATGGAATGGATTTGAGAGTGGAAGACTCTGCTAGGGCTTTCACGAATGAGTTTTGTGCTACGGCAGCCATTGTTTGTGTGTGTTTGTGTGGTGAGTAAGGGAGTTGGTATTTATAGGAAGAGAGGTGAGAAGGCCGTGTTTGAAAGTGTAGCCATCGCGACAGTACATATGCACGTTGTTTTTGTGATTCATAACTTACATAATTATTAAAGGGGTAAATATCATATTAAACCTTGAACTATACCCACTTTATCAAAAATACCCTGGAACTTTCAAAATGCCCTTTAAACTCTCAAAGTATTATGATTTTATCAAATATATCCCGCATCTTTTTTTCGGCCACCGGAAATATGACGTGGCTCGTCGGATGCCACAGTGTAATTTAAAATCTTTTTTTTAAATGATGTCATTTAATAATCTTTTTTTAAAAATTCATGTCATTCTATAGATCAAAATTTATCGTGGAAATTAAAACCCAAACCTTTCTGCCCGATCTCTATTTTTCAAATGAAAACCCATCTGGAAATTTAACAAAGGAGGGATAATATTTTTTTCTGTGATAGAATCCTGATTCCTGAACTCAATTTTGCTTCCAACTAAACAGCACTGGTCCACAGTAGTCATCACCTCTCAATGAGAAATTGACGTCAAATCCATCAACCATTTTCTCAATTATGCTAAAGCAGTTTCAAGTTTTTGGAGTGGAGGAAAATATCTGCTTCTCGAGCTCACAATTCGAAGCCTTGCAATATTCCCATGGCCCAGAATGCTTCTTCACCGCTTCCGCCATTGAAATGCGAAGCCAAGCCCCAAAACCCCGTGTTTGGTCCTCACGGTTTAGACCCCAATCTGCTGGCTACTGCAGAGAATCGCGCGCGTATGATGCTCTGGTTTGGAGCTCTCTTCGCGGGCTTCTTGTTCGAGACAGGGCTTCACAGGTTTGTTCCGATCTCTAATATTACCCAAATGAAAATCCTCCTGGAAATTTAATCTCTATTTTCCTTCATTGCACAATCCGCCTCCTCTTCTTCCACCTCCTATCTCGGACGCCACCGACCACAATTATCCCAGAAACGCCGAGAACATGTCGAATTTGCAAGTAATTCCGAATGGTTTCCGACGAATTTGACGAGCGAATCGGCAGGAGGGTTTTCATTTGGGTTTTAATTTTCAGGATGGATTTTGATCTAGACATGGATTAAAAAAAAAGATTATTAAATGATGTCATTTAAAAAAAATAGATTATAAATTACACTGTGGCATCCGGCAAGCCACGTCACATTTTTGGTGGCCGGAAAAGAGATGGAGGATATATTTGATAAAACTATGATACTTTGAGAGTTTAGAGAGCATTTCGAAAGTTTCAGGATATTTTTGATAAAATTGGTATAGTTCAAGGTTTAATATGATATTTACCCTTATTAAAGGGTGCGACACACCCTAATATGGCAGGCTCAACTTTATTATTTTTGAAAAAAACGAATTTTCTGTTCCCAAGGAGGCACCAGCCCCCGAAAAAACAAATGAATTTTCTCATCTCTCCGTCGAGAAGAGTCCTTTTGATGTCTCAAATTTTTATTACTTGAGCTCTGACTTCATCAAGATTTTAGTGGATTTATGACGTCTCTCTAAGTTTTCATGTAAAAATTATGTCCTTCGCCTAATCCTTTTCATATTATATACTATATAAGATCAGGAGAATTAAAAGAACAATTACTACCAAGCTCGTCATAATGAATCCTACATTAGGTAATTTGTTATACAAAAAGTTGAAGCTTAAAAAACTTATATATTCCAATTAATTATGAGATAATTAATTGCTAAAAAAGACCTCATCGGAGAGTTTTATGATGTCTCAACTTTAATTTATCACTTCGAGCTAGATTTCATCAATTTTTTTTAATGATTTTGATCTGCAATCAACATATTAATTTTAGAAAATGAGTATTAATTCGCATAGTAACGAAACTAATACAAACTGGATCAAGTCAAATAAAATGAAATTATAATCCATATTTGGATGTAATTCAAGCTCAACAATATTTAATTTGGTGTCTCAACTTTGTCACTTGGATAAGACCTCATCAGTGATATTATTAATCTTATATTTATATCAATACACTAGCCAGGATATTTATATATGTGTGATGTATTTGAGCCGGAAAGAAAGATAAACTCAGTTTAGCATCCGATTTTATTCAACTATTAATTTAGGACTTCAAAAGAAAAATCATACTTGCATTCAATTTCAGTAAAAAATACAAAATAATTTTCAAAAAGTAAGAGGAACAAAATATGCGATTTATTTTCAATTTTAGATTAAAAAATTCAATTATTCAAATAATATATTCCTAGTATTTTTATGTTTATTTTCAAAATAGAATCACAAAACTTAGAGCACGCCAAGTTGGAACTTCGAAACTTTTCTAAGCCAGCCATTTCTCACATAATTAACACATTAAAAACTATTAACTTTTATGCTTAATATATTGCTAAAAAAGATACTCCGTGTGCCATGCGATGCGACAGAGAATAAATAGAAGAAATAAAAACTTATGTAATTAAATACACTAGTCATCCTAGGCGCAATCATATGGGATCAAATATTTATAGGCCAAACACATTTCACGTTCATATTTTTTATTTCGCTAGGACTATACAAATTTTTCTAATGAGCTGGTCTTGTGTGAGGTCACCGCATACTATGCGGTTGGGTCAGCCCTGATCCGACCCGCATCAAAATATATTCTTGATTTTGATAAATATAAACAATTATGTGGAGTGGTGCCATGGCAACACGCGCTATACTTTTTTTTTTTTTTTTTATGAAATTACATTATAAATAATATAAACCACACACACACTCCACTTAGTGGTTATTGTGGCCGAGAGTACTCGAACCTGTGACCACTTGGACAACAGACAACCATCCCAACCACTAGGCCATCCCAAGGGGACTCACGCGCTATACTTCTTAATCCAAAGGGTAGGGGTTCGGGAAAGGACCGAAACCCACTGGCCCCCATATTATGGGTCTTATTTGCTTTTTCTCCCCCTCTATTCCTGAGAGTTTTTTGCCCCCCCCCCCCCTCCTTGCCTACGTTTTTACCTTATTTTGTTTTCTTGCGTTTTTTTTCCTTCATATAATGCTTCACATTTTTCTTCTTCTTCTTCTTCTTCTTTTTCTGATTTTTTACAATATTTTTTTAATTTTATTTTGTTTGTATTTTATTTATTTTTACATTATATTCCAAAGTAATTATTATTATCACAAATATTAATTATTAACATAAAAAAGTAATATTTTTAAAACATTACTTTTCAACATTTGAATAGTTACTTTTTCTTACAAAAATTATTACTTGACCAAATATACAAAATTACATAGTAATTATTAACATAAAAAAAGTAATGTTTTTTTTTTTTGAAACAGAAGGCCATATTCATTCAACTTTATCATTGTTTACAAAAAAGTAATGTTTTTAAAACACTACTTTTCAACATTTGAATAGTTACTTTTTCTTACAAAAATTATTACTTGACCAAATATACAAAATTACAAGTTCTAACGAGTAAAAGTAACGTTATTTTTATGCATATTAATAATTTTTTTATTACAATAATAATTATTTGATCAAATAACTAAAGGTATAAATTGTCATGAATAAAAGTAACAATTATCATGAACAAATGTAATAATTTATAAACATTACATTTCATTGTAACAATAATTACCTTTTATTACGACAATAATTACTAAACCAAATAATTAAGAATAAAAGTACTAGCAAGTGAAAATAACATTACTTTTCTTCATATCAATAATTACTTTTACTTACAAAAATAACTACTTAAGCAAATAACTAAAAGTAAAAGTTCCTATAAATAAAAATAAGCATTATTGTGAAGAAATGTAATGTTTTCAAAACATTACAATTCTTCATAATAATATAAGTATTTACCTATATTCAATATAAAATATTATATTTTCTAAACCATAAACCTTGAAAACTAAACCCTAAGCACTAAATTAGAAACTCTAATAGAAATATTTACTTTTAATAAGTATAAAATATACATTTATTAGCACAAATATATATTTATGTTAATATAATATTTACCTTCATTCAACATAGAGTATATTTTCTAAACACTAAACCCTAAATTATGAGCACTAAACCTTAAAACCCTGAACACTAAACATATAAGTTCTAATGAGTAAAAATAAGCACTACTTTTATTCATATCAATAATTATTTTTTTTTTTAGTATAATTACTTAACCAAATAATTAAAAGTAACGATTATCATAAACAAATGTAATAATTTTGAAACATTTGTTCACGATAATTGTTATTTTTACTCACGAGAACTTATACTTTTAGATATTTTCCTCAAGTAATTATTGTCGGCATAAAAAGTAATTATTCTTATGAAGAAGTGTAATATTTTAAAAGTATTTTTTTCACAAAATATATAAAAAAAGGGAAAAAGAAAAACAATAAATAAAAAAACCAACGAAAAATATAGAAAATACCGAAAGGATAAAAAAAAAGAAAATACTGAAAAGGAAATAAAATATATATATATAAAAAAAATAGGAAAAGGAAATAATATATATATATATATATATATATATATATATATATATAAAAGAAAACAGGAAAAGGAAAAAAAATGTAAAAAAAAAAAAAGTTAAAAATCGCGAAAATGGGGGTTAGAATTGTCGAACTTAGGATTGTAGGAAGTGAGACATTATAAGCGCCTTACCACTACACCATACAATATTGTTATCTTGTCTCAAACAATATATATAAATGGAATATATATAAATGCAACTGATGGTGGGTGACCGTATGCGGTCACCGCACACAATAATTTGCGTTTTTTAATAAATCCATATACTTATATTTTTGATTTTATTGGATTTTTATTTAACGGATCGAATACGTCCATTAAATTTTCTGTCATATCACTGCATTGCGTCGATTAATTAATTTGTATTTGTTTGTTATTTAAATTATTTCAAACCTGCAAGCTTGTACGCCGCCACCGAGAAAGGATATCTTATCTCCATTGATGAAGGGCTGTGTGGCCGCCATTGATATGGGGCAGAAGAGCACGTCAAAGTAAGGGAAGAATAAGTGGATTATGCTGAACGAAAAAATCATATCAAAGTTTAGGCGCAATGCAAATTGCAATTTCAGGGAAAATCGAGATAAAAAGAAAATGAACTAAGTAGCACAAGATAAAAAAAGAATAAATTAGTACAGTACTACTACCAAATTTATTAGATACGTTAAATAAGGACCAAACAAAATCAAAACAAAAGTATGAAAACCTATTAAAAAAAAAAACTTTGTACATGGACATAACAAAACAAAATATATGTATAAGCACATGGACCTTTAAATGTCTTTTGCCAAAATTTATAAAAACATACTAGTCATGCTAGGCATGATGATTGTAACGACCCGACTTCAGATTTGACGACTATCCCCACAGATCAATACGACTATTTTCTAACGTGTTTTGTCCTCATTCGCATACTCTCTGAAAAACTTTTCAGGGGGTCACTCATCATGAAAGTGCTCCAAAGCAAGCACGCTTAACCTTGGAGTTTCTTCCATGTGGTCACAAAAAAAAAATGTATCTTGTTAGTATGAGTAAGCACCTATTAAATCATTTAAGTCTCCTCGAATATATAGTTTCATATATACTTGCATATTCTTGGAATCCCTCTCTTTCTTGTGTGTTTCGGTTCGTTCATGTACCCCTCTGCTTCGAAGCATTAATAGGAACCGCTCTTTGTTCCTACCTTGGACATCGGTGATCACTCTTTACTACTTCTGCCCCTGACGTCATATGCCCACCAACTTTTGCTTGATTCGTCCTTAAACCACACCGTACTAGAGGTTCGACAATGATACAAATGGCTCTAGCTCTAGTAAAGGCACAAACGGCTTGAGCATAAACGAAACAGGGTCGTAATGCAGAAGTGACTCTGTGACTCAACTCTTATGAGTCGGGCCTGCCGCCAAGGGATATGGTGCGGGTGGACGTACTTCTACAACAAAATACTAGTAGCTAATAGTGGCTATGTCACTTAATCAATTCGACATTATCACTGACATTCATCATATTTAATCGCACAATGTTTCAAATAAAATCACTTTTTCTCCCTGCAAATTAAATTTTGATATTGATTTAATTTATATATTCAAAGATATAATAGGTTATTTACTTAAGTAAAGCCCAACCTATAAAAATTAGATTTTAATAATTTGAGATTGAACTTGAATAATGAGCTTAGAAATTGGTTAATATTATGTTATGATTTAATAATTAGTCTTATCACTACAAAAAAATAATTGATTACCAGCGGCGTCTGTCGTCGGTAATTTCGAGGCGGCCGCCGGAAAAGGGATTATCGGCGGCGTGACACCGCCGGACGGTTCCTCGTCGGTAACACGATTACCGGCGGCAAACACATACCGCCGATAACTACCGGCGGCGCTAGCGCCATTATCCTGCGTCAGTGAACGGCGGAGAGCAAACAGAGGATTACCGGCGACAATAGGCCGCCGCAAATTACCAACGGCGGCGTTGCCGCCGGTAATATTCACCGGACGATGGCGGTGTCTTTCGCCGGAGTCTAAGAGTATTACCGGCGGCCGTTGCCGCCGATGATTAGCTGCGGCTCTTTGTCGCCGGTATTTTTTTTGAAATTTATTTTTTTGTTTAATTTATTTATTTATACCCACAATTTATTTCCGTATTTATATCGTATTGCATAAGTTATACGAACTTCCCAGTCGGTCACCCATCTTAGTTGTGATCTAAGTCAAGCACGTTTAACTTTGAAGTTCCTTTCGAACGGTCACCAGTACAGAACACTCGTATTATTGATATATCTAGTACCTATTAATTCATTTAAAGTCTACTTCAATACACAATATCATATATTCATAACCTTATAATATATCGAGATGATATCCAAGAGATGTTGTTAATTACGGATCGGGCTCGTTTCCGCCCTTATTTTTATGTTGTAAAAATATTTATTTATTAATTTATTATTATTATTAATTTTTTTTATCAATCTAGTTTATACACCATAAGTATTTTGATTTGATAATTGTAATGTATTTTAAATTTATTTCCATACGTCCTTATTTTTATGTCGAAAAAATATTTATTTATTAATTTTTTTATAAATATAGTTTATACCCCATAAGTATTTTAATTTGTTAATTGTAATGTATTTTGAATTTTGAATTTTATGTCGAAAAATTATTTATTTATTACTTTGTTACGAAGTAAGTGCAATGTTGTTTGAAAACATGAAATAAATAGTTCAAGAAAACATAAATGTAAAAAGAAAGTGCAAGTGTAATTTTGTTCCAAAACATGAATTAAATAGTTCAACCAAATAAAAATACGTAGAAGGGCTGCTCAAGGTAACTGACCCGACCGCCTCATGAACTCCTTGAACTGAGTCATACGCTGCTCAAGGGTCTCACATGCTGCTCGTTCGACCTCAAGTGCTTTTTGTTCGGCCTGAAGGCGCTCCTCCAGCGTGGAGATCCGTGTCTCATATAGCTGCTGAGATATCGCGAAAGTGCCTGTGCTGTGAGTAGACCCCCTACTAACGTGGCTCTGATCGGCACTTCCAGTGCAGTAGAGCCGGGACCTGTCGGGTTGTACGACCTCCAAGTAGATCTCATCCAGCCGGTTCTCTTGCCCAGTCTCAACAGCAATGCGACGAATCTCTGCCTAATTCAGACATAACAATGCATAATTGTTAGAAAATAAATACATTTCACTATGTATGATACTAATTTTTTATTAAACTTAAACGCTTACATCTAGTCTCTCATCCCTCGCTGACAGAAAAGTTCCATCCTCGCGCATGTGGAAGCGGAGAAAGGTGCTATAGTTCTGTGCAGCTGGGGGGAGTCCAATCTCCAAGCTCTATTCATGCATGCATATAACATAAATAAGTTATTATTTGCGATATTATATATATATATATATATATATATATATATATTACTTATGAATTTATTTGATAATTACTAACAGACTCTGCTGCATGATACGAGTGGACTGAGACCCTCCCACGTGCCTGCTGATCCCTGTACCGGGTCCATCGGACTCAGACATCCGGTTCGCACTTGCTCGCTAGGAAACGGCCTGAACAACCTCTTGGTCCCAATATGCCTGGAGTCCCGTCCAGAATTTGGCAGACATCCAGAGGGGTCTATCCATCAGCAGACCTGCATCGATACTAGCCCTGAGCTTCCTCTTATAGTCGCTCATCATGTCACTGTACCTCTTGCTGGCTTTGTGCTCCCACATCCCCCTGACCTCAGGCGACCAAGCAAACTCTTTCTGTTGAAAGAAATAGTTAATTTAATATATAATATTTAATAATAGATAATGATAAATTTATATGTATTATAAATTCAATTATACCCGTAATTCCTCAAAGTACAAATCCTTCACCCCCGGGGGAGTCAACCTCCAAGTGTACCCGCTTAGGTTATCAACCCTCTTAAATGCTTTAGTGCAGGCTTTGGCCAGACCCACTGGCTCCATCAAAGCACTGTGTAAAAGTAATTTAAGGAATTATTTCCTATATGAAAAATAATGATTTAAATTAAAATACTTACCCATTAGGCATCCTCTGAAAGACAATCCTCCCAGCGTCCCTAGTCGAGCTGGCCCTGATCTCGGCAGCTGATGGGCCTCTGGGCCTTCTAGCCCGTGAACTACTAAAGGCCTGGGGAGTCTCGGGAGTCGCAGAAATATGCGGGCCGAACATTGCAATGGAGTCATCAGTCTGCTCATGCTGTGCAGATCGACCAAACCCAAAGAAACCTCTACGATTAGACATGTTACCTGTAGACACAAATAAAATATCATAAATTACTTGAATCAAACGAAATTTCGACAGCATAACCCCACTATATACCAACCAAACAAATGAACATATATGCATTGCCAAATATTCCAAACAAATGAACATATATGCATTGCCAAATATTCCAAACAAATGAACATAAATGCATTGCCAAATATTCCAAACAAATGAACATATATACATTGCCAAATATTCCAAGCAAACAAATACAATTATTCCTATCACCAATATGTTCCCTAACCATCACTACTGTCATCATCACTACCGTCGTCATCAGATGTCAATGGTTGATCGTCGTCTTCTGGTTCATTGTCATCTTCAATGTCGACGATTCCACCGAGGGGATGAACATGAAGTGACTGGTCAATGTCTATAGTTGTGTGGGTAGACATAATAGTAACAACCTCTTCTTGGAACGGTTGATCTAATGTTGAGTTAGATACGGCAGTAGACACTTGAACCTTTGATCTTGCGTTGACCTTGCATGCTGACCACCAATTTTTCTTTGATTGGTTCGTACTGGGATAGGGGCAGTAAAACACTTGAACTGCCTGACTCGCTAAAACAAAGGCATCATACTTCTTATATCTTCTTGTATGGTTCACTGAAACCAACTTGAAGTTTGTATCAATAGAAGTTCCCTGAGCTGACAAGTCAAACCATTCACATTTGAACAAGACTGTCTTCTTAATTGGATACCCCGGATACTCCAGCAGGCAAACCTCTTGCAAAAGCTCATAAAGTCTAGCACATCTCTGTTATAGACCGAGCCTTTAATGCAAACGCCACTATTCACAGTCGCACTGTCTCTATCACGATCAGTCGTGTGAAATCTATAGCCATCCACAAAATACCCGAAGTACGTTTCAATCTCATTTAAGAGCCCAGCTGCAAGTGACTTAATATTCGGTAGTGTTGGGTCTCAGAAGGTCTCGAATAGGTGTATGGGGGGGGGAGAAATACACCTATAGACTATTTTAATCAAAACTGAAGGAAAACAAACCAACACAACCTTTTCAGTTAAAAGAGTTTAGCAAAACTTAGGTTGGCGACTGATACTGAATATCTATTCAGTAAAGAGTTATCAGTTAAGTCAAAGACTTTAACTGATACACGTTAGGCTTCAGTCGGGTTTGTAAAATAGAGGAATGTTATGAATCTTACTGACTATCCGAAGATTTATCAGTTAAACTAATAACACTGGCAGCAGAAAAACTTTACTTTGAAATAGCCTTAGTGATTAACAGTATAATTGTAGCACATAAACAAACCAAATAAAAAAAGAATGAACACACAAAAAGTTGATCACTATTATTATAGCAACAAAAACTGCAACTAAACAGTATAATTGTAGCACATAAACTGCAAGCAGAGTATCGTATCCACATGGACTATTATGACGAATCACCTTAAGTAATCCTAACTAAACCCTAGTAATATTCAGGCAATCACAAAAAAAGAATGAAGTAGATAACTTAAATCAAAACAAACCAAATAAAATAGGATAGAAAACTCAAAACTGATCCTAGGGCAGTAAATTCATTAACTAAATCTATGCAATTAATCTATTAATCCTATGTACCAATTTAATCCAGTTATGATGAGGGATCACTTAATTAATCAATCACTCTCGCTAGAGCAGCAACGTTCGTAGATTAGTAAATTATCTATCTCCGTTAGGTCTCAAGAAAATCTACTAACTCCCAATAGCTCCTAAGAATAGCTCCCTATGATCCACCTATCTCCGCTAGGTCTCAAGGTTAAAATCATATCATACATTCCTGAATCCGCTAAACAGTTATCTCCGCTAGGTCTCAAACCGAATAGCTAAACATGCAAACTATTGATCAGATAATTCACAAGAAATTAAGCACCAGGAATTATGAATCATAAACTGGAAGGCACAAAACTATTAACAAATAAATCACATAAATTCAATCAACTATTTACAAACCCTAGAATCAGCTAAACGAAACTAGCCAGACATACTGAAATAAAACATAAACATAATTAAAAAGAACGCAATTGGAAAAATTGAATTATATAAAAACTAAATAAGAACGATTGTAGCGGCATGAATCTTCAATCTTGTGGAAATCCAATTCAAGCAGTAAATACTGGAAAGAAATAAATTCTAAAGCTATAAAATTGAAAAACTAAAGTTGGGAACTAAAAAAGGAACCCTGAATAGGTCAAAAGATGACCTATATATAGGCACAAGGGATAAATACAGTATAGAGCTCGAAAATACTGATAAAATCCGAAAATCTCGGAAATTCCCGTCGGGCACTATTCACTGTTGCGCGCGACTTTCTTGTTTCGGCCATATCTTCCTCGTCCGAACTCGGATTTGCGAACCGTTTGCGCCTACGAACTCGTATCGAGACGAAATACAACTTTCATTAAGATCAACAGTCCAAATTCGAACTCCATATTTCTGTAAAATTCATCAAAGTACGAGCAAGTAACATATTTCACAATATAAAGCAATTTAAGCACAAAACAATCATCAAACACTCAATTTCCTATAAAATTAACATCATAAGAACATTAAAAACCATGGAAACATGAGTGTTATCAGTTATGAATCTTACGGACTATCCGAAGATTTATCAGTTAAACTAATAACACTGGCAGCAGAAAACTTTACTTTGAAATAGCCTTAGTGATTAATCACGTTGTCAAGATTTATGTTTCACTTTGTTGTTAATCAGTTTCAGTTAACAAAAGGTTTGAGCACATATAAGAAAGTAAATACTGAAAGCGATAAACAACAAAGGGATTTTTACGTGGTTCAGAATCCAATTCCTACATCCACGGTCAATTGATCACACTGACAACTTCACTGGGCTTGTGCTTATGGGTGCACAATAAACCTAAACAACCAAAGGTCCAATCTTTGGTACCAACACACTGGGTTTGATTTCTCACTCTTAGCTTCACTGAGACAAAACTATGTCTTTCCGCAAAGACTAAGATCTCACGGAGTCAGAACACTGGCCTGAACTCCTCTCGGCTCAAATACTCGTTTCGGTCGGTTGAAATGAGGTTCGAAATCTTGCCAACTAGATTACAAAGAGCAGGCTCTCTGTAATCAGTTATACCTAGGCTTTAGATATACAATATTTGCCTAAGTTCTAAGAGAATGTGTGTAATCAGTATAGACTGATTTTTGGCTTTGTGATTCTCTTCTACGATTCAAACTTTGGAATGACTTTGATTTGCTGAGTGACGAATTCGGCAGCATTTCAACTTGTATATTTGAATCGGTGAAGATTGAAGTGATCCTCGAGCTCTATTTATAGAAGAGGTCTTGAATAGATCCGTTGGCGGAGAAGGTCTTCAAGAATTCATCCATTGGAGATAGATTTGAATTTTACTGAGGCTTCAATTTTCGAGGTTCCTTGTTTGGTGAGAACGACTACTTGGTATAGGAGATACGACGTCTCTGAAAAAAGGTAATCACCAGTAAGGAAGGCTATTGATTTATGCTTAATTTACTCTATTTTTAAGGGTTTGTTTGTGCGTGTTTTAAGATAATCTTCTGGAAATTGGTGCGTTTTATGGTGTATTTTATGCTTTGCAGGAGATTTAGGCTTTCGAGATGGAAGAATGAAGTTTTGGGGAATTTTGGATGAATTTGGCGTTTTCTAGGTGTTCTGGTCTCCAGAGCAGAGAAATCACCATTCCTCTGGAGTCAGAGAAATCAAAGTCCTGAGCAGAGAAAACCAATCGCCAGAGGAACCGACATCTCCAGAGCAGAGAAGCGCCAGCGTCAGAAAAGCGAATTTCCAATGCAGAGGAATCGACATTTCTAGTGCAGAGGAATCGACATCTTCAGTGCAGCGGAATCAATCGTCAGAGAAATCACCATTTCTCTGGAGTCAGCGGAATCGAGAAGCCAGAGAAATCACCGTTCCTCTGGCGATAGCAGAGAAATCACCATTCCACTGGCGACCCATTCCGCTGGCGACCCATTTCTCTGGCGAGGTCAGAGAAATCATCAATTCCTCTGGCGTGACCCAGGTGACATCCATTCCTCTGGCGAGAGCTGCGAATTCGGTGAGAGTAGGAGTATTTTCCGGAGCGCACATCCAGCTGGAAAGTTGCCTTATTTTACACGATTCTATTACCTTTAGAATTCTACTTTGCATGGCAACTTCCATGGTGATCCGAAGGAAGTCTGAAAACTATAAATAGGTCCTCTTTTGACCTATTCAAGAACACCCAGAACTCGAGCATTCATATTTTAGTTTTATAGCTTTAGAATTTTATTGTTTTCCAGTTTTCAAGGCTTGGATCAAGATTGAAGATTCAAGCCGCTACAATCGTTTTCATTCGGTTTTTATATAATTCAGTTTTTATTATTGCTTTCTTTTTAATTATGTTTATGTTTATGTTTTATTTTGCTATGTCTAGCTAATTTCCTTTAGCTGATTCTAGGGTTTGTAAATAGTTGATTGAATTTATGTGATTTATTTGTTAATACCTTTGTGCCTTCCAGTTTATGATTCATAATTCCTGGTGCTTAATTTCTTGTGAATTATCTGATCAATAGTTTGCATGTTTAGCTATTCGGTTTGAGACCTAGCGGAGATAACTGTTTAGTGGATTCAGGAATGTATGATATAATTTTAACCTTGAGACCTAGCGGAGATAGGTGGATCATAGGGAGCTATTCTTAGGAGCTATTGGGAGTTAGTAGATTTTCTTGAGACCTAACGGAGATAGATAATTTACTAATCTACGATCGTTGCTGCTCTAGCGAGAGTAATTGATTAATTAAGTGATCTCTCATCATAACTGGATTAAACTGGTACATAGGATTAATAGATTTATTGTGTAGATTTAATTAATGAATTTACTACCCTAGGATCAGTTGTCTTTTATATTTGATATTTCCTACGTGATTTTAATTATTGTTATTTGCATTTTAGTTTAAGTCAACCAATCTCTACGTTCTGTTGCCTGTCTACTACTTAAGCTTGTTTAGGAGATAGCTAAAGTAGTTTCGTTGTGTCAGTCCCTGTGGATACGATACTTGGTTACCAATTTGTGCTACAATTGCACCGTGTTAGTTGCGGTAATTTGTTGCTAATAATTTAGTGATCAGCTCTACAGAGAAAGGACGATCCTTGAAATCTCTGCATTTAATGCGGCTGTACTCTGGGAGTGCGTGGCTTCCTTTAAACTTTGGAGGTTCAGTCCGAGGAAGAATGTAAACTGATACTTGACTTTAGTATCAGTCCGCTGAATCCACGTGGCCTGTATTAAGTGATCAGTCGTAACTGATTCTTGGACTGATCAGTCAAATATCAGTATTTGACTCAGCCTTAATTCGTTACATCAGTCGGCATCTTCAATCTTCAGTCTTCAGAACAATATCTAAACTAGAAAAAGAGCTCTAACACTTGAGTTCGAACAGTTCCAGTCTATTATAAGGAAAACCTAAGGATTTTGGTATCATCAAAACTAGGATTATGATGAGGACTGGAATACTCATCAGCGCTGTGCTTAGCAATCCAAGCCTATTTTACCTTATTATGATTATTGTTATTATTATTATTATATAAACTAACCAGTGCAGGTTTAACTAAAAAGACTTGCTAATAAATGAATATGAAGAGTCAGTCAGCCTTGACCAAAGTGCAGAGATGCTGCCTTGCTAAAGTGCAACACCACCAGCGCAGACCAGAGCAGCGCAGCAGCGCTGTGCAGCCAGACCAGAGTAGCGCGGCAGAGTTGTGCAGCACAGCAGCGCAGAGCATTAGCGCAACAGCGCAGCCAGAGCGCAGAGCTGGTCTTGCTAGAGCCGGAGTTACCCACTTCACCAACAAAGGACAGCGTAGATGGGTCAAATCAAGATCATTAAAGGGCCTAAATCCAACTATTAGAGTTCAGGGGCCTAAGGCCATTAGGGTTCATTCTCACAACTATAAATAGGAGGTTTAGCATTAGCATAGGGGAGGATCAATTCATTTTGGAGCAACACACTTGTAATATGTAACTCTCTCAAAGTATAGTGAAACCAAGGAAGAACCTCCGTGGATGTAGGTCTTGATGGCCGAACCACGTAAATCCGTGTGTCGTTTATTGCTTTCTAGTTTCTAGTTTAGGTGTTGGTGATTCCGTGCTTCACCAGATTATGATGTTTCATTAAGTTCCCAACAATATATATTAAACACACATATACACACAATTTGTTTTGACACTTTAAATATTCACAATTTATTAATTTTAAATCTATATTTTACATATATTTATTTAATAGAGTTGCTCAATTTCATGAAAAAGTGAAATGAGAAAGAAAGAAAACAAAAAGAGATAAAAATAATTAAACGACAAAAAAGTTAATAATTAATATATAGAATAATTAATGTGATGTTTTGGTGGGAAAATGATTTGTCCTCGTGATTGTACTTTTATATATACTAATTTAGCTCTCGTGCATGCCACGAGAGACATTATTTTTGTAACAATAAATATTATTTATAATATTTTTAATATTTTTAATTATTTATTAATGTTATATGGATGTTGAAATTTTTATGTTTTATAATATAAATGTAGGAATAATTATTGCTCATTCTTTCAAATAAAAAATTTCGTGGATGTCGTTAGAGTAGGACGAGTAAGTGTTTAAAATTATGTCTTTTGTTGAAATTTCAAATGATTTAAGCAATATATCTCAAGGAGATCGATGGATGCATAACCATCATTATCACCATTATTTGTTACATCTCTAATACCTACATTTACTAAATATTTTTTATTTATATTAATTTACTGAACATGTGTGATCATTTTACACAAAAATATGTTATTGCATATTTCCTCTTTAAAAAATTATATATGTAATATAAGTATTACCTATGAAATATTTAAAAGATTACAAATAACTAATGCAATATTAAATTATAGTGTTAGGATTATGTTATAATTAATTTGTTGGGTTTATAATTGATACACAATCATAATGGTTGATTAATCTTAAATTTCAAATATTTTAATATGTTGATTGAATACTCAAGAAAGAAAGAATAAATAAATATCTTAAAGTATATTTTTAATCATAAATCTTATCATATAAATTTTTAATAATATTATAAATATTTGTTGAACAATTTATTTACATTTTATCCGTATGACTAACAAATATACAAAATTTAAAAGATAAAAAATTAACTAATACTTTATTTGGGGCAATGTGAAAACTTACAACAAAAATTATTCATATTATAATCTGAAGTAGACAATTTAAAATAAATACAAAAAAGAAATTCAAAAAATAGTGATGAAATTTTGGCGGAAAAATATAATTTACTATTTATATAAGTGGTTGTGCTTTTATATAGATATATATAGATTAGTGTATTAAGAATCCTAAAAAGTCAATGACAAATTAAAATCCTACAAATTTTTAATATCACCAGATTTCGATGGATATTTAAGAGTTACTAGAATACCAATAGATTTTTAAAGGTTTTTAAAATCTTAGTTGAATCACTACAAAAAAGCGCGTATTTACCGGCGAAAACTACCGGCGGCGATTTTGCCGTCGGTAGCTAACGGCGGCAAGGCGGCGGCATTGCAGGCGACCCGAAATTTCGAAATTACCGGCCAGTTACCGACGGCAAACTCGCCGCCGGTATGTAACGGCGGCGTCGCCCCCGTTAATGTTAAAATACGCATTATTTAATTAAATTTATAGACTTAACGGCGGCAAAATCCCCGCCGCTAGATAGCGGCGGCATTTGCCGTCGGTAACCTTTAAAATATAGGGCAGCGGGTTTGCCCATTTTTTCAGTTTCTGCGCCGCAACCAACCCCCCCACGCGAACAGAAACTACCCCCCCTCCCCTGCTGCTGCTCTTCCTTCGCCGCCGCCTCCACCGCCGCCGACCGCCGCCGACCCAGCAGGTATCTCTCTCTCTCTCTCTCTCTCTCTAGATCTATATATATATATATATATATCTAATTAATTTTAATTATATATATATAATTATATAATTTCACTTATATTATTTATTGTAGTTCGACGACCTCGTTTCACCGCCTTCTTCACGACACCCACCGGAAACCACCACCGTACGCTCTCTAATTTATTTATTTAATTATTTAATTATGAATTTATTTATGTATTTAATTATATATTAATTAAATAGATTTATTTGTTATACATAGTTAATTAATTTATAATAGATTTTGTTTATAACTAAATTATATGAAGCATGATTAATTTTAAATTATATTAATCCATTTAATATATGATGTTGTTAGTTTAATTTTAAATTATGAAGCATGATTAATTTTAAATTATATTAATTTTAATCAATTAGTTTAAGTTGTTTGTTAGAATAATTTATATATGTTGGATAATTTTGTTAAATTCAATGTTATGTGCTATGTGTTTATGAAATGTTATATTATTCCCTTCCGCTATATGTTGGATAGTTTGGGGACGATGGTTAGGCCGGAGTTCCGGAAACTTTCCCTTCCGCTCTTCCCTACTTTCGTTTTGTGTTTAGACGAGTACTCTTTTTCCTTTTCACGGTTTTCCCCACTGGGTTTTCAGTGAAAAGGTTTTAATGAGGTTCGGCCCTTAGTCTGCTCCTTCTGTGCTTTCAAGGGTTTTTTTGGTTTTTTCTTTTCTTTTTTTATAAAATCGTCATTTAATAAATGAAATGTTATATTATTATATATATATATATATTGTGGGATAGATTTAATCAATTTCTTAAGGATCTTCTCCCTTTGGGATAGAAATTGATTATTTCTTAAGGATCTTCTCCCTACAAATGATTGTTTTTAATTTAATTACCATGATTTTTATTGCTTTTATTTGTATTGTATTATTGCTTCGACATTGGGGGGTCGGGTAGACCTAGTATAGGCTTAGTAAA
Organism: Salvia miltiorrhiza; assembly: GCF_028751815.1. NCBI lineage: Eukaryota > Viridiplantae > Streptophyta > Magnoliopsida > Lamiales > Lamiaceae > Salvia > Salvia miltiorrhiza. The sequence goes on from NC_080387.1 coordinate 39,211,866, forward strand.
TTAGGACCACTATGGTCACTATAGTTGCTGGTAGAGTCGAGCACTTGGTAGTTAGGATAGTGGGGTTATGCTGTCGAAATTTTGTTAGATTTCAAGTAATTTATTATGTTTTATTTGTTTTTTTCAATTAGAATTTGCAAGAATGAGTGATAATCGTACGTGGATGTACGCGAGATACAATGATCGTACCGCATTTGAAACGGGGCTTGAGTTTTTCCTTGAGTGGGCGTTCAATCAAACGGCGTACACAGATGGACAAGGTAACATTAGGTGCCCGTGTAAGAAGTGCAAGAATCAAGCGTATTTAGATGTACCTACGGTCAGAGAACATGTTAGTAGGCGTGGATTTGTCCTGAATTACAAAGTTTGGGTTTGTCACGGGGAAGCACCGCTGTCTATGCCGAGAGAACATGCTATAATGAATGAGGATGATGGATTATACAATAACTACGAAAGGATGGTGCATGACCATGCTGGACCTAGTAATTATCAAGATCCTCCAAATCTGGAGCAGCCGCCCAATAATGACGCTCAACAGATTTATAATATGTTGGATGCAGCGGATACTCCATTGTACGCAGGATGTGACACATACTCACAATTAAGTTGGATGACTCAATTCATGAGCATAAAGACTGAAAGCCACATGTCAGAGAGGACTTACAATCAGATGTCTTCGATGATGAAAGCTGCTTTACCAGAGGGTAACAACTGTCCAGAAGACTTCTATAGTACGAAAAGAAATCTACGTGGTTTGGGTTTGCCAGTAGAGAAGATCGATTGCTGTGTTAATAACTGCATGTTGTATTGGGGGGAAACTAGTGAGCTACATAGTTGTATGTTCTGTGACCAATCACGATATAAGGACAACTTGCGTGCATCTGGGAGTCGCAGAAAGAAACAAGTGCCCGCTAAACAGATGCACTATTTTCCCTTGACGCCCCGATTGCAGAGATTGTTTGCATCTCCTGCAACTGCTGAACATATGCGGTGGCATGCGACCTCCACAGACGATGGGATAATGCGCCACCCGGCCGACTCTCCGGCATGGAAACATTTGAATTCAGTCTTTCCTGGATTCGCCGATGAGATTAGAAATGTGAGGTTGGGCCTCTCTACAGATGGTTTTGCCCCATTTGCACAATCAGGGCGTCAATATTCTTCTTGGCCAGTTATTGTCACGCCGTATAACCTGCCTCCGTGGTTGTGCATGAAAGAACAATTCATGTTCCTCACAGTCCTCGTGCCTGGCCCATCAAACCCAAAGATGAAGTTGGACGTATTCTTACAGCCATTGATACACGAGTTAAAATCTCTGTGGGAGGTTGGTGTGAACACTTACGACATATCGTTGAAGCAAAATTTCCAGATGCGAGCAGCTCTGATATGGACTATCAGTGATTTTCCAGCGTACGCTATGTTGTCTGGGTGGGGTACAGCTGGGAAATTGGCATGTCCACATTGCATGGAGAATACAGAAGCATTCACTTTGCCGATGAGTGGAAAACAATCGTGGTTTGATAATCATCGGAAGTTCTTACCTCCTAACCATGTGTTTAGGAGAAACAAAACTTCATTCTTGAGGAATAAGACATGCAATGTTGGTCCACCAGAACAAAGATCAGGAATACAAATCTTGAATCAAATCGAGGGGTTAGGCTTCGTGAAGGTTACCGAAGACTTCGATGGCAGGAACGCTCAACTCGCCAAATATCAAGATGTAGGGTGGAAAAAGAAAAGCATATTTTGGGATCTACCCTATTGGAGATATCTTTTGATTCGACATAATCTGGATGTTATGCACATTGAGAAAAATGTGTTTGATAACGTGTTTAATACTGTCCTGAATGTGAAGGGGAAGACAAAAGATACAGAAAAATCTAGAGAAGAATTGAACACCTTCTGCAAGCGGAAAGAGTTGAAGAAAGTGGATGGAACTCGAGGGTATCCGAAAGCATGTTATACGCTTGACAGGGAAGAGAAGAAGATCTTACTCCAATGGATCAAGAGTCTTAAGTTTCCCGATGGGTACGTGTCAAATATTAGTAGATGCGTTGACATGAACGCCCTGAAGATGCACAACATGAAAAGTCACGACTGTCACGTGTTCATGCAAATCCTTCTGCCTGTTGCATTTAAAGAACTTCTTCCTAAGAATGTTTGGGAGGCAATTACAGAGTTAAGTTTCTTCTTCAGAGAATTAACATCCCGCAACGTGGCCATATATGACATGAGAATACTGAGTGAGAAGATAGCTGTTACTCTTTGCAAACTTGAGCGTATCTTCCCGCCTAGTTTATTTGATTCAATGGAGCACCTACCAGTTCATTTGGCAGATGAGGCACGATTGGCTATATATTTGTTAATTTAATTGTATGCAACAGGCATCATGTCTACCTCTCGAGGTTTGTTGGGATTTGGGAGGCGATCTGGCGTTAATGCGCCAGAAGCTACAACAGATACATCTGATGGGTCTGGGACGCATATTTCTGGGACTCCCGAGACTCCCAATGCTTCTAGTAGTTCACGGGCTAGAAGGCCTAGGGGCCCTACAGCTGCCGCTATCAGAGAGAGAGAGGTTAAGGCACCTGATGGGAGGACGGTATTTCAGAGGCATCCTGAGACTGGGTAAGTACATTAGTTAAAATTACTGTTTCTCGTACACCATGATTAAGTGACAAAATTACTTGTACACAGTGTTTTGTTGGAGCCCACTGGCCTGTCCAAAGCTTGCACGTGCACATTTAAGATGTTTGAAAACCCAGGCGGGTACACATGGAAGTTGACGCCCCCGGCGATGAAGGATAAATTTTTTGATGAATTACAGGTACAATTAAATTTATAATACATATAAATATATCATATTAAATTGTTAAAATGTTTGATATTAAATTAATTCTCTTTCTTTCAACAGAAAGAGTTTACGTGGCAGCCCGATGATGAGCATGACGTGAGGATCATGTGGGAGACAAAAGCCCGCAAAAGGTACTCCGACATGATGAGCGACTACAAGACAACTCTCAAGCAGTGTATCAGCCAAGGGAGAGAGATGTCTAGGCCCGTCTGGATGACTCCCGATTTCTGGACTGGACTCCGGGATTACTGGCATCAGCCCGAGGTTGAGGCTGTTTCAACTCGAGCTCGTGCCAACCGGATGTCCGAGCCCGATGGGGAGGGTACAGGGATCAGTAGGCACGTGGGCGGGTCCCAGTCGACTCGTATCCTGCAGCAGTATATGGTATGTAATTAACAAATAATTAAGTATATAAATTAAATTAATATATTGATCACTAATATAACTTATTTATCTTATATAAATGCATATACAGAGCTTGGATCCTGGTACTCCCCAGGATGCACCGAACTATGCCACCTTCCTCCGCCTCCACACGTACGCCGACGGAAGTTATACGTCGGAGAGAGATGCTAGAATTGACGTAAGTGTTTAAGTTTATTCAAATATTTAGTGAATGTATTTATTTTCTAACAATTATGCATTGTTATGTATGTATTAGGCCGAGGTTCATCGACTGGCCGCTGCCACAGGACGACAGGAGCGGCTAGACGAGGTGTATTTGGAGGTGGTGCAAATTGATAGGTCACGGATCTACGGCGTCGGGAGTGCCGGGCAGAGTCAGGCTAGTAGGGGGTCTATCCGCAGCACGGGCACTTCTGCGGTGTCTCAGCAGCTTTATGAGACACGGATCTCCACGCTGGAGGAGCGATTGGCGGCAGAGCAAGCACAACGCCAACAGATAGAGGAGCGCATGGCGGCAGAGCAAGCAGAACGCCAACAGATGCAGGACCGCGTGGCTCAATTGGAGGCGTTTATGAGGATGTATAATGCTCCGCCACCTCCACACCCTGATGCCGATGATGATGATGATGATGATGCTTAGACTTATGTTTATGTTTTCAAACAAAATTACATTTGCACTTTCTTTTCAAATTTATGTTTTATTGAACTATATATTTCAAGTGCTTTAAATATTAAAACTATAAATGTTTTATATATTTATGGCAATGATGATGATGATTGCATTTAACATAAACAAATAAATTCAAATCACATTATAATAACCAAATTAAAACACTTTTGGTGTATTAATGTTAAAAAAAAAATTAATTAATTAATTAATTAATTAATTATTAAATATTAATTAAATATTTTACCGACGATAAAAATAAGAACCGAAACGAACTCGCTCACTAATTAACAACATATTTAAGGTATTATCTCCACATATTCAAAGATTATAATTATATAAGTGAGTATATAGCATTTAAATGAATTAATAGATGTAGATATATCAATAATACGAGTGTTCTGTACTGGTGATCACTCGAAAAGAATTTCAAAGTTAAGCGTGCTTGACACATAGCACAAGCAAGATGGGTGACCCACTGGGAAGTCGGGTCGCCGACTGGGAAGTTCGTCTAAAGTATGCAATACCGTATAAATACGGAAATAAATTGTGGATATACAATATACAATAAAATAAATAAATAAATAAATAAATAAAATAAAATAAAATAAAATAAAATAAAATAAAAAAATAAAATAAAAAACATTACCGTGGGCAAAACGCCGTCGGTAGTTACCGACGGCAATTTCCCCTCGGTAAATACCTGGCCATCCTCCGGCGTGAACCACCGGCCGGCGGTAGATTTTTACCGACGGCGATTCGCCGCCGCTAGTTAGCGGCGGTAATCGCCGTCGGTAGTTTTCCGGCAAGGTCAGCCGGACTCCGGTGGCTCTCTACCGACGGTAAAATAGCCCTCGGTAACTAGCGGCGGTGTCTGCCGCCGCTATTTCTCCGGCTAGGCTCCGCCGTTTAACGGCGACAATTCCGGCGGCATCGCCGCCGTTAACTGCCGACGGCGGATGTTCGCCGCCGTTATTGTCGTTGCCGACGAACCGTTTAGCGGCGGGAGATTGCCGCCGTTATCGCCGCCGGTAACACTATTTACCGGCGGCCGTCTTTTGTTACCGACGGCATTTAGCCGTCGGTAATCAGCGCTTTTTTTGTAGTGAATATTTATGGACTTTTGAAATACAATTTTTTTTTTAAAATAAATTTAAATTGAATACACCCCACGATACGAGAAGCAAAGTTCATGAATTGTCGCCAATCAACTTATTCTTACAACATCAACAAATTAAAGTACTTAGTAATATTACAAGTTTACATATGATTAAATAATTCATTCATCTTGAATCTTCATGCTGTCCAAGAGGCTTTCCAGAAGTCGTTTGCTCAGCATGGTTTCAACATAGTCTATGAATTTCATGGGACGATAAAATGGGCGACCGTCTTGTTCAACCAGCTGCGGCGCCGGCCCAACCACGGCGTCTGGCGCTGCGCCGTTGGCCATGACGACGGAGATCCTCGTCGCCTCGGTGTTCACCACCGCTCTATGCCTCACGCTCTTGTATCTCCCATTGCTCATTATCTGTTAGAATATAAAATAATTGACACACTTATATTTTACATCAAATTCTATTTGTCCTACTCGTGTTGCGCAAGTAAGTTTGAATTTATTAGTTTGTTGTGTTTAGATGAGTAGTGAATTGTAAAAAGATAAAAAATTCTAAAAGTCAAAAATATATTGAACCGAATCAAAATAAAATAGGTCTGATTAATTGTAAAGTTTTCAATTAAAATAAACCTAATTAATTAGTTGTTTTTTTTTTTGTTGAAGAAAAATCAATTTAATTAGTTTGGTTAACAAATTGAACCAATAAAATGAATTTTATTTTTCTGATTTTTTTTTTCTAATAAAACCAAACCATGCTAGAAAAATATCAACCGAACCAAACTGATAAATTTGATCCGATTGTTGAATTTCAATTCTATTTTAATGTGCACCCTAGATGTCTCAGTTTCAGTTTGCACGTTCAAAGTTTTCTTATTTTTTTATTGATAGGCGCCCATAAGTAGGGTTGTAAACGAATCGAATCGAATCGAATATCATAATTTTGTATTCATATTTGAATGCTAACCGAATCGAATATTTATAACCATCATATTTTGTGATGGAAAAATGACTTCAATTTAGAATTTTGATTTTATAAATTGATCGTTTTACTTTTTAAATTGTGAGGAATTACTTAATTTAATGCATGTATGTTATGATTCTTTGCATTTTTCTTTTTAAAAATTGTCAATTATTATATAATATTATAATTCTTTTATCATATAATATAATAATACATATAAATATATAGGTATGTATATAATATTTATGAATATAAAAGTAAATTCATCCAATAAAGTGATGAATCCACCATAAAATTTACAATCTAAGGGTGAAAATTAGTTCATAATTTATTTTAGCCCCTCCACACACACACACACACACACACACACACACACACACATATATATATATATATATATATAGGGGAAGGCTAAAATAAAAATCGAAGTTAGACTATAAAATAAGAACCATTTTCAGCCCTTGGATCATCAAGATCTACGGTTAATTCATCACTTTGTTGGAATAATTCATGGTCCTGAGTTCAAATCCCATAGGTAGCAAAAAATTTAATTTTCGTAATTCATACATTTACACAGCGAATTCATGGGTATTCTACATATAATTCATACATTTTAATTAGTTTATAGTTTATAGTCTAAAAGGAGTTTTCTGAATAGCCCTCCCCTATATATATATATATATATATATATATAATATTTAAATATTTAATCATGTATCTATACGAATATCGAATCGAATCGAATATCATAATTTCATATTTGTATTTGAATAATAATCGAATCCAATCGAATCGAATATTTTCGAATACGAATATCAAAATTTCAAATCGAATATCGAATCGAGGAAAAATATTTGATTCATTTACAACCCTACCGATAAGTGCTATCTTAGTAAATATAAAAAAGAAACAATGTAGTCGGATGACCATAATGAAGATTGAAAATCAAATTTTGGCCTCTAATCTTCACACAAAATCTGACCATTAATTAGGCGGTATGCCTAATATACCCTTTTTACTCGGCCGCTGGGGTGATTGCGCGACCGCTGAAAGCTTATGGGTGAGTTGCGCGCTCGCGGAAAAGCCAGCGCCCGCTGCACGTATGGCACTTATGGCATTAATAGTGCCATAAGTGCCAAGAGGATCATTTTATTGGTTTTATTTTGGATTTCTGTTGGCGCTTATGGCACTAATAGTGCCATAAGTGCCAAAAGGACAATTTTAAGCACTTCCCCGTAGGGTTTATATGTTCCATTTAGGGTTTAAATTATCCATTTAGGGTTTAGATTATCCATTTATGATTTCTTGATTCTATTGCTGTTGTTTCTGTATTTGTGTTGCGCGTATGACACTTATGGCACTATTAGTGCCATAAGTGCCAAAAGGACTGATGAGGAGTAAAATATGCATCAGCGTTGTACACCATGGAAATGCCAGCTTTGGCCTCCAGCTTGCTGGTTTTCAACCTTATCGGGCTCCAACCTTGTTGGTTTCCAGCCTTGTCGGGCTCCAGCCTTGCTGGTTTTCAACCTTGTCGGGCTTCAACCTTGTTGGTTTCCAGCCTTGTCGGGCTCCAGCCTTGCCGGTTCTCAGCCTTGTCGGGCTCCAACCTTGCCGATTTCCAGCCTTGCCGGTTCTCAGCTTTGTCGAGTTCAGCCATATCACTGACTTGGGCCTTATTTCTCTATTTTGTGGGCTTTAGGGTTAGGCCCGAATAATCATCTATATATATTGCTCTTTTACATGGAAAGAGGGGGATTGATTCATTCATTCTTACTACTTCACTTGTAATTGCAAACTCCTCAAAAAATAGTAGAATTACTTGGATGATTTCCGTGGAGGTAGATCTTTAAAGATCGAACCACGTTAAATTCTTGTGTCATCTCATATTTTTATACGTTTTATCTTTGAGTGTTATTTCTTGCATCATCAAAGACCATTTTACTTGGTTTTATTTTGGATTTTCGTTGTCACTAGCGCCAAAAGTGACAACGAAAATCCAAAATAAAACCAAGTAAAATCTTGGCACTTATGGCACTACTTGGTTTTATTTTGGATTTTCGTTGGCACTTTTGGCACTATTAGTACCATAAGTGCCTAACCCGACCCAGCACGCGACCCGCGTGCCTGATCCTACCCGGTCCGCCTCATTAAGGGTAAAAACGTCCGAAATCAATAAAAATGGCCAAATTTTATGTTTTTTCAATGAGTGACCATAAATTGTGTTTTATGCTTCATTTTGGCTACTTCAAAATTTTACTCATATCGAAAACTTACCTCAAGATGATCACCGTTGTTAACAAAGATTGCATTTCTTGGCGAAATGGTATCAAACCACTCTCCATCGTGCTGGATCTGAAGCCCGACGACTCCATTGTGTATGAAAAACGTGAGAAGGCCATAATCGGTATGCGCCGGAATGCCGATGGCCTGATCGGGCTTCGGGCACGGCGGGTAGTAGTTGGCGGCGTACAGCTGATAGCACGACTCCAACCTCAAGCCCCAGGTTCTCCCCGATTGCGTGCATTACTTTTCTGAATACAACCTGGGTTTTTTTTGAGTACTCGCGCAAATTTTCCCTAAACCATATTACATTCATTATGTGGACCCATTCACGAAAAAATTGTCACAGTTTCTTTTTATCTATCCACAAAAAATTTATCATTTCACACAACTTACTCACATTTTAAGTGGACTCTTACTCCACTAACACCTGTATTGACATTTTATTAAAACACGTGTCGTCAGATACGGATGCACACACTTCATTATGGGGGCACATGCCCCCACAATTTTTATTTTATATTTATTAATATATATTTACATCTCAATCCTAAAAAAAAACATTACATCACATGCATAGTGTTGACTACGAGCCAATCATGTAACTTGTAAGTTTAAATTGCTATAAACTTGAAATATTATGTAGTATTTTTTATTTTATTTTTAACATATTTTATATCTATATATAGTTATTTTGTGTTCCCATAACAAAAAAAGTTTTGGATCCGTCCCTACATGTCGTTCACAATGTGAGAATTTTTTTATAGACGGAAATAATATTAATTATTTTTATATATACGAGTGAAGTGCATGTTAATTCCACAGTAATAACGTTTGGTACCCGAGAGATTGAGGGTGGGGAGGGCAGTTGAAGTCGGGGTTGACATACGACTTGATGAAATCCCGCCATAGATGAATCCTTTGGTCGTCCATGTTGACGATGGTGCCGCTGCCGCACTTGATGGGGTCCGACACGCTCTTGGCCTCGTAGCGCCGCTTCTCCTCATCCGGCAGTTGGAAGAACTCTACGCTCGCCGCGATTGTCGCCTTGAGGAGAATTTCTGGGATCCCGTGGTTCACCAACTGCAATATAATGTGTCAGAAACAGCTTGGAATAAAAGGGAAAACTAATTTGCTGACGATGAAGAAGCCCCATTCCCGGCAGGCGTTGTCGAGGTCGCGGAGGGTTCGGGAGCGTTGGTGGCGATCGGAGGAGTCAAGGAGGGAGAAGTCGATGATGGGAAGCGAATCAGAATGCGAGCCTTAATTTCGAATGTGAACTCGGATGGAACGGATTTGAGAGTGGAAGACTCTACTAGGGCTTTCACGAATGAGTTTTGTGCTACGTCGGCCATTGTCTTCTCTCTTGAGCTAATTCTGTGTGTGTTCTTGTGGAAGGGAAGTGGTGAGTATTTATAGGAAGAGTGGCGAGAACCCGTTTTTTGAAAGGGCTAGGCCAGCCATGCATTGCCACACAGGAATGAGATTCAGTGTACCACACTTTATGTCCCACTTTCAATTTTATTTATTTTCTTATATATTTTTTCTTCAATTTCAACTTTATATGCTTTAGTTTAATTTTGTGATTATTAATTAGGGTTTATTCCATCAATCTAGGGTATATAATTATTTTTTATCATTTAATTTCACTTTTATTAGTTAATAATAGGTTAATAAATTCAAAGTCATGGTATATACTTTTTAAAAATTTTAATTTTTTAAAATAAAAATTAAATATAATTCATAGTATCATAATAAATTTTATTTTTATAAAAAATATTTTTAAAATAATAGATATAAGAATGGGACACAGTGGCACACATAAAATTGTGGGACACTGGATCTCATCCCTGCCACACATACATAATTATTAAATTACTATATATACTAGATCCTACAAAAGATTTCCTTTGATTTTCATTTGTTAATTTTAGTGGGTTTATATTTACCAACCTCTTCGATCAGACCAAGTTTGCTTAGAATGGTTATCATGACATAATGAATCCTACTTTGAATTTTGTTATACTAAAAGTTGAAGCTCAAAAAAACTTGTATACTCTCTAATCTATATATTATATAAATAACCACTTTAATAGCATCCAATTTACCGTCATCTTTCTAACAGAATATTCTTAATATTTAACTGTTGTTTATTTATGTAATTTAAAAAGACGTGCTTTACTTCTACTTAAGTTTAAGATCATCATGCATCCATTTATCAGTTAACTTAAACCCATTATCCCAAATTTTAGTAACTGCAATTCTCTCTCTCTCGACGAAACGCAACGCAACGCAGCTGCGTCTCGCCGCTTTTCAGCAAGCTATAACCTTTGCCATTTTCCGCCATTCCTCTCGCCTCTGTTACCTTTCATCCACAACAGGACATCAGGAAAGTCGTCGCAGTTAACTCTGCTTTTTTATCTATTTTCACCAGCCACATCATAGAGTCGCGACGTCACGGGTGACCACTGTAGCAGTCCAACGCCTTGCAGAGCTATTTGACCGGTGATGTCCGGCAAAAAAAGCCACCACTCCCTCCCCAGTCAATCAATACAGAAACTAACATCTCCATCTCTTATTTATTTTATTTTTTTCTATTTTGGTCTCTTTATATTCTTAAATAATTTCTTAATTTTTCTGAAATGGGTTTTGATGTGTGTTTATAGGTGAAGTTTGGAGGTTATACAGAAGCTTATGAATTTTGGTATGGTTTTGAGGTTTCTCTATTTTTTTATTTGGTCTCTAAATATATCATCCACTGACAAATCCAATTTTAACAACTATCACATCTTTTAATCTTCTCTATATATCTTAATCTCTCTAAAAAAAAATTCATCAGCCATTATGTTTGTTTGGACGGCAGATTGAATAGAATCTTCCTAATGTTTATTTTCATCATTTTCACAGCAGAAAACTATAATTTTTGGTGATTGCCCGAATGTGTTCAACAATTGTGATAACAAAACCCAAGGTATTGTTGTAAGCAAGGGATGGTCAATTTTGTACGGATCATGTTTGTTTCTACAATAAATATGCTTAATGATAGTAGTTTATTTAATTACCCACAAAATGGTGCAATGGTGACATGTTTCTCATATTTTTTCAGTTTTCATGCATTTGATTTTGCTTACATGTTTATGATTATGTTTAGTGGTATAATTTAATCGTGGAATCACTCAAAAGCAGGATCCTTAACCACACACAAGCAAGATGGTGAATAAATCAGATTGGTTCTTAAGAATGAACTTGCTCAAATGGTCTTGCATAGCAACAAGGAGGAACAATAGCACAAAGCTGAAAAAGAGATTCGCAGCATGGTAGAGCCTTTGATGTCACATTTGTGATGCCTAATTAAAAAATGAGATATCTCCCTCAAACAAAATAATGGTGCTTGTGCAGGTCCAAGAAGAGCTATTTTGAAAAGAAAAACAATGCTTTTGGAGTGGGTTATAAAGACAACATGGAACTGCAAGAGTTGAGTATATATGTTTTAAGTTTTGTCTGTTGTTTATCAGCATGTTGATCACTGAATTGGAAAACAGAACCTGCCCCTCTGGCCTATATCATGCATTAGTTGAAGTCTTTTAACACATTATCAGATTCAATTTACATAAGTGTAATATCCCAAATTTTCTTCTCCATTTTATAAATTTAAGATTTTCTCTCTTACTTATGACAAATTAATTGTAGAAGTAGGCCACTAATATTCAATCTCCGGACATCATAGCGAGAAAGGTGATGCTTATTACAAATTGCTTGTGGAAAATGGGAAAACAAAATGTTGATTTGAAAGATGAATTTGCTGAAGCAGTAGTTTTCAAAATTGGAAGTCTACATGTCTCAACTCCCTCTTGACATCCAAACCAGAAGGCAACCTGCACTGCTACACAGGGCATGGAAGGAGAGAAAAAGTGTTTCCTGTGTTTCCAGTCTGAGAGATAATAACTTGAAAATGTCTTATTCTGTTTCCTGAAGTCGAATCTGATCCTCATAAGTGAGAAGCTTCCGTGGATGCTGTGGACATTGCTAAATGCATGATTGCCTGTGCCATATGTTGGCGCAGTTTGGATTCCGCGTGGCAAAAGAGTAGTTCAAACAGATCAGTTGCAGGCCATTTGGTGCTAGTACCCGTGATAGGTTCTCTAGAGCTCTAACGACTACTGATTTAACCTCTATATCATTAAGCTCAAGCATCTGAAGAAGAGCCTTTAGTGCTCCGCCTCTAGAAAGATATTGCTTGTCGTGATCAGTCAGCTCAAGATCGGCTAATGTATCTACCAATGATTTCTTGTATGGCCACAGAAGGTCCTGCATGTGCATCAAAATTTATCATAGCAAGATTTGACTCTTAGCTCGGAAAATCTACCTATACCTAGGACTAGTGTGGATTCTTCGATCAGCTTGGGCACAAAACCTATAAATTTATGATACCCGCTATTATCTGAGGCCTCGATGGATTTTGAGAGCAAGCCACCCCAGTATATAGCACACTACTGTCTTCTTGTCCCTCCATTCTAAGCAATGAGTTCATAGGCAAACCCAAGACAGTCTCACTTCCCATAGTATTCAATCTACGGATGCTGCGCTTGCCAACCATCTCACTAAATAGAACGAAGAGGTTCAGTAGTCATCTAAGATATTTCCCGATTGACTCTAACTCATCCTCCGGCTAGAGAGTGAACCATCGAAATGGGGCACGATCGTATTAGAGTAGTGTAGCTGGGGGTTTGGGGGTTCCCCCCAACCCAAAAGCTAGTAAGAAAAGAAACTCCTAACTCCTATTCGATTAAATATAGGAAATATAGACTTTTAAGTCTTTCTTTTCTTCTTCTTATCTCTCACTTTTTTGTAGCTGGTAGCACGACACATTTGAAGATTTACCTTCAAAAAGAATGATGCAATAGAGGCCTAAGGAATTTCATCCTTGCCCATCCGCACGACGTTCTGATCAAGAAAAGCAAGACTGTCCATAAGCTCTTGGGCGTATTTTGAAGCTTGAGCATCATCATTGTTTGCTAAGCTTTATGTGTCAATTTTTGTGTCAACCCCTGCTTGTGATAATTTAATTTTTTCTTGTGCTTTCAACATCAATTTGTTCCTCGGTAGATAATGTATTGTGCTTGCTTTTAATATATTTCTGGCTTTTTACATTTCAGATCTTTTTGTTTAAGTCATGCTATGCAATGCAACTATTTCTAAATTCTTAAATATGCACCATGAATATGTGATTTATTGGGTATTTTTGTAAAGCTCCATTATCCTTGATGGTCATAATGATACTATTGACAAAAAATAAAAATAAAAAAATTGTACGTTATATGCAAAATAAGAGAGAGTTATATAAAGTAAAGGTTTTATTGGAAGATACTTGGGCGTCTTTTGGTGGAAGTGGTAGTATATGATGTTGCCAAAAAGTAATAATAATAATAATAATAATTATTATTATTATTATTATTATTATTATTATTATTATTATTATTATTATTATTATTATTATTATTATTATTATTATTATTCATTAAATTAATATTACACTCATTAAGTTTATAATAATATTGTTATTATACATTATTTTGAATCAAATACTAATATTTAAATTAATATACTTTTTGTTACTAATTAATCTAACTCATAAATAATGATATTTTGACATTTTTATATAATTTAAATTTTTTATTATTATTATTATACAATAACTCATAAATAATATACTTAATCCACCAGTTTCTCTCTCCGTTAACTACATCACTTTTAATTATTGAAAATAAAAAATAAAACCTGCTCCTAGAAGCCTCACATAAGTCACAATCAATGAATCACCCTATCCTCAGTGGAGGTCCCATTAGAATTTGACAAACTGGTTTTTTACTACTTCTTGTGTTGACTTAAAGAAAAAGTTAAATATATGGCTCATCTCCATCGGTAGATTATATAGCTTGATGCCATAATATTCCACCGTTCTTTGGATCTCCCGCAAATTGACGTTGTCGGAAGAGTTTGGCTCGATCTTTTGATAGCTTGGGTAAGCTACTCCTGCTTTGTCCTTCGGTTCCATCAAGTATGTAGTTGATGGAGGTTGGCTCTGGCTCGTTCATTTACCGATTTAGCTTCGGCAATTTCCAGTAGGGCATCAAGATATCCCCATATGTTCGTAATAATCTCACGAACAGTCTCCTCTTCCTCGGTAATGTGAACCGCTAGGGTTCGCCAATACACTCGTAATTCGCCTAATAGGCGACTGTTTTCTCTTTTCAAATATTGGAGAGAGATCCTGTATACAAGACATCTTGGACACTCGTCCGGATCCATAAAATTCAAATGGAGTCTCCTCCCACATTGATTATTTATAAAATAAATTAAATATAATATAATTCCTCTATAAAAACCCGCTCTGATGCCATTTTAAGGATCTTTTTATCAACGTTAAAATTCTGAATTTTTAAAGAAATATTTGGGCTTTTCTATACATAGATATAAACTTAGGGGTTCTTGTGTAATTAGATTATTGTGGGGTTTGGTCCACCTTGCCATGTGGCATGATTTTAGAAGACATCCTTGGAGAGGAGGTAGGCGGGGTATCATTTTCCGGCTTTGTCTACCCTACATCGCCACATTCTACGCACTACCGCTGGGATGATGACACCTGGATACTCATTTTCCCTAATTTCAAAGAATTTCGATTTTGACCCTCTCAATAGTCTTTATTTACATAATCAACCCCTTACTATACTAAAAGAACACATAAATTTTTTTTTTCTCTGAAAATTTTCTATAATTGATAAAATTCATTGCATCCCCGCGCTTCGCCTAAAATGGTATCAGAGCGGGTTTTAATTGAGGAATTATATTATATTTAATTTATTTTATGATTAACCTTTGGGATTAACCTATGTGGGAGGAGACTCCATAAGAATTGGAATGGATCCGGACGAATGTCCGAGATGTCTTGTATACAGGGTATCTTTCCAAATTTTGGAAAGAGAAGCTAGTCACCTAATGGGTGAATTGAGATGGTGTTGGCGAGCACTTATGCTCAACATTACCATGGACGAGGAGACTGTTCGCGAAATCATTACGAACATCCAGGGGCATCTCGATGCCTTACTAGAGAATGCCGAGGCCAAATCGGCAAACAGACGAGCCAGGGACAACCTCCATCAATACCACATTTGATGGAACCAAAGGAAAAGGCGGGAGTAGCTTATCCAAGCTACCACAAGATCGAGCCGAACTCTTCCGACAACGTCAACTTGCCGGAGATTCAGAAAACGGTGGAATATTATGGCGTCAAGCTGTATGAACTACCGATGGAGATGAGCAAAATATCACTCAAACAAGAGGAAATACTAACCCTCTTGCGTGATATCTAGAAAAGAGTGGAGGACATCGAAAGGCGAAAACCATGTTCAGGAAAAATTCGGAATAAATGGTCCAAAGACCCGACGTATCCACTACCACTCGATGCAGCACCCAAGGAGTTGCAGCCGGAGGACATAATCCGAATCATGAAAGGAAAATGAATAACCTTGATCGAATCGGATTAGAAGATCTACAAGAGTTAGCAGAATCTTTTGCTAACCTCAATATGGTTGATCTAAAGATGAACCAAGGAGGAGAGGTGCCCACAGCGGAGCATCAACAAGCAGAGTCGTCAAAGAGAGATGGGGCTCAAGAATATTCGAGCCAATATCAACGAACCAGACGACGCAGGCCTCAGATGCGGGATACTCCTGTAGGAAAGGCCACACTGGAACCAATCCATCCATACAGATTGATTCTCAACCTCGATGAAGCCAGTTTCAAAGATTGGGAAGGACTCATCGACGAATGGGCTTCAGCAATGAAGATCGTGATTGCCACGATAGAATATGATAAAGAAGAATTTTTCAAAATCTTCGAGGCAAGTTTTGCAGGCATGGCAAAACAATTCTGGGATAGAGCCGAACCCAAGGGGAAGAATGATCTATTTACCAAAACATCAGTTTCCGAAATCCTTGAGTTGGCTACCAAGCAGATTAAAATCCATTTTCTTGGAATGGATTTTTTCGAAGGATCAACAGAGGAGAAGCGTAAGAAATATCAACAGGCACTTTACAATCTAAGATTGGTGGTGCTGGAGCTAAAAGCTCTCGATGAATTTCTGCGCCTGTACACCCTATATGTCCATATGGGGGTAGTTGATGATCAAACCGCCAAGGACCTCTTTTTCACAAAGTTTCCAAGTCCATGGAGGGAAATGCTCATCAACGAGTACGTGTCACCAGGAGAATATCCACTTGATAGTGCGTCAAGAAGGATGTCATATGTTCACAGGAAGCTGTCCGAATGGTGCCAGAAGGCGGCGGACCAGAGGAATCTCAAGAGATTGAGGAGACTCAACAAGAAATCTCCATTGATGTGCGACAACATTGATCTTCCAACAGAGATTGGAGCTGAGTTGTTGTATCAACGGAGGAGCAGAAAGAAACATGGGTACCAACCATATGAAAAAAGATCAAGGAGGAGTTCTTGGAAGCCAAGAACTATGTGGACCAGACAGAAGGCACGCTCCTACAAATCAGGCCAACGGAGCGGACCATCCAGGAATCGATTCTCATCCCAAAAGAGAATCCCGGCGAGAAAAACTTTCAGGCGTACCCAAGCCAAAGCAAATGAAAGTTTCAAAGACTGCAACTGCTGGACATGCGGTGAAAAGGGGCATATCTCTACCAATTGCCCAGACAACGAGAGAAGAGGAATAAAGAAATTCGAATCCACACAGGATATCGAGGACGCCCTCTACTACCAGAAATTGATACCCGTGTATCAATTTGAAGATATATCATCTGACGAGAGTATATATGAGCAAGAAGAAGTCTTTAGCTCTGAAGATTCAGAGATGACCAATGGATCAACCGGAGACGAGTCAGACTAAAGAAGAAAACGAGGTTTTCCACACTCAGACAGAGGATCAGAGGGGTTTTACAAGCCATTTTCTGATTCCACAAGAAGAGGTGGTGAAAAAGCTCGTGAAAAAACTCAAGAAGGAAACCGATGAGGTACAAACTTACCAAGGGTTTTCTAGTGGAAGAATGAATCAAGTTTTACACAGCTTGAGTCCATTCAAAAGGAGGCATCATGTCTATTTCGGCGTTACCAGTCGAGAATTGGCGCTTCCAATCGAGATTACAAGTAATCAGGTGGAGATCCAACTTGTTCCAGCTGAAATATACGGCGGGATCTCAAAAGAATGAAGCCAGAAGTCGCTAGTACGATAAATGGATTCATATTGGAGCAATTCAGTTGGTAATCAAATCTGCCCTCTCACCCGGGACAGATCAACCGATTGATGTTGCACTTTGCGACAAGAGGATTAGAGATGCCAAAGATGCAGTCCTGGGAGCTTTCTCAGGCAATCTCTATGCCAAGAAGATTATGACCGAGTTTCACCCACAAATCGCTTATAATCTACAGGATTCATCCTTCAGCCGAACCCTGACACTCTATCAGGACTACAAGAAGAAGGAGCTCATGAAATGGGGGAATAGACCATACTCGCTTACTTATCAAGTATCATATGCTCTATCAAATTCCCATCACACGAAATTATTTCTGGGAAAAGAATTTATTGAAATTCCAAAAATATTCAAAGAAGTAGCCAAGGCAGTCAATCCAAATCGAGTGGAGATTCCAAGGCTATCAGGGAAATCGATATCGAAATAGGAGACAAGCAGGTGCTAAGCCACAATCAGAGTCTCAGATTGGGAGCACCAAGGCTATCATTCCAGGGAAATAGGCTAACTTCTGGGCCTATAACAAGGAGTTTCTCTCATTCATATGAGAGAAGGGCAATTCAGGAAACACCAGGTCCGGACATACGAGTCAATCTCAAATGTCCCGAAGGATGGAGAAGGGTTTCCACAAGATTTGATACAAATAGCAGGGAAAACCAGTTTCCTTGTAGCACGTTGTATTATTTGACAAATCCAGAAAGCAACCGATATATCGAAATGCTGGAGGTCGGAGGCTTTGAAATCCAAGTCGAAAGCCAAACCGGACAAGAAACTGACGTCCTGATCTTAGGACGAGATTTCCTTGACAAATACCAGCCATGGTCATGGAAAGCAGGAGGAATGGAGATCACAATCGGACGCAAAAGATTGATGATCCAATGACAAGTCCATTCTCGATATACATCTATGTTGGGATGTTATACGAGAAATTTAAAGCAGAATATTTTGCTGCTTATGTGGATTCAGGAGCAGGAATCTGTACAGCAAAGCGAGGAGTCTTTCCAGCAGAAGTTGAAGAAGAACTGCCTCGAATTGCGGGAAGGAATTTCTCCAAAAAGATTTTGCTCCTATCAAAGGGAGTAAAACAGACGGAAATATTGATCGGAGGTGCAGGACAGACACCTTGGTACAAGGTCAAGACTCCACCGATATATTTCCATGATACCGGAGCAGATATATTATTCGGCAATAATTTTCTGCAAACTTTCAAGCGGTACACACAGGACAATGAAGCCAGGAGGCTGGTGTTCACAACCAATTGTGACCACAAGATCATTGTGCAGAGGCTCAATGGAGCTTTTAATCGCTCAATGCCATTAAAATTCCGCAGCAAGCGTGGTGATGATGGCAGACTCCGACGACCACAAATGAAGGATCAACGGAGATTCGGAGAAGTTTTGCTCAAATGCAGAACCGAGGGATTCCCAGATCTCTCCGAGGAAGAAATTCAAATCCTCAAAGTCTCTCTGATATTACACAAAGATATCAAGGAAGAAGAACAGGTGTCCATAACCGACGTCAAACGGAGAATCCAGAAGTGTTACCACGAGGATCCTCTGGTATGGTGGGACAAGAACCAGCTCGAAGCTACCTTGGAAGTTAAAACTGGAAAGGAGCATGATTTTGTTAGATTCAGACCTATCCTGATGAACATGCAAGATCAACAGGATATGGGGAGTATAAGCAAGGAACACCTTGATTTGAAGCTGATCGAAGAAGGAAGATCACCCTACAGTAGTAGTCCTGGATTTCTGGTGAGGAATCATGGGGAGATCAAGCGAGGAAAACCAAGATTGGTCATTAATTATAAAGGAATTAATGATATTCTTGAGTTTGACGGATATTTCATCCCAAGCAGAGAACACCTTATCAACTGCATCAGAAGTGCAAAGGTATTCTCAAAGTTCGATTGCAAATCAGGATTTTACCAGATTCGCATGGAGGAAAGGAGTAAGAAGTTCACAGCCTTCTCAACTCCACAAGGACATTATGTCTGGAATGTCATGCCAATGGGGTTAGCCAACGCGCCTCAGATATTCTAAAGAAAAATGGATAATCTCTTCAAGGATTATTCTTCGTTCATGTTTGTTTATATTGATGACATTCTTATTGCGTCAAAGAACATTCATGAACATGTCAGGCATCTGGAAATCTTTGCGGATGTTTGTCAACAAGAAGGATTAGTGCTGTCTGAAAAGAAGGCAGTCGTGGCCACCCAGAAGATGGAGTTCCTGGGGATTGAGATCGATGAAACTGGAATAATTCTACAAGATCATATTGTGGAAAAGGTCCAGAATTTCCCGGAGGATCTCAAGGAAAAGAAGCAGCTCCAAAGTTTTCTCGGAGTTGTCAAATTTGCAGGGATGTTTATCAAAAACCTTGCAGAACACAGAAAGATCTTCAGTCCATTACTGAAGAAAGATGTTCCATTCATATGGAAGAAGGAGCATCGGGAGGGTATGAAGAAGTTGAAGGAGATTTGCAAAACTCTCCCAAAACTTTCAATACCACAAGACGAGGATGACTTGGTCCTCTACACCGACGCGAGTGATTCCTGGTGGGCAGTAGTGCTCACAAAAATCACCCCTTATGGAGAAGAACCTTGCAGATACTGTAGCGGTCTTTTCTCCGACAACGAGGCTGTGCGATGGCACATTAACGAGAAAGAATTTTATGCAGTCAGAAAGGCGTTCAAAAAGTGGCTGCTATTCTTACTTGCTAAGAAATTCGTTTTGAAAGTTGATAACACTAACGTTAAAGCTTTCTTAACAAAAAAGATAGAATCTAAACCTGAAAAGGCTAGATTACTAAGATGGCAAGCAGAATGCCAATATTATGAATTTGATATTGTCATTTTGAAATCTGATGAAAATGTTCTTGCAGATTTCTTAACAAGGGATGGAGCCAACTGAGGTTGACTCTATCATCGAGAACCAGAGGCAGCTCCTGGACAACCTGGAGATGCTACAACAAGAATGACAAGAGTGTTTACTCCATGCCAAACAAGCGGGAAGGATACAATCGGATGATGAATCCAAAGTAACCAATTACATACGAGTATGTCTCAAGAAGATGTTAAATCTTAATGAGGCAACCCACAAGCCGCTCCTGCGCGGGATCATGGCTCCCACGATCAAAGCAGCCCTTACCGTACAGGCCGGATTACCTGTAGCAGGGGATTCAAATACCCTAGCACAAGTTCTGAGGCTAAGGTGTCAAAACCGGATCCTCGAGAAAAAGATGTTGTTAAGGCTTCACAGCCCGAACCAACATGTCAACCCTCCACCTCTGGGGTAAAAGAGGGAGAGATCAGTCTTAGGCCATTGACGGGCAAATCTAAGATTGATATTAACATTATTAAAATTTCTCTTATTTGGCAGATGTACCAATCCAGACGGGAGAAACTCAATACCAGAAAGGGACTCAATCCGAACTATTGCCGGGTTGATATCAAAGAAAAATATCCTCATGTTTGGATGACCACCGGAGCCAATCCGCAGGAGGTTAAGGAATGGTATGAATTTGGGGCGTTAGCCTCAGTTTATACTATTTCGCCAGCATTCAACGAAATCAAAGGTCTACCAAGGTGGATCAAAGAAACAGTTTATGATGCTTGGTCGAACAATCCGTCTCAAAACAGAGGAGACATCCTGGAGCTATATTTTCTCAGTGCAGCTCCAGAACCAGCAGGCAAAGGGAATCACGAAGCTTTCCATTTCATTAAGCTTCGGAGACCCGACACGGAGGCCTTAAACAGAATTAAGGCACCAGATCACGAGATCTCCATCGTCACTACTTTTACGGAGGATCAAATCTCCATAAGGCGTGCTTGGGGACTATGGGTCTGTCTCACAGAGATAGACAAAGTAAAGTACCAATTCAAGTTCTCTCATAATGCAGGACTTGGATCTTTCTTGTTAAATTCTATGACAGGAAAAACTACAAGCTTCGCAGAGAAGGCCTTCGAAGGAAAAAGGCAGACTCTCTGGCGAAACAAGGTGGCAGGAAGCAAAGAAACCCGCCACAAGTTCTGCAACATGGCTCATTTAGGCCATTGGGTAGATCATATCTGCGCAGAGTGTCCTACGCAGAAGGAACCAGAATTCGGCAAAGGCTTTTTTCCAAAGCCTAACAAGAAGAAGTTCCGGTCCGATGAGTATGAGGAGCACAAGACTCCACATGGACGAGCACCTCGGGCACCAAAAAAGTAAAAGGTCCGACAAAGAAAAGGGAGTCATGTGACTCAGGACAGGAGGACCACCCACTAAAAGAGAAACGACGAAAGTGGATGGATAATACTGCAGGCCAATTACCCACTGACCAAAGTGGGTAATTCTATATAAGCTCCACTCATCAAAAGAAGACAAAGGATGGTGGAAAAGTTGTAGGCTAGCCCCTCATAGCATTATCAATGAAATAATGGAGTATGGGACCAAGAAAGCACCACTCACCGAAAGCAGGGAACAAAGTTGAGTGGATGGAAAAGTAGCTGGACCTAACCAACCATTATCACAAAAAGATAAAGGAAGGTGCAGCATGTGAAGGCACTAACTAGTGTCGGCAATCATGGCCGACAAAAGAAGGTAACCGTCACCATCCAATGCCACGAAGAAGGAATCCAATGCCAACTACCAAAACAATTATGGAGGGGATCAAACCTCTATATAAACCCGAGCTCTGAAGAGAAGAGACATTGGAAAATTTTCACAACCTTACTCACACCACACACTCTCTTCAGAAAACTATCTTTGTATTTTAAATTTTGTTTTCAAAGTTTTTCAATTCTAGTTTTAGTTTCTTTTTATTTTATGTATACAAGAATTAGCTACTATGAGTAGCTAAACAAGTTAGTCTCCTCCCTTAGGGAGATTATTATGAAATAAAATAAGTATTTTATAATTCCTCTTTTAACGTTTTTTTTAGCCCAATTTTCGGTTGAGTAAAAATATTTTCTTTTCATTTATCAACAAAAGTATTCGACGTCGGAACACAGTGAAGGAAGAAGGTTGCAACCATCTCTTGCGAGTGCGTGGTTGGACGAGAGCCTGGAGGGCGGAAGGTCCGTAAAACGCAACGAGAACTGACTCCTGAAGGTGACCATTCGGCGGAAGGTATAATGTTGATTTATGTTTAGATTTATTTTGAAGTGTTACGAAAGCATGTTGGGCCATATTTTGTTAAATTGCATGATTTTATAATTATAGAAAAATGATGAAAGATTTTTCTGTCCATATTGAAACTTGTGAGGGGCTGTTGATGTTTATAATCTACTATGAGGGGTTAATTTGATATTTCATGATATTGAGGAAAATGGGTATCCACTTGTCATCATCCTAGCAGTAGTGGGTAGAAAACACCCGATGTAGGATAGACAGAGCCTCATTTTCCGTTGGTGTGTCCGTCAGTCATATCATTGTTGAATTAAAAACGTTGAACAATTATTCATTCAACTTAGAAATGTCAAGTTTTTGCTATAATCATTACTTTTGCTGACCATTCATTTCTAACTAAATCCATTTTCAAGCCACATTTCATTTTGTATTTCGCTAGTTATTAGATTATTAGGAGCTGATTGGTATAGTGGAATGAAATGATGGTGGAATGGAATAATATAAGATGTTTTAAGTTTTTTATTTTGTTTCACAATATAACATTTTCTCTTCAATTAAGATTAACTGGTATGTGCCCGCTCGTGCGATGCACGACTATCATTGAAATTGAACAATAGCTTAAATAAATAAATATTAAATAATATATATAGGGGAGGGCTAGAATAAAAATACTCTTAAGTGTATAAAATATAAATCATTTTCAGCCCTTAGATCATCAAGATCTACGGTTGATTTGTAACCCTTTTGGATGAATTTGTGGTCCTGGGTTCGAATCCCAAAGGTAGCAAAAATTTATTTTTCACAATTCGTAACCATGTTGGATGAATTCGTAACCCTGGTGAATAAAATTCATACATTAAAAAATATTTATATTTATATTTTAAAAAGTGTTTTTACTGTAGCCCTACCCTTTATATATATATATATATATATATATATATATATATATAAGTAAATATAAACATATATGATCTCAATAAAAATCAAATTATCCACAATATAATCTCAATAAAAATATCAATCTGAAAACATTCGAATTTTCAATTTTTGAAATAGCAATTAACTGATTTAATTGATAATGTGTATAAATATATAAAGTATGAAATATCAAAAGGAAGTATATATAGATGATAATGAGTATCATTATGGATCATATAATATTCTAAGATGTACAAAAGTATTTA